>NC_135806.1:69492501-70092501 GCF_964213995.1 Mustelus asterias
AGGTTTTATCCCATCGCCCTTTTTGAACAAGGGTGTAACATTTGTAATCCTCCAGTTCTCTGGCACCCCTCTCATATCTAAGGAGGATTACAATATAGGAATCACAGACACTGGAGTATACAGTTTATCCTTCAAACCTGTTCTACCATTCAGTGAGATCATTGTTGCTCTCTGATCTAACTGTGTATACTTGCCATTGCTCTGTATCCTTTAACATATTTGGTCAACAAATATTTATCCATTTGAGATTTAAAATTAACAATTGACTGAACATTAACTGCTATTTGTGGAAGAGAGTTCCAAATCTTTATCACACTTTGTGTGTAGAAGTAGGCATCACTTCCTAGCTCTACTCCTGAAAGTTCTAACTTTACCTTTTAAGTTACGTCTCTTGGTCCTGGATTCCCGAACTAGCAGAAAGAGTTCAGCTCCATCCACCCTATAATCTTCTTCAGTACCTTGAAAACTTTGATCAAATCTTTCATCTACATGGCCTGTAATGCATCTCTGTTACATTGATGACTTGGATACTTGGTTCTCTATCTCATCATCTAAGTCATTAATAAAAACAATGGGCGGAATTTTCCCTCAAAAAAAATTAAGCCCGGAATTTTCTGTTTAGTTTGGGTTCAGAGAGCTCTGGTGCCATTTCACAAAGGTGATTCAATCTCTCAGTGGACTGGGAGGCCCCCTCTCTTCCCCCACGAACATCGGGACACTCGCCCTCATCGATGACATTTTCCCCCACCTCCACCCTGACATGGGTTGCTGGCATGGGGCCCTCCCAGTGGATTCCCCTGCCTGGCCTCTGACGTGCCCCTATCATGACCCCCAACATGCTAACCCATCATCACCCCCTTCATGCTCCATCCCTGTACAATCAGCCCCCCCCCCCCCGCATAGCCCTCCTTGCATGACTCCTTCCCTACCATAGCCCCCACTCAGGCCCCACCCCGACTCAGATCCCACTCCCTTGGTACTGCCCCTGACACACTGGCAGTACCCAACTGGCACTGCCAAGGTATCAGGTGGGCACTGCCAGAGTGCCATCTGGGCACTGCCTGCCCATCCCCAATCACCCAGGCACTTCAATGGCCTCTCAGCGTCTTCTGTGTGGCCATCGCACCTGGTCTCTGCTGGTGGAGCCCAGTATTGATTCTCATGCTGTGCTCAAAGGTCAGAAGATTCTGGGAACTGGGTTTCTGATTTGATTTATTATTGTCACCTGTATTAGTATAGTTAAAAGTATTGTTTCTTGCCTGCTATACAGACAAAGCGTACCATTCATAGAGAAGGAAAGGAGAGAGTGCAGAATATAGTGTTACAGTCATAGCTAGGGTGTAGAGAAAGGTCAATTTAGTCCATTCAAAAGCCTGTTGGCAGCAGGGAAGAAGCTCTTCTTGAGTCGGTTGGTACGTGACCTCAGACCTTTGTATCTTTTTCCCGACGGAAGAAGGTGGAAGAGAGTAAGTCCGGGGTGAGTGGGGTCCTTAATTATGCTGGCTGCTTTTCCGAGGCAGCGGGAAGTGTAGATAGAGTGGATGGATGGGAGGCTGGTTTGCGTGATGGATTGGGCTACATTCACAACCTTTTGTAGTTTCTTGCAATCTTGGCAGACCTGGAGTCATACCTAGCTGTGATACAACCAGAAAGAATGCTTTCTATAGTGCATCTGTAAAAGTTGGTGAGAGTCATAGCTTACAGGCCAAATTTCTTGAGTCTTCTGAGAACGTTGGTGGGCTTTCTTAACTATAGGGTCAGCATGGGGGCACCAGGACAGGTTGTTAGTGATCTGGACACCTTAAAACTTGAAGCTCTCCACCATTTCTACTACCTCCCCATTGATGTAGACAGGGGCATGTTCTCCACTACGTTTCCTGAAGTCAATGATTATCTCCTTCGTTTTGTTGACATTGAAGGAGATATTATTGTCGTTGCACCAGTTTACCAGATTCTCTATCTCATTCCTGTATCCTGTCTCATCATTGTTTGAGATCCGACCTACTACGGTGGTGTCATCAGCAAACTTATAAGTCGAGTTGGAGGGGAATTTGACCACACAGTCATAGGTGTATAAAGGGTATAGTAGGGGGCTGAGAACACAGCCTTGCATTCTCTCCTTTCCTTCTCTACGAATGGTATGCTTTGTCTGTATAGCAGGCAAGAAACAATAAACATAGAAACATAAAAACCCTACAGTGCAGAAGGAGGCCATTCGGCCCATCGAGTCTGCACCGACCACAATCCCACCCAGACCCTACCCCCATGTCCACCCGCTAATCCCTCAAACCGACACATCTCAGAACTCTAAGGGGCAATTTTTAGCATGACCAATCAACCTAACCCGCACATCTTTGGACTTTTAACTGTATACTAATACAGGTGACAATAATAAATCAAATCAAATCAAAAACACAGTTCCCAAGATCTTCTGACCTTTGAGCTCAGCATGAGAATCAATACTGGTCTCCACCAGCAGACACAGACTCAACACTGGTGTTGAGGATGATTGTGGAGTAGGTGTTATTGCCTATCCTTACTGATTGTGATCTGTGCGTTAGGAAGTTCAGGATCCAGTCACAGAGGGAGGAGCCGAGGCCCAGGCCACGGAGTTTGGAGATGAGTTTCATAGGAATAATGGTGTTAAAGCCTGAGCTGTAGTCAATAAATAGGAATCTGACATAGATGTCTTTGTTATCCAAGTGTTCCAGAGTTGAGTGCAGGGCCAGGGAGATGGCCTACCGTCACAACAGGTCCACAGCAGATGCCATCGGTGCCGAACAGGCTACGCATATTTAAATGCTACTTTAAATATACTAATCAGCCTCGCATTAGAAAGGGACCAGGATGATTGCAAACTTTTTGGCACCTGGAGCGTAAAATGTCACAAGAACTGCAAAGTCGTGTTTTATGTTGGCGTAAACACATGATGCATTTGTCCCTTCCCCGCATCAGACTGAGGAATATTTCTTGATGTTCAATATTAGAAGCATCATTATAATAAATTAACATGTG
Organism: Mustelus asterias; assembly: GCF_964213995.1. Lineage (NCBI taxonomy): Eukaryota > Metazoa > Chordata > Chondrichthyes > Carcharhiniformes > Triakidae > Mustelus > Mustelus asterias. The sequence continues at coordinate 69,495,517 of NC_135806.1, forward strand.
ATTATAAGGCCCCTTCGCCAGAATCACCTCCCCAGCACTGTCAGAAAATCTATCCACGTTGGTGTGACAGCAGAACAGTGTAAATCATGACTGTTTGCCAATGGTATGCACCATAAAATTCCCTCTTTCCACCCCTCATCTATAGAATAATGAAATTATGGAACTGTACGAACAGACCATTAAGTGTTTTTCTGTCTGTCATTTTGCCTATGTTTCATAAATAGAAAATGTTGTGGGTAAAAGATGTAACACTTAAATGAAGTGTTAAGACTCAAGAACAGCTTCTTCCCTGCTGCTGTCAGACTTTTGAATGGACTTACCTTGCATTAAGCTGATCTTTCTCTACACCCTAGCTATGACTGTGACACTACATTCTGCACTCTCTCGTTTCCTTCTCTATGAACGGTATGTTTTGTCTGTATAGCGTGCAAGAAACAATACTTTTCACTATGTTAATACATGTGACAATAATAAATCAAATCAAATCAAGTGCATCAATTATGCAAGATATTCACTGTATGACTCTTATGACTTTGCACTCAGGCAGTTAATATCAAGCGTAGTCTTCAGGGGAATGGTAATTAGACAATGGGGAATAATTTTATCATAGTGTGCAGTCATAGCTTAGCCCCGTATTAAAGCCGTGCATTCTGTTTTTAGTGTGGTATAATTTCTTGATAAAATGTATGGCAATTTGGGAAGTGAACAAGTTTGCTGCAACATTGGATTGTCTGTGTGTGGTAAACCACTGTTAGCTTATTACCTGTATATGTGACATGCCTGGACACATCCCTGCCGGCCCTACCCGAGACTCCTCCCCCCACTGGTCCAGGTATAAAGGCGACTGCTCCCCACCCCCTGCCTCAGTCTGGACCAGTTCATCGGCATGGGTGTGCTCCAAGTCTTTTGCTAATAAAAGTGTATTTGTTCTTGCATACAAACTAGTCTTTGCTCGATTGATGGTGCATCACTGTGCACTGCAGGCTAAGCACAGTAAGGAGTCTAACAACACCAGGTTAAAGTCTAACAGGTTTATTTGGTAGCAAATGCCACTAGCTTTCGGAGCGCTGCTCCTTTGTCAGGTGAGCCAGGTGACTTACCTGATGAAGGAGCAGCGCTCCGAAAGCTAGTGGCGTCTGCTATCAAATAAACCTGTTGGACTTTAACCTGGTGTTGTTAGACACCTTACTGTGTTTATCCCAGTCCAATGCTGGCATCTCCACATCATCACTGCAGGCTAACCAGCTAGGATATGGAAAACTGTCATACTGTGGCACCACTAGTGGATGAAAGGGTGTAATTATAGCATTGACACATTTATGGAGGCAGTTTCCATTATAAACGTGGACATAGGAATTTATAATTGAGCAATTGACACAGAAAGTGCATGTATATTATAAATAGAGAGAGCTAGAGTTTCATTCTGTTTAGTGATAGTTTTAAGACGCATTTAACGCCATTCAGAAAATGGCAGGTTAGTCTGTAACTAAGTTTGCAACTTCTAATATAGGTTTAGCATCGTGGCAAATCGTTATAATGCAGCTAGATTCAGAACAAAACAATTCAGCAATTATTTGGGGAATGGGTATCCATTCTGAAATGTTATGGGTCTTACTCAAATTGAGTAACAAGTCATACTTGTACCAAACATTAATCAGCACTGATAGAATTGTGAGTCCAATAAAAAAAACTTTCTTGATCTCTGCAATTTAGATTGTGAACTATTTGTATTATTAAATCTATCACCTTCCATTGAAAAGTCGAATGTAATATTTTTCCTGTGATGATAACACTACTTTTCAGATGGATTGTAAGTGAGGATCAGTGACACTACAATTCTATCATGTGACCACCAGGCAGTTGTGTAGTGCAATACCTGGTGCTGGATTTTTAAAATAGATTGGAGTCTGGATCAGAGATGGATGAACCCACAATTTGGTATTGCCAGCCTTCATATCCGTTCTCCCACATGATCCCAACCCCAGTTAATTTGAAGGAGGCCAGCTCAGGGTCAGATCAGTCGTGTGTCAGCAAACAACAGGTCACCAACTGAGGTCAATTAGAATTAATTAAGCCTATTAAGTCCCTTCCCCAGGCTGACTGGAACATGTCCAGGCAAATATGGTGGGCTCAGAGTGGATCAAGCTGAGGAGCACAATGGAATAAGTGAAAGACTTCTCTCATCCTAGGTGCATAATGGCCACTGGTCTTAACTGCAGCTGATGGCTGCCCCTTGGAGAGTTTGCCTCTCCATGATCAAGGCCAGGCAGCTGTGGTATTTTAGAAAATTAAATAAAACTTACTTGCCCCTGTCTCTCGCTTTCTGAATCCTCACACCTGCCATATTCACCAGGCCTAAAGAGCTGCCCATCCCTGAGTGAGGTGGGGAGCCTTCCATTAGCCCTCCAGTAGTGAAAGCTTACCCACAATCCTTGATTGGACAGCAAGTCCATTCCCAGACCTTTAATTGAATGGAGCAGTGAAATTGCAGTGTGCATGTTTAGAGCATGCTGTGGAGGGTCAGGACTTAGAACGAGACTCCAGGTCTGCTTTCCAACCCCTGATTAAAAAATCAGCAGCTGTTGTTTTGTTTAGCATTTGAAGTGTGACCTTCGGCACTTCAGGATTTCATTGGAAAGTTTTCCTGAGGCTTGGGGTACAGGATCCATCATTTGGAAGGCACTGCCCCTCTGTATCTGCTCCAATGGGAATAGTCTCTCTGGTGGGACCTCTCTGAAGAGAAAACAGGGGCAGGAGGGAGAGGAGGCCAGGTCAGTGCAGGCAGCATCCCAGGCAGTGACCTGTAAGAGGAGAGGCACAGACTCAATTGGTGCAGGTCCAGCAGAGAGACCAAGTTGGGAGGGGACGCTAAAAGCGCCACTACCCAGCGGCTAGGGTATACAGGCAGCACACCAACTACCTGCAATGAGGTACAGTGTCACAGGATGCTACGTCTTTTCAGGAATACATTATGATGTCCATTTATGACATGATAGATCCTGAAATTGCCTCCAACTGTCTGGGTGGTCATCACATGCAGACAGCATTGAAGGTCACAGTGGCCTTCAAATTCTATGCCTACAGTTCATTTCCAGGCTCATTGGGGGATCTATGCAGCATCTCTCAATCTGCTTCACACAGTTGTGTCAAGCTCATGACTGATACCAATATCAGTCACGCCTGCACTTTCGAGGGCAGCCAGATGGAGAGAGCACAATGATTTACTGAGATGACTGGGCTTCCCCACATCCAAGATGTTATAGACTGCATGCATGAGGCCATCAAGGTGCTAGCAGGAAAGCCAAGATCTTTCATCAACAGTAAGGGGTACCCTTGATGAACATGCAGGTTATTTGTGACCACAGGGCACAGATTCCCCAAGTCTGAGTCCATTATCCAGGTAGCTCACATGATTCTCACATCTTTTGTCCTCTCCCAGTTTCCAAGGCTGTTCTTGGACCTGCAAGATTGGATGAATGGCTCCTGTGTGATAAGGGCTATCCCTTGAAGAGGCGGCTGATGACCCCACTCCATCACCCAGGAACTGAGGTGGAGACAAGAAAGAACATAGAATAGAACATAGAATCCCTACAGTGCAGAAGGAGGCCATTCATCCCATCGACTCTGCACCAACCACAATCCCACCCAGACCCTATCCCCGTAAGCCCACATATTTAACCTGCTAATCCCTCTGACACTAAGGAGCAATTTAGTAAGGCCAATCAACCTAACCCGCTCATCATTGGTCTGTGGGAGGAAACCAGAGCACCCGGAGGAAACCCACGAAACATGGGGAGAATGTGCAAACTCCACACAGAGAGTGACCCAAGGCCGGAATCGAACCTGGGTCCCTGGCGCTGTGAGGCAGCAGTGCTAGCCACTGTGCCGTCCGATACAACAGGAGTCATGCCTCCACAAGGGCGCTGGTGGAGAACCATTGGATGCGCTTCAAATGCCTTGCCTGATCCAGGTGATCATTACAGTATCATTGCAGAGTGTCTCCCTCATGGTTGTACTGCGCCTTGCACAATCTAGCTCTGACAAAGGCGGATCCAGTAGAGGCTGAGGAGGGCAAGGCAGGTCCACAGACTTGGGAAGCTGAAGCCAGTGATGGATCGGAGAATGAGGCTGGGAACATTAAAGATGAGGACTTCAAGGCGGACAACAAGAACATTCAGTGCGTAGGGATATGAGGGATGCTTTGATCCAGCGAATCTTCAACTAGATATCGAAGCCATGGAGGCCTAATTGATCCAATGGCAAGGTCTCATTTGCAAAAATCTTTCCTTGAGAGCACAACCCAGAACTCCTGCACCACACAAAGCACTGCACTTACAAGCTCGTAGAACATCTGGCCACTACTCAAAGAATGCAGCCACTCACTCCATTGAATTGAAGACAAGATTTATATGACTTCACATTACCACAAAAAGAGCATACAAATATTCCAAACCTAACAGAAGCTTCAAAGTAGTAAACACTAATAATGTGATCTGTGACACATCCCTGTTGTGCCCAGGATGCCTTAAAATAACACCTGCAGTTGTTGCGTCTTGTTGCCACCTCCCCCATCCCCCCCCCAACACACACACCTCTCTTGCTGGCAGTGGCATTGGAGGCAGCTAGCTGACTTTGCTGTCCCAGCGGCCACCAGAGTCTGAGTTGGCTTTGGCTGGGAAGGAGCATCCAGCCCCATGGCTGAACATTCATCACACGTCGTGGCATCATCAGATGCAGTGGCCACTAGCAAAGGATGTAGAAGCTTTTGCCCTCATCTGGAATGCCCTGAGAGGAGCCTACAGACGTGTTAGGCAGCTCATCCCCCAGGGTGAGGTGAGTTTGGACCTCCCTGCTGGCTGTCAGGTCCTGCATGAGCCCTGGAACCCCTAATGGTATCCCTGAAGCTGTGTCTCCACCAAAGTCACCACTCTTTCAGTGGAGGAGGACGTGAGCTAAGTGCTCAGGGTCAACATAGTGCTCATGTTTCACATGGACTCCTCAATGACAGAACCCATGGCAAGCAGACCCTCGTGGATCTCTGCCAGATATACACGGTCCACTGGATAAACAGCATCTGCTACCTGATGGACATCTCCAGAGGCTGGTCATGTGCCTCAGACACAGCAGTTCTCCCAATCTCGGCACCCTGGGATCTTTCTGCCTCAGCCATCTCCTCACACAAATGTGATGTTCCCTCACCACTGTGCACTATCCATGGAGGCAATACTTCCTAGATACTTAATGGGATCCTCAGGGTTACCAGCAGCAGGTGGCTCATCTGTGGTAGGAAGCCACAACATCAATGATTTCAATCATCATTGTCACTATACGTGCTAAATGGGCTGATGAGACAATGGAAAAAATATTGCCTGGTACCATCTGCATTGGAGTTTCAATGGGCACTCTGGCTGGAATAGCATCAAGACTGTATTTGACCGAGTGTGACATCAAAGAGCTCTCGCAAAACTGGAGTCAGTGGAAATCCGGGAAAACTCTCCACTGGTTGGATTCATACCTGACACGAAGGAAGATGGTTGTGGTGGTTGGAGGTTAAACATCTCAGTTTCAGGACATCACTGCTGGAGTTTCTCAGGGTAGTGTCCTAGGTTGAACCATCTTCAGCTACTTCATCAAAGACCACCCTTCCATGATAAGGTCAGAAGTCAATATTTGCTGATATCTGCACAATGATCAGTATTATTCGCAACTTCTTAAGTACTACAGCAGTCCATGTCCAAATGCAGCAAGACCTGGACAAAAACAGAAAATGCTGGAAATTTTCAGCAGGCCTGACAGCATCTGTGGAGAGAGAACAGAGCTAACGTTTCAAGTCTGGATGACTCTTTGAGCATTCTGTCAGTGCTTATCTTCCATGTGCCTTTGCCTATCTCAGTGCTCTAATGAAGTGCTAGCCCATTGTCTGCCACATGTATGGCGGAAAGTTGCTAGTTTCAGTGGAGGAGAATGCAGATAGCTTGAAGGATGGCTTTGAGCAGGTTTGGGTCTAAGAGGCTCGGCTTCAGACTACATTATCTCAGCATGGGCTGCAGTGGTCTGAGCTGGCTGGTCAACAAACAACAAAGGCATTTGCAGAGTGGTAGGATGGGTACACGAATGCTGTCATTCTGAGAGAGACAATAGAATTCCCATTGGGTGGCATCTCAGCAATCCTAGTACTTTGGTAGAAGACAGATTGTTGGACTGCTGTGACACATTGCACATCTGTTTGAATATTGGTATCTATAGCCATGACTAAGCTGGCCTTGCATGATTTCAGTCTGAATTTCCATTTCAGCACTCTGACTGTAGAAGCTGCTTATACTGCAATGGGATACCTGGGATATTGGTTGTCAGATGGTGCATCATGTTTGGCCACCAGTTCCATGCTGGTCAGGATAGCACCAAGCGCTGCACAAAACCTTCTGACAAGTTGGTGCCAGACTCTTGAATTCAAGCTTTCCTGCAGGATTCTCAATGCATTTAGTATTTTGGAGTGTTAACCCATTAGCCTCCTTCAGTAGTTTGGTCTATCTGAATCCTCCAATATAATTAGTGTATGATTTTACCCTCTGACAAAACTGGCACATGCAATATCCTTGCCTCTGCCTTTGCTGCAGAGCAATCTTGTCCATATAACAATATAGTGAGCTCCCAAGCGTTAACAAAGAGTTGTCTTAATGCTGCAGTATTCGTTCTCTTAATGTTATTAACTTTCAAATGTTGTATGAAAAGAGACCTTTGAAAATATTTGGGATTGCATTCTAAGTCGGACCTTGTGTAGATCTTGCCTTTAAGCTATCCTGCAAGACAGGGGTTCCCAAAGGGTCACAAGATGAGCAGTTTGGATCTTAAGCTTTTCCACCTCTAAGGCAGCTGGGACCCCATACTTGATTCCTAGGCCCTATGTATCCTCTTTGCATATGTTTTTCTTTGACGTTACTACTGGACAGTCAGGTCCCAGAATGGAACCCTGGTTTGTATTAGCTGTAACTAATAGCTTTTCCTTTAGAAATGTGGATAAACAGAGTCATGATGTGGAGATGCCGGCGTTGGACTGGGGTAAACACAGTAAGAAGTTTAACAACACCAGGTTAAAGTCCAACAGGTTTATTTGGTAGCAAAAGCCACACAAGCTTTCGAGGCTCTGAGCCCCTTCTTCAGGTGAGTGGGAATTCTGTTCACAAACAGAACTTATAAGACACAGACTCAATTTACATGAATAATGGTTGGAATGCGAATACTTACAACTAATCCAGTCTTTAAGAAACAAAACAATGGGAGTGGAGAGAGCATCAAGACAGGCTAAAAAGATGTGTATTGTCTCCAGACAAGACAGCCAGTGAAACTCTGCAGGTCCACGCAACTGTGGGAGTTACAAATAGTGTGACATAAATTCTGATTCTAGGATCGCATGATAAAGACTCAGGAGGAAAAAAGCAGAAATATTTATGTGAAATAGTGTGACATAAACCCAATATCCCGGTTGAGGCCGTCCTTGTGTGTGCGGAACCTGGCTATCAGTTTCTGCTCCGCGACTCTGCGCTGTCGTGTGTCGCGAAGGCCGCCTTGGAGAACGCTTACCCGAATATCAGAGGCCGAATGCCCGTGACCGCTGAAGTGCTCCCCAACAGGAAGAGAACAGTCTTGCCTGGTGATTGTCGAGCGGTGTTCATTCATGAATGAACACCGCTCGACAATCACCAGGCAAGACTGTTCTCTTCCTGTTGGGGAGCACTTCAGCGGTCACGGGCATTCGGCCTCTGATATTCGGGTAAGCGTTCTCCAAGGCGGCCTTCGCGACACACGACAGCGCAGAGTCGCGGAGCAGAAACTGATAGCCAGGTTCCGCACACACAAGGACGGCCTCAACCGGGATATTGGGTTTATGTCACACTATTTCACATAAATATTTCTGCTTTTTTCCTCCTGAGTCTTTATCATGCGATCCTAGAATCAGAATTTATGTCACACTATTTGTAACTCCCACAGTTGCGTGGACCTGCAGAGTTTCACTGGCTGTCTTGTCTGGAGACAATACACATCTTTTTAGCCTGTCTTGATGCTCTCTCCACTCCCATTGTTTTGTTTCTTAAAGACTGGATTAGTTGTAAGTATTCGCATTCCAACCATTATTCATGTAAATTGAGTCTGTGTCTTATAAGTTCTGTTTGTGAACAGAATTCCCACTCACCTGAAGAAGGGGCTCAGAGCCTCGAAAGCTTGTGTGGCTTTTGCTACCAAATAAACCTGTTGGACTTTAACCTGGTGTTGTTAAACTTCTTACTGGATAAACAGAGTAACAGGACTGTCAATTAGCTTTTTATAAAAGAATAAAACCTTTATTAAGTAGGAAAAGATTGACTATAATACAATGCTCCTTCACCCCACCTATATCTTAACAGATTTTAAAGGATAACACAAATTACAAAATGTATTTTATCCTATTATGTTCTCAACATAAACCAACAGGCCAATTGTAGTTAGATGCACTCAACTCTGAAACCAAGTGGCAGTCGCCACCCAATGCCACTTTTGTGGATTTCTCATCAAATCCTCCCAGATAATTATCACACTGCGAGCCAGCTGGTCCGGATGGGATTTATCCAAGGATTCTCTGGGAGGCAAGAGAAGTGATTGCAGCGCCTCTGGCTCTGATCTTCAGGTCGTCGTTGGCCTCTGGTATAGTACCAGAAGATTGGAGGTTAGCGAATGTTGTCCCATTGTTTAAGAAGGGGAACAGAGACTTCCCCGGGAATTATAGACCGGTGAGTCTCACTTCTGTTGTCGGCAAGATGTTGGAAAAAATTATAAGGGATAGGATTTATAGTTATTTGGAGAGTAATGAATTGATAGGTGATAGTCAGCATGGTTTTGTGGCAGGTAGGTCGTGCCTTACTAACCTTATTGAGTTTTTTGAGAAAGTGACCAAGGAGGTGGATGGGGGCAAGGCAGTGGACGTGGTATATATGGATTTTAGTAAGGCGTTTGATAAGGTTCACCATGGTAGGCTTCTGCAGAAAATGCAGATGTATGGGATTGGGGGTGATCTAGGAAATTGGATCAGGAATTGGCTAGCGGATAGGAAACAGAGGGTGGTGGTTGATAGTAAATATTCATCATGGAGTGCGGTTACAAGTGGTGTACCTCAGGGATCTGTTTTGGGGCCACTGCTGTTTGTAATATTTATTAATGATCTGGATGAGGGTATAGTTGGGTGGATTAGCAAATTTGCTGATGACACCAAAGTCGGTGGTGTGGTAGACAGTGAGGAAGGGTGTCGTAGTCTGCAGGAAGACTTAGACAGGTTGCAAAGTTGGGCCGAGAGGTGGCGGATGGAGTTTAATGCGGAGAAGTGTGAGGTAATTCACTTTGGTAGGAATAACAGTTGTGTTGAGTATAGGGCTAACGGGAGGACTTTGAATAGTGTGGAGGAGCAGAGGGATCTAGGTGTATGTGTGCATAGATCCCTGAAAGTTGGGAATCAAGTAGATAAGGTTGTTAAGAAGGCATATGGTGTCTTGGCGTTTATTGGTAGGGGGATTGAATTTAGGAGTCGTAGCGTTATGTTGCAACTGTACACAACTCTGGTGCGGCCGCACTTGGAGTACTGTGTGCAGTTCTGGTCCCCACATTACAGGAAGGATGTGGAGGCTTTGGAGAGGGTGCAGAGGAGGTTTACCAGGATGTTGCCTGGTATGGAGGGGAGATCCTATGAGGAGAGGCTGAGGGATTTGGGATTGTTTTCGCTGGAAAGGCGGCGGCTAAGAGGGGATCTTATTGAAACATATAAGATGATTAGAGGTTTAGATAGGGTGGATAGTGATAGCCTTTTTCCTCTGATGGAGAAATCCAGCACGAGGGGGCATGGCTTTAAATTGAGGGGGGGTAGTTATAGAACCGATGTCAGGGGTAGGTTCTTTACCCAGAGGGTGGTGAGGGATTGGAATGCCCTGCCAGCATCAGTAGTAAATGCGCCTAGTTTGGGGGCGTTTAAGAGATCCGTAGATAGGTTCATGGACGAAAAGAAATTGGTTTAGGTTGGAGGGTCACAGTTTTTTTTTTTTTTTAACTGGTCGGTGCAACATCGTGGGCCGAAGGGCCTGTTCTGCGCTGTAATGTTCTATGTTCTATGTTCTATGTTGTCAGAAACTTCTATCTGTCAGCCTCCATTGGAAAGAAATAGTAATACGAGTGCAGTGGAAACAGCAATTTCAAATGGAAAATGGTTGAATATTTGAGGCAAATAAATGCAAGGCCACATGGATAAAGCAGGGGAATGGGCTGACTGATTTGCTTGACAGAGAGCCAGAATGAAGTAGATGGGCTGGATGGCCTCCTTCTGTGTCTGTATGAATCTATGACTCTAGGTGAGTTTCTCTTCATTTTAAACCTTGCTTAGAATTTGGAATTTTGTTTTAATATTGTCTCGTTCTAGCTTATGTCACATTTGGCTCCCAGCACAAACAGGGCATTTGCCTCTGAGCACATCCTCTCAAATTCCCTGTGTTACTTGGTGTGGTATAAGGATCTGACACATAGGATTAATGTGGGACTGAATACAGAATCACCCATATTGATTCAAGAGACCACATGACCTGCACCCAGAGCCATGTGCACCAGTAAGAATTGAGACAGCTCCTAATTTGTATCATTTACTGGACATATTTGTAAATAGTTCTAAGAATCAATGAAGACTTACAGTTAATCTATGTATGACTAGGAAGACTTCTTCAGACCTACTGAACTGTAACCAATGCCCTATGGTGGCAGCTTGTGGGAAAACACAAGACCTCTCAGAAAATGCAGAGAAAAACTAAAATGCTGCAAGATTGAGAAAAAATTCAGCAAAGCAGCCTGACCCAAAAAGAAGCTCCAGAAAGAATTGTGGAGAAAAGTCGCCAAGAAAAATCTAAAAAAAAAGGCGAACTGAAGGTACAATTTAAAATTCCCTAGCACAACAGATGACTCAATTGAATCTCCTTTGGAATTCCAACTTCTAATTCCAGAATGCAAAGCAAGGATGTGCTAAATCTTTTGAAACTCCAGGCTACAGCAAGTCCTGGGAAATCCTTAAATAATTCAGTCAGAAATGAAATTTGAAAAAACCTGTTGCAAAAAGACCAATCCCAAATCAATGACCGAACACATGGTGCTCCGCAACGGCAAAAATGAAAATTAAATAATCTGGAGAATCATGACTTCTAAACTCAGCTAACAGAAAGCAAAGTACAGGATTCAGCAAATTCATGACTTTAAAGCAAAATGTTGAGCAAGAGAACTCTGCAGGCAGTCAATCCAGGCAGGCATTGTTCATTTTTTTTCAAGCTGAGCGCGATCACCATAATAGTGGATCCCGTCAAAACCAGAAAACATGGGAAGTCCCTTTGTCTCCAAGTGAACAGTGATGCCTTCTTGAAATTCAGAAAGCTCTTGAAGCAGAATCCACACCTTTGAAAATGTAATCATGGGTCAGAATTCCACACTTCCAAATCAATCCAAACTACTCCAAGACACAGATGAATCACATAATTGGTGACTTTGGAGAAAAACATTCCTAAGATACAGCATAATTTCAGGTTGAGACAAAAAGTCAGAAGGCAGAGTAAGTTAACTCACTGCTTTACTCAATAGGCCCGATTGTAGACAACATTATTAAAATTTAGAGATTCAACATATCATCTGCTAAATTTAAAGAAGTACTGAAATGTTTCAATATTTACTTCAGTCTAGGAAGCAATACTCAAAAAAGCTAAATTTAACAAATGAGTCTAGCTGATAGAAGAACCTATCAATACATTCATCAATGATCTGTACTGGAGGCAGAAGGTTATGAATATTGTTATGAAGCAGAGGTTGATTCCCCCCACCGAGAACTAACACTGAAACACCCAAAGAGGAGTACCTCACCTTATAATCTGTAAAAAGTGTGTGAAATGGTGTGACCATCAACAACTTCTAGTGGTTAAATACAAAATAAATCCCTGACACTCACTCTAAAATCAAAATGTAATTATTTATTAACTAACAGTGAACAAATGAACTAAACTATTAACAAACCGAATAAATCCCTTCCAACTATTCCCAAATAAAACACAATTCTAATGGTATGCTGTTCCAATAAATACAATTCCCACTGATTAACAAAAGTAGAATTTAGTCACTCTCTAAATTACAACCACATTCTGTGTCTTCCAAATTATTCTGGGTCTTCTCTGTTGATTCTACTGTCTGGAACTTCTTTCTTTGGTACCTTTGCTATCGGGATGGTGCTTTTTCTAAGACATAGATGAAGCTATGACAGCCAGTGATTCTCTCTCTTTTAAGAGCTGTGAGCTGTTATCTGTGACAGGTGGCAGTTGCTCTCTCTTTTTGTCCCACTGCACCCTTTTATACCTGTGATGACATATCAACATTTCCCACAATAGGATCGGTCCTAGATTGTCAAAACCATCAGATTTAAATTTAATAGTTTTTTGGCATCTAAGTGCCTGATTCAAATTGATTGACAAAATTCAAACGCCTGTTGGCTTGGTAAAACTGCTGCCTGGCCTTTTAATACAAATGTTTCAGTTTGGGGCTCCCTATGTACATGCAATTTTTAAAAACTCTCTAAGCACAGTAAAAACATCACCTTTTAAAGGGACCATGCAATGCTTCCTCCCTAGCGTTCTACAATTTTACAAACACCAATCTACAATTCCTCTACCCAACTTCGCAACAATATGGAAACTTAAAATCTGAACTCATCAGAGACAAAACAGTGGTGTGAATAAAAGGCTCAGACTTTATGCAAGCAATGGAAAACGTAGTTCTGGAAAAGGTAATCCACATAGTTAGGCACACAGAACTGATGAGCAGCACAAAGGGAAGGAAATAAAGTATGGTGCAGAGGCCAACTCACAGTTCAGCTAGTTAAGCAACAAAGACACAGGAACACTCCAGGCTAGGGAAAGCAATACCCAAACTCGCTGGCAGAGCCAATGCTGTGGAGCAAAGCATGACCGACCATATGTGAAGTCAATGTACTGCAATTTCAACCCAATGCTTTCAGTGCAGCAAGATTGGACACTTCAGCAAACTGCACAGGCCAAAAACTATGAAATGCACAGAAGACCCAAAGATTATCCACAAGGTTAAGACTTATCAAGGTCCAGCTTATAAGAACACACTCACCTCTTGGGTGAAGTCAAAGATCTAAAAGACTTCTGGCTTTGAACAACAGGCACACCACTCTGTGGGCCTGGAAGAATCCAACTTCCAGTCATAGGCATGATTCTGAAACCACTAATGTATGGGAACAAACAAATCGTTGAGCTGATATATGTCATCCATAACTACTATCTCTCTGGAGCAGAGATGCCGGTGTAGCCTTAGACCTCCTCAAAATGGCAGAAGATGTCACAGCAAACACTGTCATTAATCATAGAGAACTGCAAATGCCTGAGTACTCAACCAATAAAAGACTATCCTGACTGGAACTTCAGATCTAAATCACTTTCTTTCTTTATGGAACAGGTTTGTCCATTCTCATTAAAAGTGGTAGAAAATTGTCAGCCTAGCCAACCACCCAGGAGGTCACCACAACTCCTCCAGTGGAAGATGTCAAAGGGAGTGACCAGAAGTCCGATGAGCCTCAATCTCTGACTCCAAAGATGATTCAGCAGGTCAACACAGTGCTACGATCGCAATTGATGTTATAACTGGACAGGAAGATCCCAGAATAGAACCTTGGCCCAAAAGACCGAAACTTTTACTTTTTTTTAATCAAATGACGAGGAGTAGTGTCACAGGACTTCTAAAGGACGTTTATTAAACTTGGAAAAACTGGATTATAATACAATACTCTTTTGCTTAACAAACATACACAGATTTTAAGATTAATAGGGAATACAAAGTAAATCTTAAACTACAATGGTCTCATTAACAAAGTCCCTTTTAAAGCACATTGGCTGTGATAAAGCTCACACTCTGCTTTGAGCCCAAGTTAGTGTCTGTGGATTTCTCCTCAGAAATTCCCCAGGTGATTGTCATATGAGAGTTTCCAAACTCCACAAGAACACAGTTTAGAATCTTCTCTCTTCCTGCTTTCCATTAGCAGGTTTCATTCTGAAATCCAGTCCAGGTTTTACAAGTAACTGTTTTTTTAAAAAAAGCTTCCGCTCCACTTTTGATAGTGAATCCAGTCAAAGATTTTACACCAACCTTTTTAAGATTTTTTTGTTTTGACTGGTGTCTAAACTGGTTGCAATTACTTTAACTCTCAAATCACAGACTCTTATTAAAATTACATCAAAATGTTTCATCTAATTCTGAAGGTCTGTGTCACATTTTAAATTTAGTTAATGCAATTGTCCCTTTAACTCACCACACTTTGTTTATTCTTCCTTGAATTCTTTTCAACAATAACGTGGCCTCTGTCAACTTAACTTCAGTTGGCTGAAACCCTCTTTCTGTCCCAGTTCCCTAGTTGTCTGAACTATATCTTGTTTCTTAGGAAGCCCATATCTTTGCAACTTCTTTTTCTTGTTCAGCTTGTCCTGGCAGAGTTGAGAGCTGCTCACTCTCAGTGATCTGTCTCCAACTGCTCTGGCTTGCAGTTAAAACAAAAGAACAAAGGAAAGTGGGCCTCCTGTTGCTAAGCAATGCTCCTGCTATAATATATTTATTCTTCACACCATAACTCTCTCTCTAAGCACAATAGAAACACAGATGAAACTTAACCAACCCCCAAACATACAAATACCTTCGTCCAGCATGAATTCAAATATAAATTCTTTCCAGGCACAGAAACATTAAATTAAACCCACCTAAAACTATACCTTATTTCTAATGTCTACCCATACAAATTTCTAATGTCTGCCCATACAACAGCAACCACCGAACAGCCAGCATGCCAAAGCCACAAAAGATGCTGGAACTTGGAAGCAGCTGTCCTTTGCTTACAGTGAAACATGGAGGTGAGTATACCACTAAACCTCATTCTAATTACAGGAATGCTCATCCTTGCCACAGAGGAAATCACCACAGCCCATACGATGAGAATAGAAGCAAAAGAAATGACAAGGGATGAAGACAATGCTCATTCACCCCACATGAAATGAGTTAGGGTAGCAATCATCAACCAATGCAAGAGCTGAACTGACCAACTGTGGTTCAACATGAAAGACTAGAAGAAAAGGATGAAAACACACCCCGATTCCAGAAGAATCTCTAAACCTACAAAAAGAACTAGCAACGACAAAGCCTACCATTCCTCCGACAGTGGTGTGAACATATTGTGGAAGGGGTATAAGGCCTCTAGACAACCTGAACTTTGAATTGAAGGACTTGAATGGGGAAGATGATGTAGTGATAATGTAATAATGACAATGTAAATGTATGATAGTAATAACAATGTAAGGTAAACTATAAACACTTAAAACACATTGGATAAAGAATTGTTTTAGTATAAATGTCTGCCACATATAGGATTAATATCAAACTGAGTACATTACCACCCACACAATGATAGAAGAGAGCACATAACACACACCCAGAGTTGGTCACTAGTGTCCAACTGTCACTAGTTGCATAGAGCCATGTGTACCAGCAAGCATGGAAACAGCTCCTAGCTTTTATCCTTTACTATATATTTGTAAATAATTCTAAGAGTCAATGAAGAATTACATTTTATCTACATATGACAAGATAGACTTTTTCAGACCTACTGAATTATTACCAACACCCAACAATACTTGACAGTACACCTTCCGATTCCGCTCTGCTTCCCACTTGCATAAATTGGACTTGAACATTGTTAACTGAACACTAGAGGTCCCCCTGATGGCATTAATTGTGCTGTTAAATAGAAATCAAGATTGGCATTTATATGTCACCTTTTATAACGTGGAGATGCCGGCGTTGGACTGGGGTAAACACAGTAAGAAGTTTAACAACACCAGGTTAAAGTCCAACAGGTTTATTTGGTAGCAAAAGCCACACAAGCTTTCGGAGCTCTAAGCCCCTTCTTCAGGTGAGTGGGAATTCTGTTCACAAACAGAGCTTATAAAGACACAGACTCAATTTACATGAATAATGGTTGGAATGCGTATTACATTCCAACCATTATTCATGTAAATTGAGTCTGTGTCTTTATAAGCTCTGTTTGTGAACAGAATTCCCACTCACCTGAAGAAGGGGCTTAGAGCTCCGAAAGCTTGTGTGGCTTTTGCTACCAAATAAACCTGTTGGACTTTAACCTGGTGTTGTTAAACTTCTTACTACCTTTTATAACCACAGGAAACTTCAAGTGCTTTATTGCTAATTAAATACTTTTGAATTGCATTCAATATTGTAATATAACATGGCAGAAAATATGCATCCAGTAAATTCCCACAAATAGCAATGTGATAATGAATAGATATCTCACTCCCCCCACCCCCCGAACATAGAACCCCACCTCCAGCCGATCGTCACCCTGTCCCCTCCTAGATGACCCCCCCACCCCAGCTGATCTCCGCCCCACTCTCCAGGCCAATCACCAGCCCATCCCCCTCTGGCCGATCACCATTACTGCCCTCATCCCTGTCCCCACCTCTCCCCTTGGACGATTGCTGTCCGATTACCCCCCCCCCCCCCCCCCCCCCCCCCCAGCCACCCCGGCCAATCCCCGTTTGCTGAGTGCACAGCCCTCTGCCTCCCCTTTGCCCCCTCCCCCTTCAAGCCCTGCTCCTCCCCTTCAAGCCCTGATCCCTCCCTTTCAGCCCTTACCTCTCCCCTTCAGACCCTGCCCCTTGGCACTGCCCAATGCCAGATGGGCAGTGCCAGGGTGCTCAGTGAGCAGTGCCAGGCAGGCACTGCTAGGGTCCCAGAGGCAAGGTAAACTATAAACTGACACTGCCCCCGGCCACCCGGGGGGGCCTCAATGGACTCCAGTCCCACCAGCAAGGCCAACACATCTGGTCACCATTGCTGAGGACCATACGTGCTCCTCTCCGGTGAGGACCTTCACCATCAAAACAGTTAAGGCAAGTGAGCCCAGATGATTACCTCCTGGGCTCACTAATAACAGTGCCGATTGTATCATAAGAGGCGAGAAACTGGGCATGAACCTGGTTTTTTGCCTCTCTCGCGATCTTACCGGCTCACTATGCCGGCCAATTGGTAGGACGAGCCAGTAAGACCATCCCCACATTCTTTCAATTATCTAGTTAGCAGCCCATTCTCTTCAACTGCTACAATTTGCAATTATTGCTCTTATGCTACCTACTTACCATTACCTCCACTCCTTTGAAGTTAGAAAATACACAAAGATGTGAAGAATTCATTAAGCAATGAATGCAAGGAGAGCAATGGAACTCCAAAATTCAAAGTCCATTGACAATTTGAGAATTCAGGAGAGGCCCATTGAACCAATGCTACATAGGGGCAAAGATATTCCAAAGCTCCAATTATATGGTGCATTCTTTTGCCATTATGAATGTCCCCATTCCCTGTTTTCTCTCCTCCCTCCCCCCAACATTTTAAGTCTTCCCTTGCCTTCCTCCTTCCCTCCTCCTTAATTATAAGACTGCCCCTTCCATCCTCTGAATCCATTATGTACCCTACTCCTCCCTTCCTCTTTTCACATTTACGTCCCTCTCCTTGTTGGCTGCCCAAATGTTCTTCTACTCTCCCATCCCTACTTGACTATCCTAATTACAGTCACCACCCATCTCCCATCACTCTTCTCTCCAATTTCTAATCTCACTCTATTTGCCCTCTTATCCCTGCAGCCTCGAACCCTGATCTTTCTCCCATGTCTGCCCTCTAACCCATAGCTACCATTTCCCTTCACTTCTATTGTGCCTGCCACACAATCTGTTTTAACCCTTAGACAGTGGACAAAGAATTGCGAGTAGACTTCTTGTTAGTACAACATTTATTTACACATAATAATCACCCACCCAATTAACAATAATTTATCTTACAGAATACTAAAGTTCAAGTCCAATACTAGTCCTTGACTTAACTTTTGCGTGACAGGCAAATATCCAGGCAGATATTGGCCTTTATCCATAGTTGGTCTCCATAGTCTGGACCTTTGGCCTGGTCTGACACTCTGGCTCTGGTCTTCCTTCCTTCTTGGGTGTGGCGGCTCTCCTCGTGCTGGTCATTATTGGTGATGGTCACCATTGTTGTCGCTCGTTCATGGGGTCACAGACAGAGAGAGATTCTTCTGTTGTGCAGCACCTGTTGGTTTTCGCGCCCCTTTTGGCCATTGTCAATCAATCGATCAGGACTTGATTACCCTGATCGAAAAGGTCAAATCAGGTGCTGCCACACCAAGCTCTGGGTGTGTCCCCAACGGCCATGCCTGCAGGTGCTGGAGGCACGTAGGTCACATACCTCCCACCCAAATAAGGGGTTGAGGTGCCCCTATGTCTGGTAAACAACCCAGTTTGACCAGAAGGTGTCCTTTGTCCTGGAGACGGCCCATATCCTGTGTATTCTAGCTCCTGCAGCTGCAGCTGTTTACCTCTGTCCAATTATCCCAGCGTGTTCTGTAAATTTAGGTGGCCTGTTTGGCCACAGCTTCCATTCAATAAGCATACTCAACTTGCACCTTACTTGCTTGCTTTAGCGCCTTACCTTTAGCGCCTGAACTTCCAACATTCTTTTCCTCCCTCCTACACCTTTGTAGCTTATTTTCATAGCTCTGTCTTTCCAGCCCTCTCTCCAGAACAGCTCTAGGATTGCAATACTGGTGCAATTGCATGAGACTCCAAGCTGTTCCAAGGCACTGAGAAGATCTCGTGAAAGGACACTTATGAAATGTTGTACCTCTATCTCAGGTATAAATATGGAATGGCAATTGCTGATTCCTGATCATTTGTCAACTATTTTTACATAACTTACAACAAACATGTCTCAGATATACAAATAGCTATTTATATACTTATGAAGTGGCAATTGCTGATTCCTAATCATTTTGTCAATTATTTTCAGATAACTTAAAGCCTTTTCGCAATCATACGTATTCAGATTTGGCACCATTTTAAATGATAAGTATTTGGTATAATTACCTATTAAATGTAACAACCCCAAACAAAGATGTACATAGGTAACTGTCAGTCATTTCACTTCCTGCAATCCCATCAGAAAGTGATTATGTTCTTACCCCAATTCACCTTCATTCACTTAGTTTTCTCTTCCCATGAAAGGCAGATTAATAAGGAAACAAAAAATATGTAAAATAAAGATCATACATATGAATGGTTACACATCAGAACAAACAGAAGATGTAACCTTACTTCTAATGTCCCTGACCTAGTTCGTAGTCTTCTTTTTATGTTTCATAGAAATCCTACAATGCAGAAGGAGGCCACCCGGCCCATCGAGTCCACACCGACAACAATCCCACCCAGGCCCCATTCCTGCTGAGTTACCCTGCTAATCCCTCTAACCTATCACGTCCTGGGAAACTAAGGGTTAATTTAGCATGTCCAACCAACCTAACCCGCACATCTTTGGACTGTGGGAGGAAACCGGAGCATCCGGAGGAAACCCACGCAAACACAGGGAGAATGTGCAAACTCCACACAGACCGCGACCCAAGTCGGGAATCGAACCCAGTTTCCTGGAGCTGTGAGGCAGCAGTGCTAACCACTGTGCCGCCCCACAGTTTCATGTCCTTCATTTTTTTGGCTGCTGGAATGATCTTTTTCTAGAACTGAAAGATAATAGATAGCATAGAGCAAGCTGGGCAGGTGGACAGAATAACTTGCTTGCAGACTTTTCATGGTTTACTGATCCACTTTTTCAGCAGTAGAACAAAGAAATACAGTTTTATTCTGCAGGTAATGACTTTCCAGTTTTAGCTAGGTCATCTGGGGGAGATGATGGATGGAAACAGGTTACTTTTCCACCGGGAAAAAGGAAAAGCTGTTTATCCTTACTTTTTGTAGTCAGTTAAAATAGGACTAGCAGAGATCTAGAGACAGAACACAATGAACATCCCCAAAAGCCAAATCTTTGGATGGTTTATAAATACAAAAGAGAAACAATACTTTGCTCTAAAAAAAAAATCACTTTTAATCAAATCAATTAATTCAATATTTATTGCATAATGTAGAGATCAGGCCAATTAAAAGGGCAAAACTGCACAGGACACTTTGGGCTAGATTCTCATCATGGCGGCAGGACTTTCTTCTTGGAATTGACCCCATATGCATAATTATTGCTCTGGAAGGCAGGGGCATGATGGATTGGGCCTGCTGTCTCTGAAGGCTTTTCAGAAGCAGCCACGGAGGAGCTGAGTGTCAAATTGGGTTGGTTAGAGGCTGGTCACCATCAATGCTTACCATAACCCTCGCCACTTCAATGGCCTCTCTTACCTTCATGCCATCTCCATACCACCTCACACCCCGCCAATCCGCATCTCCCATACTCCCCATGCCACCTCCATGGCCATTCACACAGTATCCATTAGAGGCAAACCTCAGTAAACACATGGTGTTTAAAAAATAAACTTATAACAATCTAATGAAGCTCTCACTTATATAGTACTGGTACTGTAAAACCTCTCATTCCTAAAACAATTTTTTTAAAGAATCCTTTAATTAGTCAATCTATTATAAAAATACAAACAAATCTTAATTCACTAACATAGAACATAGAACATAGAAAGCCACAGCACAAACAGGCCCTTCGGCCCACAGGTTGCGCCGATCACATCCCCACCTCTAGGCCTATCTATAGCCCTCAATCCCATTAAATCCCATGTACTCATCCAGAAGTCTCTTAAAAGACCCCAACGAGTTTGCCTCCACCACCACCGACGTCAGCCGATTCCACTCACCCACCACCCTCTGAGTGAAAAACTTACCCCTGACATCTCCTCTGTACCTACCCCCCAGCACCTTAAACCTGTGTCCTCTCGTAGCAACCATTTCAGCCCTTGGAAATAGCCTCTGAGAGTCTACCCTATCCAGACCTCTCAACATCTTGTAAACCTCTATCAGGTCACCTCTCATCCTTCGTCTCTCCAGGGAGAAGAGACCAAGCTCCCTCAACCTATCCTCATAAGGCATGCCCCCCAATCCAGGCAACATCCTTGTAAATCTCCTCTGCACCCTTTCAATGGCTTCAACATCTTTCCTGTAATGAGGTGACCAGAACTGCGCGCAGTACTCCAAGTGGGGTCTAACCAGGGTCCTATAAAGCTGCAGCATTATCTCCCGACTCCTAAACTCAATCCCTCGATTAATGAAGGCCAGTACGCCGTACGCCTTCTTGACCGCATCCTCCACCTGCGAGGCCGATTTAAGAGTCCTATGGACCCGGACCCCAAGGTCCTTCTGATCCTCTACACTGCTAAGAATGGTACCCTTCATATTATATTGCTGCTTCATCCCATTGGATCTGCCAAAATGGATCACCACACACTTATCCGGGTTGAAGTCCATCTGCCACTTCTCCGCCCAGTCTTGCATTCTATCTATGTCTCGCTGCAACTTCTGACATCCCTCCAAACTATCCACAACACCACCTACCTTGGTGTCGTCAGCAAACTTACCAACCCATCCCTCCACTTCCTCATCCAGGTCATTTATGAAAATGACAAACAGCAAGGGTCCCAGAACAGATCCCTGGGGCACTCCACTGGTCACTGACCGCCATGCAGAGAAAGACCCCTCCACAGCCACTCTCTGCCTTCTGCAGGCAAGCCAGTTCTGGATCCACAAGGCAACAGCCCCTTGGATCCCATGCCCTCTCACTTTCTCAAGAAGTCTTGCATGGGGGACCTTATCGAACGCCTTGCTGAAGTCCATATAGACCACATCCACCGCTCTTCCTTCGTCAATGTGTTTGGTCACATTTTCAAAGAACTCAACCAGGCTCGTAAGGCACGACCTGCCCTTGACAAAGCCGTGCTGACTACTTTTGATCATACTAAACTTCTCTAGATGATCATAAATCCTGTCTCTCAGGATCCTCTCCATCAACTTACCAACCACTGAGGTTAGACTCACCGGTCGGTAATTTCCCGGGCTGTCCCTGTTCCCTTTCTTGAATATAGGGACCACATCTGCAATCCTCCAATCCTCCGGAACCTCTCCCGTCTCCATCGACGATGCAAAGATCATCGCCAAAGGCTCCGCAATCTCCTCCCTCGCCTCCCACAGTAACCTGGGGTACATCCCATCCGGTCCCGGCGACTTACCAACCTTGATGCCATTCAATAGTTCCAACACATCCTCTTTCTTTATGTCCACATGCTCGATCCTTTCTGTCCACCGCAAACCAGCAGTACAACCACCCAGATCCCTTTCCACCGTGAATACCGAGGTAAAGTATTCATTAAGCAGCTCCGCCATTTCTAACGGTTCCGCACAAACTTTTCCCCCTTCACCTTTTAAGGGTCCTATGCCTTCACATCTCATCCTTTTACTCTTGACATATTTGTAGAAAGCCTTGGGGTTCTCCTTAATCTTACCCGCCAAGGCCTTCTCATGACCCCTTCTCGCTCTCCTAATTTCCTTCTTAAGCTCCTTCCTACATCCCGTATACTCCTCTAAATCCTTAACACCTCCTAGCTCTCGGAACCTTCTGTACGCCTCTCTTTTCTTATTCACCAGGTTCATCACAACCTTCGTGCACCACGGTTCCCGTACCCTACCAACACCCCCCTGTCTCATCGGAACGTTGTCATGCAGAGCTCCAGACAAACATTCCTTGAAAATCCTCCACTTTCCTTCAGTACTTTTCCCCAAGAATGCCTCCTTCCAATTTACCCGTCTAATTTCCTCCCTGATGACACTGTATTTCCCTTTACTCCAGAGAAACACTTTCCTAGCCTGCCTGATCCTACCTCTTTCCAATGCTATCGTGAAGGAATTCATAATTTGATATAACCATATCAAAGTCAGGTAATCTTTATATAGACTCAACAGTGTCAATCAAAAATATGAGCTCAGAGCCCCCTGCGGAGATAATGGCTGTGGGGCTTTTGAAATTCAGGCATTCATAATGGGTTCAGCTGTGATAACAGCCTTTGGAAAATGTAAACAATTAAGTCTGTTGATGACTGTATGAACAGATAGTAATAGTTTCTAAGTTACACTAGATAATCTGTCAACCAGTGTACTCCAGCATCAGGAGATTTTTTTATTAGTTCTAACTGATAGCAGAAGTCTTGTGGTACAGTGAGAAGTGTCCATGCCTGTAAGCCAAAATCTTTGGGTTCCAATCCCACTGTAAGACCTGATGGCCAAAGAAGGTGTGTTCATAATGTGGCCAAACAGGTATCAATTTATAAATCTTTCCAACGTTGGCTGATGGCAAGCAATAAGAGTGGGAGAGATTCCTGGTTGCCATGTAATGGAAAGAAATTGATGCCTCCAGAATCGCTATCTATAGTACCAGGCTACAAAATGCATGTAAAGGTGTATGTTGCCACAGCATTCCCTCAGGGGACTAGTTGGCTGGATGGGCGATGTGGATCAAATTAGTGTCAACGGCATGGAGTTTGGCCCCCATTGCAGCTAAAGTGGATTTGGGACCTGCCTCCTTGCCTGACCAATGGTAGAGATCATGGTGCTATGGGTTAGACTTACCTTCAGGCAGAGAACTGAAGCTGAAAAACTGACAGCTGTAGTCTGTTTTTTCTTTTCATTTTTCAAGGACTGGGGATTTAACTGACTTCAGATCATGACACTTTAAAGGGCCTTATCTGCCCTTCATTAGCATTAATGCCTCCTCCACTTTTTGTGACTCTCATATTATGGGTTAAAGCCCTTACAACACCGAAAATAGGGTCTGTTTAAACTCAGCGCTCATTTCAAATGGTACGACTGCTTTTGGTTTCTGGTCTGTGTGATTCATGTGCCACCCTCTTCCTACTGTGGAGAAAAAAATTAGACCTGTTGGAAAAGAAAGTGGGAATACCGCATTTAGGTCTGGCCTGCTAATTTTTAAAGGCCTCCAGAGTCGACCTGACTGCAAAAATCTGGCACTTTGTCTTTTGATCCATTACAGCATTAGGACTGGAAGATCTTGAGGCTCAGTGGTCTTTAGGCCAGAAGTTCTGGGTTCAAGTTCCAGTTCAGGACTTGATAGCCATTTAATTTATGTAATTATACCACCAAATAGATCAATTGTCCATCTGTAAATCCTCCTGCTATGCCTGTGTCGGGCAGTAAGAATAGGAGAGCTTCATGGTCAGCCATCTGCAGAAGTCAATAGCAAAGCTTGCCAAGCATGGACCATCACAGAAATCCATGGTCACCAACAGAAGTCTATTGTCACCGATGCCCTTTCTGGACATATATATATATAGAGAGAGTGAGAGTCGTAGAAACAATTTCTCAAATACAAAATTTGTTACAAGCTGTGCAAAATACCCAACAGGCACATTGCTGAAGTGACCAACACATTCTGCTTCTACACTTAGCTATATCCCTTTTTCCTGCCAATAAAAAAGAAATAGCAAAACAATCACAAACTGGTGAGTGACAGTGGAGAAAACCCTTGCCTGTGGGACTTATTTCTATTCAACATTTTGTGGCAGAATTTAAGAACATTTGTATCTAGATCATCCATAAGCATGGAATAGAAGTAGGTCTAGTCATCTACAAAGGTAGATTAGAATAACTTGCATCTTATATATTCTGTCATAGATTTAACTGGCACCTCGATCTTTAATAATCTAAAAAGGAGAGAAACAGACATAATTAACATCTGAATTCATAATTTTGGTTACCTTCCATCTACAAAACAACGTAATAAGTGTCCTAAAGGATCAATGATATTTAATATATTAACCAGATCTTTAGTAAATTGGGCTTTTCTATGAGAGCAAAAGAAATTGATAGTCTTCAGGACTATTGCATATCTAAAATCCTGAAATCCTCAAAGAGCCTAGCAGCCAATGAGAGAAAGGGGCCTCGAAACAGTGGCTGCAGGTACGACTTAGCATCAGTTGTTCAATAGAGATAAAGGAAAGTGTTAATCTCTTACGGCTGCTCAAATTAAAAGGGAACTGACTGGACTAAATAAATTATCTTTGAGACGTTAAGGCAGATTTCATCTCTGCAATGTAGAACAAAATTGTAAACTCATTTTTTGTAAACATGATTATAATTTTGTTAAACAGTGCAGAGAAAGGAAATCTTTCACCCTTCAGTAAGTGACATTTTCTCACCTACAATATTAATGTTAAGAGTGTGACCATGTGAACACTGTGAAACTGTTTGGGAGATAATTAAGCTAATTAAAATGTCCAACAGAGCTGTCTGGAAATGAATAAAGTCTCTATTCACTGTCTTATAGCCTAATTTAGATTTCTCAATAGGGAGAGTAAAAGTATAGCTTCAAGGGAAAATAAAAAGAGTAATAAGTATGATTTAGAAATAGGACAAGTGATCAGCAGAGAAGTAATCATACAAGTCTGATAAAGGAGAAATGTGTGGTTGGATTTCATCTGAAGGCCCCGTTCACCTGTTGTATAAATTGGGGATGAACCCTCTTCCACTGGCCCAGAAAGCCATGACTAGATTTTACTTTTGTCAGGCAATTAATTACATGAAGTTGCAGCTTTCATCCCCATGTGGCAGGATGTCCCACTTCTAAGATTACTGGCCAATCATAGTACTGGCAATTCCCAAGTCCCAGTAGCACCACCAGCAACAGTGGCCGCTGTTGAGATTACAGTCAATCCCTGATGAAGAGCCATGGAGGAGCCCAGACTGGAAGTAAGTGGATGACCTCAAGTAAGGGAGGCCTATTCCTCTAGGGAGATACACCATTGGGAACAGAGTGCTTAACCAGTTGGCACAAGCACTGACCTTCACCCCTTTCCCTAACTAGCCCCTAACCAGGCTGCCAAGTTTTACCTGACAGTAGTACAGCCTTGCAGCACATTTCTTTGGCAACACCCATCCCTTAACTGGCTACTTAAGGGCCTCAATTGGCCCAAAGGCTGGTAAGACCACCTGACCTACTTGCCGCTGGTAAAATACCGGCAAACATTGGTAGGGAATGAGCATGGCATCACCCCCATCAGATCCTGTCAGCTCACTACCACAAGAGGGGCATAAGGTTGCAGTCATGGCTCAATGAGTAGCACTCTTGCCTTTGATTCAAAATGTTGTGGGTTAAAATTCCACTCCAGGAAATGTTATCTTTTGGATGAGTAAGTAGCATCGAGTCCAGCTTGGTTGAATACTGTGAGATAGGGTTAAATCAGGGAATCTGGTAATTGAGCAAATTTTATGAGTCGATCTCTTCCTGAAATCTAGCCAAGTTTGCCTCTAGCATTTAGCATAAATTTGTAGTTTCTTCAGTCTCAGTCGGTGAAAAACAAGATCCCTACTAGAGGCAACTGCAATTAGGTTGTAGTCAGAACTGGTTCCCTAGCCAGCAAGTCCTGACTTAGTTCTCTCAAATTTCAGCTAGTATAAATACAGGAGGTTTTGCTAATGTACAAAGAAGGTAGAATGAGGTCCAACTTGACTGAATACAGCAAGACAGTGTTTAAGTTGTGGGATTTAGTAAGTGAGGAAATTTAGCATCATGAGGTAAGAGGTGTTGCTCTGTCTTTTTTTGGAGAACAAGAAGCGATCTGAGAGATGGCGCCAGAAACAGTGAGACCTGAGAGCTGAAGCTTAGAGACATCAATTAGGTAAGGTGACTGGTTGGGCAGTTTTAAGTTTTTTTTTGTCTCTCACTAAACCAGGGCAGTGGTTTAAGCTGGTACTGGGGAAGTATAATTTATTATATTATTGTATTAATTTATACTTCAACCAATTAAACAACTAACTATAATCACACATAATCATTGAGTGATATTTCAAAACTTGAATCCTAATTATTTAAATAAAATATATTAGTGATGGCTGGGCTTGTGATATGTTGCAACTGGAGCATGTGAGAGCTGGTGGAAACCTGTGTGATCCACAATAACCACATCTGCACTATGTGTCTGCAGTTCAATGAAATTTGGCTGAGATCCAAGCTTTGGACACTGCAATGCATCAGGATGGGGGAAGTTACCAAGACATTTTGTTCTCAGAATACAGTCACACACCTTCAGCAGGATACTTCAGATTTGGTCTATGATCAGGGACAGGATGGTATACTGCAAGTATGGCAAAAATGGGGATCCAGAAGGTAGCAATGAAGGTACCTTGGCCATTGCATTTGCCTTTTGAGATTCTTGAAGCTTGTGTGGTCAGGGATTGCAGGGAGGGTGAGCAAACAGACCACAGCACCACGATGTCGGGGACCACTCAAATGGGAGCAGTAAAGAACGTAGTTGTAGTACTGGCTGAAGAGTTAAAGGAATAGATAATGCTTTCTGCAGCCAAGAGCATGAGTTGTGTTGCCTGTTCAGTGACAAGGTTAAGGATACCTCCTCAGGGCTGGAATGGAATCTGGAGTTGGAGAGGAAAGATCCAGCTATCATGATCCACAAGGGTACTAAGGACATGGATAAAACTAAGAAAGATTTTGTGGTGCCGGCCGATACTGAGCAACATGGTGGCAAAGTGATTAGCACTGCTGCCTCACAAGGCACGGATCTAGGTTCAATTCCAATCTCAGGTCACTGTCTGTGTGGAGTTTGCACTTTCTCCCTGCATGGGTTTCCTCCAGGTGCTCCGGTTTCCTCACACAGTCCAAAGATGTGCAGGTTAGATTGATTGACCATGCTAAATTGAACCTTGTGTCAGGGGGATTAGCAGGGTAAATATGTGGGGTTATGGGAATAGGGCCTGGGTGAGACGTGGTCAGTACAGATTCGATGGGCCGAATGGCCTCCTTCTGTACTGTAGAGATTCTATGATTCTATGAACTAGGAGCTAAATTAAAAAACAGAACCACAAAGATAATCTCTGAATTACTATCCAAGCCCCAAGCAAACTGGCACCAGGTAAATATGATCAGAGAGTTGAATGTGTGGTACAAAGTTTGATGTGAAAGAAATTGGTTTCAATTCATGGGCACTGACACCAGTAGTCGACAAAGGGAGCTGTACCATTGGGATGGCCTTCACCCAAACCACATTGGGACCAGTGTCCTGGTGAATCAGATAACTAGGGATTCTGGGAAGGTTTTAAACTAACTAGTAAGGGGAAGGTTCATGTGAGAGGAGAATTGGAAAGTTAAAGAGAAACAACAAGGAAATAGTGCAATATTAATATTTCACAATAACTTCATTGCAGTGTTAATGTAAGCCTTACTTGTGACTAATAAATAAACTTTATTTTTTAATAATGATGATCAGAGTGTAATCGGTAGGGACAGAGCATAAGAGTACTCCAGCAAATCAGGTCAGAGTTGGGGAAAATGGTAAAAAGATAGAATCAAAGCCCTTAATTTAAATGCACATATCATTCATAACAAAATGGATAAATTGACAGCATGAATAGGAATAAATGAATATGCTATATTAGCCATTAGAGAGAAGTGGTTGCAAGATGACTAAGGCTGGAACTGAATTTTAAAGGAAGAAAATAAAAAGAGCTCAAATAGCTCTGTAATAGAAGATGAAATCAGTACAGTAGTAAGACATGGTCTTAACTCAGGAGGTCTCATAGCAAAGGATTCTCTAGGTAAGCATGATCATAACATGATAGAATTTTACGTTAAGTTGCAGGACGAGAAATGCGGGTCTGAAACTAGCGTCTTAAACTTGAATAAAGACAATTACAAGAGTATGAATACAAAGTTCATATTCCATGAGAAATAAAGCCTGTATGAGAAGGACGAACTAAGGAAGTTAACAATGGTATAAAATTGGTAAAAAGCCTATAATGTTGCGAAGTTTAGTGGTAGGCCAGAAGGTTAGGACCATTTTAGAAACCAACAAAGGGTGACTAATAGAAAGTAATAAAGTGGGAGAAATTAGAGTGTGAGAGTAAACTAGCAAAAAATATAAAACAGACGATAAAAGTTTCTAAAAGTATATTAAAAAAAGAGCAGCTAAAGTAAGCACTGGTTACTTAGAGGATGAGACTGGGGAATTAATAATGAGAATCAATGAAATGGTAGAGACTTCTTAACAGCTATTTTGTATTTTCCTTCACGGTAGAAGATCATAAAAAGCATCGCAAGAGAAGTGGAAAATCATGAGGCAAAAAGAAGAGTGGACAATCATGATCAATAGGAAAACCAGTGGGTCTAAAGGTTGAGAAAACTCCAGGACCTGACGACCTGCATCCAAGGATCTTAAAACAAAAGGCTGCAGAGCGAGTAGATGCATTGGTTGTAATATTCCAAAATTCCCTAGATTCTGGAAAGGTACCAGCACCTTTAATGTAAACCCATAATGTAATACGTTTATTCAAGAAAGGAGAGAGACAGAAGGCAAGAACGTCTAGGCCAGCTAACTTAACATCCATCATTAGGTAAATAATCTATTAATTAAGAATTAGCTGGATGTTTAGAAAATCACAATACAACCAGGTTGTATTCAACATGGTTTTATGAAAGGGAAATTGTGTTTGACCAACTTATTTGAATTGTTTGAAGATGTAACAAGGGGGATGGATAAAGAGGAACCAATAGATGGTGTATATTTGGATTTCTGAAAGGCATTTAATAAGGGGTGCCACATAAAATGTTAATAGGCAAGTGAAGTGGGAGATTTCTAACCAGTTAATAAAGTTTTTAAATAGAATACATTAAGACACTGATAGGACTATCAGTAAAGAGTGAAATGATTAATGAAACAAGTTAATAAGCTAACGAGAGAATAGTTTACATATATGTGAATGCAGTAAGAGAATTAAACAAGTAATTATGATTTTAAAACATATATGCTGAGATTTTCATGTATTTTAAGTATTGTATGAATCCTTATTCGCTTTAGCCAAAAGCAGGTTACCACAAGGGATGATGTTAAAGGTGAATAGTTCATAGAAATCATAGAAACCCTACAGTGCAGAAGGAGGCCATTCGGCCCATCGAGTCTGCACCGACCACAATCCCACCCAAGCCCTACCCCCACATATTTACCCACTAATCCCTCTAACCTACGCATCCCAGGACTCTAAGGGGCAATTTTTAACCTGGCCAATCAGCCTAACCCGCACATCTTTGGACTGTGGGAGGAAACCGGAGCACCCGGAGGAAACCCACGCAGACATGAGGAGAATGTGCAAACTCCACCAAAGGCCTGGGAACCCTGTAGTTAGCAAAATTCGTATCAGAAAGTTTCTTATGCGGGAACACATACTGAAATATTTATCAATAGGCATATTCATTGACTAGACTTGGGATAGCAACATGCCCAGATGCGGGATCATGTGTCTATTCAGTTAGACAATGATCCAGTGGGAACGTCCACTTTGATCCCCTTAGTAAGTGTCTAAGGTAACTGGGCAACAGGGAAGTGTCTTTAGCCAAGATGGGAGCTGGTGTCCGGATTTAATGCACGAATGAGATATCATTGTGCTAGATGGTAAAATGGAATCGCCTAAGGTGAATGTCAGGGATTATTATTGTGTGTATATTAAATATAATTTATTTTAAGCTAATATAAGGCAGGAATGATTGATAAGAAAAGCTATAATTGATCTGTTTTTGATTGTATACATTAGATTAATTGGACAGGTTCTGTCGCTCTATCTCAGAGCTACTTAACCCTTTTGGTGATCTCCTTGCAGCTGCTTGTTATACTTTTAAGTAAATGTTACGTCTTTATACAGAGATATCTGCCTCATAAGTTTTGTATTGTCTAAAGTTAAGACAGTACCGATCATCTCGATTTACCCCACAACAGCAAGATAAGTGCTCATGGTATTGGGGATAATTTATTAACATGGGTAGAGGATTGTCTAACCAACAGGAAACAGAGGGGGCAATCTTGAACCCACGCTCGCTATCCATGCAAATACCGACCAATCTGGAAGCTACAGTTCTCGCTGGCGAGAACGCAATTTTGGTCTTTCCCACCCGTGACATCATCAAGTTCACGCCCATAACAGGCGTGAATCTGCTTTACATGAATTTTGATGTATTTAAATGTTATTAACCCGCCCCTCACCAGATATTAACCCCACACTGCATATTGACACTGTGCTGACGTGAAATCACATCGGAGCAGGGTTTACAACAGGTTCACATAGATGTGAACCTGTTATTGGGGGTGTAAAGAAAAGTATATCCCCCAAGCACTGCCCCTTGGCACAGCCAGCTTGGCATCATGCCCATGCCAACCAGGCAGTGCTGACCTGGCAGTGATGGGGGCGGGCCCCACTGGGAGGTTCATGGGGGTGGGGGGTTAATCTAGATGTGGAGGTGGCTGGGACTGGATGGATGAGCTCTGGATGGGGCAGGGGGCAGGGGGCGGGGGGGGGGGGGGGTTGTGGAGGTGGGTGCCAGCTCAGACTGTGGTGAAGAGGGGCACCCGTAGCACCTGCTGCACCAATCTCTGTGCCATTGGGGTTTGCAGGCATGTTGAGGCCCCTTTATAAATGGCGTGAAACATGTCCCTTGATTTGTTTCTGGCAGAATGTCATAAGATCAGGACAGAAAAGAAACATGCTGCTTTTCTCGTCAGAAATAACACTGCCATTTTTTGATAAGATTTAGCCCAGAGAATCAGAATAAATGGGTCAATTTAAGGCTGTTCAACAATAACTAGTGGAGAGTCACAGGGATTTGTGCTGCATCTTCAACTATTTATAATCTATTTTAATGCCTTGGATGAAAGAACAGACTCTATTGTAGCCAGATTGCTGATGATACAAAGATATATAGGAAAGCAAGTTGTGAGAGAACACAAAGGGCAAAATTTAATGTTTGCCACAGGGGTCTCATCTGTTGTTTGGAGAACCGGCAGGAGACCTGCAATGCCTCTGCTGGGGAAGGCTCTACTTTTTAAGTGCCCATCAGGCACTTGACTGGCAAATGCAGACCTTACCCAGGATTGAGGGCCTCAAGGGTGGATATCCCACACCTTCCTAAGAGTCCGTCAGATGCCAGCAACACTCCATTGCCCATTAGTGCCACCAGCAGCAAGGGCAGCTGCTGGCAATGCACCTACCAGAAACCAGAATCAACAAGGGACCCCAGACCCAAGGTGAGTGAGGGCAGGATGTGTGTTGCATTGTGGGAACTGAATGAGAGGGAAGGAGGTGGGTGATTTGATTTAGTATTGTCACATTTATTAGTACACAGTGAAAAGTATTGTTTCTTGTGCACAATACAAAGCATATGTACATAGGGAAGGAAAGGAGAGAGTGCTGAATATAGTGTTACAGGCATAGCTGGGGTGTGGAGAAAGAACAACTTAATGCAAGGTAGATCCATTCAAAAGTCTGACAGCAGCAGTGAAAATGCTGTTCTTCAGTTGGTTGGTACGTGATCTCAGACTTTTGTGTCTTTTTCCCGATGGAAGAAGGTGGAAGAGATTATGTCTGGGATGCGTGGGGTCCTTGATTATGCTGGCTGTTTTTCCTCAGGCAGCAGGAAGTGTAGATAGTGCCAATGGATAGGAGGCTGGTTTGAGTGATGGACTGGGCTTCATTCACAACCCTTTATAGTTTCTTGTGGTCTTGGACAGAGCAGGAGCCACACCAAGCTGTGATACAACCAAAAATAATGCTTTCTATGGTGCATCTGTAGAAGTTGGTGGGAGTTGTAATGGACAAGCCAAATTTCCTTAGTCTCCTGAGAAAGTAGAGACATTGGTGAGCTTTCTTAACTGTAGCATCTGCATGGAGGGACCAGGACAGGGTTGTAGGTGATCTGGACACTTTCAAACTTGAAGCTCGCAACCATTTCTACTTCATCCCCATTGATGTAGGCATGCCCTCCACTACGCTTCTTGAAGTCGATGACTATCTCCTTCATTTTGTTGACATTTAGGGAGAGATTATTGTCATTGCTTCAGTTCACCAGATTCTCTATCTCTTTCGTGTACTGTGTCTGGTCATTGTTTGAGATCCGACCCACAACGGTGGTGTTATCAACAAACTTGAAAATCGAGTTGGAGGGGAATTTGCCATACAGAAATTTGGGCGGCACGGTAGCACAGTGGTTAGCACTGTTGCTTCACAGCTCCAGGGTCCCGGGTTCGATTCCCAGCTCGGGTCACTGTCTGTGTGGAGTTTGCACATTCTCCTCGTGTCTGCGTGGGTTTCCTCCGGGTGCTCCGGTTTCCTCCCACATCCAAAGATGTGCAGGTTAGGTTGATTGGCCAGGTTAAAAATTGCCCCTTAGAATCCTGGGATGCGTAGATTAGTGGGTAAATATGTGGGGGTAGGGTCTGGGTGGGATTGTGGTCGGTGCAGACACGATGGGCCGAATGGCCTCCTTCTGCACTGTAGGGTTTCTATGATTTCTATGATTTTTCTATGATACAGTCAAAGGTGCATAAGGAGTATAGTAAGGGGCTGAGGACACAGCCTTATGGAGCACTGGTGTTCAGGATGATTGTGGAGGAGGTATTGTTGCCTATCCTTACTGACTGCGGTCTACGGGTTAGGAAGTCTAAGGTCCAGGTGCAGTGGGAGCAGCCGAGCCGCAGGCCACGAAATTTGGAGATGAGCCTCGTAGGAATAATGGTGTTAAAGGCTGAGCTGTAGTCTATGAATAGGAGTCTGACATTGGTATCTTTGTTATCTAGGTGTTCCAGATTGAGTGTTAGGGCCAGGGAGATTGCGGCAATAGGTGAACTGTAGTGGATCAAGGCAGTCTGGTTGGTAGGAATTGATTTGTGCCATGACTAACCTTTCGAAACACTTCATAATGATCAATGTCAGAGCCACCGGACGATAGTCATTAAGACACGCTGCCTGACTTTTCTTTGGTACTGGGATGATGGTCGCCTTTTTGAAGCAGGGAGGGACCACAGATTTGTGGAAAGAGAG
This sequence comes from Mustelus asterias, assembly GCF_964213995.1. Lineage (NCBI taxonomy): Eukaryota > Metazoa > Chordata > Chondrichthyes > Carcharhiniformes > Triakidae > Mustelus > Mustelus asterias. The sequence goes on from NC_135806.1 coordinate 69,529,353, forward strand.
GTTGAAGAGGTTGCAAACACACCCCCGCCAGTTGGTCCGCGTAGAACCTGAATACTCATCAGGGTACCCCTTCTGGGCCAATTGCTTTCTGTGGGTTGACTTTTGAGAAGGTTGCTCTGACATCGGCAATGGTGACCTCGGATACAGGTTCATCCAAGGCTTCCAGGATGGAGGGCGTGCTCTTGCTGACCTCTTGCTAAAAACAGGCATAGAATGCTTTGAGCTCATCGGGGAGGGGTGCATTGGAGCAAAAAGTTATATCTGCCTTCATCTTCATCTTGAGTCAGTGCAGGATGTGATTTTCAAATGCCTCCCTAGTCCCCATGCTAGCCCAGGAGGAAAAAAATAGTTCAGACCAGTATTCTTTCCCCCCATTTTACTGGTGTTCCATCTTAAAGTATTCTGAGAGGTATCATGATCAGGAACTGAGTGGTCTTGAATGAGGAAAACTCCCACCCCAAGCATACCCAGAGTAACAGGATGAGGTTTTAAAATGTCCACTTCAGGGCTTCAATTGGCATCCGGGCAGGAAGTACGGCCATGAGTTTTCTCGCCCCAGACTTAATCGGGCAGAGGTGGGGCGGCAGCTGAACACTCTTGCCTGATTAAAGATAGAGAGGGGTGCATTATATTCTGCCCAAAGAGTCTACAAATGAATAATGATAAATTGGGCAAAATGGGCAAAAATTTAGCAGATTGAGCAGTTTGTCCACATTGGCAGGAAGAATCAAAAAGCAGAATATTCTTTCAATGGAGTGCAGAATGCTGCAGTACAGAGGGCTCTGCATGTCCTTGCACATGGATTACAAAAAGTGAGTATGCAAGTAAAGCAAGTAATTAGTAAGGCAAGGTGGAATGTTGGCATTTATTGAGGGAAAATGGAGTATAAAAGTAGCAAAGTCTTGCTCCTACTGTGCAGGACATTGGTGAGACAACACCTGGAGTACTGTGTACAATTTTGATTCAATTACTTAAAGAGGGATATACTTGCATTGGAAGCAGTTCAGAGAAGGTTCACTAGCGAGATTCCTGGTTTGAAGTAATTGTCTTATAAGGAAAGGTTGACAAGGTTGGGCATATACTCATTGGAACTTAGAGGAATGAGTGGTGGTCTTATTGAAACATATAAGATTCTGAGGAGCTTGGCAGGATGGATGTTGAGAGAATGTTTCCCTTCATAGGGCAACCAAGAACCAGGGGCGCATTTTAAAAATGAGTGTCTCATTTCAGATGGAGATGAAGAGGAATTTCTTATTTCAGAGAGTCATTCATTTTTGGAATTCTCCTGCTCAGAAAGCAGTGGAGGCCGGGTCATTGAATATATTCAACGAAAAGTTAATCACATTTTTGATCTAAAAGGGAATCAGGGGTTGTGGGGAGACGCCAAGAAATTGGAGTTAAGGCCGTGATCAGATCAGCCAGACTTAAGGTGGCAAATGGCTCCTATTTCTTATGTTCTTAAAATACATTGAACTGAAACCCTGCCTGTTCTCATTTGATGGCATAAAAGATTCAGTTGAAAAAGGCAGGGAAGTCATCCCCACTGCCCTAACCAATATTTATTCATCAATTAACATCACAGAACCAGATTACAAGTTCTGTTCATTATCCCATTGCACTTGTGGGAGCTTACTATGTGCAAATTGGCAGCTTCATTTTGTACAACAGTAATGTGGGTTCAGCAGAGTGGGGATGGGATTGTTGGTAGAGAGGCCTGGGAGGGAGGGAGCATCCACAGAGGCCTGACTTTGTGGGGTGAGCCTGATGTAGAAAAGAGGTGCCCCCCCCACTTCTTGCCCAAGACCTCAGCAAGGTGACTTTCCTGGCATTCCTTAGCCCGTGAACTCTTTCCATCAGCCTGAAAATTAAGCGGTCATTAATTGGCCATTAACTGAGGGAAGAGTGGGCTGGCCAGCCTATATCTTGCCCATCCCACCATAAAATTGCAGAGAGATCAGGGCAGGAGGGAGTCTGTTGGACAGGCCATTCAAAGAAATTTCTGACACAACCACCCATCCCCACCCTCGCCAGTACGGGAATGTAAAATGGATTCTTCAAATACGAGCTCCCAGATTAAGGCAGTAATCAGGGAGCCCTGCATGTGTACATAATGTGGAGCATCAGGGTTACTGGCACTTTATACTCTGTATGAGGAAGTACCTACCTGAGTGTTGCTTACTATATAAATAAATCTAAATTTGCTGACAGGACACCGGCCTCGCAGTAGTTTTTTTTCCGGGTATGTATCCTATTGAAATGATCCATGAGGTTATTTTTACAGGAGCAATTTTATGATATGTCTGAGCAAGCCATGTAGCTTTCCTTCAGTTTATCCCTGAAAGTCACTGGGGGTGATCTTACTAAAAAATGTTACGTTCTGAACAAACATGCAAATGGGAGAAATTCACACCGTTCTTTTGGGCAACTTAAAAATCAAATCTTACTTGACTCTGGCAAAACAAATCTTGACAAACTTGAAATTTGCCAGCAGGGGGAGTAGGCAGGGCCTAAATTGCCCAAAAGCTGGCTGATAGCAGCAGGGGCCACAATTATGCATATGCAGGTTTCTGTGCTCCAGAGCACAGAAACCTGTCAGTGCCTCTGCTGCTATAGCTGGCCTTCTTGGCCCAGTACCCCCATCCACCCCTCCCAGCGTGGGGCTCTGCGGACAATCGCCATTCCCCCCCGCATCCCCCAGCCCGGAATGATCACGACCCACTCCCCTCCACCCGGAACAATCGTGGCAGAAAGCACCAACTCCCACCGATTGCTGTTGCAGAGTGCGCAGCGGTCCCCCTGATCGCTACTGCAGAGCAGCAGTGGGCCCGCTCCTTGGCACTGCTTGGTGCCAAGCTGGCAATGCCAGGATGCCAGGCTGGCACTACCAGGGTGTCAGGCTGGCACTGCCCAAGGGGCACCCCCCAACATCCTGGGGGGGCCTCGATGCTCTCCAGTTCTCCTGGAGAGGCCATCACATCTGGTCCCTGTTGATGGGGAAACCATACGTGATCCTCGCCAGAGAGAACCTTTCCCAGCAAGGCCACAGAAGAAAGTGAGCCTGGACAATTCTGTCCTGGGCTCACTAATTCCATTCAAATTGGGTTTTAAATATATTTAAACATTATAATCAGCTTCACACCCGAAAAGGGTGCAAGGCTGATTGTGCTGGATAGCCAGTGCCACTAAGATTGCGAGATCGGCCAGTGGGGCACAATGGTATGATCGCCCCCAATGAAACTCATCTTGAGCCACTTTGGACAGGATATATTGCCTTGTTGAGCCATATTTGGTATTCTCTCTCTATTTGTCCTACCACATCACTGAATACTGAAAGATGTTTCATCATTGAACACTTTTTGCTTTGTGAATTGTGTGTGCTGAGTCACCAGTAGTGGTAGGAGTTTTAATTTCATTATTATCTGTGTATTTAATGATGTGCATGTGCATGCAGGCCTTCTACTCAGCAGAAACCTTACAATTGTGCTATTGAGAAGTTTACAATCCAGCTTACACATAAAATCACCTTATTGGAGGAGGATCCCTATCTGTTCTTTATGGAGGTGCCTTGAATCCAGATTGAGCAATGGTGAGCAGTTTATTGGTGAGTAAGCGTTGTTTGGTAGCATCATTGATGAGTCCTTCTATTGCATTGCTGATGATTGTTTGTAGATAGATGGGATGATAATTGAATGAATTGGATTTGTCCTGCATTTTGTGGACATGGACATGCCTGGGCAAGTTTCCACATTGTTGAGTAGATGCCAACGTTGTAGCTGTACTGGAACAGTTTAGCAGAAAAATACTTTTCAAAGCAGTATTTGGGCTTTTAATCTGAGTAAGTATTTATTATAGATGTTATTTTGATGAACAAAGTAACAATAAGCATTTTATACACACTACAAGTAAGAGAATTGCATGACCAGAATGACTAGTAAACAAATAATCAAGAGAGTTGGAATTAATTCAGCAGACATACTATACACTTGCCAGGAAATTTCTCAAAGCTGCTCCTGCTCCATTAGCATTACTTTGCTGAAAGTACTGTTAGCAGACTGGAAGTAGCCTGGAAAATTTTCCCAGCCATAGATTCCATTGGAAACATGTAATGTCATATTGATTGATATCTCTTGCAATTTTACAGATTGTCACCTTAGATTGGAGGCTCTCATGTGGTTAGCACAACCTACAGAATTACAATTATCTTTTATCATTAGACAGTTTCACTTTCAAATACCAGAACATCACTGTTTCCCCCATCTCAAACATGCAGCTGAATGGAAGAGTTTTTTTAAACACAATGAAGCAACAGTCATGTAGCTTGCTTTCAATTAACTATCTTACATCTAGGAGCTTGCAGGTCCTAAGTATAACCAATTTTTATGGTTTTGGCATAAGAACCTTTGTTGACAATGAAACTGCAGAGTCAAAGTATAAACTGAAACTTTCTTCCCCATGTGATATTTAGGTTGTACTTGCTATTTGAAAGAATGAAAAAAAGAGAAATACAAAATTATAGGAAGTAAATAAAAAGAAAAACATAAAGTTGAAGCAGGAAAGAAAAACAAGAAGTTGGGTGAAAAGATTAAAAACACTTAAAGGTAAGAGTTTGAACTAAGATTCGCAAAATTACAGGAACATGGTGCCATTGAGACTTCCATTTCACTGCCACGTCTCTCCTTGGAATCCTTTATAATTTCCGCCCCATATAATTGTCTGCTGTTCTATTTTTATAAATGCAATGGTTTACTCCTTCCACGAACTAGCTAGTTAATGATGTAAAGAAATTTCTCCTAATCTCCCTCCTTGCTCATTTAGTGACAATTTTTAATTCATTACGATGTGTCATTCACACTTCAACCAAATAAATAGCTTTCTCAATGCAGTCAATCAAAACTCTCTATAATTGTAAAAACCTCTATTAAATCCCCTCAGTGTTTTCCTCTCCACTAGAGAAGTTCCACTGCCTCATGTCTCCCCCTTAATCATAGCTTTTCATTCCTAATATCATCTGATTTTTAATGTTCTCTGTAATATTAATATCCTTTCTAATAATAAGGGCATTGAAAATTGCTGAATTCTCTAACAGTGGTCTAATAATTGCTTTGTACAAATTTATCAATACCTCTTAATACTTGTATTTTCTGCACCTAAATAAAACTGAAAATACTCTTTTTTGTGACTTTATCTATCTGCACACAGAACTGTAAGTAGCATGCTGTTCAGACATTTACCATAGAATGATTTGGCCTGTTGTAACAAGTGAAACATGCATTTAAATTCCAAACAGATTAGACCTGACCATTAAATTTACAAAGGAATAAGATGATCAGATTCCCATCAGCCATTTGTATGTGTTCTCTATATCAAAACTAAATTGTTTGTGTATTTTAGAAATCAACAAATATTATTCTACTTTGTCTTCCTCTTCTCACTGACCTTACTGTCATCAATCCATTTATTAATAGCCTGTTCTGCCTCTGTATATGTTCATACTTTACCGGGTACCTGTAATTAGTTCCTATTCTTGCCATCAAACTGCCTCTTAAAATAAAAAAGCTAACAAATGAAAGCCAGAACAAAATAATTGCTACTTTGAATTATTATTAAAAGTGGGGGATTTAAGATTTTTTTTGTAAAATTTCAAAATCCTACTGCACATTCCCAGAAGTGGAAACGGGGAAGTGAAAACAGAAGAGAAAAATCACATGTAGGATACCTCTATAGCCACTCTATTTGATGAACCCAATATCCAAAAATCAGTTCTATTTGTTATTCATAGGTCACAGACACCAAACCAACTTCAGGTTCACTTGATCATAGTATATCTGAAAGAAAGAGTTGCATTTACATTGCTCCATTCACAAACTTAGTACATTCTAAAGTATTTGCAGCCAATGAAGTACTTTTTAGAGTCACTGATATAGTCATTGATCTAGAGTATGAAATCGGGCAGCTAATTTGTGCACAGGAAGCTTCCATAAACACCTGATGTGACATTATTTACAGATGTGCAGCTAGTTTTTTAATATACACTGACAACACCCTTTTATCATTTAGAACATAGAACATTACAGCACAGTACAGGCCCTTCGACCCTCGATGTTGCGTCGACCAGTGAAACCAATCTAAAGCCCCTCTGACCTACACTATTCCAATATCATCCATATGTTTATCCAATAACCATTTGAATGCTCTTAATGTTGACGAATCCACTACTGCTGCAGGCAGGGCATTCCACACCCTTACTACTCTCCGAGTAAAGAACCTACCTCTAACATCTGTCCTATATCTCTCACCCCTCAATTTAAAGCTATGTCCCCTCGTGCTAGCCATCACCATCCGAGGAAAAAGGCTCTCACTATCCACCCTATCTAATCCTCTGATCATCTTGTATGCCTCTATTAAGTCACCTCTTAACCTTCTTCTCTCTAACGAAAACAACCTCAAGCCCCTCAGCCTTTCCTCATACGATTTTCCCACCATACCAGACAACATCCTGGTAAATCTCCTCTGCACCCTTTCCATCACTTCCACATCTTTCCTATAATGCGGCGACCAGAACTGTACGCAATTTCTCTTAACCCCTCTTTTATCTCACGTTGTCAGACTATCCAGTCTTGAACAAACTACAAGTTAAGTTAACCATTGCAAATGCTAAGCCATTGTCTTTGGTCTTCACCACAAGTTCCATACCCTTGCCATCAATTTCAATACTCTTCATTATATCAAACTAAGTCAAACTGTTTGATCCACAGTAAACGTTTTGAACTCAAACTGAGCTTCTAAATCCATATCCGCCCACCTCTCCCCTGACCACAGCTCAACTGTTGTGAAAATTCTCATCCATGCCTTTGACATCTCTAGACATGCATATTCCAATACTTTCCTGGTTGCCCTTCCATTCATCACCCTCCATAAACTTCAGCTGACCCAAAACACTACTGCCCACGTCCTATCACACAACAATTTTTGCTCATCCAAGATTTCTTTCCTTGGTGATCTACATTAGCTCTTGGTCCTCCATTTCATTCAAATCCTAATTTTCATCCTTGTGATCATATTGCCCCATTATGGTCTCTTGCTTCTTCATGGTCAGAACCTCGTGCAGCTGAGCAACTTTCTTCCCCAAAACTCTGTCCTTCCATCTCTGACTTCTTTTGGATCCTCCTGTTCTTTCATCCTGCAACAGTGCCTTCAGCCACCAAGGGCTGATGCTCTCAAATTCTCCCATAAACCCTTCAGCCTCTCCCCTTCTCTTTCCTCTTTGAAGACGTTCTTTAAAACCCAATCATCGATCCAGTTTTTAAAAAAATCACTCTTAAGATCACCTTCTTTGGCTTTACATCTATTTTATTCCAGTTTTGCCCCTAAGAAGCACATTGGGATTTTTTGTGTTCAGTGTGCTAAATAAATTGTTGATTACCATATGCAGCACAGTCAGGGTCTGAAACCTGGCATATACTGTCCCATATTCTACCCTGCAAAGATTCATCTAAGGATGTTTGGAGAGTGGAGTTGAAGAGAGAGCAATGCGTAATATACAACACATGACTGGCCAAGAGCCAATGGTAGTAGGACAGAACATGGATACTTTTGGAAAGCATGCTCAGATGCCTACTCAACTGATTTGATTTTCATGGCATGCATTTTTAAAATAATGAAAAAATATTGCAAACAGATGATGGTTAATATGGAGGACTACATTACAAACATTTGTAATTTCTTCATGCATAGAATTGAAACAATTTGGTCCATCACAAAGCATGTGGCAAAACCAGGAGCCCCACCCCCATCATGCCTTGTTGTTCAGAGGTGGTATGGTGGCACAGTGGTTAGCACTGCTGCCTCACAGCGCCAGGGACCCGAGTTTGATTCCGGCCTTGGGTGACTGCGTGGAGTTTGCACATTCTCCCCGTGTCTGCATGGGTTTCCACCGGGTGTTCTGGTTTCCTCCCACAGTCCAAAGATGTGTGGCTTAGGTTGATTGGCCATGCTAAATTGCTCTGTAGTATCTGGGGGATTTGCAGGATAAATACGTGGAGTTATGGGGATAGAGCCTGGGTGGGATTGTTGTCGGTGCAGACCCAATGGGCCAAATGGCCTCCTTCTGCACTGTCGGGATTCTATGAATGCCAGTGACAGTGGCACCATCTATAGTGCTCTTGTATTCAAAAGTGTGTTTCCTTTTCGTACATCAAAAGGAGACAACTACTAATAAAGGGTTTAATAATTGCTTTATGGGTGCAGGTACACTGCCATATACTTCACTGAGCATGGTAGAGGGCATATGTGAAATGGTGCTGATAATGATAATGATAATGATGCTATCTTTCTGGACAATGACATATTCACACCATTTATCCCCAATGCAGCACACCTCCTAGCCAGGATATGAGGAGAACTCCCCCTTTTATAAACTACAATGGGATTTTTTATATCCACCTAGTAGGCAAGTGGGGTCTGGGTTTAACGTTCCACCAAACAAGCGTACCACTGACAATTTAGCACTCCCTCAGTCTGGACTATGTGCTCAAGGTCTTCAACCCACACCCTTTTGACTCAGATTAAAATGATAGCACTGAGAGGAGCTGTTGCGAGATTCAGCACAAGGGTTCTTACTTCCAATCGGTGAACACTAATTATGCTCATTATATGGATTACAATAAATAGCCTATAAAATAATCTTTATCATTTTAAATTAGATTCACACCAGCATTTTAGAAATCTGCTCATCCACAATGCTACACAATCCATTGGGTTTAGATGATTTTATGTAGTTTCTCTAAATAATGCACATTTATTTAACAGAGACCAATAGTTTATCACTTCATGTAATTATATGGCTGCATATATGGAAATATTTACACATACAGCCATGCGTGTTTAACCATGTTGCTGGTGAATTGTTGATAAATTATCGTCAGTTTTAGAAAGAGCCGCTTGCAATTAACGTAATGCAATTATATAATCCGAGTGGTTTAAACAGTGAAACGAAGTGGTTTTTTTCAGATCAAGTAAATTACGATCAACAACCCAAAAAAGGTACATGGCATTTGTCAAACAACTCTCCATATTAAATTTACGTGAAATGTAACATGTTAAATCTGACCTTGAAAGATCATTCAAATGTAGAGACAAAACTTGCTGTACAATGCACAAATGAGATGAATTATTTTCAATACTTAAGTATGACATAGCAACAAGTCGGGTATATCATTCATACAGAACACACCCTTATATTTCTATTGAACGCCGAAAAGTGTCTATTTTCACGAGACAATTCTGTGAACAACTATCCCAAGCACTAAAACTGACGTAAACCAGGGATAATGTCAAATTGTTTAGATTAAAACACGATAGTTTTATAATTGGTACCTGACAACTTGCATGACAAGTATGAAGTCCCACCGCCCCCCACCCACACTCTCTTCTCGTTATCGCTGCGAAAAGCAAGGGCTGGCAGCATCGTGCACCGCTGCACAAATGCCACAAAATGTGCTTTAAAAAAAGACAGCGCCCTTATTGATTATAAAGAACCGAGACGTTAAATGAATCACTTAATTAGTTACCGTTACTATAGCCTTTAAACACTAGCCTCTTCCCCAGAATATAAAGATGGTGAAAGAAACGCAGCAACAATATCCAATACTTTTATATTTAAAACATGTTTTTGTGTTATCGAATCCGGTTGATTAAATGCTACTGTGGCCTCAATGAGTTAATGTCAAGATGGGATTTTCCAATGCACAAAATGATAGCTTGTCGTTTTTGAGTAAAGTTTTTTTGTGTATTTGGATTTGAATTCCTATAAGGAGTGTCTTCTTGTTGCTGCACGGATGTTTATGATCATCGGATGATCTGGGAAAATGCCTTTTGAAATCGTCCATGTCCGAAATGAACATCTCGACACAGTTGGGAGTGTTTTTGACCGACTGTTGTAACATCAAATGATGTCCTGTAGATATACCTCGACAAGAGGAGGAGGGCTGGGAGAGGGAGAGAGAAAGTGGTGGCCGGATTTCCTTTTTCTGTTACGGGTCCATCTCCATGCAGCTAGAATTAATTTAAAAGTCTAATTTCTAGTCAGAAAATCCCACCCCCACCCCCCCCTTTCTGTCCAAATGCATAACATTGTTGTGAATCGAGAGCCAACACGGTTTATAATAAAACAAATCAGGGACAAAGGAGCGATGGAAAAAAAAAAGTATATGCCTGATATAAATGGGAATTTATGTAAAAAAACGCCCACATAGAAATAAAATATTGTAGCTGGAGTGAAAAAGAAACAAAACAGAGGTGGTGCTGTACAACATTTTCATGTCTCTGGTTTGGGTTTTGCTGTGTGTATGTGTGTGTGTTTTAAATGTGTTTCCAAGGTGTGTGCAGTGATTGTGCTTTCACAGCTGCATTCCCAGTCTCTCCGCTCAGAGGGAGGGAGCTGGGAAAGAGCCGCCATATTCGCTCCAGTTTACCACGCCCGTGGATCTAGCGGAAAGCAGCAGCAACAAGACTTCTCCGTCTCTCTCTCTCTCGTCTGCTCTCTCAGACGCTTCACTTCGGAAACTCGCAGACAACGTGACAGGGAAAAGAACTGCCAGCGCCACTGGATCCACCACTGGGCGATTTTTTAAATTTATATATCCATACACCCGTCTTATTTATATGTGAAAAACAAAAGAGCGAAAAGGATTGCCGCAGGATAATAGTTGCATCCCTTCAAAGCGCGAAGAGATCAGCGAGAGAGAGGATCAGAGACCCTCCCTTCCTCAGCTTTTGGATTGCAAAATAATCAGCGTCAGTCCTTCTCAGCCTGTGTTAGGGGGTTTTTTGGGCATTTTTTAAATTGTTTTTTTCCTTCCCCCTCCCCCTCCCTCTCCACCCCCCCCCCCTTAAAAACTCCCAGTGAATTCTCCATGTTTTAGGAAGGTTGTGGAATACTGAGAGAAGACATCCCCTTCCACCTCCAAACACCACACACAGATACACGCACAAACACATACACACACCAGTCGGCTACATGACTCTCGACTCCATCATGGCGTGCTGCCTGAGCGAAGAGGCGAAAGAAGCCAAAAGGATCAACGCGGAGATCGAGAGGCAGCTCCGGAGAGACAAGCGGGATGCGCGACGAGAACTCAAACTCCTGCTGCTCGGTGAGTCTTGTAGGTGGGGGGGTAAAGTTTCACTTCACATTTTTTAAAAAATGGAAATAGTTTACATTTTTAAACATCCCCCGGCTGGGCCGGCTCCACCACGGGAATGTATGTGTTATGTCCCGCTTTTCCTAAGTCAGTCGGATATGTGCAGTGGGGTCGTTAACCTGACATTTGTGCGTGTTTGTTTATTTAATTTCAATGTGGTAAGAGTTTAGTTTGTGGTGACAATGGATTATCCGACATTGCTTTCAGTTCTGGATGCGTAACTCAAGAATGGGAGGGAGTTGAGGCTATTCTTTATTAGTGAGAATATCTTTCGGGGCAAACCAAATAGCCGGCCTATTTTGAAGTGACAATCAGGATTCTTTAAGCCATTTTACATTTGTGCAATATTGTGAACATGTTTCGTCAATTTCTGTAATCTGGCGTGTAGATGGAGTTTTACACCATGTTTATGTCATTGGGATCATGTAGCTATTAACCCCTTCATTTTTCGTTTATACATTGCTAAATGTAAAGGAAATGCTGATACATTTACAGTATGTAACTTGTGTATATTGAGAAATTTGTCTTGAAACATTGCTTATGCGGGGGAAAGCATATATTCTGTGTGCTCGATACATTGGTTCTGTTTTAATACTATAGTTGACATTTTTGGGTGATGTGTTGTTTACTGTGTTTAAGCAAAGCGGGTGCAGGTTGTAATAAAACAAGGATTGTGCAGTTACTGTGGATAAAATAATTGAAATTACCTGAGGAAGTCAACCAATTATTTACATTTTTTGTATGTATGATTCAACTGGGAAGATGTGAGTAAATGCCCCATCAAATGAATGGTTTTTAAAAAAAACTTCTGTCAATCTTTCAAAGTCTTGATGAGCATTTCATAAAATTTGGCTTTCTAAACTCTTTCATGTTGTTTTCTGTTTTGAGAAACAATGTACATTCCTGTAGTTCACACAGGATCAACAGTGTAGCTGGGACAAGCTTTGTAGCAGTTAAAGGCCAAAAGTAAAGTGTCTTCAAGTCAATTGTATAAAGTGCTTTAAGATAAATGCCAATTATATAATTGGGGATATCATTGTGCCTCAGATCAAGTCAGCAATCCTATTACACAAATACAAAATTTTGTCAGAGGGAAGAATTTCCCAGCCAGGTGTAAGGTGTGGGGGTAGGGAGCACAATGGAAATGGCATGATGGTCTCATGCTAAGTGTGGAAGCATATCTTTTAATAAAAGGAGTTTCATGCTTTGGAAATGTATTTTGTTTAAGGTGGTGAAATTATGCACTGTATTTGACTGAGTTGTATTCAGTGGTATTTGTATTCTTGTGTTTAAACTGGAAGTTTTTTAAATCACCAAATTACAAAAAATCATGTATGCAGCAAAGAACAGGAATATCCATGGATCCACCTTTGCATCCACAGGATATCAAATGATCCTGTAAGCAATGACATGGATCCAGGTCAAATTAGATTTCTATTATCTGTTTGGCAGAGAATTGAAGTATATTCATGCACTGAGACATTCCCAATGTGGCTGCTGAGTCCAACTCCTCCACCATACATATCCAAGCTTGTAGTTACTACCCATGAAATCAAATCAGCACAAAATATTACTTGACTGTAATTGATCTATTCTGTCCAGTAAAATAAAAGTTATGAACTCATCATGACTTTACGTATCAGGTTGGAACTGACTATGTGCTCATAACCTCACATCTCCAACATGTTGATTAAGAATAATAGATAAAAATGTGTGGGAGAAGTATCTGTACATGCTACCGAGTTGTTGTTTTGACATGACACATCAAATCTTGTTTCTCTGAGATATTGAGTCTATAGCCTGCCACAAAAGTATTTTACTGTGCTTTCAAATTGATTTTTAGAAGGCTGAACCATCTGATTTTATAGGGATCTGATTTGTATCAGAGTGGATGACATCATAACACCACAGTAGAGCTTAAAATAGCATTTGAAGCTAGAATAACCATTAGTTGCAGCAACATTGGGTTATAAGGTGAAAGTAGAGGAATGCAGATGATGCAATTAAAGATTCCAATGCGGCATCCACAATGACTGTGCCAAGCATCTGGGTTGTACTTTTGGCTGCATTAATGTTCTTGTCAGTGTGAACGAGCATTTGTTCAGAGGTAATGACTGACAAATCTTGAGGTTGGTGTGTGGGTGTTGCTGAACATAATTTATATTAACACTGCTGTATTATTAATAATGAGTATAGATGTTATCATCACTGTTTAACACTCTATAGCAGACCCTTGAATGATACAAATATAATTAGCTATGTCTAGAAATTAGTTACAACTGTCTTTCCATCAATGTTGATAGCTGAAAATGGGGATTTTTTTCATTACGGCATACTTGGACCATGTGAAAAATATAATTTTAGACTTTTAAAATGAAATGATTAAAAGCGTACACCTCACTTTTAAAGTATTGTGGTGATAGGAGTGGCTTTTTATTCTTGAATAAATCTCAGATCAAATGTTTAAACACCGGTGTGGGGCTCCCTGCCTCAAGAGACAGCACTGTTCAGAACTCAATCTCAGTTTTTATTATTTTGTAGTACATTTGGTCAATATAGATCTCTGAATTATAGTTTGTCATTTGTAGCTGGGTACAGCTTATCATATTTGAAGTACCTGAACAGGAAAGATGTTTTGGGATTTTAGTGGATAGGTCCTAAAACCATCAGCACAACAGGCTGTTAAAAAGCAAGTAGGATGTTGGGCACATATATGTTATCCTATTTTCTAAGACATAAAGAACTTGCATTGATACAGTGGCTTTCATGAGCTCTTTGTTCCAAACCACTTGATAACTAATTAAATACTTTAGAAGTTAACTGTTGCAGGAAATATGGCAGCCAAACTGCACGACATCTCATAAGCAGCAATGCGACATTGATCAAGTAACCAGTTTTAGTGCAGTTAGTTGAAGGGTAAATATTGACCAGGACATTGGTACAATCTCCTCTTCAATATGGTACATAGAAGATTTTACGTCTAACCTGAGAAGGCAGACTGGCTGTGGTCTAAAAGTGGCTGGATTATGTACACGAGTACCTGAAACCTGGAATCTGCTGATTCAGTTAAAAGTGCTATACCTGTCATCCAAATCCAGGGAGGACATTTTAAAACTGTATTTGATCCTGGTGGGACTGCATCTGTATTTCAGTGTGCAGTTTGTTCTTTGCAGCAGAGGGTACAGAGGTGGGGTACTATGTTCTTCGTCCAAGAACTTAAAGCAATGGCATGTAAGGTAAGGTTGATTGCCCTAGGTCTTTTTGCTGTGAAAATAAAATTAATGAGAGGAAGTATGATTTTTAAATTGTCAAGGGTATACACAAGTTGGATTCAGGTGAAACGTTTTGCATACCATGTCACATTTCTAAATTTAAGGGAAGAGAAATGCAGAAGCAATTATTTTTCACTAAAATAGATGGTAAGAATGTGGAGTGGATTATCAGCACGAGTGATGGAATGAGATACCTTTAATTTTGTTTTAATCCTTTGTAGGATGTGAATGTGACTAGCAAGGTGAATATTTGTTGCTCATCAATAATTGTCCTTGAGAAGGTGGAGGTGAACTGCCCTTTTGAACTGTTGCAGCCCTTCTGATGTAGCTACACCACTGTTGTTAGGGATTCAAGAAGGAATTGAACAAGTCTTGTCAACAAAATTTTTGATTTATTAGAAATAAATGAGGGACTATTGTGTGTAGCTGAGCTAGATGTATTAATTGTCCTTCCTCCCTGAAACACTCATATTTACTGTAAACCTGTCAAATTCAGCCAATCTGGTATTGCTTTTAAGATCTGTCATTTTTGGGGTGTATTTTAATTGAACTGATTTTTAGTTGTAAGGTCAGAGTAGACTTTGGGACAGTAATCCTTGTTTCTGCAACAGAATAATTGGAATTGTGCTGTGTTCTACAAATATATAACATTTATGTTATCAGTGTATTATGAAGTTAAATTTCTTTTAAGACAGGATTTTGTGATGTCAATAAAAAGCATCAGTTTGTATCTAGTGTAGCTTTAAAATTGATTGCAGTTTTTTTTCATAATATATTAAAATACATAGTTCTGGTCACAATTCACTTATTCGTAAAAGTGATCGTTTGTCATTTTGGGCTGCATTACATTCTTATTATGCTAGCTTAAAAAGTGTTTGACATTTGGCATATCTGAGTCTGATCCAGTGATGACATCAATTGATCGATAATTTATTTTTGCTTTTGGGTGCACCAAGTGATTGGAGTGTCCATACTATTATGCTAGTTAAGATCATTAGACATGGAATATGACCTGCTGTTTTGCATGGTTTGGTGCCAAATAATATTTAACTTCAGAGTTCTGTTATGAATAGTTTTCTCACATTGAAGTGGGCTTATTGAACACACTTCGGTTTTGAAGTAAGTGTCCGTGATATCCTTACATATAACCTGAAGGCATGTAGGACTATGTGACAAGTACTGTACAACTACATTTTCCTTTAGACAGTAAATTGCAGAAGGAAAGAACTTGTGAAGTATTTTGGAATGTCATGAGCGATATGAAAAGATGCTCTAAATTTGTTGAATTATTTTTGATGTGCAGTCTGTTATGTGGGTGAACACAGCAGCCAATTTACAAATCAAAGCCTCCCAAACAGCAAATGAAATGAAGCACAATGCATTTGGTGGTGTTGGTGGAAGGACTATTATTGTTTAAAACTATTCTCTGCACCGAATAGTTTCATTTTTTTTTAACATCATATGAATCCCTGCAGTAAACAGACTGGGTCTCATCTGAAAGATGGCACTTCTGACATTGCAGCAACAACAGTAATAATTTACAAGCATGTAGCATCTTTAATGCAGTAAACTAGCCCTGGTGTTTTATAGGAATGTTATCAAACAAGATTTAACACAGTCACTTAAGATACTAGGAAAGATGACCAAAGACCTCAATTGGTCAAAGACATCAATTTTAAGAATTGTCTTAAAATAGGAAAAAGGGGTGGAGAGGTTAATGGAGGAAATTCCAGAACCTGGGGCTTTGGCAGCTGACGAGACACCCACCAATGGTGGAACAATTTAAATTGGGTTGCTCAAGAGGCCAGAATTAGAAGTGCAGGTAACTCTGAAAGTTGTGGAGTTCGAGGAGGTTACTGACCTAAGGAGCCACAAGGCTATAGAGGGATTTGAAGACCCGGATCTACACTGAGTGTTCGCCAAGATTATGTACTTAAGTCATGGAATGGGATTCCTAGCTCTCTGACATTGAGGCTGTTAGACTGCTTTTATGTTCTAATTTAGTTTGTTACTTTAAACACTAGAGTGTACAGTCATGCAGTTTTAACAATGCATTGGCAGGTTTTTATTGAAACACCACACTTGATGATACCAGTGTGAGCGCAGCATATTGGAGTCCCACTTACACCTTTGATCTCTATATTTCACAGGCACCTCCAAGAAATCATATTGCATCTTAAATGTATTCAAGGAAATTAGAATAACAATATGTAGCTAGTAACATTTTTCCATTTGTTCTTGAGATGTGAGCATCACTGGCAAGGTCAGCATTTATTGCCCTTGAAAAGGTGTTCATGAGCTGCATTCCTGAACTGCTGCAGTCCATGTGGTGTCAGTAGATTCACAGTGCTGTGAGGAAGAGAGTTCCATGATTTGGACCTCGTGTCAATGAAGGGACGGTGATATAGTTCCAAGACAGGATGTTGATTGACTTGGAAGGGAACTTGCGGGTGGTGGTGTTCCCACGTGAGTTTTGAGAGCTTTCTAGAGGTCATGGGGTTGGAAGATGCTATCAAAGGACCCTGGGTGAGTTGCTGAAGTGCATCTTGTATATGTATATGCAGAGTGCTGCCACCACCTGTCAGTGGAGGTGGAAGTAAAATGGTGGATGGTGTGCTGACGACGCAGATAGCTTTGTCTTGGATGGTGTTGGAACAGCTCATTTGTTTAAACTGCACTCATCCAGGCAAGTGGAGAGTATTCCAGTACACCCCTGATTTGTGCCTTGTACGTGGTGGGCATGCTTCTAATTGTCCCATTACTATGGCTATATTTCATAAGCTTTTGTCATAATTTTATTACTTTGATTATATTGTCCTCGTCTCTTCCCATTCTTCACAAATAAGAGGCCAAGGTAAGATATTGCTTACATTAATTTCATCATTCTCCCTGAGAAGACCTTGCCTTAAGCCTACTTTAGTAATGCGTCCCATGCTCAACAGAAGGCTATTTTAACTCATCATGTTCTGAACCCCCATATAGCTGAGGATATCAAGGTACTCTGTCAACTCTCATTCCCTCAAAGCGAGAGCTAACTAACCTAAGCTGAGGTTTGGAAAAGACACAGTTTGGTGTACCCTCTCATAATTTGTTTTCCAGTTGTGTCTGTCCAAATTTCCCATCTTTAAGAATGGTTGAAAAGTTTTTGCTGTTTGTGATAGTTATTGTGACAGGAAAAGTTTTAAAACATGAAATCGTAATGTGTCATTGTTGTAATGTAGGAAATAGGGTAGCCAATTTGTATGTAGTAGGCTTCCACAAACAGCAATGTCATAATGACCACATATTTTTCATGTTGTTGGAGAGATGAATATTGTCATGATTCCGGGATATCTTCACTGAATAAGATCCTCACTAGTTAAATCAAGACATGTCAGGAGGGAAGGGCCTGGAACTTCCTGGTGAAATTAAAAATTAAGTGATCTGATTCTTGAGTGCTCCAGTGTATTTATTAATGCCCAGGGATGAGGCACCAATGAGCGTGAAGGTAGTCAAAGATGAACGGGCGGCACGGTAGCACAGTGGTTAGCACTGCTGCTTCACAGCTCCAGGGACCTAGGTTCGATTCCCGGCTTGGGTCACTGTCTGTGTGGAGTTTGCACATTCCCCTCGTGTCTGCGTGGGTTTCCTCCGGGTGCTCCGGTTTCCTCCCACAGTCCAAAGATGTGCGGGTTAGGTTGATTGGCCATGCTAAAATTGCCCCTTAGTGTCCTGGGATGTATAGGTTAGAGGGATTAGTGGGTAAAATATGTAGGGATATGGGGGTAGGGCGTGGGTGGGATTGTGGTCAGTGCAGACTCGATGGGCCGAATGGCCTCTTTCTGTGCTGTAGGGTTTCTATGATTCTATGATACAAATGTCACCTGAGAGTCTTGGTTTGGGTCAGGACCTCAACATGACCGAAATCTATGGCTCAGAAAGGTTGGAATTCTGCCTCTCAGGAAATTAACTTTAGTTATTGCATTGACTTTCTTCCAATCTTCCTCAATTATTTCTTTTAAAGGATGAAGATGTTCAATGGTGTCATCAAGAAATTATCTCTCGATTATTCTTGATCAGTAGTTCCAAACTTTAACATTCTGTGAACCCTTTTCATTGAAATACCAAATTTTGTGAACCCCCTCCTAAAACTAATTATTTTCTAGGGATTTTCTTCCTTACTTGAGTATAAATTATAAAAGATGTGATCTTGGAAATATAAAATTTGTTTTTCTTGACACTTTATTGTGCACTTCAATAATTGCATTATGACATTTCATTATTTAGCAAAATACAATAAGTGAAGGATGGTTACCTAACACAAATTAGATGCACGAAAGTAAACCTCATTACTTATAACATTGCTAGACTCCAGGTGTAATTGATGGGGGAATGCGCCCAGTCATTTCCATTCTGGCCAGATTATGTTGCCAGTCACCACCAAATGGAGCCTTTAATATTTTGTGTGAGGGCACAAGTCTGGAAAGATTCACTAAAGGCAACTTCAATCTTCTGCCATCAAGAGAAGTTGCACCCTACTATTCCAATGTGTACGAGTCCTCCCCAGCGCTTCGATGATGCGTCAAGGAACTTGAGAGGGAATGGGTGGAAGATCTGGAGAAGAGATCCCAGAGAAAGGGTAAGGGCCCTGCGCCATAGACATGGTGAGTCTCTGTGGCTCAGGGCTATTCCCCTTCTGACCCACCTCTAAATGTTGAAGTCCCCCTTCAAGGAAGAAAAGCCTAGTACATACCTGTAAGTCATTTAGTTATTATAGGTGTCAGTTTTCCATATTTTTCATGCACTGCCTCTTTTGATGAATTTCTGATTGTGTTTGCTGATGAAACTCTGCATTTTTAACTTCTCCAATAACACTTGAGGCTGAGACCCTCTGGTATGTCCGAGGAGTCCATTTTTTGTGTGCACGTAAGGAATTATCTATACTTGTGTATAATGCTAATGGCTCCTGCACTTCCTTAGGCTCTGCAAGTAAGATGTAAATGAAGCCTTTTTTCAGAAAATGAGGGGTGGCATAGTGATTAGCACTGCTGTCTCACAGTGCCAAGGACTGTGTTCAATTCCCGGCTTGGGCCGCTGTCTGTGTGGAGTTTGCACATTCTTCCCGTGTCTGCCTGGGTTTCCTCCGGGTGATCTGGTTTCCTCCCACAGTCTGAAAGACATGCTGATTAGGTACATTGGCCAGCTAAATTCTTCCTCGGTGTACCTGAACAGGCACCGGAGCGTGGCAACTAGGGGATTTTCACAGTAACTTCATTGCAGTGTTAATGTAAGCCTACTTGTGACTAATAAACTTAATAAACAGTTTTCCTACCTATGATTTCAATTTGAGAAATTCCTTGTTGCCATCCATAATTTTCTCTATTAAGCAGTGTGTGTTTTGTTGTAGTTTCAACTTATTAGATCATTAACGTATTGTAACTTTTCTGCTTTATTTATCTTTCAATATACAAAATGATTATTCTAAGTTCAGGATCAAATGCACCCATTTTAGATATTTAATTGAAACATTACTGTCACACTATTTTGTTGCTTATTTGTTAAAGTCTGTATGTAAGTGGCTAAAGATTTAAAAATCACACTGCCAATGCTTTCTGTGATCTACAAAGTTTATTTCATTCCTATTATCTTTTATTACCGAATGCTTCAGAATTTAAGAAATGCTTTATTTGGCACTATGGCGGAAAATAATCTTGATGCAAAATGCCGAAAACGCCACAACAAAAAGTATCATATTGTTCAATCACTTTTTGCAGTCAATGACCAAGACAAAGTGCTCACTATTCAATATTTAAGTGGATTTTTGTGCAGCAATTTATGGTAGTTAGACATTCCAGCATGGGGGATCATGGCAAGCAACAGTCTGTCTCTTCAACTATTGTCCTATATACTTGTTAATAATAGTAATCCCTGATAATCTTACCCTTATCTTTGTGCCTAATACAAAATATATGGAAATTCTTCCTTCGTAAGACAATGCCTCCAGATCCAGCTCTCCTCCTCACTCCACGCAAATTAATTTTGTTACGAGAGTTTCAAAAAATTAATAAACCAGCACTCTCAGAAATGACACTTTTGTGTTTTTATGTTTCCTCCCTGTGATACAAATGAATGGAATGCTAGGTGGAGTTGTGGTTAATTCATGGCAAGTTCATGCCACACAACACCTCCAATGTAACTAATTCTATATAAATATACTTAATGCATCTGGGTTTCATTTTTCACAAGTACGACTCATTTATGATCCAAACATATGTAAAGATGTGAAATTTCAATATAATTAATGTATTTATTCAGCTGCTTTGAAGTAAAGAATTTAGTCATAGAATCACAGAATTGTTATGGCACAGAAATTTGGCCCATTATATGAAGAAGGGGCTTAGAGCTTCGAAAGCTTGTGTGGCTTTTGCTACCAAATAAACCTGTTGGACTTTAACCTGGTGTTGTTAAACCTCTTACCATTATATGTACACCAGCTCTTTAAATGAGCATTGACTTAGTACTTTTCCTCATACCCCTGATGATTTTTAAAAATTCAGATAATCATCTAATGCCCTCTTGAATGCATCGATTGAACCTGGCTCCACCACATGTCCAGGCAGTGCATTCCAGACTCGAGTCATTCACTGTGATTTTCTTACATCACATTTGCTTCTTTTGTAGATCACTTTAAATTTGTATCCTTTTATGAGTGGGAACAGTTTCTCGCTTTCTACTTAATCCAGCCCTGTCATGATTTTGAACAGTCATCATTACGAGGGAGAAAGTGTTAGAAAAAGTATTAAAAAACATAAAGGTAGACAAATCCCCAGGGCCAGATGGCATCTATCCCAGATTACTGACGGTGACAAGAGATGAAATTGCTAGGCCTCTAACAGAAATCTTTGTTTCCTCGTTGGCCACAGGTGTGAGATCTCACAGGATTGGAGAATAGCCAATGTTGTCCCATTATTTAAGAAGGGTACCAACCCGGGTAATTATAGGTTAGTGAGCTTGACATCAGTGATAGTGAAATTGTTGGAGAAGATTCTTAGAAGTAGGATCAATACACATTTAGAACTGAATCGTCTTATTAGCGACAGACAGCATGGTTTTGCACGAGAGAGGTTATGTCTCACTAATTTGATTGTGTTTTTTGAAGAGGTGACAAAAATGATTGACGAGAAGAGCCATGGATGTCATCTACATGGACCTCAGTAAAGCATTTGACAAGGTCCGTCATGGCAGGCTGGTGCAAAAGGTTAAATCACAAGGGATCCGGGGTGAACTAGCTAGATGGATTCAGAACTGGCTTGGCCATAGATAACGGGGGGTAGTGGTGGAAGGGTGTTTTTCTGAATGGAGGTCTGCAGCTAATGGTGTTCCGTAGGGATTAGTGCTGGGACCTCTGCTGTTTGTAATATATATAAATGACTTGGAAGAAAACGTAGCTGGTCTGATTAGCAAGTTTGCGGATGATATTCAGATTGTTGGAGTTGCGGATAGTGATGAAGCTTATCAGAGACTGGAAAATTGGGCGGAGAAATGGCAGATGGAATTTAATCTGGACAAATGCAAGGTGATGCATTTTGGTAGATCCAATTCACTTGGGAGCAGTAAAATAAATGGCAGAACCATCAGGAGCATAGACACACAGAGATCTGGGCTTGCAGGTCCACAGATCCTTTAAAAGTAGTAGCACAGGTGGAAAAGGTGGTGAAGAAAGCATATGGCATGCTTGCCTTCATTGGACAGGGCATCAAATATAAAAGTTGGCAAGTTATGTTACAGTTATGTAAAATGTTGGTTCGGCCACATTTGGAATACTGTGTCCGATTCTGGTCATAACACTACCAGAAAGATGTGGAGGTTTTGGAGAGAGTACAGAAAAGGTTTACCAGGATGTTGCCTGGGATGGAGGGTATTAGCTATGAGGAGAGATTGAATAAACTGGAATTATTCTCCCTGGAGAGATACAGGCTGAAGGGCGACCTGATAGAGGTTTATAAAATTGAGTGACATAGGATAAACAGTTGGAGGTTTTTACACAGTGGGTGGTGGTGGCATAGAATACACTGCCAAGTAAGGTGGTTGAGAAAGACATGTTAGTGACGTTTAAGACTTATCTGGATAGACACATGAACAGAAGGGGAATAGAGAGATACAGGTGATTGGTCAAGGTAGGACAATATGATCGGCACAGGCTTGGAGGGCCGAAGGACCTGTTCCTGTGCTGCACTATTCTTTCTTCCCTTTGTACCTCAATCAAATCTCCTCCCAGCCTTCTCTCCAAGGAGAACAGATTCACCCTCTCCAATCAGTCTTCACCACCTAAAGTTTCTCATCCCTGGAACCATTCTTGTAAAACACTTCTGTTCTGTACTCCAATATGTCCACATCCTTCCTATAATGTGGCGCCCAGAACTGCACAGTATTCGAGCTGTGGTGAATTAGTGTCTTGTATAAGTTCAGCATAACCTCATTGCTCTGATATTCTTATGCCCCTATTAATAAAGCTCAGGATAATGTATGCTTGGTTAACAGTTCTTTCCATCTGTCCTGCCACCTTCAATGAATTATTTACATACATGCCCTGGTCCCTTTGTTCCTCCACCTCCTTAAGAATTGTACCTTTTATTTTATATTGTCTCTCCATGTTCTTCCTGTCAAAATGTATCACCTCACACTTCCCTGCACTGAGCTTCATCTGCCATCTTGCTGTCCATTCTACCATCTTGGACATGTTCTTTGAAGTTCTATACTGTCCTGAGTTTACAATGAGTCCATGTTTTGTGTCATCTGCAAACATTGAAATTGTCCCCTGTATTCTAAGATCTTGATCATTAATATAAATCAGTGAAAGCAAGAATCCCAATAGTGATCCCTGGGGAGCTCCACTACAAACCTTCCTCCAGCCTGAAAAATAATCATTACTTACTGCTACTTATTACTCAGCTAATTCCGTATCCATGCCCTTTCTAATCTATGAGCTAAAATTTTTTTCACAAGTCTGTGGTGTGGCACTGTATCAAACGCTTTTTGGAAGTCCATGTACACCACATCAGCCCCCTCTGTTACCTCTTCAAAAAGCTCTAGAAAGTTACTTAAACATGATTTTCCTTGAAGAAATCCATGCTGTCTCTACCTAATCAACACACGTTTTTTCATGGGACTGCTAATTCAATCCTGAATAATTGTTTCTAGAAACTTCCCCACCACTGAAGTTAAACTGCTTGCAACATTTTTTGAACAATGGTGTAACGTCTACAATTCTTCAGTTCTCTGGTATCTCCTTGATTACAGAGAAGAATGGAAGATTATGGCCAGTGCTCCTGCAATTTCCCCACTCAATTCCTTCAATACTCTGGGGTGTGCTTAGAGCTTTGCACTGGGATGCGAAGGGGGTGTAGGAGCCGAAGTAAACTGGTGAAGCCGGCTTCAGAACACTTGGGCGCTATTGTGCAGGGCATCCTGATCAGATGGTAAACCGAGAGACGCCTCGCCAGCGAGGGTGGCGGGGGGGGGAGGGGGGGGAGAGAGCTGTCCAGGACCCAATAACTACATTTTAAATGCTGTCAATTCTATGTGAATAGGCTTCATGCCCTTTCTGGGCACAAAGCCATTCTCGCCAGCAAAATAGGGCACAAATCGGATTTTTGACCTTGCATGCTATCTTCCTGACCGGCACAGAAAGCTGGTAAGATCCACCCATGGCGTTTGCAGTTAGACAGTTCCAGGAGAAATGCCAAGAACAGAGCATGAACCTGTGCACTGTGTTTGTTGACGAAACCAAGATCTCTAACACAGTCAGCAGTGAATACCTTTTGAAGGTAATGGAGAAATTTGGCTGTCCTGATAAATTCATTAAAGTGATTTATCCGTTCCATGATTGTATGTCTATGCGTGTCCTGGCTGATGGGTGAGTCTTCTACCATTGTTAATTGGGTTAAACAGCGCTGCATGTCAGCAAAAAACCTTTTCAGCATGTTTTTTGCTCCCATACTCGTGCCTTGCATATAGTGTTCCTGTCATCAAAATCAGATATCGCATGAAAGGGAAGCTGCACAATCTGATGTCTCCAGACAAAATCAGTCATAAAGTGACTTTGTGAACAGTTTCCTGTTTGCTGCTGACTGTGCACTAGCCAGTGCAGAGCTGGAAATGCAGTGTAGCATGAATGCTTGTGACAGTTTGAGCCTTATGGTCTGCACAAAGGAAACTGAAGTAGCATACCAACTTGCTCCAGGAAAGTACTGTCTCAGGCCCAAGGTTTCAGTTCTTGAGCAGAACCTGTCAGTAGTTGATAAATTCATTTATCTCAGCAATGCATTCTCTCACAAGTCACAGGAAAGAATTGCCAAAGCAACTGTAGACTTTGACAGACTTCAAATATCAGTTTGGAAATGAAGAAGAGTAGTAATTCTGCCTACCAAAGTTGCTTCATCCACGATCCTTTGTCGTTTCTTGCGGCCTTGGGCAGAGCAGGAGCCATACCAAGCTGTGATTCAACCAGAAAGAATGCTTTCCATGGTGCATCTGTAAAAGTTGGTGAGAGTCATAATGGACATACCAAATTTCCTTAGCCTCCTGAAAAAGTAGAGGCATTGTTGGGCTTTCTTAACTATGATGTCAGCATTGGGGCGACCAGAACAGGTTGTTGGTGATCTGGACACCTAAAAACCTGAAGCTCTCGACCATTTCCACTTCATTCCCATTGATATGGACAGGGGCAAGTCCTCCATTACGCTTCCTGAAGTTGATGACTATCTCCTTCGTTTTGTTGACATTGAGGGAGAGATTGTCATCGCACCAGTTCACCAGATTCTCTATCTCTTTCCTGTACTCTGTCTCGTCATTGTTTGAGTTCTGACCTACAACGTTGGTGTCATCAGCAAACTTGAAAATTGAGTTGGAGGGGAATTTGGCCACACAGTCATAGGTGTTAAGGACTATAGTAAGGGGCTGAGGACACAGCCTTGTGGGGCACCGATGTTGAGGATGATTGTGGATGAGGTGTTGTTGCTTATCCTTACTAATTGCTGTCTGTGGGCTAGGAAGTTCAGGATTCAGTCGCAGAGGGAGGAGCCGAGTCCCAGGCCATGGAGTTTGGAGATGAGTTTCGTAGGAATAATGGTGTTGAAGGCTGAACTGTAGTCAGTAAATAGGAGTCTGACATGGGTGTCTTTGTTATCTAGGTGTTCCAGGGTTGAGTGCAGGGCCAGGGAGATAGAGTCTGCTATGGACCTGTTGCGGTGGTAGGCAAACTGTAGTGGATCCAGGCAATCTGGGAGGCCAGAATTGATTTGTGCCATGACCAACCTTTAGAAGCACTTTATAATGATGGATGTCAGAGCCACCAGATGATAGTCATTAAGGCATGCTGCTTGGCTTTTCTTTGGTACCAGGATGATGGTCATCATCTTGAAGCAGATGGACCTCAGATTGTTGTAAAGAGAGGTTGAAGATGCCTGCGAATACCCTGTCAGCTGATCCGCGCAGGTACTCCATTCGGGCCACTTTCCGTAGATTGACCTTGGAGAAGGCTGCCCTGACATCTGCAATGGTGACCTCTAAGGCTTCGTGGGTGGAGGGCATCTCTCTCTGACCTATTGCTCAAAACTGGTATAGAATGCGTTGAGCTCATCAGAGGGGTGTGCTGGCGATTTTACACGCCTTCATCTTGTAGCCTGTTATGCCCTGCAGATCTTGCCATAGTTTGCAGGGTCTGTGTGGCTAGACTGGGACTCGAGCTTGGTCCACTGCTGTCCTTTGACATCTTTTGATGGATCTACTTAAATCATATCTGGCTTTCCTGTATCGGTCAGGGTCATCTGACTTGAACACCTCAGACCTAGACTTCAGCACAAATTGCATATCCCTGTTCATCCATGGTTTCCAGTTGGGAAACATGCGGATTTGCTTCTTTGGTACAATCTTCAGCACACTTACTAATGAAGTCAGTTACTGTGTTGGCGTACTCGTTCAGGCTGGTCGCAAAGTTTTTAAATGCTGACTAGTCTCCTGACTCTAAACAGTCCTGTAGGAGATCATCCGATTCCTCAGACCAACATTGCACGACTTTCTTTGACGGATTCTCACATTTTCAGTTTTTGCTTGTAAGACAGAAGCAGGAGCACATCCTCTATTCAATGAGTATTGCTGAAAAAAAGAGTCCTGTCAAAGCTTTTAGTCTTGCATGCACCAGAACATTTAGCAAGAATACTGATATAAGGGATCACGACAATATATACTGTATGAGAAGGAAGTGCTAATTGGTTACCAGTCGACTCTGATAGTGGTGTTGCCATGGAGAATGTATCAGGTGACTTGCAGTTAACTGCCATACATTGTTTGAAATTTAAATTGGGTAGTTTGACCCTAATTGGTCAAGGTCCAGACTATCTTCGAAAGGCAGAGTATCTTAAAAATTTGAGCAACAGGCGAAGCCATCTGTTTTATGCTGTTACCATGTTGTAGTTACATGAATGCTGTGCGCCATTAAACAGGATGTTGCCGCCAAGACAAGAAGACGTTCTACCTATCACACAAATGAGTGATGTGATGTATGAATTTCAGTGCCAGTGTGATGCTCAGTATGTAGGCCGTACAACCCAAAGACTGATCACATCAAACAGCATGTTTCAGCTGCTTTTTGCAACCAGCAAGGTCTGGACTGTACCTAACTAGTCTATGCATGCAAAACTCAAAACACAATTGGAGACATTTTGCTAAGTAATTCTCAGTGTGCTAATAATTTTGCTGACAACCAATAAGATTGCCAGTCAGGCTTGTAGTGTGGTGCATTTGTATGTATAGAAACTATATCTGTGTGCAGACAGGTACACGCATTGTGCCTGTTTCAGCTAAACAAAATGGGTGACAGCCATTCGCTGACTCATTCCCCGAGCAATGCCTTGACCAATCAAGGGTCAAACTGTCTGGTTTAAATTTCAAGCAATGCTTGGCAGTTAACTGTCAGGCATCAGGTGTATTCTCCATGGCAATATTTCTATCAATCAGAGTCTACTTGTCAACTGATCAGCACTTCTCACGTAAATTGTTGTTCCCCTTTTATAATGCAAGAGCTAGATAAAAAGCTTTGCCATGTTTCTTTTTCGTACTACCCAAGTTCTGTATTACCAAATGACTTCTATTAGAACTTGGTATGTAAGCTAATCAGCTATGTGACATATTTGTCTAGCTTTTTGCATATCATTATGATAGAAATCACACATGTATAATATGTATTAAAATAGAACACAATCCACAACAGCATTAATGCTTTTTGAGGAGTGCCCTAGTAATCACTTACGTTATTAAGAAAATATATCTGGCACAGTAATCAATTTTAGAGTATGAGACTAACATGAGAGATATTGTTCAATACTCAGATCTAATGTTCATATTTTTGATGCCAAGTATGTTAAAGTTGGTTTACAGAAGTGAATTTTACAAAAATTGCCCAAATCAGCTTAAGTAGGTCAAGTACTATTTTGCATTTTGCAGAATATGTATGTTGTTTTCCATTAACTTCAGGAAAACTATTTTTAGTTGCAGAAGGCTTAATATTTTACAGGTGAGTAAAATATAGAATTAGATTTTGTTTAAAAAAAAAATGATTGCATACTAATAACCTAAAACAAATGGATTGAAGGAACAGATTGAGTACATGCTGTAAACTTTGAGGAAATAAATGTGGTGTTGAAAATTGGGAGATGCTGCACAGTATCAGGAGAATGACATGCAGAAAATGACCCAACTCTTTAATATGATCTACAGCTAACTGGCCTACTTAGTTACTTTGCCAGGTCTATAATTAAATCAACAGGCCACTGAATATGGAGAATGCAGACGCCTCAGTTTTTGTAAATCATGCTGTGAAAATGCTGCTGAAAGTTATATAACATAATTTAGTGAGTAGGTTTTGTTTTTAGAAGCAGGAATGGTAATGATTTGTGAGTAGGCAATAAAAATGGAAAGAAGTTCAACTCTGCTTCTCAGTATTCAATGGTGTTTGAAAGAATAAAGAATAGAAAACTTGATTTCTCCTCCTGAAAAATCTTGGAATTGATGGAAAAGACATGCACAGTATTAGGCATCTTAGCAGAGAACAGTGTGGAAATCAAGTTGTAATTCCAGCTATTGGCAAATATTTAATTCACTTTGCTCTGCAAGATTAAAGATGCTCACTGCAAATAAAACACCGTGGAGTTGCTGGAACTTGTGAAACTAAAGTTAAAAACTGCAGATGCTGGTAGGGAAAAATTAAGTTATGACAATTGTGGAAATTAAGTTACGACAAACAACTCTGTCAAATAATGGAAAATGTTTATTAGCAAACAAGGCCTTCAGTGAGGCCAGCACTTGCGTACTCCGGATAAGAGATTATTCTAACCTTGCGTCAGTTCCATAGACGCTGCATTCCAGGGCTAGGACACAGGATGAAAATAAAGACCAGTTACCATGACAAATACCAAAAAACAAGATATTTTGACATGTTATGCTAATGAAGGAGACAGTTTTCTACTGGATAAGAAAGGGCAAAAAACTATGCTATGATTGGTGGACTATGCATGCAAATGAAGGATTAGAAAGTTGCTCGTTTCTCATTTGCTATAATTAACTATAACTGCTAAGTATCTGTATGAATTGACAGAACACCACAGTGAAAGTCACTGTGTCTGTTGCTAGTAGGTAATAAAAAGCTTAAAAGATTTGAGTACTCACCATACATTATTTTGGTTCGTCCTCAACAACAGTACAAGTTAAAACAAGTGGACCTTCTCCATGTTGTGTTAGCTCAATGTTATCAGAATTACAGAGCTCTTGCTTTCAGGCTTTTCTCTACCTGGTTGATGCTCTATAACTAAAAAGCTGACCAAAATAAATATTTTTGTTAAGAGCTTCCATTTCATTGAGGGGGCTTCAGACTAATCCACAGCCAACAACCTGCTTTGAAAGCTGCATCACAGCAGCTGGGACAATCCGCAACATTCTTTAAAAAAACATTAATTCACTCCATCTCCCAATGTTAAAGGGCCCTTTTAAAAATTCCAGGATCTGGACTTGGATTTTAATCTTTTCCAAAAAAGTAATCTTGGGGTGTACCTTATCTGTGTACCAAATTTTGTTGAAATCCATCCATTAGTTTTTGAGAGGTATTGTTCACAAACAGATGAACAAGCTAATGAATGGGTGAAAGTGTGCGCAGCACCCAGCTTTAATGGCAGAAGTAAGGCATTAAGAAAATGGACTAAATTCAGAAGAGAAGTGAAGCAGAGTGTGCTATATCATTCAGTTTTGTCAGTGTTTGTTGAAAGACAGTTTGGGTGGCTTATAACTTTGGTTCCAAATAAGTGAGAAATTGTTTGTAAAGTACAACACAAAAACAAACCAATTTGGCCCAACCAGTGTATATTGTTTATATAAATAGTGTCCTATTTCAATGTATGTGCTTTGTTCCTGTGACCCTTTTATACCTTGACACGTACCTGTGATGCAATAGATTAGACTCAATGAAAGATTATAAGAAATATTTGAAAAGTGAATCAGTTTGGAATATTACTTCAATGTTAATACAAGTTTCTTGATAATTATAAAGAAAAATGTTAACAAAAATCAGTGCTGGTGTGAGCAATATGGAAATGCAACTAAACAAGTAGATAAAATTGAGTTAATTTGTCTCCGAACAAACAGATTAATGAAGTAAAGAGTTAAGTGGAGGATAGAAAAATGATACATGATATAAATAAGTTTGCAGGCTCTTCTTGTTTGCATCCTTTAACTACTTGTCATCATGATATTGTCAACTTTTTCTCATAATTTTGAGTGTCCATGCTTAATATTTGTTGTGCTTAAGTAAACTTGTCAAACTCATTGCCCTATCATGAGTCTCTGTGGAACAGCTATTTGAGCAGTGTGTCAGTTTGGCCATCATTTGGATTCTTGCTTTAAATTTATTTTCATTTTCCAACAAGTTATTTTTTAATTCTAAAATTTCAGTTTAATGATTTTGTATTTTTGTTTAGTCACCTGGAAGCAATTTGAAGGTGAGGTCAGGGGAACCGAAAAGTCTGGCTTTGCCCCAATTTGGGCATGTTCCTGCCGTCTTCAATCTTTAGGATGGCAGGCAGATGACAGATTTGGGAGGGGGCTGTTAAAAGGGTTTTAATTGAAAAAAAATAAACAAATATGAGCAGCAAAGGTGTGGTGGTGGGCGGGGGTGCCTTCATCAGAAGACTTATTCATTCTGATGGTGGGCACCCTCCCTTGAAGGCCCAGAGACCTATGCGCCTCCTTCGCTCCTACCCCTGGGACACCAACCAACCCCTGGCATGCATGTGCCAACACAGTCCCTGGCACATTGTTGCAGTGCCTCCTCTAAACATTGCAGCATTGGGCCTGGAGGGCTTTTGGCCAACCTGATTGGCTATCATGCAGGTGCAGCAAGGAATTAGGAAAGCAAATTGTATGTTGGCCTTCATAGCAAGATGATTTGAGTGCAGTAGTAAAAATGACCTGTTGTAATTGTATAGAGCCTTGGTGAAACTGGACCTGAAGTACTCTGTACAGTTTTGGTCCCCTTATCTAAGGAAGGATATACTTGCCATAGAGGGAGTGCAACAAAGGTTCACCGGACTGATTCCTGGGGTGGTTGGATTGTACTAATGAGGAAGGATTGAGCAGGTTGGCCCTGTATTGAATGAGGTAGCCCATTAAGGGCCGATATAAGAAGGAATTTCTTCAGTCAGAAGGTAGTAAATCTTTACCTCAGAGCTGTAGACTCTTCACCAGACTCCAATGCTCTGGAATTTAGAAGAATGAGTGAGAGTGCATTAAAAAGTTTAAAATTTTTAAGGATTTGATGAGCATAGATGCTGAGAGGCTGTTTCTCCTGGCTGCACTGTCCAAAATTATTGATCATAAACGTGGGGACAAGGGGGTCAACCATTTAGGACTAGAGTGAGGAGAAACTTCTTTGTCAAAGGGTTGTGAATTTGGAATTCCAATCTCCCACATAGCTGTGGATGCTCAGTCAAAGAGCGCATTGGAGGTTAAGATAAACAGATTTATAGGCACTATAGAAATCAAAGAATGTGGGGATAAGGCAGGGAGGTGGAGTTGATGTAGAAGTTCAGCCATGATCATACAGAATGGCAGAGTAAGCTTGACAGCACTTGTTTGTGTACATATTTGTATTGGTCGCAAGAGGAACATAACAGTTTACTGTCTGATAGGCAATAAACAAAACATAAATGATTACAGTTTTGCATCAGGCTTTGCTTTACAAGTGATATGGAAAAGGTAATATGTGGCCACCTCAATGAAAAAAACAAAAGGACGTTATCTTTCCCCATTAGTCATTCATTTGTCTCCACTTAACTAATTATTTTGTTTAGAAAGTTTCTTAAATATCATTGTTTTAAACTGACACTTCTAAATCAGCTTGCATTCCAGAGATTTTGTTCAGTGCCACACAGTCGAGAATGGATTAATGTATTTAAGTCTTTTTCACCAATGCTCTCTATTATTGCGTCAATTCTCATCTCAACTGAAGAACTGAAACAATAAGCCTGTTTGAGCCAGCTAAACTGATTAATTCCAAATGAAGTGAATGAGAATCAATAAATCATATTCATTTTTGACAAAAGCTGCTTCACTTCACTTAGTTTAGGCTACCAAAATGTATTTTAAATCAGTAACAGATGTACACTGATACCAATGCAATAGTTTTTAATGCACAATCCCTTGTTTTAAGAGTTCTGTTATACCAAATAAAGAACGATTGAAATATTTGATTAAAACACAAGTATTTTCTTTCAATTAGTTAATAGTACTGGATCAGGTACAAGAAATTAGCATTGCTTCAAAATTCAGACAGGATTAGAATTTCAAACACAAGAATGAAAAATGTTAAGCTATTTCATCCTAGCCCTTCTTGGGTTATTTAATATTTCCACTGGGCTCTTAAACCCATCTTGTAAGCAGCCACTTGGTCTTCCTACAGTCCAGAGAGAGACCATTCAGCCCATCGAGTCTGCACTGACTCCCCAAAAGATCATCCCACCCAGACCCCCTCCTCCGCCCTGGCCCTGTAACTTAGTGCATTTACCGTGGCTAATCCACCTAACCTACAGATCTTTGGACACTAATGGGCAATTTAGCATGGTCAATCCACCTGCACATCTTTGGACTGTGGGAGGAAACCAGAGCACCTAGAGACAACCCACGCAGAGACAGGGAGAATGTGCAAACTCCACACACGAACACAGGCCAGAATCAAACGCTAGTCCCTAAAGCTGTGAGGCAGCAGTGCTGACCACTATGCCACTGTGCTGGCCCTGTAGGAATCATTACTGGGTTGACCTACCTCATTGTGTTCATCCCACGATTTTGGCAGTAACTGGTGTCATGATCCAAGCTGATAGCACTGGACAAGTCAGATCCCAGAGTGAAACCTGGCTTGATAGATCCTAAATTGTTTTTCTTTTTTTAAAGAAGCCATGGAGGTTCATTACTGAATGTATTCATGTGTGTCTGCCAGTGCACTTTTAACTCGGAATAAAATGTTTATTAAATTAAATAATAGAATAGAATAGAAACCCTACAGTGCAGAAGGAGGCCATTCGGCCCATCGAGTCTGCACCGACCACAATCCCACCCAGGCCCTACCCCCACATACTTTACCCGCTAATCCCTCTAGCCTACGCATCTCAGGACTCTAAGGGGCAATTTTTAACCTGGCCAATCAACCTAACCCGCACATCTTTGGACTGTGGGAGGAAACCGGAGCACCCGGAGAAAACCCACGCAGACACGAGGAGAATGTGCAAACTCCACACAGACAGTGACCCGAGCCGGGAATCGAACCTGGGACCCTGGAGCTGTGAAGCAGCACTGCTAACCACTGTGCTACCGCGCCGCCCTAAATGAACTATATTACACAAAGTTGGAAAGATTTCAATACAAACGCCAGAAAATGATTCAAACTATTCATTTTATCCCAGCAATACCCTTGCAGATAAAAAAAAATCCCTGTGAGAATTTACCAGTAACTTAACACCACAGTTGCTTGTTTGGTCCAGCCCAGTTTCAAATGGTTTCTCTTTTGGCGAATGCCTGAGCATTCACTCATACTTCCCCCCCCAGCTGCTATCTCTCCCTGAGACACCCGAAAACTGCAATCGAAACTCACTATTATTTCAACTTCAGAGCAAACATAGTTCCTGAATTTTTTTGGAGAGCCTTCGGGATGCACATCCTGGGAACAAGTCTGGTGAATCTTTTATTGTAAGAAGTTTAACAACATCAGGTTAAAGTCCAGCAGGTTTATTTGGTAGCAAAAGCCACGCAAGCTTTCGGAGTCCCTTCTTCAGGTGAGTGGGAATTCTGTTCACAAACAGGGCATATAAAGACACAAACTCAATTTACATGAATAATGGTTGGAATGCGAATACTTACAGCTAATCAAGTCTTCAAGATGCAAACAATGTGAGTGGAGAGAGCATCAAGACAGGCTAGAGAGATGTGTATTGTCTCCAACCAGGACAGCCAATGAGACTCTGCAGGTCCAGGCAAGCATACTGTGACATGAACCCAATATCCCGGTTGAGGCTGTCCTCGTGTGTGGAACTTGGCTATCAGTTTCTGCTCAGCGACTCTGCGCCGTCGTGTGTCGTGAAGGCCGCCTTGGAGAACGCTTACCCGAATGTCAGAGGCCGAATGCCCGTGACCGCTGAAGTGCTCCCCAACAATCTTTTATTGCACACCCTTTATGGCAATAATATCCTTCCGAAGGAAGGGGACTAAAACTGCCCAAGACTACTCTTATTTGTGGCCTAACTAAGGTTCTATACAATTGAAGGAGGACTTCTGTTCTCCTGTCCTCAAATTCTCTTGCAGTAAAGGCTGCCATACCAACAACCTTTCTAATTGTTTACTGCATCTGCATGTTAGTTTTCAGTGACTTATTGATGAGGGTTCCTACACTTTCTAATCTCTTAACGTTTAAGAAACACTCTGCACATCAAGCATGATTTCCCATTGATAAATTCATGTTGACTATTCACAATCAGATCATAATTATTCTAATGTCCATTTATTACACTGGTGATAATAGATTCTAGCAGTTTCGCGACTACTAATGTAAGGCTAACAGGTCTGTAATTTCCTGTTTTCCCAATTCCTCCTTTCTTAAATATTGGGATTACATTTGTTCCTTTCCAATCTGCAGGAATCATTCCAGAAATCTGTGCAATTTTGAAACGTGACCCACCAATGCATCCACAATCTCTACAATAGTGAGGGGTGACCTTATTTAAAAACAAAAGATGCTGAGGGACTTTACAAGGTAAATGGTGAAACGTTTTCACTAGTGGATGAGTCTCGAACAAGATAAAGGGCCGGTCATTTAAAACTGAGGTGTGTAGAAATTTCTTCTCGAAGAGGGTGGTGAATCCCTAGAATTCTCTGCCCCAAAGGGTGGTGGAGGCTGGACCATTAGAAGTATTCAAAGTGGAGGTGGATAAATATTTGATAGATTGAGGAATAGAGGGCGATGGGGAAATGGCACTGAAAAGGTGTTGAGGCCAGTGTAGATCAGCTGGATATTGAATGGCGGGGCAGGCTTGAAAGGTCTGGTGGCCTACTCCTGCTTCTATTTCTTGTGGCCACCTCTTTCCACGTTCTGGGATGTAGATAATTGGATCCAAGGAATTGAATTTAACTTTCAGTCCGATTTAGCTTTTTCAGCATGGCTTTTTACTAATACTACTTTCTTACAGCTCCTCGTTCCTGCTAGTTCTTGGTTCTTTAGTGTTTCTGAGACTCTGTGTCTTCCTCTGTGAAGACAGACACAAAATATTTGTTGAGGTTCTCTACCATATCCTTATTTCCCCATTCTATTTTTTCTGTCTCTGCCTGTAATGGGCCACATTTATCTTGCCAATCTTTTCCTTTTTACATACCGTAAAAGCTTTTGCACTCAGATTTGATGTTCCTTGCTGGTTTATGCTATTTACACTCTGTCTATTTTTCTTGGCCCTCCTTTGCTGAATTCTAAAAAGCTTCGAATGCTGAGGCTTGCTACTTTTTTTGACAATTTTTATAAGTCTTTCATTTGATCTAATTCAATCTTCTCTTGTTAGTCACAGGTGATTGACTTTTCCTGTTGTTTTTTCTAAACCTCAAAGGGATGTATATGCTGGAATCCATGCATTAATTATTTCAATGCTCACCATTGCCTGTCTTCCATCATACCATTTAAAGTAATTTCCGAATATACCAGAGCCCAACTTGCCTTTTGTGCCTTGGTAGTTTCCATTTGTTTTATATTTTCCCC
This sequence comes from Mustelus asterias, assembly GCF_964213995.1. Classification (NCBI taxonomy): domain Eukaryota; kingdom Metazoa; phylum Chordata; class Chondrichthyes; order Carcharhiniformes; family Triakidae; genus Mustelus; species Mustelus asterias. Next base: position 69,565,142 of record NC_135806.1, read on the forward strand.
CCAAGTTTCAGATTGGACTACATCACTTTCAAACTTAGATGTACAATTGTACCATATTATAATCATTCTCCCCCAAAGGTTCCTTTGCAATGAGATTGTTAACTAGCATTTTCTCATTGCATAATACTAATCCTAATATAGCCTGTTCCCTACTTGATTCTTCACCATACTGTTCTAGGAAACCATCTTGTTTTCATTCTCAGAATTTGTCATCCTCAGCATTAGTGCTAATTAGCTTTATCAAGTATATATGTGGATTGATGTTCCCAAATGAATATTATATTATCCTTGTTGAATGCATTTTTAATTGATTTATACTATGCCACAGTTTAAATCAATTACAGACCACCAGTGTTTGCTGGACATTGCTTTACTTGGCTCCACCCAAGCTGATACTGAGATCCCCTCTCTCTCTCTCATGTACTTACCTCATCCTTAATTAACAGGGTTGCCCCACCACCTTCTCCTTCATGCCCATGTTGACTATTTAGTTCCCAGTTTTGGTTACCATGAAGCCACATCTCCATAATGTCAATTACATTTTACCCATTTCTATATGTGCCATCAATTCACCTACCTTGTGGCAAAAACAGTGTGCATTCTGATTGAGTGCCTTTAATTTGCCTTTTTAACATTTTTCTCCTATTTGATGCTGGCATTTACTTCCACCGCTTTTCAATTTTATTTATTACTCCTTACTGTTACCAGCTTTTTCGCCCTAGCTTAAACCCTTCTCAACATTGTTACCAAATCCTCCGTGCGAGGATATTGATTCCAGTCCTGCTAAAGTGTAACCCATCCTCCTTGTACATGTCTCTCCTGGGTCCAATACCTCACAAAAATAAAGTGCTGCCTCATGGCCACTTCTCCATCCAGGCGTTCTTGTATTCACTAGTACTTAGTACTGGGAGTAATCCTGAGATTAATGTCTTTGAAATTTTGGTTTATAAGCTCTTTGCTGTTTAATTTCTTTCCAAGCTCTTCCAAATCTGCTTCCAGAACCTAATTACTCTTTGTACTTATGTTGTTGGTGCAGATATGGACTTCTGGCTGTTCACCCTCCTGTGTAAAAACATCCTGCAAATGCTTATTGACAGCCTTGACCCTGGCACCAAGGAGGCAATATGTCATCTTGGAGTCCTGTTTAAGGCCAAAGAAATGTCTGTCTATTCCTTTCGCCATTGAATACCTGATCACTTGTTCTTCCACTCTTTTTCCTTCCCGTTTGGCTGAGCCACCCATGGTGCCGCTGTGGTTGTGCTGCTCCTCTGAGGGACCAACGCCCATGGCAGTATCCAAAACGTAAATCGGGTCAATGAGAGCGATGGACTCTTGAACTATCTGCCTGTTCATCTTAGATTGTCTGGTGATCTACTAGTCCCTCTTTGCCACCTTAACCTGTGGTGTGACCACTTCCCGAAAAGTGCTATCCATGTAACTTTGAAAATTGGAGCTCAAGTTTCAGTAACTGCTGACATGTTCTGCACATGTTTGTCTAAGCCATGGAAAGCATCTGACTTCCTACATGGAACAGGACGTGCATTCCATATGGTTGAGCTGCCCTGCCATGCATTAACTTTACTTACCTTTTGCCTTTACTTTATTTCCCTTCTGCTTGCATTTCTTAATTTTAAGTAGCTACTTACCGAAGTCCTATATAATTGCAAGAAGATTTCCTTGCTCTTATTTTTCAGCCTCCTCGCAAAAAAGGCTGACATACAGTTGACCATCCCTAGTTCCTTATTGTACTTGCACTTTGTGTTTTGTGTACAAAGTCACCTAGATCCCTCTGAATTCAACTTTACTTTCGCCTTTAAAAGATTTTATTTTTTCAGTCTTTCCACCAAATAATTTCACACTTCTCCACATTGTACTCCAACTACCAATTTGCCCATTCACCCAGTCTATATCCATTTTAACTTCTTTGCATTCTCACGGCTTACTTTCCCACCTAACTTGCATCTTCAGCAAACTTGGATATATCCTGTTCAGTCCCCTCAACTAAGTTGAGGGGTTTGCAATATTTTTGTTTCTGAGGCTCCACTCCCATGTTATAAAAGCTCAGTGCACCACTCTGTTTCAAGTAGTGAGGTAAATAAATGTTTGGTACAAAAGACTGAAGTTCTTGGATGTTCAGTGTGGGAGTTCCTTTTGTGGTGAGATGAGCAAGTGAGGCCAAGAATATATCAATTTGATCATTGCACTGCGAGAGGACTGAAAATCATGGCTAATCTGATGGGAGTTTATAATAGCGAAACAAATGTGTGGAATTGACCTTATTTTATTTCTTGAAACAATAATGGTAATCTTGATAGGGAAGAAATCTACTGAACACTGGCAAATTAATTGATATTGGAGAGCCAGTTGTTGCACTTTTTAGCATGGTGTTCCTTCACCTGTTTGATTTGCATTCAAATCCAGCACAAATTAATGTGATAAAAGTTACCTTCCAAGGTGATGAGTTATAATACTTGCATGTAGAATCTCAGGACTAACACTGCTCTGGGGCGGCACGGTAGCACAGTGGTTAGCACTGCTGCTTCACAGCTCCAGGGTCCCGGGTTCGATTCCCAGCTTGGGTCACTGTCTGTGTGGAGTTTGCACATTCTCCTCGTGTCTGCGTGGGTTTCCTCCGGGTGCTCCGGTTTCCTCCCACAGTCCAAAGATGTGCAGGTTAGGTTGATTGGCCAGGTTAAAAATTGCCCCTTAGTGTCGTGGGATGCGTAGGTTAGAGGGATTAGTGGGTAAATATGTGGGGGTAGGGCCTGGGTGGGATTGTGGTCGGTGCAGACTCGATGGGCCAAATGGCCTCCTTCTGCACTGTAGGGTTTCTAAAAGCATACTGAGTATACATGTGTGACTGTACAGGTGTAATTTGGAAGAAACTGATGTAATAGGTCTGTTTTTTCTCAGTGCAGTTGTGCTGAATCCACATATCTGTGAAAATTTGTTCAATAATTATTGGACTGTGCAACAACGAAAATTACAGCACCCACATAATTTGTACAACCCATTATGCCAGCTTTTCATCTGGTGCTATCTGATCTAATTTCACTTTTCCCATTTGTGAACCATTTAATGTTTTTCAAATACATGTCAAATTCCCTTTTGCCTTAATAGGTAGTTAAGTGAATGCCAGAGTTTAAAGCATCTCATTTCCTCCTTTGTTCTTGTAGTAATTTTGAATCCAAGCCACATTGTTAGAAATTCATCAGCCATTGGAAACACCATTTTCACTATTTATCCCCTCAAAATCTTTATTTTAAATTTCCCCTTGACCTCTTCTTTCAATGCAAAATGCCAATTGTTTGAACCTGTCTTCATAGCTATGATGCATATCATTCTTGGATCATTTCAGTGAGTATTCTCCCCATAATAGAATGCTCTGATTTGCATACAGAGCTCTCAACCATGTGCTAACCAATGCATATTTCCTTGCATTCATAGACATCATCCCTATGTACAAAACACAAAATCCCTTTCACTATAAAGGCTCTGATGAAGGGTCATCCAGACTCAAAACTTTGGCTCTATTCTGTCTCTACAGATGCTGTCAGACCTGCTGAGATTCTCCAGCATACTCTGTTTTTGTTTCAAATCCCTTTTATTAATTTGTCAAGTATCCACATATATACCCTTTATTTCTGTATTTTACTTTGATAAGAGTATGGTTGCGTCTTGCACTAAGCCCAACACGTGCTCAGCTGCAGGCAGCCAATAACGAACTAACTTTGTTTAAACCTCCCCACCAACGAAGAAAGAAGAGAGGGCATTATAACAAAATGCTCAGATCTTGCAATATACATGTACATAATTTTCTTATAACTTGGATTAAGATGAAGTAGTATTTACACTTTGGTCATTCGGCCCATTGAGTCTTCTCTGTCATTCAATGAAATCATCACTGATCAGGAAGATAATCATCAAACCACTTTTCTGCTTTATCCCCATAACCCATGATTCTGTCACTGATAAAAGATCTGTCTATCTCAGCCTTGAAATAACCTTAACGACCCAACCTCCACAGCTCTATGTGATAAAGAGTTCCACAGATTCGCTATCCTCTGAGAAGAAATTCCCCCTCATCTCGGTCTTAAATGAGCAACCCTTTGCATTGAGATTATACCTCCTGGTCCTAGACTCTCCCACAAGAGGAAACAACCTCTCGGTGTCTACCCTGTCAAGCCCCCTGAGAATTTTATATGTCTCAATAAGGTTGCCTCTCATTTTTCTAAACTCCAATGGGTAGAGGCCCAACCTACTCAACCTCTCCCCCATAAGAAAATCCCTCCATACCCAGGATTAAGGTCATGAACCTTCTCTGGACTGCCTCCAATGCTAGTATATCCTTCCTTCGATAAGGGGACCAAAATGCTCATTGTATTCTTGGTATGGTCTAACTAGTGTCATGTCCTATTGCCTTTGATATAGAAGCCAACATTCCAAATGCCTTTCCCATTACTTGCTGAACTTGCATCCTAGCTTTCTGTGATTATGCACAAGGACCCTCAAATCCATCCATTTAAATAATATTCAGCTCCTTTATTGTTCCTATAAACGTGCATATCTTCATATTCCAACATTATATGCCATCTGCCAAGTCTTTGCCTACTCACTTAACCTGACATATCCCTCTGTAGACTCTGTATCATCCTCACCACTTGCTTTCCCACCTATTTTTCTGCAAACTTGGCAATAGTACATTCACTTCCCTCATCCAAGTCATTAATATATACTGTAAATAATTGTGGCCCCAGTACTGATTAATCGCTGTAGCACTTGAAAATGCCCTCTTATCCCAACTTGGTGTTCTATTAGTTAGCTAATCTTCTTTCCATGCTAATATATTACCCCCAACAGCATAGAGTCTTATTAAGTAGCTATTTATGTGGTATCTTATCAAATGCTTTTTGTAAATCCAAGTATATTGCATCTAATGGCTCCCCTTTATTTATCATGCTCATTACGCCTCAAAGAATTCTAAAAAATTTGTCAGGCCTTATTTCCCCTTTATGTAGCGCTGACTCGGCTTGATTTATATTATGTATTTCTAAATGCTCTATTACATCTTTTATAATGGGCTCTGACATTTCCCAATGGTATATGTTAAGCTAACTAGCCTATAATTAACATTCTTTTGTCTCTCCCTTTTTGAACAACTTTTAAAGTTTATTTATTATTGTTTCAAGTAGGCTTACATTAACACTACAGTGAAGTTACTGTGAAAATCTGCTAGTCGCCACATTCCGGTGTCCGTTCTGGTACACTGAGGGAAAATTTAACATGGCTAATACACCTAGCTAGCATCTCTTTCCGAATGTGGGAGGAAACTGGAGTGCCCGGAGGAAACCGACGCAGACACGGGGAGAATGTGCAGACTCCGCACAGACAGTGACCCAAGCTGGGAATCGAACACGGGTCCCTGACGCTGCTAATCACCGTGCCACTGTTGACAGTTTTCCACTCCTCCTGGATTTTTCCAGAATTTTAAGGAATTTTGGAATATTACTACCAGTGCGTCCACTATCTCTGCAGCTGCTTTCTTTAATATCGTAGGATGCAATCCAGCATCAGTCATACCTGAAACGTATGGTTAGGTTGCATGTTTGTTTTTATTGTAATCACAACTAAACCATTTCTGACCAAAGTTACTGGAGTGATTTGCATGTTAAAATTCCTTAACATTAGTGTGTATTCAACTCAAAAATCATAATTTGACTAGTGCTGGAAGTAATTTTAGTCGTCTTCCCTCCATTATACTTTCAATTAACCACCTTTCTCTCTGGGTATCTCCTTCTATTTCCATTAGTTTGACTCTGCCCTCAACATCTGACTGTCAAATTTGAACTTTGATTCTCGACTACCAGTTTCACTTGATGGTTGGGACTGTATCATTGATTGGTTTCCCTTAATCAAAGACCCAGACTCACTTTGCTCTGTTGATGGATTCTGTGATACTGGCAAACTTTCAGTTTCTTTGTCACATTCACTTTCTTTCTGACTTTTACTTTGGATTGTAGGAGGAATTTGGATTGTCGGCAGTTTCTCTTCTTTTCCCTCTGTCAGATTTCCTATTTCAATCAAATGGCCTACATGATACTGGCAACGTCTTTCTCCAATCTTCACTAGATGTATGAATACGCCTAGTATCTTTACAACAAACCCAATCACATACTTCTGATTAACACCTCACTGGTTTTTCATCATGACCTTTTGACCAGCACTGAGCTCTCTGGGTATCATAGCTGGTATATATTGACCAATCTTCACTTTCTCTTACAGCCTTCCTTTGCTACTGACGTCAGGCTTAAGCAAACTAAATCTTGTCCTGGGAGCATTTTGAACACTGTCTTGTAAGGTGAGCAAACCATTGCAGACTGGTGTTCTGCAAGAGAACAGAAAATTGTCTAGCCTGTGTGGAAGAGATATTTGGAAATTACTGCTTAGCTTGTCACCTAGCAAAGACTTCACAATCTGTACACTTATTTCTGCAGCATTATTTCAGCATCATTTGATGCTGGATGAAATTATAGTATTAGGGTGTTTTTGACTCCATTCTCACTCAGAAATATTTCATACTCTTTTGATAGAACTGAAGTCCATAATTTGACACCAACACCTCTGGTAACCCATTAATTGCAAATCAACTTCTCAAAACCTCAACAGTTTTGACACTTATGATATTGGGCATAGGTTCAACATTTATCGACTTGCTATAGCTGTCAACTAAAACGAGGTACATTCTCACTTTCACCTCAAAGAAATTTACATTTACTCGTTTGCACATCTTCCTTGTGTTTGACGATGGAATGAAAGGAACCTTGGTTGGTCATTTCATATCCTGAAACACACTTCACAACTTTTCACTTATTCTTCAATCTGAAGCTCTCGACTCTTTCTACTTCATCCCCATTGATGTAGACAGGGGCATGTTCTCCTTTACGCTTCCTGAAGCCGATGACAATCACCTTCTTCATTTTGTTGACATTGAGGGAGAGATTATTGTTGCCGCATCAGTTCACCAGGTTCTCTATCACATTCCTGTACTTTGTCTCATCATTGTTTGAGATGTTCCAGAAACCCAGGAATGAAAAGAGAAATCCCAGGAAGACTGAAGCCAAAGGGACAAAAGGAACAGGAAATTGAACAAAGTACTGTTGACTGAAGTTTTAAAAAAGGGGCAGAGAAAAGCTCCTAATTAAAGGAGAGCTGAAAGGTGCAGACCTGGTGAAAATAACTAGTGAGAAGCCAGATATCTGAAGTAATCCTAAAGTTAGTGGTCTGTTAATACAGCCTGTAAAGCAGTGGTGTTCCGTTAGCATGTGAGATGTGTGGAAGCTTGAATGCATGTGCGACCCAAGGCAGAGGAATACTGAAAGGAGAGTTTGAAATCCTGGGAGTGGATCTGTGATGAAGCGTCTGAGAGAATTCTAAGGCATATTTTTCAAGAGTAGAGTTTGGAAACACATGGAAGTTGGAGCTCCAATTGGCTCACAGTGTGATGAGTATCGATGGGAAATGATGTGAAATTCACAGAAGGTGTATTGAGTGGTGTCTGCCACTTGGTTTCAGAGTGAGGTGTGTCTGATCTTTGGTGGAATAATGACCTTTAAACCTCAGAGGAGACAGTCTTGATCTACATTGTCATTTTCACATATGAAATACTCTAGCAATTTTTCATAATCACTCTCTTTAGGCTAGCCATTCAAAGGGGGTTTTAATTTAAACAGCCCCAATTTTCTCCTCTCTCCTCCCATCCATAAGCAGAGAGGTTTTGTTTTAGATTTTGAATTCCTCTTTATATGTGGTGGCATATTTTCCCAACCCCTCAGTTTTGGTGTGACTCAATTTTCTATTAATAGCCCCTCAACAAACTTGAGATAGGGTGAACTAAAAAGAGTTAGTTTATTTGCACACATTCAAATCCGAGAGGAGGGTCACAATGTAGCCTCCTTTTTGATGCCTACAATAAAAAGGGGGAATAGGGAAAAGACAGAATTATTTTACATGATTCCAGGGTCCAGAATCCAAGTCCAATGGTGTATTCTTTCACAGAGTCAGCAGGTTGAAGAATGATGCTGGGCAATTTACTTTTCCAGTAGAGGTGACTTCCATGATGGGAGAGGCACGCTGAGATGAATTATTCTTGTTGGTATTGGTGCAGTAGTTCAGAGGATCCAGTAGAAACAGTGTAAATGGGAGCCAGGCATTTTAAACCCGGTCAGAGCTCTGGTCCTCTGCTGCTTGGTTGATGGCAGATGACAGTTGAAGATGTACCAGAGTATTCTTGTATTCTGGGAATTAGTTCACCTTGTGGGTGAAATGCATGATACTTTCTGGAGGTCAGACTTTGAGAGAGACCAAGGTCAGAAACAAGCTGCTAGCCTTGAGTTTTGTTTTCTCTTCTGAGGTGAAACAGCAATTGAAGACAGAATCCAAAAGCAATTCAAACAGCTCAAGTTTTGGTCATGTTACAGGTTGGTTTTAGGTCGAACCATTCAACTAACAACATACTTTAAGGACCCTTGTTAAAACTCCATTGAATTTTGAGCAGAAAACTATGGAACCATTAGCACAATGTTGGTGATGAGGAGTCACAATTACTCTTCCTTTTCCCAAAGCTGGCTGCGGAAGAACTCTCCTCTACTGGTCATTTGTGTTGATTTGTCTGGAAGGTTCATAAAGTTTAAAGGAGGATGATGAGTTTGCTTTTGTCCAATGGAACTGCTCAGAATCTTCCAGAACGAAACATCATGTGATTAGCTGGAGCCATTTTCAGTCCAGCAGTATTGTCCATTTTTTTAAAAAAAAACAATTTAAACAAGAGAATGTGGAAGAGAAACACATTTTTAAAGATTCTTTTTCTTCTTCAAGCCTCTTTGACATGGCACACATTAGCTTCATTGCCTTTGTTCAAGAGTTTGGCCTGGTTTTTATTATTCTTTCGGCGTCCGGTGAACAGCTGTAAGGTTGATTTTTGAAGTTTGCGTCAGACATACAGTAATGAGAGAGTTTCTTTAATTCAAAAATGTAATTTGTAACATTCTTTCTTGGCAACTGCTTCCTGTCACAGAATGCAACTCTGCAATTTCGTGCTTAGTCATGCTATAATGAGTCCAGAATCTCATTCATTTTGGAATAGTCCATTGAACTGGGGTCTCCTGGACAGCATTGGTGAACAACTACATCAAAAGCATCTGGCTGTATTATGGTGAAGAAAACATTTGCCCTATCCTTGTCTCGAATTTTGCTCCCTTCCGGCCAAATGCGTAACCTTTGGTCGTAATTACACCTATCCTGTTTGGGGGGGGGTGGCACAGTGGTTAGCACTGCTGCTTCACAGTGCCAGGGACCCGGATTCAATTCCCGGCTTGGGTGACTATCTATGGAGTTTGCACATTCTCCCCGTGTCTGCATGGGTTTCATCTGAGTGCTCCGGTTTCCTCCTCCAGCCCAAAAGAAGTGCTTGTGAGGTGCATTGGCCATGCTAAATTCTCTCTGTGTACCCGAACAGGCACCAGTGTGGGGCGACTGGGGGATTTTCACAGTAACTTCATTGCAGTGTTAATGTAAGCCCACTTGTGACACTAATAAATAAACTTTTAAAAATCTTTAAAGTTGAATTCCCCCATTGTCCCCAAATATGTCTTCAGTGCCATGTTTCAATTGCATACCATGTTGACTCACTGTATACCTGAACACACTGTGCACACAGCAATCTTTCAAATTGCTCAAACCTATTAAAATCAACTGTAGAAATGTCAACAAGCATGTCAGTCTTCTGTCTTTAGTTTCTCATATGAAGTGTAAAAAGAATTACTCCTCATTCTTGTCCCCACTTTTTTTGTTGTGTCGTGTACTGGCAAAAACTCACCATATGGGCTTGTAGCAGGCCACTATTATAGGAACTAACTTTATTTACATCTCCCCAACAGAGATTCAGATACAGCCAACGTAACAAAATGTTCATATCTTGCAATGTACTACAAATATTATGTGAAGCGCACGTTTCAATATTCTTTTCCCAAAAATGTTCTTTTCACTGAATTACATGTTCTCCCTACCTGCCTTTTCTGTCCTTGTGTGACCTTCAGCATTGTTCCTTGCATTTTCTGTTTTAGTTCCTTGCAGTTTGTTTTGCCTTGAATTTAGGATTTGTTGGAAAGCTTGCGCTATAATTTATTCTGGGCCTTTGCCATCATTATTGTAGAAGTGACCCATGAGAGGTTCCAGGCATGATAAGAGGCCAGAGGCTACCCACACCTTTGGAATCTAAAAATGTTGACTTTGTTTTCAGTCCCAATGTAACCTCTCTATTTCTGCATTTCTTTAAATATTGCATGTGTTTATTTTCTTACATCTCTTTGTGCCATATGACTTGAAGTTGACACATTTTACAGCCAGCACTTCATTTATATTCTGTGTTGGTTGTGAAAATAGTGCAGTTAACTTTACCTTTACAAACTCATGCTTAGTATCCCAAATAGCCCTTGCTTAAGTGTTCACTACAACTCTGTCTTATGGACTCTGGAAATTTACTTCTAACTGAGGAAAAACTAACTGGCCTATAAATTTCTGGCTCATTCCTTTATATAGTGGTGTAACATCTAAAGATTAAATACAAATCTTGGGTAACAGCAGTTTAAGGACCCAAATAGATGAACTTACCTTTTTCACAAACTACTTGATTTGATTTATTATTGTCACATGTGTTAGTATACAGTGAAAAGTATTGTTTCTTGCACGCTATACAGGCAAGGCATACCGTTCATAGAGGAGGAAAGCATAGAGTGCAGAATGTAGTGTTACAATCATAGCTAGGGTGTAGAGAAAGATCAGCTTAGTGCAAGATAGGTCCATTCAGAAGTCTGATGACAGCAGGAAAGAAGCTGTTCTTGAGTCGGTTGGTAGGCTGCCTCAGACTTTTGTATCTTTTTCCGGCGGAAGAAGGTGGAAGAGAGTATCTCTGGGTGCATGGGGTCCTTTAATTATGTTGGCTGCTTTCCGAGGCAGTAGGAAGTGTAGACGGAGTCAGTGGATGGGAGGCTGGTTTGCGTGATAGACTGGGCTTCATTCACGACCCTTTGTAGTTTCTTGCGGTCTTGGCAGAGCAGGAGCCATACCAAATTGTGATACAACCAGAAAGAATGCTTTCTATGATGCACCTGTAAAAGTTGGTGAGAGTCATTGCGGACATGCCAAATTTCCTGAGTCTTCTGAGAGTGTGTTGGTGGGCTTTCTTAACTATAGTGTTGGCATGGGGGAACCAGGACAGGTTGGTGATCTGGACACCTAAAACTTGAAGCTCAACCATTTCTACTTTGTCCCCATTGATGTAGACAGGGGCATGTTATCCATTACGCTTCCTGAAGTTGATGACTATCTCCTTCATTTTGTTGACACTGAGGGAGAGATTATTGTTACACCAGTTCACCAAATTCCCTATCTCATTCCTGTACTCCATCTCATCATTGTTTGAGATCTGACTCACTACGATGGCGTCATCAACAAACTTGAAAATCGAGTTGGAAGGGAATTTGGCCCCACAGTCAAAGGTGTGTAAGGAGTATGGTAGGGGGTTGTGGGGCACTTGTGTTGAGCATGATCATGGAGGAGGTGATGTTCCTTATCCTTACTAATTGCTGTCTGTGAGCTAGGAAGTTCGGGATCCAGTCACAGAGGGAGGAGCCGAGCCCCAGGCCATGGAGTTTGGAGAGGAGTTTCATAAGAATAATGGTGTTGAAGGCTGAGCTGTAGTCAATAACTAGGAGTCTGACATAGGTGTCTTTGTTATCTAGGTGTTCCAGGGTTGAGTGCAGGGCCAGGGAGGTGGCGTCTGCTGTGGACCTGATGTGGCGGTGGGCGAACTGTGGTGGATCCAGGCAATCTGGGAGGCTAGAATTGATTCGTGCCATGACTAACTTTTCGAAGCACTTCATAATGATGGATGTCAGAGCCACCGGACGATAGTCATTAAGGCATGCTGCTTGGCTTTTCTTTGGTTCCGGGATGATGGTCGTCTTCTTGACGCAGATACGAACTTCAGATTGTTGTAAAAAGAGGTTGAAAATGTCTGCGAATACCCCTGCCAGCTGATCAGTGCAAGATCTGAGTGCTCATCCGAATACCCCATCTGGGCCAGTTGCTTTCTGTGGGTTGACCCTGGAGAAGGCTGTTCTGACATCTGCAATGGTGACCTCAGTTGCAGGTTCATCCGAGGCTTCTAGGGTGGAGGGCGTGCTCTCGCTGACCTCTTGCTCAAAACGGGCATAGTTCGCATTACTTTGTAATGAAATTGGAAGAAAAAAAAAGTACTTTACTGCCTGTTAAGAACAGTGATGCTTTTGTTGGTTAAAGGGATGTTAGGTTGTACTCCATCTTGTGTTCAGCTAAATCCTACCATAATTTGTCTCGTAGAACGGTAGAGGTGGACAAGAAATGTTTTGGAGCATCCAGGCAGCCCTCAGACTTGGGACATAATTGGTTACTGAAAATGCATTGTAAGTTGACACTAAGTCAGAACCAATTTTCCCATAGATACAATGATAAAAATAGATTGGTTCATGAACACATTAATGTCCGGTCTTTGAGGTTGTTTTGTGTATCTGCTAAGTGGTGGTAAGTCTGAAGCTATTTGTCGGCGAGCAAGTCACTAAGATTAAACCACATGGTTACGCTTGGTGATAAGCCTAGCATGGTGTCGGCATATTTACTGTGCTGTCATGCTCCTGGTGCAAGTGTCTGTCTAAACTTAAAAACAAAAAAGAAAGACACACAGTACTACCTCTCCCACTCCTGTGCTCACAGTCCGTCATCCTGCCTGCCTCTGTCCCCATACCTCTGTCGGGTATGTATCAATTTGAAATAGAGATTTCTTTTCATATGAAAGTATTTGGAACATGTTGTCCTTGTTTCATTTCTGACTCTTTTGGTTGTGCTGCCGCTGGTCTGTGACAGAACTGAAATTTCTCCTCCAGATACAGTGAGAGCCAGAGACGTTGCGAATGAAGGTCTGGTGAATTTTTGAATTAAACCTTCCTGCCGTGCTTTGGAATGTAGTTTTTTTTTAACAGCTTCCAGGATGATTTAAAATCTTACTATTTATGGATTTTGCAAGTATATTTTAGAAACTGAAGCAAATTAACCAGAACCATGTTATCATGAAAAAAGACAATTGTTACATTGTAAATTTTTGGTTATTGCAGCATGTTCTGAAATTATGAACCCACAATCTTAAGACCAGAAGATATAGGAGCAGAATTAAGCCATTCGGCCCATCTGGTCTGCTCAGCCATTCAATCATGGCTGATGAGATTCTCATCCCCATTCTCCTGCCGCCTTCATGCAACCCTGGATCTCCTTATTGATCAAAAAGAGCCTATCTATCTCTGTCTTACAGACACTCAATGACCTGGCCTCCACAGCCCTCTGTGGCACAGATTCACCACTCTCTGGCTGAAGAAATTCCTCATCTCGGTTTTAAAGGAGCGTCTCTTCACTCAGGTTGTGCCCTCAAGTTCTAGTCTGTCCCACTAGTGGAAACATTCTCTCCTCCTCCACTCTATTTAGGCATCTCGGTACTCTAAGTTTCAATTAGATCCCCCTTCATCTCCTAAACTGCATCAAGTATGGGTCCAGATTCCTCAACTGCTCCTCACATGACAAGCCTTTAATTCCTGGGATCATTCTGGTGAACCTCCCCTGAACCCCCCTCCAAAGTCAGCACATCTTTCCTTGGGTATGGGGCCCAAAACTGCTCACAAAAATATTCCAAATGGGGTCTGACCAGAGCCTTGCATAGCCTCAGCAGTACACCCCTGTTCTTGTATTCTAGTCCTCTAGAAAAGAACGCTAACATTGAATGTGCCTTCCTAACTGCCAACTGAACCTGTATGTTAGCCTTAAGAATCCTGAATCAGGACTCCCAAGTCTCTTTTGTGCTTCAGGTTTCCAAAGCCATTCCCCATTTAGAAAAAAAGTCTATGTCTCTATTCTTCCTACCAAAGTGCATGACCTCACACTTTCCCACATTGTATTTCATCTGCCACTTCTTTGCCCATTCTCCTAGCCTGTCCAAGTCATTCTGCAGCCTCCCCACTTCCTCAACACTACCTGTCCTTCTTGAATGTTCTTGAAGATGAATGCTTCATCTTCTCCACCTTTTTAGCAAAAAGATTGCTTGTAAGATGAGAAAATTTGTTAGTTTTGAAAATAGCACCAACAAAATGTTGATCCAATTGCTGGTCTTTTTTTTAGTGAAACATAGATTTGCTGTTATTACCTCCTGTTTTTAATGCCTCTCCTGTGATGCAGATGAAATTATGAATTTGCTATGTGGAAGAATTGTAAGTGAACTTCGACCATTTGATGATGGTGTTTTCCAGCCTCCTGGTCAACTGTGTCAGCCTCTTGTTGGAGCAGGGTGCTGAGTTGAGTATTTTGTCTCTTGAGTGGGACAACAGTTGATGCTGTACACGTTCATTTGTTATGGAACAGGGAGTATGAGAAAATTGTATATTTGGCTTTTGGAAGTTAAATTTTTGAATATTTGTATCAGTGCCTGTGTTTGTGATGCTGTTAAACAGACCATTCTTTCTAAAAATCTGAGATATGCATGTTGGGTGAAGATCGCCACTAGATTAATGATGATTCAGCACTTCTTCAAAATGCAAGTGTAGGAAAAGATGGATATATTTGTAAAGCTACAGTGCAATCCTTGCTCACTGCTGATTGTTCTGTGAATTAGCATAAATACTGCTATAAATCATTATTATCTTAGTTTTAGTATATTAAAAGGGCAATACTTGTGGCAATATAGTCTGTAGAAATATTTTTGTGTGGTGTTTATTCCATGACAAGGATTTTCTGCAGGTCACATGGAATTTAGGGTCATCTGGCTTGGAGTAGAATTTTCATCTCCGGTGTTGGATGTTTCAAGATTCCCTCTGGAGATTTCAGTGTATACCCTAAGTTGGCACTTCATTGTAGGACTGAAGGAATGCTTCATCAACCAAGATACTTTCTTCTCAATGTTAAAGCAAGGTCTAGCTGTTTGAAGTGGATGTAGATGTTTCCATGGCACTATCCATTGAAGAGCAGAGGGGTTGTTTCTGGCCAAAGTGTATGCCTCAACCAACATAAATGAATACAGATGTACTAACTCTATATCTCAAGTGTTTGTGGACCTTGCTGTATGAAAAACACCTACATAACAATGGTTCAGAAACAAGCTATTTGTGAAAATTTTTGGGATCTCCTGAAGATGTGAAAGGCACAATATAAATGCAAGTTTGTTCATTCTTTCTTTTGGCTGTTATTCATAAGCTGATAATTTCCCCATATAGGTGATTAATCAGCCCAGGCTTCAGTGCAAATAAAATAGCATTCAAGCTGAAACGGAGAATATTGTCCAAAGAGGCAAACTACTCCAACAAGGATGCTCTTGACTGAAAGACCAGGACCTCTGTCAAGGTATTGTTACATAATATTACCACGAAAAATCTCAGGCTAAAGTAAGAAGTTCCTGGATCTTCCCTCTTTGCAGGGTGGGGAATTTGTCTTTGTTCAAAAAGCTTCAAGGAACATCAGTGGATTTTTAAACTCATCCTAAGCATGGTCTCAATGACCTGGCCTCAACAAATGTGAATAATGGCCCATGTTTGTGACTTTGAAAAAGGGCAAATATGTTGTTCTAAGTTCTGATTCATAAAGATAGGAAGGAAAAGAATCTGTTGGCACATCTTCAGTAGCATCTTTGCCATATTTGGCTTTGGTCCGAGTGAAATTTGAGTGTCGAATTAGATTCACTACTTTTTAACAAAGATAACCACATTTCATTTGTTGAAAGATGTGGAAATCTTTCCAAGAAGCTATATTCTTCAGGGATTTCGAGCCCCAAGCACCTTGTTCAGGAGAGTTTGAACTTGTTCAAGTTTTGGAGCTCTTTTCAGATGGAAGCTGTACCACAGATCACATAAGGAGACAAGCTGAAACACCTGTGTGTCATGTTACAGGTTTGAAAACTGTTGCACTTGCACATTTTCCCTTTGCGATAGACATCATCCCTCAACATATGGTGTACATCAACAAAAGGGCTGTGACACACACTTCCTGGCACATAAGTAGATGAAATGTCTAACCATTTTTGTTGTGTCCAGTGTTCAAGCAAGGAGCATGCTGTGCTCATTATCTTGCAAGTCTTGGCAGTGCTGTATTTCCCTCCAGTTGACTATTCGTTAAAATCATTCAAAAACTCAGTTAAATGAGACCAGGGTCATTATAGTGATCTTTTCTTGGCTGAATAGAATATCATTCTTGTACCTTCTGTCTCTGAGTATTGACTGCTTCCAGATCATTCAGACAGGACTTAATAACACGGATGCTTGTGGTGTGTCCACAGTTGGTTTGACTCTAAAAGAGCCAACCTGGACACGTGGTTTTGTTTCTCAGTATTGGAATCCATTCTCGCATCTTGTGCTGCTTCAGCTCTGAATGTTGAATGGAAGGCATTAGCCTCAATGTAATTCATGGTTACACCCCTTTAAGTGTGATACTCCTATCATCCTGTGCTATTACTGATGCTATTTAAATAATGCTGAAATGAGTGCTACATTAAACCATTGCCCAGCCCTGGGAGGGGAATATTAGCAGATTGTTTCATGCCCTCGGGTTTTAAAGTTAAACTTTCAAATGTTCACCTAGCATTAGAATTTGTAATAAAAAACTCAAGACCATCAGTATACTAAGGTGATAGTATCACTTTAAATGCTTGGGCAAATTGAGCAGTTTAGCCACCACATTTGACATTGTTGTCAAAAATTGTTCCAGAATGTAAATTATTTCAGGAAATTGTACCATCAAAATTTTAAAAGACTTCTTCAAATTGCTTGTGGAAAGGAAGTTTCGTCAGATTGCAGGTAGACCAGAGTTTTCACCAAATCAGTTTTCCCCAAGAAAAGAAATAGGAACAGGAGTGTTCCCTTCAATACTGCTCTTTGCCATTCACTAAGATCATAGCTCAGTCCCCCTGCCTGAGATGTAATTTATCATAATCGGAAATTAATCAAACTGAGACAGTAAAACTGTAATAGATTGCAGCAAGGACCTGCCATGCATGGCAGGAGTTAATGAACTGCAGCACTTGCACACATTTTCTAAAATTGACACCCCTCCACAGGTTAGAATATGTTACTTTGCATTTAATCCTTGGCTGGTCAAGCGCTGCAAAAAAAGTTAGAGTTCTCAACATGTGCTCTGAAAATAGAATGGGCCAAGTGAGTATAGTTTTGCTTGATATCTTGGGTAAATACATAAAGTATATGGTTTCACTGAACTTTATTGTCTCAATTATCAGTCAAGAATCATTGGCGTTGTGGTATGGAATGCTCCAAAATGGTTTGCAGATTCAAATCTGTTGCATCCCACCAGCATTTCTGCACAGTTTTTGTATACTTCTATGTGTACCCAAATCAAATGAATGAGAGACGATAAAATATCAAATGTTGATGTGATTTTATGTTTCTTCTGCATGCTCGGGCCATCAACAGTTCTGCCTCTTCTGCTTTTGGGCTCTAAGTTAATATTGTTCTATTATCTTCTGTCATCACAAACTAAAGTTGCATCTCATGATGAGGGCTTACACAAGAATTTGAAGAGCACCTAAAACAGTCACGGTAGAGGCCTTAATTTTGCATTTTTAAAAAATCGTTGGAAGCTGAATGATGTGAAGTTATAAAGCTGTGCTGGCTGTCACAGTGAGCTCTTCTATAGTGACACCTTTGAAGTGACTTGTTGGTCTTGATCCAGAATTTGTAACCTTGAAGAATGCTTTTAATTTTATACAATTTAAAATGAAGCTCTGTTGCTTTTCAATGTAGTACAGCTCTTTTTCAGTGGACAATATAGAAGGTTGCAATCCAAAGCTATTGAGGGATATGGGGCAAAAATCCTATTTGGATGTAGAGTTGGGTTAGAGATCAGCTATGACCTGACTGACTGTTGGAACGGTACTGAGGAAAAATGCTCTGTTGCTATGTTGCAGATAATACATTTGGAAATGATTTATGGACATCATTAAATTTTGGACTTGAGGATAGAATCAATATCAATGCAATCTACTAACCTATGATTATTATAGAAGGTAGCAGAAAAATTGAAGAAATAAATTATTGAAGAACAGAAGAACCAAATTGATGACTTGAGTGTGCAGTTGAACTATAACACAACCGCTACAATCTGTAGTTTATATTTTTCTCAGTAATTAATTACATTTTGATCATTAGAGTTGGATATAAATAGAAGCGTACAAAAATGGTACAGAAAAACTGGTGGGATGCGACAGATTTTATCTGCAAATCATATTGGAGTATGTCATTGCATAAATATTTTAATTCTCAACTGATAATTGAGACACTAAAGTTGAGAAAGCATGCAAGTTTGTTTTCAGTATTTACCTATGATAGCATCAAGCAAAACCAATATAGTAATATTAGCCTATAATATTGTCAGAGCACATGCAGAACAATCTATAACTTTTCTTGTATAGGTTGCAGATTAATATTATAACAATTATCTTTTGTTTGGATTGTTTTGAATGGTTAGTTTCAAGGGGTGCATTTGTTGGTGAGTGCCTTGTGCATGTGGAAATACTTGATGTGTGCAGGAATAGAGTATGTGATACACACATAGCTGCTCGTGGTTGGTGGAGAACAAAAGTAGTGGAAGCTAAAGGAAGCCCATCAAAAGATACCCGGGATGAAGAAGTTGGTTCTATGAGGGATGGGTTGGCATTAGAGGGATGGACAGATTGAGATTGGAATGGCTTGGATGGGGAAAGTGGGAGGGATTGATGGGATGATGGAATTGATTAATTGTGACAAAAGGCAGAGTAATTATCTTGTATAACATTTTTCTTTGTGGTAAGTATTAAGATTAAATTTAAATAAAACATTTTAGAAAAGCTGTTGGGTGAATTTAAAAAAAACACATCATTGATCCAATAGATGAAGATAATCTATACTCTCCAGAGTTTTTATGCAGTCTAGCACAAATGAGCATGTCATTTTGCAAACTTAGAAAGGAGCAGCAGTTATAATGTTGTTACAAAACCTGAATCCTGAACAGGGACTTCGTCATGGAACAAGGTGGGCATTGAGAAGCTGTTTTCTTTGATCATAGATATTGAAATTATTGAAGGCAGATTTAAAAGAAATTGGCTGGAATTTAACCGTGCAGCCTACCACAGAATCGAAGTGGACTAGGGGCAGACAATGAAAAGGTCTGTTGACCTGGGGCGGGATTTTACGGTTTCGGGACGAGTGATGCCGTAAAAATCCCACCCATAGTGCGCATTCCTCAAATAATATTGAGCATGTCAGATATTAATTTGCCCTTTCAACTTGGGCAAAACCAATGACCAGTTGGACTTTCATATTTTATAACTTGAAAGATGTCATAAGGTTAGACTCTTGACAACATTTATATTTGTACTTCTAGGCTTGTATTTTACACATGGATCTTTTGTATCGTTTTTTTCCAGGGGGAGAAGTTTTGAGTCTGTTAAAGTTGTGTGAAAAAATAACCATAAATCCTGTATTTGAAGAAGTACTGCTGTAATAAAGATACTAATTTGACCCCATATGTTTTGCAGGCCTCTGCTAGTCTTAATTATATGAATGCCTATTGAGTGTCCTTTCGCTGCCTTTTCTGTGAGAGGATCTTTTAGTAGGAGGGCAATTTTGGACCTGTACTTTGAGGTTGGAATATCAGAGATGTTACCCACGCTTGGTGTTACTGAGGAGTGACTGAGCCGCAATTTCCAGCATCCACACCTGAAGTGAAATGCAGAAATCAGGAAGTTGCTGTCAGATTTACCTTACTCCTCTACAGACTTTGCTTCATTGGTGCCGCCTCCAGAGAATTAGGATTTGTATCCTAATGTATAAACATATGTTTTTTTAATCCAATAACTCTTGAATTACCAAGCCATCTCTTTGCACAGATCATGTGAGTGGACTTTCATTCCTTCAGATTTTAATTATGGGAGATTTTCTTTCTGTGCCTCCTCTCTCTCTCCCTCAGTCCCATCTTTCTTACCCTCTCTTTTGATTTCTGTACATGATTTTGCATTAAATTAAATTTTCCAACTTGTGGTTCCTGGTTCAGATGCTGCATACCTCAGAAAGGATTCTTCAGTTTGGTTGGTCACACAGATCCTAGATTCCTTGTAGAAAGAGAATGCTGTCTTCTATCAATTGCTGATGACTAAGTTGCTACTTAAAAGGCCATAAAAGGTCTGTTGGCAGCTATAAATGTAATGAGCAACAGGAGCAAAATCTAAGTTGATATGCATCTATCCTATTGATGAATTAATAATGCTTCATTAAGGACATGGTTCTTAAGAAAAAGAGTGCCGTTATTATAGCCTACTGCAGAATGATGTGTGAAGTTGGCTCTTCGTCTTTTGTTCTTGGTGCTTATCAAATCTTATTGAATGTCTTGTCAAGCAGTGGTCGCTTTCGTATGAAGTGCATTAGTAGCCCACAAATCATGCACCTTGGTATATAAAGCTGCCCATTTTAATTGTTTCATTTTGGTTTAACTTTTAGTTACCACTGCCCTGTACATTTGGAGACGTTGTGAGGGAGGCAGATTTCTTCTCTGGAAAAGATAAACATGCCAAAATTATGATAATTCGTGGTTTAAAAAGTTGATTTGGGATTCACATAATTTCTTACAACTCTAGAAGATAAGCATCTAAAAGTATGTAAATAGTTTAGAGGGAAATAAATATTAGCATAGTCAACCACTAATGCTAATATTTTTATTCACAATGTTCAGTCGTAATGGTACAAATAATGAAGCTTATTTAAGTCCACAGTGTATTGCAGTGGATTGGCCATGCTAAGTTGTCCCTTGGTGTCGGGGGACTACCTAGGGCAAATATATGGGGTTATGGGGCCTGGGTGGGATTGTGGTTGGTGGAGACTTGATGGGCCGAATGGCTTCTATCTGCACTGTAGGATTCTATGATTCAGTGTTTTGTCATTTGAAGGAGATGAATTTAAACTTACATTTACAGAAAAAGTAGGAATGATACAGTTTTGTGACTTCATTAAAACACAGAC
Source organism: Mustelus asterias (assembly GCF_964213995.1). Classification (NCBI taxonomy): domain Eukaryota; kingdom Metazoa; phylum Chordata; class Chondrichthyes; order Carcharhiniformes; family Triakidae; genus Mustelus; species Mustelus asterias. The sequence goes on from NC_135806.1 coordinate 69,586,267, forward strand.
ATTTCACCATGTAAGGTTATGAGTACTAATCAATTATAAATTAAAATAGACATAAAATGCATTGTAGTTACAACACAAAAAATACAAAGACTTTAACGTAAAAATTATATTTTATATCCATACTAGGACATGTATTTTACAGCTAGTAATATTGCTCATTGTCTTGGTTTGTTGCCAGATCCTACAAGCTTTTACTGCCAGATTGTGTTAGTTGACAGATCTGGTAACGCAACATGAAATATAATCGCTCCACATGAGTCCACTTTGCTTCACTTCACTTCAAGGTCTGTTGTGAGTATACTGCAACAAATGTGTAATTCAAATAGCCGAACCACACAGCTGCACAACAAGGACACTAGCAATGCCACCATGCCATGGCAGCTGAGCATGCACGGTTATCTCCCATAAGTGCACATGAAATCTTATGGCACACATTTGTAGAAGTGTAACTGCACCAGCATTTGCCCATCAACAATTCTGGATTTTGTAACTATTGGTAACTATTTGTAAATCAATGCAGACTTCAATTAGTGACTGCCATTTTTCCTCAAATAGATTAGTTTTGTGATGGAAAGATATGTAAACTATTAGAAATTGATCTCTAGTTCAAAATATAGAGACGTCATCCAGCAGTCGCGCATGTGTTAATTTTCGATTGTTCATGAAATGGACCCTTAAAATAAAACCAGTTTTCACCATTTTAAAAGAAATCCAAAAATTTTTGGATATTTTGGTGTGTGGTGATAAGTTGGTTACAAATTGTTTCCTTCCAAATTTAAGAGGAAAAATCACTCAATTTTCCTATTTTAACAAATAAATCTGAAGATGCATGCAGATTGCATCAGAGAGTTCAATATTCCTAATGTATGCTATATCCGGCATGCTACGAATACACATTCATTGCACCCCCATCTCTGGATTACATTTACAGGAAGGGAAACAAAAGCTGCCTAATTTATAACATAAAAGCAAACTGTGGCAGAAGCTGGAAATCTAAAACAGGAAGTAGTAAAACTGGCAACACAAACCATTCAATATTCCAGGCATTGCATTTCATCGGGATCAGAAAATATTACACATGAACAACTTATAAGATGGAACATATTGAGGGAAGAAGGAAAGGGTAAATAGATGCCAAAAAATGAAAATAAGCTGCAAAACGGTTTGGTGGAGAACAGGAAATTGTTCATTGTCTCACACCATTATCACTTCTGTCAAAAAGAGGTATAGCAAGAGTAGCTAGAGAAATAGAAATCAGAGAATGTATGGATAACTAAAGTGGGTTAGTTAAACTGGCGAGTTGAGGAGTATGAAAGCCTGGCAAAAGTCCCAGTGGTCCAGGACTTTGGTGGAAGACGAAAGCACTTTTGAAGTCTATGTTAAGGCCAGACAGCTGCAAAATGTCTAGTAGAAAGAGGCGGTGCTGTTCTTCAAATTTGTACTAAGCTTCACAGGAACAGTATCAAAGGCCAAGGACAAATAGGTCAGAGAGGGATAGATAATTGAAGTGACAGGGGACTCGGGGATACACTTAAGGATGGAATGGGGGCATTTAGCAAAGTAACCATTGAATCTATGCTTGGAATCTACACCTTCAACTTCAACTCGTAATTACTGCTCCTATTTTCTCTCTTGAAAGTTGATGCTATTAAATTGGAATGGCTGTAACCATGCTTCCAGGGATGGGGAGTAAGTGGCTGGGTGATTGGAGTGGAATCCTTTTTCCTTTACATTGCTATGTTGAAACATTGAATTTTTGCTGGTTTTCACATGCTGTGCCTAACTTGCTAGTTATCTACACCTTTTACTGTATTTTTTTCTGCCAAGTTTGAATTTTAAGGGACTCTGTATCACCTTGAGAACTTGCAAGGTTCATGATGCTGGAAAGAGAGCAAGGCCAGAAGTGTATTGACACAATTTTAAAATTTATTCTTTCACAGGCTGTCGCTGTTGGTGGCAAGGCCAGCATTTATTGTCAATCCCTGATTACCACCGAGTAGCTGGTGATGGACCACCTTGAACTGATGCAGTCCATCTGGTTTCAGTTCACCCACAGTGCAGTTAGGAAAGGAGTTTCAGGATTTTCACCCAGCGACAGTGAAGAATCGTCAAGGTAGTTCTAAGTCAGGATGATGTGCAGTTTGCAGGAGAACTTGCAGGTAGTTGTGTTCCTGGACATCATCTGCCCTTGTCCTTCTAGGTGGTAGAGTTATGGGTTTGGAAGTTCTGTCGAAGGAGTCTTGGTGAATTGCTACAGAGCATCTTCTAAATAGGGCACACTGCTGCCGCTTAATATCGATGGTGGAAGGAGTAAATATTTAAGGTGATGGCTGTGGTGCCAATCAAGAAGGCTGCTTTAACCTGGCTGGTATCAAGCCTCTTGTATTGTTGGGAGCTGCAGTCATCCAAGATGTTGATGGAGGAGGATTCAATATTTGTAATATTATTAAATGATGGTTGTGTGGCAAAAATGTTGTTTGCTGTTTATCAGCCCAAGCTTGAATGTTCTCCAAATCTTACTTCAAACAGATACGGATGGCTTTAGTATCTGAGGAATTGTGAATGGTGCTAAATACTGTGCAACCATCAGAGAACATCCCCACTTCTGCCCTTGGGATGGAGCGAAGGTCATTGGTGAAAAAGCTAAAGATGGTTGAGTCTAGGACACCACCCTGAGGAACTCCTGCAACGATGTTTTGCGGCTGAGATGATTGTCCTCTAGCTACCACTCCATCTTCCTTTTGCTCTAGGTATGACTCCAACTAGCGGAGAGGTTTCCATGAAGAATGTACAGTTGATAGTGACTGACAGTGCCAAGCACTGTTAATAAATCCGGGCAAGGTTACTGTAGGATATTTAGGAAGTGCAAGCATTAATGTGGGACTGGAGAAACTGTATCACCCACAGTATGATGTAGAGTCACATGATAGTAGGCAGAATACAGAATGGTGACTGCACCATGCAGGTTGTAGTTATGAGTTGTTCATCAACAGTTTATGTTCAACCATAGAAGCCTCCTGACCTCTTAGTGAGACACCAAACCATCTTCCAACATGGCAATGAAAGATGGATCCCAAAATTGCAAAAGCATGAAAATGTAAAGAAACTGTAGTCTGACATGCGAGAAGTGTGGCTCAACTAAAGATACAGGCTTGTTCCATTGCCAGACCTGAAAGAAGGCAGATTCAGGGGACCTAGCTAGATCATAAAAGGCCATGCAAAAATCAAAAAAGTTGAAAAGCAGCAAAATAATCCACCATGTAGGTGGAATACAAGACCTGAGCGGATGCAGAATCAAAGACTGCACTAGATCTCAAATGACTAGCAATTTTTTTTTTAAATGCTGAAAGTCACAAAGAATCCACAGTGCAGGTGAAAAGAATCCGTATGAATGCAGAGCTGTAGGACCTAGCCAGATCGCAAAAGGCAGAAATTACTTTTTAGCAAAGGCAGAAACCAAGATCAGCACTAGCATACCAGAGGATAGCTGGAAGAAAGCTGCAAGAATGGGTCCACGGATGGTGCCATAAACACACAGTGGCCGAGCTTGACTGAATGGTATAAAACATTTCTTAAAACTGAAGCAGAGCTGCAAAATCACCTGCCAGTATATTTTCTCTGATTTAACCAAACAGAATCTGGAGTGTGATGACTAGGGGATTTTCACAGTAACTTCATTGCAGTGCTAATGTAAGGCTACTTGTGACACTAACTTGAAACTTAAAAAATTAACTGGATAGCCCAGGCTTCTTGTTTTGATGATTTTGAGTTGATCAGTTTTTTTAAAAAATGGCCTCATCAACACAACAAGAACTTCCCGTAACTTGAAGAGGAAAAAAAAAATGACTGGAGCAGAGCCATCTCAAAGAAAACAAAATTGAAGAGGTACATTTGCTTGTTATGGAAAACGGCCATGGATCGTAAATTAAAACTACCAGACCAATTTGAGCTTAAGCAACTGCCAACCCAGATGCAAAACTGGGTGTAATGGAGAAGAAAGGTTTTAGATTACAGATGTACATTAGGATTAAGTAAAAAAAAAAGTGTAAGTTTTTTTTAATGTCTGTTAGAATTACTTAAAAGAAGTCTAAAATACCCCCATTAAAGCACTGATGGGGCATAGGGTGAAGGAGACAATACCTAAGCAAACCACAAGAGGGTCGCAGACCAGTCAGTTTCATGAAGTGTGCGAGCTGAAGAGTTTAATGCAGAAGAAAAAAAGAGGCTGAGAAGCAGCTGAAGGACTTAAAGATTCAAGCCTTTTGAAGGTTGCCAACAGCAACTCAAGCTGTAACAACAGGTAGCAGTGGAGAGTGAGCTGATGACTGTGAATCAAGGAAAGCTATCTGATGTGACCCAGAAGGAACAAAGCCCGCTAAAAGAAAATGAAGTTATTTTACAGAAAAATGATTGTATCAAATTAGAGTTGGAAGAATTGAACCAGCAGTACAGCCAGGCACAACAGAAAGAAGAAAAGATACTTAAAGAAGTTGCTACCTTGAAAGATTTGAAGCCCTGGAAAAACATGGGAGGTAAAAAAGATGTTGAATACTATTTAAGAAAAAGCAGCATTGAAACTATCAGTAGTGAGAAAGCGATGTGCTGAATTGCAATGTGAGTTGCAAGAGGTCAAACAGAAAAACTGTTGAAAGAACAATTAATTGTCCTTCAAAATCAAGTGCAAAAGGCGTACATAACCCTTCAGCAGCATGAAGAAATGAAGACTGTCTTGGACAGCAGAATGGAAGAAAGCAGAAAAAAGTCAAGGCACTCTTGAATTACAAGTAAACTTAAGGCTGAGCAATTGAGCTTCATAAGGAAAAGGAAAGCCAGTTGAAGGGCCCGCTGAATCAAAATTGGATCAAAATTTGTTCTTCCGGAAAATTGCGAAGAGAAATAAAATGAATTTAATGTCACTGTAAATGAGCTGAAGAACCAATTGACAGAAGACTCGGCAATAATTGATACTCCAGAAGGAAGCCAAGAAGTGCAAGAGAAAGGCTGAAGAGCTAAATGGAAAAGAGGGGTCACTGAAAAGCCGTAAAACTTTCCAAGCTGCGAGCAAATAGTGAAGCCATAAGTAGCAAGTTGACAGAGCTAAGTTAAGACTTCATCGGAGTTGGACCTGACCAACTGTGAAAAGAAAATGAAAGAAAATTACAAAGCTCTGCTGCAGAGAGAGAGATAGAAATATGATCAGAAAATGTAAACGTGACACTGTAGATCAAGGAACTAGAAGGAAAGGCACTGGATGCCTCGAACATACTGAGAACCATTGAGTGGTTGAAAAATTACATGGTTAAAATGAAAATCAAGAGCCTAGTAGTCAAGAAAAAGTTGAGCACTTGCAAATAAAGATAGAAGTTCGCACAGAAGAGCATGAATCTCAGGAAGAAAGAGCAGGAGTTCCAGTAAAGAATGGAAGCTTGAAGGATAGCACACAGGAATTAGGCTCTGCTGTGGGAAAGCAGTTTAGTGCGGAGAATCAACGTTTATGTAGGTGTTTCCCAGTGGAAAAATTAGAACTTGATAAATTTCAGTATCAGAATTATCTATTAAATATCATGAAAAATGGCTGGAACAGGAAAAGGAATTGCAGATATATCAGAACCATTGGTTGAATGCAGAATTAACAACCAGAACTAATGAAATCTTGGAACTTTATTGTGAAAAGAACAATGAAATTCTTGAACTTCAATCCAATCTGCAGTACATGAAGATAAGATGCACTGCATGGAAGAGCAAATCCAGATTAAAAGAAGTCAAGTCTGAAACAAAAAACAAGTTGTTGCTGAGCTGTATGAAAAGATTTATAAGCTTGATAGATAAATGCAAAGGGAATAATTGAGTATTTGGCTAAAATTGAAAATAAAAAATGGAAATGAAGGTTCCAATGTTTAAAACTTGCAGGGCGAACACAAATCCCATGGAAAAAGAAAATCCAAGTCCACTCTAGAAATGAATGATGCGAACATTCCCCTTTTTGAAGGAACAGGATGTCCAAACAAAGCAGACAGGTTGTCAATAAGAGGAAATTCTACTCTTGAGCACCGAAAACAAATCAAATGGAGACCAATAAGTACATGAAACCAAGAGTACTATTTCCACACTTAACCAATCAAAGTTTAGCCACAGCAACTGAGACTACCATTCTTCCAAACATGACAAGGATGAGATATGGAAGAATTGTCAAATCCCTCGGCCATTTGAATTTATGAAGTTTGGGATTTGAGGTGGGAGAAAGGGTAACAAGTAAAGATTGTATTGGAAATATATTTGGGTAAGGACTTGGGGGATTTGTAGTATAAGGATCTTCAGGCCAAGCAAGAGTCAACGTGCATCTAGGGAAGCAGTACTTAGTCTACCATCATGTGACTCTGCGCATCATACAAAGTACAGTAGAGTCTACCAGAAGCCAGCATGGAGACAGCATCCAGTCGGGCTCTACATTGGGAGATGTATATAGTTGTGAGTTGTAACTAAACAGTGGGTATTCAATACAAGCCTCCTGCCATCTTTGTGAGCCACCAAACAATGACAACCTTAAAACAGTTAGCACCATTAACGTTTTTATGCAAAGAAAAAAATAATTGAGTATGTTCAAGTCTGATGGTTCATTGAGCATTTCACATTTACAGGTATTCAAAAGAATTGATGACCTGTTGTAACCAAAACACCACCTTTGGTGCATAATTTTTCTATTTGGGCCCTGATGGAAATGACATCTACAATAAACACATTCTTCTTTTAGATATGTTGAATTTTCAAAGGAAGAAAAGCGTTTATCACCCATATTTTGTTGATTAGAAATTGTAAATTATAAATTTCTAATTAGTGTCTGAGAGAAATACAGGAGGGGAAGCTTTTGTTCATTCATTCATGGAAGTTGGGCATCGCTGGGTAGACCAGCATTTATAGCATATCCGTAATTGCTCATGCGAAGGTGGTGATGAGGTGTTGTCTTGAAACGCTGCAGCCCATATGGTATAGGTACACCCACAGTGCTGTTAGGGAGGGAGTTCCATGATTTTGATCCAACGATGGGGAAGAATAAGCAATGTGGAATTTCACAGTAACTTCATTGCAGTGTTAATGTAAGCCTTACTTGTGACTAATAAATAATGTAGTTCCAAGTCAAGATGGTGTATGTCTTGGAACCACCAGGTGATGGTGCTCCCATGCATCTATTGTCTTCTTCCATTTGATGGTAATGGTCATGGATTTGGAAGGTGCTATCTAATGAGCCTTGGTGAGTTCCTGCTGTGCATCTTGTAGATGGTACACACTACTGCCACTGTGCATTGGTAGTGGAAGGGTTGCCAGTCAAGTGAGCTGCTTTGTCCTAGATGGTCTCCAGTTTCTTGAATGATATTGGAGAGTATTCCATCACACTCCTGACTTGTACCGTGTAGATTATCGACAGACTTTGAGGAGTCAGGTGAGTTACTGCAGTTTCTGCCCTGCTCTTGTAGCCACGGTATTAATATGGCTAGTCCGGTTAAGTTTCTGGTCAATGGTAACCCACAGGATTTTGATAGTGAGGGATTTGGCAATGGCCATGCCATTTAATGTCAAGGGGAGTTGGTCATTGCCTGGCATTTGAGTGGCATGAATGTTACCTGCCATTTATCAGTCCAATCTGGATCTTATACAGTTTTTTCTGCATTTGCACATAGAATGCTTTAGTTGTGAATGGTGCTGAGCATCGTGCAATCATCAATGAACATCCCATTTCTGTCCTTATGATGGAAGGAAGATGATGGATGAAGCAGCTAAAGATGGTTGGGCCTACGACACTACCCTGAGGAACTCCTTCAGTGATGTCCTGCAACTGAGATGGTTGACCACAACATCTTCCTTTGTGCTAGGCATGACTTTGAATGGAGAGTTTTCCCCTGATTCCCATTGACTTTAGTTTTGCTTGGCCTCCTTGACGCCATACTCGATCAAATGCTGCCTGCAAGGGCAGTCACACTCACCCCTCGAGTTCCGCTCTTTTGTCCATGTTTGAGCCAAGGCTGTAATGAGGTGGGAGTTGAATGCTCCCTGTGGAACCTAAACTTGAGCATCAACAAATCACTGCTAAGCAAGTGCTGCCTGTTAGCACCGTTGATGACCCCTTCCATTACTATACTGATGATCAAGAATAGATTGGAGGAGTGGTTATTGGCTGGTTTGGGTTTGTCTCTTTTGGTGTAGAGGACATAGTGGACAGTTTGCCACATACATGCCAGTGATGTAGCTGTACTGCAACAGCATGGCTAGGGGTGTAGCAAGTTCTGAAGCAGAAGTATTCCGTGTTATTGGCAGAGTATCATCAGGGCCCATATCCTTTGCAATCTCCAGTGCCATCAGTCATTTCCTGATGTCATTTGGAGTGATTTGATTTGGCTGAAGACTGGCATCTGAGATGCTGGCGACCTCCGGAGGAGACCGAGATGGTTGATCTACTCAACGATTCTGGCTGAAGATTGGTGCACGTGCTTCAGCCTTTCGCACTGATATGCTGGGCTCCCCCACCATTGTGGATGGGGATATTTACCGAGCCTTCTCCTTGAGTGAGTTGTTTAATTGTCCTCCACCATTCACGACTGGATGTGGCAGGACTTCAGACCTCAGATCTGATCCATTGGTTGTGGAATTGCTTCGCTTTAACTGTTACTTGTTGCTTACACGGTTTGGCATGCAAGTAGTCCTGAGTTGAAGCTCCATGAGGTTGTCACATCATTTCTAGGTATGTCTGACACTGTTCCTGGCATGCTCACCTGCACTCTTAGTTGAACTAGAGTTGATCTCCTGGCTTGGTAGTCATGGTAGAGTGGGGGATATGCTGAGCCATAAGGTTACAGATTGTGGTTAAGTCCAATTTGGTTGCTGCTGATGGCCACAGTGCCTCATGAATGCCCAGTCTTGAGGTTGCTCTCTGTTCAAAATCTATCCTATTAAGCATGGTGATCCACCCAACATGGAGGGTATCCTTGAAGATGGGACAAGTATCAGAATGGATAAAAGAAAGTAAAGAGTTAAAGCGTGGTTATTCATTATGACAGCAGGTGAGATATAGAGTACCAGAAGAATCAGTGCGGACACCACTGTTATGCCCAGTTCATATTAATGATTTAGACTCTGCAATCTAAAACCCAACTTCTAACTTTACGAATGGCACCCAGTTAGGGAAAACAGTTTTCAACAAATTATAATACAACATTAATAAACTTGCAGGGTGGGCAAATAATTGGCGAATGAAATTCAGCATAGATAAGTGTGAGGTGTTGGGTTTTGATAAGAAAAATAATGTCAAGTTATTCGGAAAATAAGAATCTGCAAGGGGGAGAGGAGCAAAGGGATCTGGGAGTACAGAAAAACAAATCACAAAGTCATTAAAAACTTAGAATCACTAAAAGTCATGTGTGTTAGTAAGGTCATAAAACAAAAAGGCATGGGATTCTTGAGGGATAGAATTGAAAAGTAGAGAAATTATGCAAAACTTGTGCAGTTCTGGTTGCCATATTATGAAAAGGAGACTGAGGGTTCAAAAAAAAATTACAAGGCTGATCCCAGAAATATGTGGTTATTTCCATCAGGGAAGGTTGAACAGACTGAATCACTTTATTAATCTCTTGGCAGAAAAAGGCTGAGAGGTGACCTGATAGAGGTCTTTAAAATTGTAAAATGTTTGATATATTAAGCACTGTGTGTTTTTCCACTTGTAGGGAAGAGCAAAGGTAGAGGCTGGTAATACAAGATTCTATCTAGAAATTGACAAAGAAATTAAGAAGAAACTGACCGAGAGAGTGATAAGATTGCTGCAACAGGCAATAGTTGAAGCAAATTGTACAGATACATTTGAGAGGAGAAGGGGATAGAGGGTTATGCTGAAGGCTGCGAAGATGCCTGACTGCAACATGAATGGCATTGAGCTGAATGCATTGTTTTTGGCCTGAACATTCTATGTTTAAAAAAAAATTAAACTTTGCTTCTGACTAGTTTATTTTGGCCTGTGACATGCTATTCAATAAAGTGCAGCCCTTTCCCCATATGGAACTGTTAATGGTTTACGACTGTTTTAGTCACCCTTCAAGAATGGAGTACTTTGACCTGATAGGAATTACTGAATGAAGCAGTATGATGTGAATCAGAATGTTCTCTTGCATTGTATCATTCTCTGCAAGCAGCATTAAGTACTGAAAGGGTAAATATATGACTTGGCTTGAAGTAACATTTTAATTAGGGCTGGCTCTGTATGAAGTTATAAAAACTATCAAAAAGCAAGAAAAATAGTTTGGTTCACAGTCAATAAATCATATCTCCCCTGACATCTTTCCATGGTATCTTGTAATGCTAAAGGTTCATAATGTATGTAATCTCACTTTTTCTCTATACTTGGCTTATCTTTCACTAATATCTTTCAGGTAAATTCACATTTATTACAGCTCAAGTAGGATAAGTATGTAAGCTCTGGTTAGTCACAAAATTAATAAACTACACATTTCTCAATATGAATGACCATTCAACAAAGGAGAGAAAGTATTCAAGTCTTGGTTTTTATAAACAGTGAAGTAGATGACGACTGCGCTCCTTAGGCCATCCAGGACTGAATTGTCACAGTACAACCTGCCATCCAACACACCAACTGCTTGTAGTCCCTTTGTACCATTTGAGGATCTGCTGCATCTTCTGTGCCCCAAGCCCCACTTCAGATCCCTCTAATGTTGAAAGCCAGTTCCTACCGTTTGTGGAAGCATCTTAATGCTTGCTAAGTGCTTTGAAAATTAATTAGTCTGCTCTGTTTATTTCCGATGCTGAATTCAGCCTTATCTCCCTGATCTGGTACAGTCAGTATGAACACTTTTAAATGCAGGGAACCTGCTTCCTGTCCAAGGCTTTATGGAAAGAATAAACAGTCGTAGATGAATCAAACCAAGGAACAGATGAAGAAGAAAGGTTACTGTGGTTGGTGAACAAATCTGATGCTTGTAGCCTGGGAACTTGGATTATACACATTTTGGGGTTCCTCTTGCCAGCATGTGTAGGATAAGAGTTTGTGCCTACAGGAAGGAGGGATAGGGATTCACCAAAGCTGCACCCTTGATTTTTAACCAGGACAGGGCATGGAAATTCTGGTTGTGAAGGCAGGAGAAAGAGACTGAAGAGAGCTCCCAGCTAGTGTTCTTTGTTCTTTATTCATTATCTGACCCATTCACCGCTCTCACAGGGAGACTCTTGATGATGTACCTGCACAGCATTCGGCTTTTTTTTGGTGTAATTTTGAGGGATTTCATGGAAATATACTTTTACTCATTTTCATAATTCCTTTTTCAAATATTTCCTTTCATCATCCGTCTTTCTCACTAGTTCTACATGCACTTAATTTTTTTAAGAATGTTTCGGTTGCAGGTGTGTTATGCTGATCTGCTTCTTGATGATGGAGGAGAGGATGTTGTCATTGAACCTTAAAACTGAAGGTTATATGAAAAATATTAAGCAATTCATAACTTCTGCTAGTTTGCTGCTTAAAACCTCTGTGCCATTTTTAAAACAGTGTTTTCCATAAAAACCCATTATTCAGTGAATTGTGTGTGCAGTTCTCAAACCAGTGTTAGTTTACAAAGAAAATTCTGGAAGGAGAGGCAGTGACGTGAAATTTCAAGGCCGAACCTGAGAAGGAAAAAAATAGGACAGCTACGAGCAAAAATGACTTCAAATCCGAGAGATTGAGTATCATAGAAATGTTCATCTGAAAAGTCAAACAAGCTTTTAAGCAACAAAGAAGGGAGGGGAGGTGCGTTGCTATTTGCATTTTTTTTGTTGTTGCACCCTGCAAGGCATCTATTACTGAAGCTGTGGTGTGTAAATGTTTCCTGAGACTTGTGATGGAGCATTTTGTTCTCTTTAATACAGAAGTTCATATTCAAATAGCAAATTAAACTCACCGATCAATCATGTCATTGCCCAGAGCAACGTGAAAGATTAAATAATGATGTGATTGGTTGTAAGGGAGTCTGTTCAATCTTTAAGTTTATAAGTTTTAAGTTTATTTATTAGTGTCACAAGTAAGCTTGCATTAAGTTATTGTGAAAATCCTCTAGTCGCCACACGCCAGTGCCTGTTCGGGTACACTGAGGGAGAATTTAGTATGGACAATGCACCTAACCAGCACATCTTTCGGACTTTGGGAAGAAACCGGAGCACCCGGAGGAAACCCACGTAGACACAGGGCGAACATGCAGACTTCACACAGTCACCCAAGCCAGAAATCGAACGAGGGTCCCTGGTGCTGTGAGGCAGCAGTGCTAATCACTGGGCCACCGTGCCGCACTGTGATGAGCCAATTACTTTCCAAATAAAATAAATTAACTTCTGTAAGTCAAATTTGGCATCTTTATGTGGAGGAATCAGTGGGACAGTGGTAAAATGAGCTCTTTTTTTTCCTCATTGGTCATTATGAAGTTGTGTTCACCTCTTCCGACTGAACGACAGAGATGTACCAGTAATGCCAATTATTGGGATTGACAGACACTGGACTCTTCACTGGGCCTAACTTTTATGCATGGGCAGGATCCTTGGGTTTCTCCAGGATCAGGAACAAAGGCTGGCAGGAGCTGAAAGTAATTGTGTCGGTTGGCATGCTGGTTTGCTCTGGCTGTTTCTGCCCTGGAGATTTCCATCAGGACGAGTAAAGGTACGCACCTAACCCATCTGATTCAGCAATGAGACCAATTAATCTGGTTAAGGAGCTGGTGGAGGATCATTTTGAGGGGGGGCTTATGTTGCATGTTAGACCGGGGATAGACCAAGTATGTAGATACATCAGCACTGTGGGGAGCCAGTCCTGACTGTCCCTGAAATTAAGTTGGTCCTTGTTGTCTCTTTTCAGAGACCAAGTAATGCTGAAACCTCAGCTAATACAAAGACTCACGAAGCCAGTGTCCCAGTTAAAGGCGTATCTTTATTTGACCAATGATCGATGGGAGAGGTTAGCATTAGGCAGTCCAATGCCTTTTTAGAAGAGAAGTTCTTGAGCATTTCAGTACCACTGAAGTTACAATGCATCAAACTGATCAATTATACATTTCTCAAGTTTTACCTTCCCCGCCTTTCCGGTAGTCAAGAACTAGTCATTATTAATACAAATCAATTGTCGTTAACAGTTGTCATATACCTTAGCCAATTGCATTCTACCCTTTGACATGGGATTTCATTGATCTGTAGACTCCGGATGCGTCTTCCCCGTCGCTTAGCAATCCCAGACGCTTAGCTACAAAGGTCAAAGTTACTGTTCCTACCAATTTTTATTCGCGTCAATGGCCGGACCAGACAGCTGACATCCTCGCGTCTAAAAAGAACTGTCTTATCAGGACAACTTGAACAGCTTTATTCATAAAGTGGCTTTGGGAACCATACTGTTCATAACTTTCGCTGATAATATGCACATTCTGTTGTTTCATTGTTGTCCGCTAACTCTTCATCCATGATGCCCCGCAGCAGCCTGCCTTTGGCTAAAGTGTACACTTACTTTAAAAATAAAGCTAGAATACATTTTAAAATCCAAAATGCATTTTAAATCAAAAATACTTGCTGAAATCTCATACTTATTTAAATCTCTTGCTGTATTCATACCATCTTCATGCAAACAGTTCCCCTGTTAGACTGAGAGTCTGAGGTCATTTCACTTATTGCTAGTAGTTTTACTAGTGACTTAAATCCCTGAATATTTGAAATTTCTCTAACCTATTATGAATTTCTCCAACAGCATCCCTAGATTGCAGTGACCGTAATATGATTGAATTTTACATTCAGTTTGAAGGAGAGGAATGGGTCTGAGACTATGTTTTTAAACATGAGGGCAATTATGAGGATAAGAAAGCAGAACTGGTTAATGAATTGGCAATTTAGGTTATGTAGTAGGTCAATAGAGATGCAGTGACAAACATTTAAGGGGATATTTCAGAAAGCACAGAATAGATACATTACAATAAGTAAGAAAAAGTTCAAGGGACAGAACCCCCATTCATGGTTAACTAGAAAGGTTAAATATAGTATTAAACTTAAAGAAAAAACATATAACTGTGCAAAGACAGGTGACAGGTCAGAAGATTGGACAGAATATAAGGAATGACAAAGATGAATGAGAGAAAAATTGGAGTACAGGAGAAAACTAGCCAGAAATACAAAAACCGATAGCAAGAGCTTTTATAACTATTTAAAAAAGAAATGTTAGCAAAGTGAGTGGTCCTATCAAAATTAAATCTGGGGAATTGATAACAGAAAACAAAGAGATGGCAGCTGAACTGAACATGTATTTTGCATCGGTCTTTAATTTAGAGGATACAAATCATGTCCTAGGAACAGCTATAAATCAGGAAATGGATGTGAAGGAGAAACTCAGGAAATTTAGTCATGAGCAAAGTGGTAATGAGTAAATTCTTGGAGCTGCGGGCTGATAAGAGCCTGTGCCCTGTTGGAATTCATCATAGGGTTTTAAAAGAAGTCTTGAGCAAGATAGTTGATGCATTGGTTTTAATTTTCCAAAATTTTGTGGATTTGGGAAGGCCCCATTGAGATAGACTTCAGCAAATGTAACTCCATTATTCAAAAAGGAAGGGAAACAGAAAGCTACTGGCCAGTTAGTCCAACGCCTGTCATGAGGAAAATTTTAAAGCTATGCATAAAGATGCTACAGCAGGGCACTTGGATAAACTCAAGGTATTCAGGAAGAGTCAACATGAATTTGTGAAAGAAAAATCATGTTTAACCACTTATCAGAGTGCCCTGAGGAAGTGACCTATGTTGCGGATAAAATGGAACCAATGGATATACTGTATTTAGATTTCAAGGCGGCATTTGGTAAGGTACCACATCAAAGTGGTTATTGCGGAAAATAAAAGTTTATTCTGTAGGAGGTAACTGTCACAAACCACGCAGGTGTAACTTGCGAGGGCATCTCAACTTGAAACACCATTTTGTGGTGGTGTATAGTTTTTTGGAATGGTGTGAAGATTCACATGAAACTCCCAGTGAGAATTACCAGCCCAGTCACAGTGTAACAATTACTAAAGACTATCAATTAAATTAAAAGAAACAAATACATAATACTCCAAGACAATTAAATATATGAATTACTAAGCACACGCCGTTTTATACAGAAATTACCCATTGTTCCAAGATAGATCTGCAACCCCTGGATTTTTCAAAACTTTCCCGTTCCCAAGCAACAACCAAATTAAATAAATCTCCAAGTCAAATCCAGTTTATAGTTAGCACACAATACAATGCAATAGATAAAGTCTGGGAAATGTCTTTTCCTGGTCCAGCGAAGATATTTAAACCGCCTTTATGAAGATTTCTGCACTGCTTTGGCTCTTAAAATGGCCACTCAGCTGTGAGATGTTAATCTGACCTGTCTGCTCTTAGATGTTACAATGTCTGTCTGCTTCTACAGGTACTGGAAATTATATCCTGCTCCTGTTTGATTCTCCCTTCTGTGTGTTAGGGCTACCTGCATTTCTCACATTCTGTGAGTTTCAGAATTTAGCAACTATATACCTCCACTGATCTCAGTCGTGTAGGTAAGCTGCTTCCTGATGGTAGGGCTATTTGCACCTGATTCTGGCTGAATGCCTGCTAATTTAGTTACTGGGAAAGGTCCCACCTCATCATCCCCTTTGAATGTTGGCTGCTGATGTCACTAGGAAGGTTTTTGCCTGTTGCTGGGCAGATCATATTTTATCATTCCTTGTTAAATTCTTGTTCCTGCTGTTACTAGGCAAGAAGTTTCACAACACCAGGTTAAAGTTCAACAGGTTTATTTGGTAGCAGAAGCCACAAGCTTTTGGAGCGCTGCTCCTTCGTCAGGTGAGTGGGAGTCACGTTCACAAACAGGGCATATAAAGAATCAAACTCAATTTACAAGATAATGGTTGGAATGCGAGTCTTTACAGGTAATCAAGTCTTAAAGGTACAGACAATGTGAGTGGAGAGAGCGTTAAGCACAGGTTAAAGAGATGTGTATTGTCTCCAGCCAGGACAGTTAGTGAGATTTTGCAAGCCCAGGCAAGTGGTGGGGGTTACAGATAGTGTGACATGAACCCAAGATCCCGGTTGAGGTCGTCCTCGTGTGCAGAACTTGGCTATCAGTCTCTGCTCAGCGATTCTGCGTTGTCGTGTTAACATGACATAGAATCACTAACATGACAACGCAGAGTCGCTGAGCAGAGACTAATAGCCAAGTTCCGCACACATGAGGACAGCTTCAACCGGGATCTTGGGTTCATGTCACACTATCTGTAACCCCCATGACTTGCCTGGGCTTGCAAAAGCTCTCTCTCTGTCCTGTCTGGAGACAATACACATCTCTTTAACCTGTGCTTAACGCTCTCTCCACTCACATTGTCTGTACCTTTAAGACTTGATTACCTGTAAAGACTCGCATTCCAATCATTATCTTGTAAATTGAGTTTGTGTCTTTATATGCCCTGTTTGTGAACATGATTCCCACTCACCTGATGAAGGGCCGCGCTCTGAAAGCTAGTGGCTTATGCTACCAGATAACCCAGTTGGACTTTAACCCGGTTTTGTGAGACTTCTTACTGCATCAACAGGGACAAAGGTGTCCAGATCATCAGCAACCTGTCCTGGTCCCTCTACACCAATGCTATAGTTAAGAAAGCCCACCAGCGCTTCTACTTTCTCAGGAAGTTAAGGAAATTTGGCATGTCCACAATGACACTTGCCAACTTTCACAGGTGCATCATAGAAAGCATTCTTTCTGGTTCTATCACAGCTTGGTATGGCTCCTGCTCTGCCAAGACTGCAGAAAACTACGAAGAGTCGTGAACGAAGCCCAGTCCGTCACGCAAACCAGTCTCCCGTCCATTGACTCTGTCTACATTTTCCACTGTCTCAGAAAAGCAGCCAGCATAATCAAGGACCCCACGCACCCCGGACATTCTCTTTCCCACCTTCTTCTGACAGAAAATAGATACACAGGTCTGAGGTCACGTACCAGCCGACTTGAGAATAGCTTCTTCTCTGCTGCCATCACACTTTTGAGTGGACTACCTCGTATTAAGTTGATCTTTCTCAACACCCTAGCCATGACTGTAACATTACATTCTGCACCCTCTCCTTTTCTTCTCTATGCATGGTATGCTTTGTCTATATAGCGTGCAAGAAACAATACTTTTCACAATACTAATACATGTGACAAATCAAATCAAATCAATTTACTGTGAGTGCAAAAGATGCAGACATTGTGAAATCCTTTTCCTGGGTAGTGTACAAAATATACTAACCCTTGTATTTTATCTTATCTTGAGTTTGCTGTAAGACCATTAATAGAAGTTTGGAACACTCCAAACTGAAGGGTTGGAGAGAATATGCTGCCACTTATCAAGAAATCAGAAATCAAAACACCTTTCGGTTTACGGACAGGGAGTGAGGAGAGAAATCAGGGCTGTTTACATTAATCCTCCTCCTGTCCATAACACAATAATATAATTTTTTTTAAAATCCCTGACTTGGAAGGGAACTTGGAAATGAAGGCATTGCAGCTTTTGTGCTTCTAGTTGGTGGAAGTCAAAAGGCAGTGAAGGTACTGTCAAAGCAATCTTGGTAAGTTGCTGCAGTTTGTCCTGTCGACGATACATAATGTTCAGTAGCCGACATATCAATTGAGCAAGTCGTTTCCTCCTAGATGATACTGAGTTTTGAGTGTTGCGGATGCAGTTGAATGATGAGTATTCCATCATATTTGTGACTTGATGTTTGACAGCAAAGGTTCTTTTAAAGTGTCAGGAAGAGAGCCTCACCTCCCAACCTCTACCCAGCTCTTGTAGCTAGTCTGTTAATGTGGCAGGCCCATCTAAGCTCGTAAATAATGACACCCCTGACTCCCTCAGATGTTGTCTGGAGGGGGAAAGCTATGTACTAGTGATGCCATTAAAGGTCGAGCAAGATGGTTAGCCCATCAATTATTCAAGGTGGTCATTAACACTTACAAAACATTTATCTGTTACTTGCCATGCCTTAATATCATTGCTGTCCTTTATAGGCTGATTGCTTTCATCCCTTTGATAATAAAGCAATATAAGCATTATTTGTGTTGCAGGAGCAGGTTTCATTGAAGGGATTACCCTATACTGATCTGAGCAATGATCTGACATTCAGAGAACAAACAGCACTGCATAATCCTTTCCTAAACCTTGAGGATGGAAGAATGAAGGTGCGGACAAAGAACAGGCCTCAAACATGTTGAAAACAGGTGCATTCTAAATCCTTTAGATCAGGCTTGTCCAACGTACGACCCACAAATTCCCTCTGTGGCCCCGGGGCAAATTTTCAAAATTTCCACCAAAGAGGTGAGTTTCAGCGGAATGGCATGGAGCTCCATGATAGATTAGTCAGCAACGAGTGAGTGAAAAACTCTGGAGGAGTGGTGAACACCGGCATGGGTAAGTATGCTGAGGGCTGCCGCATCAAGGGAAGTGAAGGTATGGCGGGTTTGGCACCTAGGGAGCCAAACAGTGGAGCTGGAGCCCGGGGAGAGCACAGTGTTGGTGGACCCAGGGAGGGCCCCTTTTGAGTGCGTGTCGGGGTGAGTTCGAGAGTGTGAGCATGGGGGAGGGTGGGGGGCGGTTACACCCAGCCGCAGCTTTCTCACTCACTCACCATCACCTCATGCACACACACCCACTCTCAGACCCTCTCACACTCTGGTAATTTTTCCTACTTAGTCATTTTGTATCACCGAATCCCACAATGCAGAAGAGGCCCTTCGGCCCATCAAGTCTGCACCAACACATGAAAGGCCCTGACCTAACCACCTGATCCTACTTGCCAGCACTTGGCCCATAGCCTTGAATATTATGGCACTCCAAGTACTTCGTAACATAATTTATTGCTATGACATTGATGAACTTTTGCTCAGCAATTGTTTCTTTCCTTAAAACCTCAACTTTAAAAAAAAAAATTAGTTTATTGTTGAGTCAAGCCTTATCTTTTCGAAATTTGCTCATCAGCCCCTCAAGGAAGAAAAATATGCAAAAATGGTGCCCCGAGTGAAAAGATTGGGCAAGGCTAATTTAAAATCTTACAAATCACGTGGAAAAGACAAAGGGAAAAGTTAAGTCCATGGCAATTACTTAGATTTACAGGGTAGATTTTTCAAATCATTCTTTCATTTTCCCATTGAGGAGATAGTGACAGTATTTCTATTATACATAGAGCACACACAATTGCCTATTTGTTTCTTCAAAATTTGCAGAACAGTTTAAAACTAGACCAAGGTCTGATATCCTATCAAATCAAGACTTGACAAAAATACTTAACTTTTTTCTCTAATTGGAAAACACATTTGCCAAAAACTCATGAAAATTACACTTGTTTAAAGAGATGGCTTTCAGTGTCGCATTTAGGACGAATGTGACTTGAAACATTTTGAAATTATTGAAGTGCTTGCATCCACAAAAGGACCAGCAATTGACATGGCACCTAACTATTTTTGAGAACTTAAGGAAGAAAGAAGGTGAAGAAAATTGAAAAGTAGGATTAGGGGTCTCATGTTCACACAAAAACGCATTAATACAGTTTTCATTTCTTGAACTTACCAGTTGGATAGATCAAGTATCTTGAACGGTTCTTGCACATCTCACTATAAATACAACTACAGACATTATACCATGCCAGTGAATAAACTTCATGATTTCAGCAAGGAAAGATGGCCAAAACAGATAAATCCCTTTACATGCTATGGTGGAGACACACGCACAATCTGCAAATGAAGAATTAGCAATGGTAAACTGTCAAACCATTTGCTGGAAGTGCGCAGTTAAATGTAACATAGTGCAGTTAACGTAGACTGTATGAAAAGTCAGTGCTCTCAACCTATTTTCCATCCATTTATCCTCTAATCAGAAAGCCCATTACGGTAAAGATTTGTGTAAGCCAGTGGTTCCCACTGGTGCGGCGAGAGAGGATGGCAAGTGTGGCGGGAAGATTCAAGGACAATCAAAGAAACATTTAAACATGGTTTAAACAAGCATTGTTTTATACTTTCTGGATGTCCCATGATCATATTATAAAGTAGTTGTGTTCTATGTTATGAATCAAGCACTGCTAGTAGTTTTTTTTTTGTTTTTGAATGTATTTCTTATCAAAAATTCAGTGTGGCACAAGCAAATTTTTACTCCGAAAATGCGGCCCAGTGAAAAAAGTTTGGGAACCACTGGTGTAAGCAAATCACTGTTGTATACATAATTCCTCCAAACTACCAATGTTGAAAAGAATTGTTAAATATTGTCCATTGTTTTATAAAAGCAAGCCAGGTGAATGACTGGTTTTAAAATTTTACTGTTCTCTTTTTATAGGAAACAAATTTCACTTTGAGTAATCTTTGAATTCGCACATCGCTAAATACATTTTTGTTAAAAGATTTATTGAAAATCAGAAAGCTCCACATACTATACCTCAGGAGCTGCAACAAATATAAACTAATGCATAAAACATAATGTATGGGTTCACATAAAAATGTCTTTTTGAAGTAACTGCCACTCTCCAAAAGACCAATCATTAATTCTGTATGTCGTTTCAATCTGCGCAGCATTTAAAAAGGTTTACAAGTTGGCGTTAGAATGTGCAATTTATTTTGGAATTCTTAAAAGGTCTCTCCATATTCTGAGTGATAAATGAGCAGTGACTTGCATGTGGATACTGGGATCAAAAATAAAACTGCATTGGTGATCACAAGTTCAACAGCCTGCTAAAGGGAATCACAAACTAAAAACTCAGCTTTAATCTACATTCATATTTGCTTATCTTGTTATAAAGTTCTTGTAATGCTAATAAGAGTTGCCAGATAATGAAATCACACTGTCAGTATTACACCAAAATCTTAGGTGAAAAGGAACAAAGTCAAATAACTCTATTTTAAAAGCAAAATACTGAGGATGCTGGAGATCTGAAATAAAAACAGAAAGCGCTGACAAAACTCATCAGGTCTGTCAGCATCTGCTGAAAGAAACAGGGTTAACTTTTGAGTGCAACATGGCTCTTCTTCAGAACTCCAAGAGTCATATCTCTGTTTCTCTCTCCACAATTGTGGCCAGACCTGCTGAGTTTTTCCAGCATTTTCTGTTTTTAAATACTAGTTTGTTTATGTGCCACATATATGAAACAGAATTGGGTGCATCATGCATGATGAATGATCTTCATTGAAGCTCCGACCTCAAGTGCTGCTGCAAATTTGGACGAAAACAAAATGTAGAATTTCTTTTTAGTTCGATCTTCCTTTTGTGGCTGTTTCAATAAGTCATTGAGTTACTGACAACACAGGAGACCATTCTGCCCCAAGGAGCAATTTAGTCAGCTCTACTCTCCAAGAGGATTGCACAAAGATATGACTTTGCAATGAAAGAGAAATAGAAACTAGAAGCAGGAGTAGGCCCTTCGAGCCTGCTCCGCCATTCATTTTGATCATGGCTGATCATTGAATTAAATATCCTGATCCTTTTAGCCCCAAGAACTATATCTAATTTCTTCTTGAAATCAGAAAACATTTTGGCCTCAACTACTTTCTGTGGTAGTGAATTCTACACTTTCATCACCCTCTGGGTGAAGAAATTTCTCCTCGCCTCAGTTCTAAAAGGTTTACCCCTCTATCCTCAAACCCCCAGTTCTGGACTCTCCCACCATAAGGAACATTCTTTCTGAATCTACCCTGTTTAACCATGCTGGAATTTTATAAGTTTCTACGAGATCCCCTCTCACTCTTCTAAACACCAGTGAATATAATCCTAACCAACTTAGTCTCTCCTCGTATGACATTCCCAGGAATCAGCCTGGTAAATCTTCCCTCTATAACAAGGACGCCCTTCCTCGGATAAGGACACCAAAACTGCACACGCTACTCCAGATGTGGCCTCTCCAACGTCCTATACAATTGCAGCAAAACATCCCTGTCCCCATACTCAAATCCTATTGCTATGAAGACCTTCTTTACTGCCTGCTGTACTTGCACGCTTACTTTCAGCAACTAATGCACGAGGTCACCAAAGTCTTGCTGAGTATCCACCTCTCTCAATTTACACCCATTCAAGTAATAATCTGTCTTCCTATTATTGCTACCAAAGTGGATAACCTCACATTTATCCACATTATACTTGTAAAGTTCTATTCTAAAATCTGAGAACAGAATTCTCATTACCAGCTGTTGCCTTCCTTCCACTCAGCTGGACTCCCAATAATATCTGCAAACTTTACCCCCTACTCTGATGCCCCCATGATGCCAAGACGGTGATGACCACCTTGGTTGTCTGAGTACATTACGAACAATCTCTCAGCAACCTCTACACACTTCATAGAACCTTTGTGCCAATGGCATTTCTGTCATTCTCTCTTTTGAGGACTGTTGGAAAAATTCATAGGTTAGAGAAATTTCAAATAATCAGAGATTTAATTCACTAATAAAACTACTGGCAATAAGTGAAATGACCTCCAATCAGACTCTGAGTCTAACAGGGGATCTGTCTATGTGAAGGCAGTATGAACACAGTAAGAGATTTAAATAAGTATGAGATTTGAGCAAGTACTTTTGATTTAAAACATGTATTTTGGATTTTAAAATATATTTTAGCTTTATTTTTAAAAGTAAGTGTACACTTTAGCCAAAGGCAGCCTGCTGCGAGGCATCATGGGATGAAGACTTAGCAGACAAACATTCTTTGGAACAATAAAATCACTGTGCATATTTTTATCAGCAGAAGTTATGAACAGTATGATTTCCAAAGCCACTTTATGAATAGGGCTGTTCAAGTTGTGCTGATAAGACAGTTCTTCTGAGACATGAGAATCTCAGCTGTCTGGTTCGGTCATTGACATGAATGAGAATTGGTGGGAACAGTAACTTTGACCTGGGGTTGCTAAGTGACGGGGAAGAAGCATCTGGATTCTATGGACCAATGAAATTCCATTATGTCAGAGGGTAGAATGCAATTGGCTGAGGTATATGACAATTGTTAACAATGATTGGTTTCTGACTACCGGAAAGGCGGGAAAAGTAAAACTTGAGAAATTGATCTGTTTGATGCATTGTAACTTCATTGGAATTGGAATGTTCAGAGCCTTCTCTAAATAGAGGTGTTGGACTGCCCAATGCTGAACTCTCCCATTGATCGTTAGTCAAATAAAGATACGTCTGTAACCAGGACACTGGCTTTGTGAGTCTTTGTACGAGCTGAAGTTTCAGCATTACTTAGTCTCTGAAAAGACCCCGCAACAGACACCTTCATTATGAGATCATTAATTACTCCTATCTCATTGCACAATACCAGGTCTATTATAATCTGCTCTCTGGTTGGCTGCAGAACATGCGGTTTTAGGAAACAATCAGTTAACTCATTTAGGCTATTTTTGCCCATCTGACTTTTCCAGTCCATATCTAAATTAAAATGTCCAATGATTATCACCGCACCTTTCTGACAAGGTCCAACTATTTCTTCCTTTTTATGGTCCATCTTATCATGTGGTTACTGTTAGGGGGTCTGTACACGACTCCCACAAATGACTTATTTCCTTTACTATTTCAAATCTCTACCCAGACCGTTTCCACATCTTGGTTTCCTGAACTTAGGTCATCCCTCTGCAATGTGCAAGTACCATCATTAATACATTACCCCCTTTCCTTGCTTCCTGCCCTTCCTAAATATCCTGTGCCCTTCAATATTCGGGCCTCAGTCCAAGGCCTCCTGCAACCATGTCTCCATAATGGCTATGAAGTCATACTTATTTATTTCTATGTGTGCTCTGTTTATCTGTTTTGTTTCAAATGCTGTGTGAATTCAGATACAAAGCTCTTAGTTTCATACTTTTATTATTTTTAAAACCATTAGTCTCACTCATTGACTTGCATGCAACGTAGCCATCTGGACCCACATGTTTTGCTGCAGCTACTACTACATGTTTTTTTGCTCTGCCTACTTGAATGGCTTCCTGTATCATGTTGCAATGGTCATTTCTTCCAAACAAGTTAAAGATATGAGCAACGCTAGTAACTAATTTATCAGTCTGGCAATTGTCCATTTCAAAAAGCAGAGAAAAAGTAATTTTATATAGTAACCATGATGATAGGGATATCATAGAATCCATACAGTGCAGAAAGAAGCCATTTGGCCGATCGAGTCTGCACCGACTCTCCGACAGAGCATCTTACTATCCCTGTAATCCCATGTATTTATCCCACTGATCCCCCTAACCTATACATCTTGGGTCATTAAGACAATTTAGCATCACCAATCAACCTAACCTGCACATCTTTCGACTGTCGGAGGAAACTGGAGCACCCAGAGGAAACCTACGCAGACATGGGGAGAAACTCCACACACACAGTCATCCAAGGCTGGAATTAAACCCAGGTCCCTGGTGCTGTGAGGCACAGTAAGAAGTCTCACAACACCAGGTTAAAATCCAACAGGTTTATTTGGTGCCACTAGCTTTTGGAGCGCTGCCCCTTAATCAGGTGAGTGGGAGTTCTGTTCACAAATAGGGCATATAAAGACACAAACTCAATTTACAAAATGGTTGGAATGTGAGTCTTTACAGGTAATCAAGTCTTAAAGGTACAGACAATGTGAGTGGAGAGAGGGTTAAGCATAGGTTAAAGAGATGTGTATTGTCTCCAGACAGGGTAGTTAGTGAGATTTTGCAAGCCCAGTTAAGTTGTGGGGGTTACAGATAGTGTGACATGAACCCAAGATCCCGGTTGAGGCCGTCCTCGTGTGCGGAACTTGGCTATCAGTCTCTGCTCAGCAACTCTGCGTTGTCGTGTATCATGAAGGCCGCCTTGGAGAACGCTTACCCGAAGATCAGAGGCCGAATGCCTGTGACCACTGAAGTGTTCCCCAACAGGAAGAGAACACTCTTGCCTGGTGATTGTCGAGCGGTGTTCATTCATCCGTTGTCAGGTAGACAACGTTGGCCAAGTTGCAAGTGTATGTACAGTGTACCTGGTGGATGGTGTTCTCGAGTGAGATGATGGCATTCGTGTCAATGATCCAGCACATCTTGCAGAGATTGCTGTGGCAAGGTTGTGTGGTGTCGTGATCACTGTTTTCCTGAAGGCTGGGTAATTTGCTGGGAACAATGGTCTGTTTGAGGTTGTGCGGTTGTTTGAAGGCAAGAAGTCGGGGTGTGGGGATGGCCTTGGCGAGATGTTCGTCTTCATCAATGACATGTTAAAGGCTCCGGAGAAGATGTTGTAGCGTCTCTGCTTTGGGGAAGTACTGGACAACGAAGACAGCAGTACTAACTACCATGCTGCCCCAAGAATATATATATTTATATTCTTCCTGGTCCCTGACTGAGACAACTGGAGTTTCCAAATTAACACCACTGCAGGAACACCATCAGCATAAGAATAACAATGGTTGAATTTAGGGCAGCTAGAGGTGGTATAACATTATTTACCATGATTGCTCATATCTTGAAAACAAATAAAGCTATTATAAAGCTTTAAATATATATGAAATAACATTTCTGGTGATGTTGGAATGATTTTCTCCACTGCAAAATAAGGGAGCTGGTAGATGGGCATTAAACAGGGAAGTGCAAACTCTGGGTGCAGAGGAATGGTGGCTCGTTAGAGGCAGTGGAGGATCATTGGATAATAAGCCCAATTTTATAGGCACGCATGTAGGAATTTGTACTCAATTGTAGGTCTTAATATATTGTAGATATGCTCCTTTGTGTATACATATGCCAATGTATTAACTTAAAAAATGAATAAAAATGTGTTTGCAAGTTTATTTTGATGAAAATCACTGCAGACAAACTGAATGTTAAGAAAAAAATCCATGCTGTAATAGTAGTACAGCATATTTGAAACCTGTTTAAACTCTACAGAATAACTCCATGTCTCAAATTGAGATAAAACATGATTACTGACTAAATACACATGGTGACACTCTAGGTACGCAAGTGGCAGTAGTAATAATCTAAACTTATTAAATACCATAAGTTAACTTTGAACTACTGTATTTTCAGAAAGGAAGGGAGGGGGAGATATGGAAGAGCCATTTTTCAGTCTCCTCTGCCAAAGATAGAAACAAATTAGGACATTATCTGACCCATTTTAAGCTAGCAGGTAATAAAGTACACTCCTAATGGAGAATCTATCCTTTTCTCAGGCAATTCCAGGCTTTCGTCTCAATTGCCTTTGACTTCTGTGACGAAACTTTCTGATACCATTGTTACTTTGCTGTTTGATCGTTTGAACCTGTGGCCCTGGTTTAAAAAGCGCAAACGGAAACTGTAATTGTTCATTGGCTGCATTTCCTGACCAGAAAGAAATCACTTGCATTTATCATGTTCTTGATGTCCTTTGGATATTTCAAAACACTTTGCAACAAACAGCCCTCTTTATCGTGGAATCAGTATTGTTCTAAAGGCATATTTGGCAGCCACTTTACATGCAGCAAGTGAAGTGAATGACTAATGGGTTTTGGCAGTTAAGGAATAAATGTTGGGTAAGACAGCAAGAGAATTCTTGGTGGTCCTCCAAGTATTGTCATCAGATCTTTTACCTGAATTGGATCTCAGTTTAGTGTCCCATCAAAATGATGCACCCGTAATGTTGTAATGCTACCTCACTAATGTACAGATGGGACAATGCAAGCTGAACTCAGAAGGAACTGAATATTTCAATAGCAATGAATGTTTTTTACTTCTTGAAACAAACTTGTATCCTCCAAGATATTTAAAGCATCAGAAAGCCATTGAAAGGACCCATTATGAAAAGATTAGCTCTTGTTTTAAAGCTTTTTTTTCTGCCTTGCTGTCTTTTCTTTTTGTTCTTTGAGCTATTTGTCTACTATTTCCTAGTACCTGGATTGTGCCTTTTGTCTCTTCATGCTGCTTTTCTTTTTCTGTGTCTATACTTGTATGTCTCTTGTGGATCCAATGACTTGTGGAAGGTGCATGTTGCTGATAGTAAAGGGACATCCATTGTTGATGGCTTTACTTTCAAAAATATAAATACTCCAATACATTTATGGATCATGCACTCTCTTGAAAATTGTTAAGATTTTCTGTGTGACATTTGCTGGAAAAATGTTCAATTTACTATTCACAGTTGCCAAATAGGATTTGTAATGTTAATCTGGAAATTTGGTAATTGGCACTCTTCCTTAAAACATTATATTAACTGTTCTCTGCAAATTAGTAAAAATGCTTTCATAAAGTGCTAACAGGTCACTTTTTTTCTCAGTAACTGAAACTTCTGATGTTAAAAATGAGAGTTTAAAAAATCAAACAAGTTGAGGATAAGAGTTCTTGGTCCCTTGCCACCGGCTCTTTACTCCACCACCTACTGCCCACCCCTCAAATGTTTGAGTGGCTAAAGGGGTCGAGATGGAGGTTGATGAGGTGGAAGCCAACAGTCCAAAGAAGGCGGATACAGCAGGTAGTTCAAAACTGAAAAAGTAGAGATAGTGATGGGAATGTTATGAAGTGGAAGGTAGCAATGTGTGGAGGAGACTTGCTGGTCAGTGATGGATGGAAAGACAAGCCATAGGCGTGGGGTGGGCAGCATGGGAAAAGAGCCACTGAGGATCATATTTTCCCTACACCTGCCACCAGAAATTGCAATTTGAAGCTCCTGCTGGCTCCTTGCCACAGCATAACACTCCACTCCATCCTCCATTGTCAGGAAAAAAAGACAGGTAAACAGCACAGAACGGAAAAAAGCAGTAGTAAGTTCAGGAGAAAGAAACAGGAGAGGCAGGAGAAAACAAGTGGAGATGGAGAACAAAACCAGCATCATAGAGACAACAGAGTGCTTTGAAAGATTAAGTCATGGGATGGATCAACTCTGGCCTCCCAGATTGCCTGGATCCACTACAGTTCGCCAATCACCACAACAGGTCCACAGCAGTCACCATCTCCCTGGCCCTACACTCAAACCTGGAACACCTGGATAACAAAGACACTTATGTCAGACTCCTATTCAATGACAACATCTCCGGCTTCGACACCATTATTCCTACGAGACTCCTCTCCAAACCCCGTTGCCTAGGACTTGACTCCTCCCTCTGTAATTGGATCTTTGACTTCCTGACTCTCAGACTACAATCAGTAAGGATCGGCAATGACACCTCCTCCACGATCATCCTCAACACCGGTCCCCCACAAGGCTGTCTCCTCAGCCCCTTACAATACTCCTTATATACCTATGACCGTGTGGCCAAACTCCGCTCCAACTCAATTTTCATGTTTGCTGCTGACACCACCGTGGTGGGTCCGATCTCAATAATGATAAGACTGAGTACAGGAAAGAGCGAAACTGGTGAAATGGTGTGACGACAATAATCTCTCCCTCAATGTCAGTAAAACGGAGATAGTCATCGACTTAAGGAAGTGTAGTGGAGGATATGCCCCTGTCTATATCAACGGAGATGAAGTGGAAATGGAGCTTCAAGTTTCTAGGTGATCTGATCATCAGCAACCTGTCCTGATCCCTCCATACCGATGCTATAGTTAAGAAAGCCTACCAACACCTCTACTTTCTCAGGAGGCCAAGGAAATTCAGCATATTCGCTATGACTCTCTCCAATTTTTACAGATGCAACATAGAAATTATCCTTTTCGAATGTATCTCAGCTTGGTATGCTCCTGCTGACTGCAGGAAACTACAAAGGGTTGTAAATGTAGCCTAGTCCGTCATGCAAACCAGCCTCCTATCCATTGACTCTGTCTACACTTTCCGCTGCCTCAGAAAACAGCCAGCATAAGCAGAATTTTCACTCCAGGAAGGCCAGTAGCCTTGCTTCCAGCTGGCCAACAGAATTTTCAATTCCAGGGAGAGAAAATCTGCTTGCCACTTGACAAGGACAGCTCCTGAGTCTAAACCCAAAACTTAAAGTGAATCCTTGGATTCTTCTGGGGAGGAACCACCTGACTTTGACTTTTCAATCAATCTTCCCCCTCACAATGCAGGGTCATAAAACAAATCTCAGAAAATACCTGAGGCCCAGAGTAAAAATAAACAAAACTCCAATTAAACCATTGAAGCAGCAATAAAAAGACACCCAAGCAGGCAGTCAGTGCCACAATAAAACCAAAAGGCCTGTTTACAAACTGCAGAGAACATGATTTTTAATAAAAATTCTTAAAGGCACACTAACGTGACAACATTCTTCACCCTCATTCCTTCTCCTCCATGTGTTCTATGAATGGTTTGTCTGTACAGTGCACAAGAAACTATACTTTTCACTGTATACTGGTATATGTGGCAATAATAAATCAAATCAAAAAAACACAGGTAAGAGAGACCCCATTTTCCAGGATCAGTCTCCTGCTATGTTTTAGTAAATAAATCAGGCTTGCAATATTGAAATTTTACACTGGGGCCCAGTCAGGAAATGGGGGAACCAAACAGTTATTTATTTTTCTCTTCCACCTCGCGTTCACCCCCCCCCCCCCCCAGCTTTTCAGATCATAAAAATGTGATCTATATACTTGACCATATCTTATATCTATATATGTAATATCTAAACTTTTGAGGACATGAATGGAGAATTTTGTTGCAGAGAGCAACAGAGTTGTGTAGGAATCATTGGAATGGAAATGAGCTGGCATTCACCCGACCAACTCCCTTAATACTTTTGATCAGCAAAAATGATCAATCTCAGACTTAATACTTGCAATTAATCTCGCATCGATGTCTTTTGCAGGAGAGAGTAATAAACTTCTACCACCCATTGTGTGTAAACATGTTTCCTAATTTCTCCCCTGAAAGGTCTGGCTCAAGTTATTAGACTACTCCCTCTTGCCCTATACTCAGCAACCAGCGGTAATAATTTTTCTCTAGCTCCCTCCCTATCCATTTCCTTGCTATCTTGATAATTTTTATCAAATTACCCCTTAACCACTTAAATTCCAGGGAACACAACTCTAGTTTCCAACCCTTGGGTTCTAAGTGACACATAAGCTGACTAGCTGAAATAATATGAACTTTAATTTATATTATGTAACTTGTACCCAGTGAAGGCGCCTATGTTTTACACATTAAAAACCAAAGAAAAAAACAACAATCTTTTTAAGGTGAATCTGTGTCACCTTATCTGTTTTAAGATAATGCGGGGGCTGGATAGGGTGGAGGCGGAGAGATTCTTTCCACTTAGTAAGGAAGTTAAAACTAGAGGACACAGCCTCAAAATAAAGGGGGGTCGGTTTAAGACAGAGTTGAGGAGGAACTTCTTCTCCCAGAGGGTGGTGAATCTCTGGAATTCTCTGCCCACTGAGGTGGTGGAGGCTACCTCGCTGAATATGTTTAAAGCGCGGATGGATGGATTCCTGATCGGTAAGGGAATTAAGGGTTATGGGGATCAGGCGGGTAAGTGGTACTGATCCACGTCAGATCAGCCATGATCTTATTGAATGGCGGGGCAGGCTCGAGGGGCTAGATGGCCTACTCCTGCTCCTATTTCTTATGTTCTTATGTGTCATTTCAAGTAATATATATATATTTATTATTGGCACTGACTATTATGTTTAAGAAATTTGCAACTTTCTTTAGACCGAGACTTTTGTCAATGACTTGTAACTTTGAGTTTTTTAAATGCTTCATTATGCTCCTGCGAGGAGGTTTAGAGAATGGATTTTTCTTCTAACCTGCCACAACATTATATTCGCTGTTTTTAAAAAATATATTTTGAGTGGAATTGCTTCCAGGAAGGCTGAAAAGTACCAAAGAGTTTGGAAGAAATTTCACAGATTGAATCTTTTAGGAAGAGTTTTATGTGTCCAGTATCAGACTGGATGAATTTGTGTGTGAAATACAGGGAGTTGTATTTACCTCTGCTGCTAAATTGCAGATAGCATTACTTTTCTAATTACGTTTACGGTACTTGGAGAAACTCTGTGACGTTGATTCAATAGTTTTGAAAGAGTTCAATATATTAGAATTTTTAAGGGCTTAACTTGAAGCCGCTGACATTTTTAAAAATTTGATTTTAGTGGTGTTAGCTTAATTACTAATATAAAGCTGATGTATTTTTGATCAAATCATTTACTGTGCGTTTTTATTTTTCAAGTGCCTCATTTGAACATGCAGTCAGAAATAGTTCCTAATGATTATATTCTGTAGCCCAGTCATTAACGAATAGTGCTAATAACTCAGTGCAGAGGTGTTATTTTATATGTTGCTCTCTCGCTTATGATTGCACAGCTTGATAGTACTTTCTCTTTTAACGGGCATAAAGAACATTTAAGGAGTTCTATTTCATGAGGCCAGACAGTGCCCTCAAACTCTACTATCCTCTTCAGACGTAAGGAGACATGTAGTATAGCTTACTTAGTTTTCAGCTCTTTATCAAACATACAAAATGCAACTTAACCCACAATACACTTCAGTTGTCTGAAAGCAGAACTCTGAATTTTAAAATATGTATTTTGTACAAATATGTAATGACCTGTTCTAGATATTTTCCGACAAAGCCACAGTTCTGTGTTGGCAGTGCAGAACCGAGTGCTAAATATACCACAAGACTACATTTGAGAAAAATTTTATCATGCGATGTGAGCATTGCTCATCCCAGGCCAGCCCATCCCTAATTGCTCGTGAAAAGGTGGTAATGAGCCTTTTTGAATCACTGTAGTCCATGAGGTGTAGATACATTCGCAATGCTGTTAGGAAGGGATTTCTAGGATTTTGCCCCAGCGACAGTGAAGAAATGGCAATATAGCTCCATGTCAGGATGGTGTGTGGCATGGAAGGAAAACTGCAGTTGGTGGAACTGATCCACTTCAGATCAGCCATGATCTTATTGAATGGCGGGGCAGGTTCAAGGGGCTGGATGGCCTACTCCTGCTCCTATTTCTTATGTTCTTCTTATGTTCTTATGGTGTTCATAATGTTTGAATCAAATTGTTGAGCAGCAGTTGCTATATGAAGGATGTACGTTATTTGTACACATTGTACAAATCAGCAATAGATAAGTTTTGAACTAAATGGTTTAAAAGTTTGTTTATTATTGTCACAAGCAGGTTTACATTAACACTGCAGTGAAGTTATTGTGAAAACTTTAACGCTTTAAGTTTTTAATGTTTAAACTTTAACTTTAAACTTAACTTTTAAAACAGCAATGGATAAGTTTTGAACAAAATGGATCCTCGTTTTGGTCATGGGGGAAGATGTAGGGAAGGATTGATCAGATGATACAGAAAAATACAAATGTATTAAGTTTGATTTATTTTTTTAACAAAAATGCCGAACTAACTCCAGAAAGGAGAAATTCATAAGAAATTGGAATGAAAGAAAAGGTTAAGCAGCTTGAGGAAGAAGGCAACTACATTTATGAAAAATTATAGAACTCGGGGGTGGTGGAATGAAATACAGTGTACATAAAAACCCAGTGAGACCAAGTAATTGTCCACAGGCAGGTTTCCTATTGACTGAAATCAATTATTTGGGGTTGGTATTCATTCAATAGTATGTTGAGAGAATGTCGTCAGTGATCATGTTGCTCCTCTCTTTTATATTTTATCGTGGAACTTTGAAGCACTGATATTGAATATAATGCATTCGGGAGCCAACTTCTTTATTGTCAACTTTTCGATTGATGAACGGTGGAGATCAGTGTTTTACAAGAAATAAATCATTAAAGCTACGGCCTTGATATTATTGTGCATAGAAGATGAAATTCCTGCTAATGCGGGCTTCTTTGTTATATTGTAAGAGCTGCCCCTCCCTGTTTCTATTGGGGAGATATAAATAAAGTTAGTTTAACAATGGCTACTTGCAGTGAGTCCACATGGTAAGTCTTTTGTCAGTGCAGTACACGACAGAAAACTAGGGTGGAATTCTTTTTTCTTGTTTCATTTGCGAAATTAAAGACGGAAGAACATTGTGACATGTTTTGGAACTCCTAAAGTTGATTTTGAGGAAGTCTGAGCGGTTTGAAAGATTGCTTCATGTGCATGTTGTGTTCAAGTATAGCTAAGTGAGTTAGCGTGGTATATAATTAATTGAAAAAAATGAAACTGAAGGCATATTTGGGGACAATGGGAGAATTCAACCCCAACAAAGAGGACTGGTGTCATAATGAATGAAGATTAACCTTTGACTAAAATCGAATAAAGTAAATGTATCCTCATCATTGAGGCCAGATGCTTTTGTTGTAGTATCTACCCAATGTTGTCTGCTGGCGCTTGTACTATGAAATTAATGAGGGTCTGGATTCATATTGTGGTCATGATGTGGAGATGCCGGCGTTGGACTGGGGTGAACACAGTAAGAAGTCTCACAACACCAGGTTAAAGTCTAACAGGTTTATTTGCTACCAAATAAACCTGTTGGACTTTAACCTGGTGTTGTGAGACTTCTTACTGTGTTCATACTGTGGCACAACTAAGGATGCTTTGCAGAGATTTGCATTCCGTCAAAGGAAGTGGATGCCAAGTGAGAGTGCGGCAGTTCCATCATCAAGTTAAAGAAACTTTACTGCAGTTGTGGATCTGGTACAAACTTAGGAATCAACTTTAGAGATATTTGCAGAAGGTTTTTGAGTATAAGCGGATATGGAAGGAGTCAGACATTCAGATATTAGCATTGCCATGGTAGCCACCAAACATTCAGATGCCTTCATTTCCAGTCGAAGTGCTATGTCTGTGGGGAAAGTTGGTCAAATCCACATAGTATGCAGAAACAGTAATAATCCAGGTTGCAGCAATGCACCAGTTCAAGGTCATGGTAGATCTAAAGCTAGACCAGGAGTCTGGAAATTCTCAAATGTGTATATAATCGAAATGGAAACAGAAGCTGATATTATTTAGCAGGAAGATCAAGAGTTGTACTCAGAGAAAAGAAAACAGCACATAGGTGATGAAATTAATAGGGCTGAAGATATAATTGTAGTACCCACGATAGAAATGAGAGTTGAGATTACTTTCGTCATTGATATAGCTATTGCAGTGTCTAATATCTCGGAAGAGAGTACTAGAAATACCTCAGCCACATTCTCTTCTATAAAACTAGCATGAATTTGCCTAGTACTCTAAAAACAGTATTCCAGTGTTAACACAATTTAATCTTGTGGTGAAATATGATGCATTCGCTTATCTGCCATTGACAGTAGTAGGAGGGGAAAGAAGTCTTTCTAAGAAGTTGCCTTAAGAAGTTACGGTTAAATTGGACTGAGTTACTCACAATAGAGATCAGTAAGATATGTCTGACATTGTGCTAAGAGAATGTAAAGTGGTCTTTGAGCAACAAGGACCAAATGATAAAATTAGGCATCACAAGGTCAAGGTCAAGATAAAGGACAATGTACAGTTGTTATTCTGCAAGGCTAGGCCAGTGCCTTATGCACAGTAAGAAGCAATAAGTAAAGGGCTGGATAGATTCAAAAGAAAAGGGAAATTAGGAGGTGAAAAGTAGTGAATGGATTACACCCATTGTGATAGTTTAGATTTGTTGAGATTATTAGTAAACAGTCAATGAAGTGATCATGAATGGTGTTTATCTACTTTATACATTTAGCAAATGGAAAGATGTTCAATAAGATAGATTTGTTAAAAGCAATTTGCAGTTTAGAATTAACTGACGAGCAAAGAACTGCTCATAATTGGTACACAAATATAAATATTTCCAAAAAGCAGAAAAGAATGACAAAATTAGTGAGGGAAAATTTAGAATGCGAGAGAAAGCTAGCTAGAAATATAAAAACTGATAGTAAGAGTTTCTGTAGACATTTTTAAAAGAAAAGAATTAAAGTGACTGGTCCTACAAAAAGTGAGTCTGGGGAGGAAGATATGGAGAGGGCAGATGAATTGAATAGGCATCTTGCATCGGTCTTCACCATAGAGGATACAAGTAACATCCCAGAAATGGGTATAAATCAGGAATTGGAAGGTACTCAAGAAAACTATAATCACCAGGGAAGTGGTACTTAGCAAATTGTTGGGACTGTGGGTTGACAAGTCCCTGGGTCATGATGGATTTCACCCTAGCATCTTAAAAAAAGTGGTGAGTGAGATCGTTGATGCATTGGTTTTAATTTTCCAAAATTCACTAGCTCTGGGAAAAGTTCCATTAGAATGAAAAATAGCTAATTATTTAAAAAGGGAAGGAGACAGAAAGCAGGAAACTACAGGCCAGTTAGCTTAATATCTGTTACAGGAAAAATACTAGAACAATTTATCTAAGTTGTAATAAGACATTAAGATAAATTTAAGGTAATCAGGTAGAGTCAACGTGGTTTTGTGAAAGCAAAATCATGTTTAACAAATTTATTGGAGTTCTTTGGCGAAGTAACAGGTGCTGTGGATAAAAGAGAACCGGTGGATATACTGTACTTCAATTTTCAGAAGCCACTTAAGGTGCATAAATGGGTCATTTTCTGGTTGGCAGGATGTGATGAGTGGTGTACCAGAGGGCTCAGTCCTGCGGCTTAGCTCTTTACAATTTATATAAATGACTTGGATGAAGGGACTGATGGTATGGTTGCTAAATTTGCTGATGACATAAAGATAGGTAGGAAAATAAGTTGTGAAGAGGGCATAAGGAGTCCACAAAAGGATAGATCAGTTAGACGAGTGCACAAAGATCTGGCAAATGGAGTATGAGAAAGTGTGAGGTTGTCCATTTTGGCAGGATGAATAAAAGAGAAGCACATTATATAAATGGTGAGAGACTGCAGAGGTCTGAGATGCAGAGAGATCTGGGTGTCCTAGAGCATGAATCACAGAAGGTCAGTATGTAACTGCAGCAAGTAGTTGGGAAAGCTAATAGAATGTTGTTGTTTATTGCAAGGGGAATTGAGTACAAGAGTAGGGACGTTATGGTCCAGTTGTACAGGGCATTGGTGAGACCACATCTGGAATACTGTGTACAGTATTGGTCTCCTTGTTTAAGGAAAGGTGTAAATGCATTGGAAGCAGTTCAGAGCAATTTACTAGGTGCATACCTGGAATGGGCATGTTATCTTATGATAGGCTCAACAGGCTAGGCTTGCTGGTGTTTAGAAGAGTAAGAGGTGACTTAACTGAAACATATAAGAATCTGAGGGAACTTGACTAAGTGGATGTGGAAAGGATGTTTCCTCTGTGGAAAAGTCTAGAACTGGGGAAACTGTTTAAAAGTAAGAGATCACCCATTTAGGACAGATGGGAAAAAGCCTTATTGATGACAGGGTTGAGAGACTTTGGAATTCTGTTCCTCAAAAGGTGAATATCTTTAAGTCTGAAGTAGATAGATTCTTGATAAGCAAGGGGGGGAGAAAGGTTAGTGATAAGGGGGTGAAAAGTTAGTGGAGGTGGACAGAAATGTGAAGTTGAGATTTAAAATTA
Source organism: Mustelus asterias (assembly GCF_964213995.1). Lineage (NCBI taxonomy): Eukaryota > Metazoa > Chordata > Chondrichthyes > Carcharhiniformes > Triakidae > Mustelus > Mustelus asterias. The sequence continues at coordinate 69,622,603 of NC_135806.1, forward strand.
GATCGGTCATGACCATCTTGAATAGCAGAGGGGTCAAGTGGCCTACTCCTCAATTATATGTTCATATGTACAAAAGTTGTACCAATACCAAACGCTCTGCCTCACCACAAGGGTTAGGCATGCTGTTATTTTATGTAATGGAAGATGGTGTGGAAAAGCCTGTAGCGTATGTTCCACATATTTCAACAAAGTGAGAGCAAAATTACTGAACTTGAGCATGAAGCATAAGCAATCATGTTTTAAAGTTGCACAAGTTCCACAAATATCTGTACAGTTGGAAGTTAATTTTGTTAATTAACCACCAAACTCATGATCATATTTCACTCAAAGACGAGACTGCATCCCGAGCAACAGCCCAGCTTTAGAGATGGGTGTTGATCAGTAGAATATTAAATATTGTGGGTCAGCAGTTCATTCTAATGGAAATGGAAGAAGATATCCATATAGAATGAGAAAGAAGCCTGATTGGTTATTTGGAACTACTGAATGTAGGAAGAAAATGATTGTTTTTTTCCTTTACTATTTGTCAAATGCTATTCTCCATCAAACACCTACTGATGTCAAGGAAAAAAACAATTGATGTACGTGTAAATTATTCTAGTAATAATCATATGTAAATTTGGTAGTACAGAACTTGAGTATTACTGAAGAAAGTGACGTTATCGAAACTGTTTGGCTTGCTTTCATGAGGACAGATTCGTAAGAATACCAATTGTTAAGGGAACAGCAATTTATACTGCATGCGAAGAGTGCTGATTTGTTAACAAGTAGACTGACAGCGTTGTCATGGAAATACACCAGGGAACAGTTAACTGCCAAGCTTTTGTTTAAATTCAAACCATGCAGATCATCTCTGATCAAGGAATTCCCCTGGGGAATGAACCAGGGAATGGCTGACTTCAAAGCTCTTGTTTAGTTGTAAAAGACACAATAATTATACATGCTCCTTCTGTCTGAAAAGGGCAGGGCTTGTGTGTGAATATGTTTAGCTTTTCTAGTTCATGTAAGTGAGCCCCACTACTGACTAATAATGTTAAATTAGTTGTCAGTGTAATTCTTAGCACAATCAGGATTGTTTAGCCAATCCTGTCCAATCGTGGAATCACATCCAATGTTGGACACCATGTTTTGCGTTTATCAAGCATAGGCTGGCATTAGACTTTTAACCGTATCACTGTATCATGGCAATCTAGACGCACCACCCTGGTCTGAATCTGCATTCATTGCATTTATGAACTCAGCAACTTGTATAATTGAGTTAAGTTTTGACAATACCAAAATGCCCAAATAGGTGGTGTTGCCATGGTGATCCCCTATATCTTAAGAATTAAAATTAAAAATTCATTCAACAATGGCTACTTGCAACAAGTTAACATGGTGAATCTTTTATCTGCTTAGTACACAGCAGATTCCATCTGAAATACTAACTTCTGCTGACTGATCTGTAGCTTAATGCTTAGCATTCTGTTTTGGCATTGCTTTCTGCTACCAGTAATTATGCAACCAGCTGTAAAACGTGTGGTATAAGGGTCTGGCACAGACAGGGTTAATGTGGTACAAAATATAGTACCAACTGCATGGTGATATAAGAAGGCACATGACCCAGGGATCAGTGTGGTGTTGTACAGAGATGGGAAAAGACCCAAGTATAGAGATAAGTCCTTGCCTGTACCCTTTACTGTGCATGTATAAGTAGTTCTAGTAGTTAATAAAGACTTACAGTTAACCTACGGAAGACTACAAAGACTTGGACTTCTTTTAGACACACTGTCCTGCAACCAACACCCAACAAAATGTGCATTTGAAAACCGTCACCTTGCTTTAAGTAGTTTTCATCATCATTTCAATTGCAGTAAAATTAGAAAATGCACCAAGATGCATGTTAAAGCTTTAAAATTCATAACTGCAAAATAATGATTAGGCTGTTGATGGCTTTTGTGAACATAGATTGAAACAGCCTAAACGCTACTTGTAATTGCAGTAGAGCAGTGACTAAATGTGGGATTATGGCTAGATAAATATGACCTTGCTAGTGGAACCAAGTGATCACGAAAATCGCTTTGTTTCTGTTTGAGTTCGGATCCTCCTTCATTTGTATGTGCTAGCCACTGGTGGATGTTTATACAGTTTGCTATACCTTTTTAATATCTTGCATTGCATCACTGAGCTCAGAGTCCATGTGTCCAGATCATCAATGACCTTAGTAGCAGAATGATGTTCTCCAGTATTAAATTTTAGTAAACATATGTGCAAGATAATGAGTTGTAAGTATGGCAGGTTCGCCATCTTGAAAACCATTTGTACAACAGAACTGTTCCGTTGCAGGCAATTCCATAAATATAAATGGTTAAAAATAAAAATGTTGCACCCTAACAGGTTAGATCGCTAAAATATCTGAGATTTAATGTGTTCAGACTCTTGAGTGATGGATTGCGAATGATTTAATCTCTCAGCAGGCATTGGGTAAACCTAAATTAACAATTGGAAGATCACAGCAATTTGTAGTCATGACTTGCAAATTCCAAAGCAAAAGTCAGTTTAATTTCATGTACATCAAATAAAGCGCACAAAAAAATCTGTTTGGGTTGTTAGAACAATTTGACTGAAAATAACAGCTAGCCATTTAAGGATATGTTGCAATTTCCTGAGGCGTGTGGTATAATGTTGGAATAACTGCTGCTTTCAAATATTTAACTATTATAAAAACCTTAATAGTGACACTCATGGAAGTTGCACTATTTTAGTTATCATTTGCAACTAGTTTTGTTCAGATGTACGGCATAGTATTTGAGTGATTCCTCAAAGTTTAACATAGAACTTTGGACACAAGGATAATCTGCGTACACCGATTAAAATTTGTAACTATGTTCTTATCCTGAGGACATGCAAAGAGACAAATATATCCTTTGTTACATAACTAAAATAGAGTAATCCTCAGAGTGATTTCACAACCAGATGAAAAATCACCACCTTCATTTACGGTCACAACAGTCTTTTTTACTTTTTGTTAATTCTGCTCTTTGTGGTAATTCACTATGAACATAACATTAGAAATAGGAGCTGTAGTAGAATAGAAAGCTCCTTGAGCCTGCTCTGGTATTCAGTATGATTGTGGCTGATTTGACTCGACTCCACTCCCTTCTGCTCATCAAATCCCTTGAGAGGCCAAAAGTCTGTGTGTCTTAGCCTGAAAGCAGATTGGACTACAGCAATTATATGATGGTGGAATATGATGGAGAGAATATGGAGTTGGCAGCACTTTGGAGTTAAATAAAACATGAAGTTGCAAACAATCTGGTTCAACTTGAGACAGCAACTGCAAATAAGAATGGAACTGGCTGCTGGAATGTTGTGGAGGGATGGAAACTCAGAAGTTAAGACTGGTAGAAAAGATGGGCTTGAATTTTGAAGCCTGGAACAGTGGCAGGAGAGCAGGAAGGAAATAATTTACCAGGCATCAGAAATTCCTCCGAGAGGTCTGATGAGCACCCTTGAAACTGTCAGGGATTCGGGCATCCTTACTCTGCTAAGTTCCATAATGCATCTCTGGCTCTGGGAGGCTCTATCAGTTAGAATAAAAAATATTTCTGTGGTATCAATTGATTGCTGTATGAAAGTAAAATTCCGTGAAGCAATGGGATATTTACATGGCTGAAGATGGAGGTGAACATTTTAAAGTAATCATAGAATCCCTACAGTGCAGAAGAGGCCATTCAGCACATGAATCTGTACCGACTCTCTGACAGAATATCTTGCCCGGCCCTCTCCCCCAACCTATCCCCGTATTTTTCCTCCAGTTTTGTTTTTATACTTTTCCAATTCAATCAAATCAAATCCAATTCAGAGTCTCAACAAGTTGAGACATTTCAGATCCAGGCTGACGAGACAGGGCGAGCGACCAAAATCACCCTGTCCTGGGCCTGATCTACATGAGCCAAGCTGATTGGAGAAGGGGGAGGTTCCTCCTCCAAGACTTGCATCTTAGCCAAAAGGCCGAGATGCCGCTTTTAAAAATTGCTTCATATGAAACATATGAAGCTTCAGTGTAACCTAATGACCTCAACCAAGTGCGGCCGACCATGGGCTGCCGACCATACTACACTTGATCTTAGCCAAATTGACCCCTACTTTATCTTGAACTACAAATCAACTTTTTTTAAGAAAAGGGGCTGGTATGAGAACAAGACGTGAAGGGCTAGGGGAGAGTTTGGGGAAAATGTTTGGGGACCTCTGTGCTCCATATTCAGACTTTTCTCTGTTGCCCTAGAACTCCGGTCAACTGACGCCATGGCCAAAGACACTCAATCTCTCATTCTTGTACAACAAATCTCCTTTATTGTACTCTACAAATTACCATAGAAGTATCAAACTCTACTACAAAACTTTAGTACACAAGGCATCAAACTTTATTGTACACAAAGTATTTAGCCTTTGACTTACTTCATTATACACACAGTATTTAGCCCTTGGCGGGGGGGGGGGCGATTCTTCCATCCCGCTGTGCTAATTTTCTAGCGCAGTGGGCTGGGAGAATTGCACGGGGGGAGGGGGGTGATTCGTGGGGTTCCCGTGAGCGTTTGCGCCCCACTAGCATCTCCAAGCGCCGAATTTCTGGCGTGGTCTGCTCTGCACCGGAAATTGGCGGGGCTAGCATTTAAATCATAATTAAAATATCATTTCCATGCTATTAGCAGGCCTGGGACTGAATTCTCCAGGCCCGCTAGCACCTCCCACCCTGCCAGAGTGTTTCATTCCAGTCGGGTTTATAGCAGCTTGCCACTTTGAGGGGGCTGGTGGCCTGTTTGTGCACCTGGCACTGCCCAAGGGGCAAAGTGCCAATGCCCAGGGAGCACCTTGACAGCGATTGAGCTGGCCTGCAAACTGGAGGCTGACTGTTCGGGGCAACTGCGCATGTGCAGAGGCCTGCTGGTTTCAGCCTCCCAGGTGGGAATAGGCCCCACCCCCTGAAATCTAATGATGTTCATGCTGGTGGCCTCTTCATTGCACAGTGTGGGAGATTCGCGCCTGAACTCCCACTGAAAAAGCCAGTGTGAATTACTCCAGCCTTCCCACAAATTCGATACTTGGAATATTTTTGGGAGAAGTCTGCCCTCTGTCTTTACTTTGTTAAATACAAAGTATTCAAAAATGATCAAAATTTCACAAAATATCTAAAGTCACGACTTCAACGTAGAGATATTAGCCGTGGCGAAGTGAACGGATCAGATTCCCTCCCGATAGCTCTTGTTCTGATGTCTCCGAATCCTATACTGGGGGTCTTGCTGCTGCTTCTGCAGTGGTTGATCCCAGGTTACTGCTGCTGATGTCTCCGAATCTCTCTTCCTTGCACAAATGTTTTTGCCATTGATCACGCTTCCAGTCACATGCTCACAGGACACACTAATCAATCGCTGTCTTTTTGGTCACACATGCTGAAGAATCAGCATTTGTGGCTGGCACAGTGGTTAGCACTGCTGCCTCACAGCACCAGGGGACCCAGGTTCGATTCCCGGCTTGGGTCACTGTCTGTGTGGAGCTTGCACATTCTCCCTGTGTCTGTGTGGGTTTTCTCCGGGCGCTCTGATTTCCTCCCACAGTCCAAAGATGTGCAACTTAGGTGGATAGGCTATGCTAAATTCTCCCTCTGTGTACCCGAACAGGTGCCGGAGTGTGGCAACTAGGGGATTTTCACAGTAACTTGCGGTGTTAATGTAAACCTACTTGTGACTAATAAATAAACTTTTACTTTGAATCGTGTGTCTGTCAGGGATCGTAATTCTCTCAGGAACACAACACTCAATCACAATTGGTACAAAAAATAGCAACAGCCATTGTTCAATCAACTCATGTGCTTGTTCTGTGGCTGCACATCCTGTTCTTTGCTGCTCCCACAGTCCGTAGCCTGAGTTAGTCCTTTTAATCACCTGGCTTTTCTGATGTCATCAGTTTTATGAATACCCATCAGGCTGCATGTTCCAATTCTGAGGAAGGCTTTGTTTATGATTTTATTTTTCTTTACCTGTTGAGCTTCTGAATAATATAAAACTAATTTTTATGTAACCCATGATCCAATTTGGAAGGATGTTGGCTTGACTTAACTGCTTAATACAATTCTGCTTCCATTTTCCACTTAGTTGGAGATTCCGATACTATACTGTCATCAATAGTTGGGTTTGTTTCTGAATAACAGTCCCTTGCTTTCTTTGGAAGCTGAATACAAGGTAGAAAGAAAACTTTACGGAATAGAGGCACAAGGATGGGCGAAATCATTTTCTCCCTTTGCTACATTTAGTAGAGTTCTATTTATCCCCATCATGCGCTGTCTTGAGAGCATAGATTGACAACTACCTCCCAAGAATTCAGAAGCCACTCCAGAGCTGTAAGGGTGTGTGCATGTGCACATTTTGATTTGTATTTTGTTTGGCCTGTTGAAGTATTGCCTGGTCTAGCCTGACGATGCAAATTTCCTTGTGTTATTTGAAATTAAAAAATTGTATTCACTGCAGCAAAATACTTGCGTCCTACTCACTGTAATCACTGTTAGAATATTGCATTAACAATTGAAGCAGAACTGCATTGCTTTTCAGGATTATAATTTCATATTGTTGTGAGCAGTCTGTGATGATTGTAACATTTAAGATACAGGATGTTCCAATACTTGTTACATTGGTTTCTGCCTAGCAACATGGATGGAACCCTCTCGAATGTTTTGATAGGTCCCCCAGATCAATTCATGGGTCAGTAAACAACAGTTAGCAGTCAGTCTGTCTTGGTTGCATCTATGATTTACTCTGTCGTTCGGTGGTCAACCATAGTTAGTTTGTTAATTCACATGTACTTTGTACGTATCCTGAATGTTCGTGTGCAAGATAAATATTGTAAATTGTTTTATCTTTCTGAACTTGTCTAGTAAATTTTGATTTTGTTTGTTCAAAACCCGTGGAATCATGCGGCTTTATTCCAAAAGCAAGTGTCTTGAATGTCGATCTTTATTTTCTTTAAACAGAGTTATTGGTCTCCCCCCACACATCCCAGGGTCTGACCACAACATTAACAAAGTTTTTTGTTCTTAATACTAGAATATTCCAATGTATATTATCAGCACATAAAGTCCCAACTAGATGAATTGTGAATTTATATTAAAATGAAGTTTAGAGATTTCAACAACGTATTCATTTTAAATTGTTGAAATAACAGTGATGTTTGCAGTAAATTATATGATAGACTTGAAAGTGATTCCACTCTTGGTATATGTTCATGTTGTGAAAATGATTGTTGGTAGTCTCCATCATCTAACACTTCTGGGCAGTCTGAAAACACTTAAGATGGCTATGTTAGCTGGCCACTTGTAACTTTTCTTTCCCTTATTTTCTTATAATTGGCTTTAACCTTTGATTTGATTTAGTAAAATTTCTTCTTGAAATACCTTCAATTTATGGAAAGATTTGCGAAGTAAAAATCAATATCATTGACCTTGTATTTATTTGGTTTGTTTTCCCAGGCACAGGAGAGAGTGGCAAGAGCACATTCATCAAACAAATGCGAATTATCCATGGTACAGGCTACTCTGATGAGGACAAACGAGGCTTCACAAAGTTGGTTTATCAGAATATCTTCACTGCCATGCAGGCTATGATCAGAGCAATGGATACACTCAAAATACAGTATAAATATGAGTACAATAAGGTAAATTATCATTATTGCAAATTTTGCAGTCCTTACTGTTTTCAGAATTTTTTTTGTTTCAATTTTAACAAAGGTCAATTTTGAAATTATAGTGCACCAGATTTATCCTCTGATATGTGATATCTTAACCCAGTTGTAATTTTAACCAAAATTGTGACAGTTTAAAAGAGTGGTTTATTTTTTTCTTGATGTCTGGTATTATGGGAATGTGTTGATACTGATTTAAAATTAAACACTGCTAGGCTCAATACTTATGATTCAAATACAGATGATTATGGGTCTTTGGTAAATATAAAGAACACATTTAAAATCACACAATGCGAAGTGACCAGATTGTTCACAACTTCAATGTTTTATTTGCATCCAAACATGTACAAACATACGAATTAGGAGTAAGTCACTTTGCCCTTTATTTGCTCCACCATTAAATAAGATCATGGTTGATCTGATTTCAATCTCAACTGCACATTCTCGCCAACCCCCAATAACCTTTCGCTCCCTTGCTTATCAAAAATCTATCTAACATTGCCTTAAAAGATATTCAAGGTCTCTGCTTCCACCACCTTTTTGAGGAAGAGCGTTCCAAATACTTGCGAGCCTTTGAGAGAAAAATTTCTCTTCATCGCTGTCCTAAATGGCTGATCTCTTATTTGTCCCCTTGTTCTACATTCCCCCACATTGGAAACATCCTCTCCACATTGACCCTGTCAAGACCCCTTAAGATCTTGCATGTATCAATCAAGTCACATCTTACTCTTCTAAATTCCAGTAGATAGAAGTCTACCCTGCCCAAACTTTCCTCATAAGACAAGCTGTTCATTCCAGGTATTAGTTTAGTAAACCTCTGAACCACTTCCAATACATTTGCATCCTTCCTTAAATAAGGAAACCAATACTGTACACAGTACTCCAGATGTAGTCTCATCAATGTATAATTGAAGTATAACCTCCCTACTTTTGCATTAAATTTTCCTGGCAATAAATTATAGCATTTTACTAACTTTCCCAATTAAATGCTGTACCTATATACTAGCCTTTTTAATTCCTGCACCAGGACACCTGGATCCCTCTGCATCTTAGAGCTCTGCAACCTTTCACATGTAGATTTTATTTTTATTTTTCCTGGCAAAATTCAGTCTTGTATAGAATGATTTGACTCCAAAGAGCTGTCAACCCCCCTCTTTTAAGGTAGGTTTATGCTGGAAGGTAATCTTAATCAGCATAAATTTATTAAATTTATAATGTGTGTTACATTCACTGGCCAGCTGAAATTCTGAGTTTGAATCTTTGGCATATGGAACATGTTAATGTATGACTGTTGACATTTCCCACTGTAATTAAACATTTGTGACATTGTACCATATTTGGAATTTTCAACCTGGTTTGAATATATATCTGTGATCTTTTGGATCAAACTAATAGTCACTTTAAAAAAAAAAAAGGGTATGGAAATTAAAGGAAGACTCAACTGTTCTGCTGCTGTATGCCTTGCAGTAGAATTCCAGTAAATTTTAGCAGTATTAATTCAATACTATGTCTTTGAATCGTACGGAATTTCTGAGGGCACATACATTAATTTTAGGATAGAAACTTCTGAACTATTCAGACACTTATTGGTATCAAAAGTAAAATCAGAAGCCATTGATGCCATCTTTTGTTGGATACCTTGTATAATAGACCTGTATTTACATTCAGTAATGTCTTTGTTGTTCTCCTTTTTAAAACCCGTAACATTGAGGCTGAGCATTTTTTCAAATACTAAAATCCTTGCCTATAATTTTTGAGCTTTTTTTAGTTATGTAAATTTGAACTTAAAGACATGATGTAAGAAAATATGATCGCTTTTGCAAGCCATTGAGAACACCTGCATTTAATGTTGATGCTTACCAATTTGCTCTGAAGCACTCACTGTGCAGTTGAGATAAGTATGCCTTTTTGCGCCAGTTGCTAAGCGATCGGTAAAGGTAGTGTTGAAGGTCTAAAGTAAATTTGATAATTATCGCTTGTTTTCATTAGGATGATCACATACCATGACTGAGCTGCAAAGATCACCTTTTAGTTACTTGCAAAATAATTTAATGTATTAAATAGTACTCTGGTGATACCTGTAGAATGTGGAGTCAAAATGTAAACAGTTTCTTCTTTCCAAATGAGTGGTTTTGTATTTTTGGTGGTGTTCTTGCAGCCCATAAGTTTGTTGAACTTGTCTTTGTCTTAAATGCGAGAGTAAACTTTATTTTTATTTCTAGGAATACATTGATTGGACATTGTATATTATAGAATACAAACTCATTCACAAGATCCCATTGTTTCATTTTAGGAAAACCGTAAACAGCCTTGCAGAATTGCATGCAGTTTATAGCACTGAAATAGCCATTCGACTCAACTGGGTCTATGCTGTTCTTTATACTCATTCAAGCCTTCCCTCATGTTATTCGATCCAGCTCTATCAGCATACCTTCTATTCTTTACCCTATGTACTTAAATATAGCTTTCCCATAAATGCATCTATGCTATTGGTCTCAGCCACTCTATGTTATGGCAAGTTCCACATTCTAATAGCTCTGTAAATAAGATTCTCCCGAATTCCTCATTGGTAAATTATGTTATTGTTATAACCCCTATATTTGGACTTTCCAAATGTGGACACATCTTCTCTATATATACTCTAGCAAACCCTTCCATAATTTTAAGGTCAACCATCAGTGATTTTTTTTTTTCAGAAGAGAAGTGAGCCCTAGTCTGTTCAACCATTACTCATAATCGTTGTCCCTCCATTCTTGTATCACTCCCATACATCTCTTTGCTCCTCCTTCAGTGTTTTGACATATTTTTCTAACAATAGAGAATAGATCAATGAATAGTTCCCCAGGTGTGTTGTACTGTACTCTAAGTGTAATCAACCATTATGAAATATTGCATGTACTCCCTTTTAAAATCGATAAAAGGTGAGAAAGTTCATAGAATCTACAGTGCGGTAGGAGGCCTTTTGGCCCATTGAGCCTGCACCGGCAACAATCCCACCCAGGTCTTATCCCCGTAACCTCATATATTTACCCTCCTAATCCTCCTGACACTAAGGGACAATTTATCATGGCCAGTCAACCTAACCCGCACATCTTTGGACTGTGGGAGGAAACTGGAGCACCCGGAGGAAACCCACGCTGACACGGGGAGAATGTGCAAACTCCATGCAGACAGTGACCTGAGGCCGGAATTGAACCCGGGTCCCAGGCGCTGTGAGGCAGCAGTGCTAACCATTGCTACCATGCCGCCTGTGAGTTGGAAATATGAAGGTCTTTAGAAGTTAGATTTTCATTCTTTAGATTGCATGTTGTATCCAATATTTTGTACATTTCACATGAATATAAAATAATAATGTTAAAGATTAAAGAAGTATGATACACTTTGATCTAAGCATTTTTTAAAGTAAAGCTAAACTGCTTGCCTTTTTAAAAATTCTGCTGTATCTGGTTCCATATTTACCATAAGTGTGTTTTTTAAATAAGGATATGAACTACAGTGATTTGGTGTAAACTCTTGATTTGGCAATAGCTGTTCTGAGACCTGATTCCAAAATGGTGATTCTGGCACTAATTATTAAGACAGGCAAGTATTTCAATCTTGTAGAGAGGGAAGAATTTCAGATGAGATGTATGGATGAAATCTACTTTTGGTTGTTTATGGGACTAAGTTTATGTTTACAGTGGCAGTCTTTAATGGTTTTGAGGATATGCAGCCAAAAAACTACTTAAGTAGTATAGAAATACTCTTGTTTTTGTATTATGGAATGGATTGTGTGATCAGCATTTGCTGCCTGTTCCTAATTGCAAATAAGCAGGTTAACTGTCATCTTGACCTGCTGCTTTCTGTGTGGTGAAGGTACACACCCACAGTGATAGTAGGTAATGTGTTGACTGATTTTGACCCAATGACAATTGGATTGTTCAGGATTGTTTGTGACTTAGAGGGGAACTTGGGGGCAGTGATATTCTCATGTGCTTGCTGCACGTCTCTTTCCAGCTATTAGAGAGGTTGCACGTTTGGGATGTGCTGTTGAAAAGCTTTGGACAGTTGCTGAAGTACATCTTGTAGGTGGTCTATGCTGTAAACAATGTGCACTTGTAGCAGAGGGAGTCAATGTTTAAAGTGTTGGAAGGGGTAAGAGTCAAGTTAACTGATTCATCCTGGATGTTGCTGAGCTTTGAGTGTTGTACTCATTTAAGACGGTTGTGGTGAATTTCATCACACCCCTGACTTGTGTGGTGTAGATGGTGGACAAGCTTTGGGGAGTCTGGAGACGAATTGCTCACTGCAAATACTGAGACACTTGCCTCTTGTAGCCACAGTATTCATGGTTTCTCTAGTTTTTGGTCAGTGGTGATGCCCATGATGTTGATGTTGGGGGTTTCGGTGAGTGTTACAATTTAAAAGCAGAGGTAGTTAGACTTTTGTGGAAATATCATTGCCTGGCATTTGTATGACCTGAATATTATTTGTTATTTATCTTCTCATCTCTAGATGTTGTCCAAGTCTTACTGCATGCAGGCATGACCACTTCATTATCTGAGATTTTGTGAATGGAACTAAACAGTATTTGGGCCGAGATGATTGAGATCTAACAACTACAACTATCTTCCTGTTAAGTATGACTCGCAATCAGTGGTGAGATTTCCCCTGACTCCCACTGACTTCAACAAAAACAGAAAATGCTGGAAAATCTCAGCAGTTCTGACAGCATCTGTGGCGAGAGAATAGAGCCAACATTTTGAGTCCGGATGACCCTTCGTCAGAGCTGATGAAGGGTCATTTAGACTCTCAACTCTATTCTCTCCACAGATGCTGTCAGGCCGACTGAGATTTTCCAGCATTTTCTGTTTTTGTTTCAGATTCCAGCATCTGCAGTATGTTGTTTTTATCCCACTTCAGTTGTACTCGGGCTGCCAAGTATCACACTCGAGTCAAATGCTGCCTTGATGTCATGAGTAGTCACTTGGCTTCTCTCTGGAATTTAGCTCATCCGTCCATATTTGGACCAAGATTATAATGAGGTCTGGAGTAGAATTGCCCTGATGAAACCCAATCTGATCTTGCTGAGCTGGTTATTTCTCATTAGCACTTTCAGTGGCATCTTCCTTAACCTTGAATCGGAGTGGGCTGATGGGGAAATAATTTGGAAAATTGGGTTTCTCTCTGCATTTTGTGGACTGGGCATACTTGAGCTATTTTCCATTTTTTCAGGTAGATGTCAGACTTGTAACTGTACTAAAACAATTTGGCTAGTTTTGGAGCACAAGTTTTCCATACTAGATCTGGAATGTTGTTGGGCCCATTCACTGTATCTGGGGCAATCAGGCGTTTCTTGATATGACTTCGAGTGAATTGAATTGGCTGGATGCCGCATCTGTGATGTTGAGACCTCTAGAGGAAGCCAAGACGGGTAATCCACTGGGCACGTCTCACTGAAGATGGTTGTAAATGTTGTCTTATGTACCATGTGCCGAACTCTGCCGTTGTTGAATGTGGGTGTATAATTGGATCCTCTTTATCCGGTTCGTTGATTAATTGCCCACTACCTTTCACATCTGCATGTGGCAAGACCACAAGGTTTTGCTCTGATCCATTGGTTATGTGATCGCTTGGCTCTTTCTATAGCATGCTATTTCCAAGCTCAGTAGTTTTTTTCTTTCCTGGCATTTGAGCAGTTCTGGCAAGGATAGTATTTGTTACCCAAATTGCCTTTGACCTTGAAGCATTGCAGCCCATCTGGTGTCAGTACACTCACACAGCTGTTAGGAAGTGAGTTCCAGGATTTAGAATCAGCAACAGTGAAGAAATGACAACATAATTCTAAGTTCAGATTGTTTGTGGCTTGGAGAGGAACTTCTAGGTGGTGCTGTTCCCATGTGTCTATTTTCCTTGTCCATTTAGGTGGTAGGGGTCACAAATTAGGATGGTGCTAACAAAGGAGGTTTAGCAAGTTGCTGCAGTATATGTGGTTTACAGCACTATGACGAGCACTCCATTACGCTCTGACTTGTGCCTTGTCGATAATGGACAGGCTTTGGTGAGTTAGGAGGTGAATTACTTGCTGCATAACTCCCAGCCTCTGACTTGCTCCTCTAGTTACAGTATTTATATGGCTGTTCCAGTCAATGGTAACTGTTAAGATGTTGATGGTATGAATGTCAGCGATGGTAATGCCGTTGAATGTCAAAGCGAGATGGTCCGATTCTCCGTTGTTGCAAATGATCATTGCCCCCTGCTACTTGTATGATGTGAATGTTACTCACCACTTAGCAGCCAAAAACTGAAATATGTCCAGTTCTTACTGCATATGGACAAGGGCTGCTTCAGTATTTGAGGAGTTGTAAATGATATTGAACATTATGCAATCTTCAGTGAACAGCCCCACTTCTGACCTTATGTTGGAGGGAAGGTAATTGATGAAGCAGCTGAAGATTGTTGGGTCTAGGACACAGCTGCAGGGCTTCCTCAGGGTAGTGTCCTGGACAGAGATGATTATCATCCAACAACCACATCTATTGTGCTTTGTGCTAGTTATGATTCCAAACACTGGCAAGCTTTTCTCCTGATTTTCCAGTTTTGCTAGGGCTTCATATTGCCACAATAAGTCAAATACTATCTTTGTATCAAAGTCAGTCACTCTCTCCTCACCTATTGTGTTCAAATCTACTGTTGATGTTTGGGTCAAGGTTGTAATGAAGTCTGGAGCTGAGTGACCCTGGCACAACCCAAACTAAGAATTGGTGAACTTGATATTGCCCCTTGATAGCACTGTTGATCTTCCATCTCTTTGCTGATGATCAAGAGTAGACCGGCAAGTAGCTATTGGTTTTGTCCTGTTAACATGCATGAAGTCCTGTGCTGCTCTTTTACAAGGTAGGCGCCCTATTTTTGTGTATGCCATGTGATGTTCCTGGCATGCCTTTCCAATGGATTCCCCCAAAAAGTTATATGAAAAGCAAGCATCACCACTAGCTATTGCTGCTTTAGTAATATCGAATATATATTTATTTCATTATCTAATTTCAGTCTCTCTTCACAATTATAGTCCATTATTGAACGGAGCAAATAACTGAAACCCTAATGTAGCAACACTGTCAAACACACAGGATGATTATGAAGCATTAAAACAATCTTTCAAGCAGAGATGGATCATTCTTCTTGTTTAGCGAGTCCATATTTGGCAGTATTCAAGTGCTCAGAGGTGTTTTAAAGCAATTATCTTTTTTTCTCACCGAAACCTCACTGCAGTTACAATTTCAGTGATCAAAAACTGTTGATATATTAAAACAGAAATAATAAATCTTAAAATGGAATAAGAAGCACAACGTGGTAAAATAGAGAATCTCGGGTGGAACAAAATTGAAACAAGACTCAATTGAATGGATGCCACAGGAGTGTTAGAATAAAATTAAATAATATAAATACAGTAAAAGTTATGAATATGGAGAGGTAAACTGGCAACTGGTTTTGGTTTAAATTTATCAGAGCTTTACATAAAAAAAGCTTTGAAATTCTTTAAACCTGCAATACTACAAAAGAATGAGGGAATAATATGCAAGTAATATTTTCAACATTTCCCAATCTAAACTTATTTTGGAGCACAAAGATTAACACAATTCATCATATATTTTAAACTGATCAAAAATAACCACAGAATCATGAGAATGTCACAATGACTGCTGCCATCACTAAATTGCTTGTTTTTGTTGAAGCAAACAAAAATATATATATAAGCATGTCCCTTATAAAAACCCTATGAAGTTTGCAAAGAATTTTAATACAATATAGGTTTCAATACTTAAGTCACATACCAGCAAAAACTAGTTTTGCCAGATAATCAAAATGGCTGTCGAATTCCATTCCTTCCTTATGCTCTGTAAAAATGTTGTATATGAATGAAAGAACAGAATATTTGTGTTTCTCTAAGATACAGTACAGTTCTCTATACATAGATCATCTATTTGTGCAGATAGATCATAGTCATGTATTGTACCTATACTGAGTCACTAATGAAACTATTTTTAAAAAATGCTGGCATAGTTTAAATTCATTGGCCAGCTTTATCTTGTTCATTATGCTGCCTAATCAAAACAAAGTTTATTTTCTTTGCTTTCTTGTGCTGAGCAGAGCACTGCACTTCCATAGCCTCTTCATGAGGTGTTATCTGAATAATAATTCCATTGCACTCTTGACTTGTGCCATCTACAAGGCACAAGTCAGGATTGTAATGGAATACTCTGCACTTGCCTGGATGAGTGCAGCTCCAACTCAAGAAGCTTGACACCATCCAAGGCAACGCAGTCCACTTGATTGCTACCCCTTCCACAAACATTCAATCCCTCCACCACTGACGAACAGTGGCAGCTATGTGTATCATTTACAAGATGCACTGCAGGAACTCCCCAAGGTTCCTATATCAGCAACTATCAAAATCACCACCACTATTATCCAGAAGAACATGTATTTGGGAACACCACAACCTGGAGGTTCCCCTCCAACTCTCCCACCATCCTGACTCAGAAATATATTGCTGTTTCTTCACTGTCACTGAGTCATAATAAGAAGTTTAACAACACCAGGTTAAAGTCCAACAGGTTTATTTGGTAGCAAAAGCCACACAAGCTTTCGAGGCTCTGAGCCCCTTCTTCAGGTGAGTGGGAATTCTGTTCACAAACAGAACTTATAAGACACAGACTCAATTTACATGAATAATGGTTGGAATGCGAATACTTACAACTAATCCAGTCTTTAAGAAACAAAACAATGGGAGTGGAGAGAGCATCAAGACAGGCTAAAAAGATGTGTATTGTCTCCAGACAAGACAGCCAGTGAAACTCTGCAGGTCCACGCAACTGTGGGAGTTACAAATAGTGTGACATAAATTCTGATTCTAGGATCGCATGATAAAGACTCAGGAGGAAAAAAGCAGAAATATTTATGTGAAATAGTGTGACATAAACCCAATATCCCGGTTGAGGCCGTCACTGAGTCATAATCCAGGAACTCGCTCCCCAACAAGACTGTGGGTGTATCCACACCTCAGGGACTGCAGCAGTTCAACAAGACATCTCACCACCACCTTCTGAATGGCAACTCGGGATGGACAATAAATGCTGGTCTAGACAGTGACGTCCACATCCTGTAAATCAATAAAAAAAAGTATGCACACTTTCTTTGAAATAAACTGTCATAATTGCCCTCATTTAATTTCCATACACATGCTTGGAATCTGTGCAGTGGGGTTGCTTATAGTTTAATCCTACTTAATGCAGAAAAATTTGTTTCTATTCTTAAAACATTTTCATAGAATCATAGAATCCCTACAGTGCAGGAGGAGGCCATTCGGCCCATTGAGTCTGCACCAACCACAAGCCCCTAGGATCACAAGGCCCTATCCCCATAACCCCATTCATTTACCCTAGCTAGTCCCCCTGATGCTAAGGGGCAATTTAGCCTGGCCAATCCACCTAACCCGCACATCCATGGACAGTGGGAGGAAACCTGAGCACCTGGAGGAAACCCACACAGACACGGGGAGAATGTGCAGACTCCACATAGATAGTCACCCAAGTCGGGAATCGAACCTGGGTCCCTGGTGCTGTGAGGCAGCAGTGCTAGCCACTGTGCCACCATGCAGCCCCTTCCCAATAATGAGAAGACTATAGGACCTTTTCATGTTTTCAGAATGTCCCATGCTTTACAGCCAATAAAGGATTATTGCATTAATGTGTTACAATGTTGAGAAATGCAAGCCAACTTGTATACAAACATCAAACAAATAATGTGACTCAGTAATCAGTTTTAATGGTATTCGTAGAGGGCTCAATTTTAGCTTTGCTCTTCGTAGCCCAAAGAGGATTTTTTATTTACTAGCCTGAGAAGGCAGATGGGGGTCTTGGCTTAACCTCATATTCAAAAATAATGCTTTTGACACTGAGAACAGTTTCTTAAAGGGGACTTAAACCCACAACTTTCTGATTCAGTGGCAAGATGATTACACTGGAGACTGGCAGTAACCTGTGTGCTCACAGTGGATAGACTGAGTCTCCAAGCCCTAGAACAACAGGTTGTAAGCAGTTGTGCTTTAAACTGTCCATTGACTCGAGATAAAAGAAAAATGGGGTCTCAAAAATAGTTAATCAGCTTCTCTATTTGGATACAAGGCCCAAGTGGTTCACATTGCCATGGTGATGGGATTTTAGATAGGAAGCGTACAGAGAAATCCATGGTGATATCGGGTTACAGGCTTTTCCAGAATGTCACTGAATATCAATGACAGGTTAGTCCGTCAGGGTCAGAGAGAGGGAGAGGTTAGAAACTGAGTGTATCTAGTTCATAGTCCTGGAATGCAAGTGGAAACTTATGCTTGAATTTAAAAGACCAAATTCATGAGGCGTGAAACCAAGGCTTGAAGATTCGCCTAGCTTGTGCTAGAGCAAAGATGTCCAGTAATACATTCACTGTAAAGGATAGTTCTGGAGTGAGATGTTACCAGGTTGAGGAAGGAAAAGAGCAGAAGTAAACCCTCGGGAGCTAAGATTCATTTTGTACTGATTCTAGGATAATTGAATGTCTACTTGAAGGACATTGTAACATATATTCTACAGTAGATTTATTTGGTTGTGGGTCTGTAGTTTAAAGTCTTGAGTTTGCGACAGAAATAGTATTTAGTCATAGTGCTTTTAGTCTGTTACATTAAATATCTTAAAATGTGAAATCTTGTGTCGTCCATTCTGGTATTAACTGATTTTTTAAAAGGTTGCCGGTCTGTACAAAGATAATGACAGCAGTTATTGAACTTTAATGGATTATGTATTGAGAGAAGGTTTGCATTTGTAGACATCTGGCACACCTGTCAGAGGATCATTTTACTGAACTTTCAGACATTTACATGATCAAAGTACAGTTCCACCTGCTGACGGCCTTGTGCATGGAAATTTAGGACCCATTCATATCATGGCTACAGATCTTCAGGCTGTAAGTGGAGGATATACTGAACTAGCAGTCAACATCCACATTGGCCTGGATGGAAACCACAATGCTCAGATTACCCAGCTACCCATTAGCTGGGACACTTGAGAGACATTCGCATAAAAAAAATAAGGCAGAGGATCAAGAATGCCTCAGGCTGTTTCATTTATGGCAGAAATCTGGGACAAGCCTAGTTACGTATCTCAGGAAAATATAGGGCAGTGCAGATGGGGGAAGAGACCCCACTGCCTCCATCCTGCTAATCTACATCTGCTTCCCTTTTCCTTCCATTAACCAGGTTGTGCCTGCCACTCACCTTTTCTTTCTTCCTTGCCTCTTTTTCTCCTGTTTTGCTTCTGCCATCTTCCTCCTCTCCTTTTTCCTTCCTTCTCTCCCCTCCCTCTTCTACCCCCTTCCTCATTTACTTCCACTCTTCCTTCATCCTCCCTGTCACTTGCTCTTCCTCCATTCCGTATCCTTGTCCTCATTTTCCATCTCCCTTTATAATCCACTTACCTTTCCCCATTAGTAAATGGCTGTGTATTTTTTAAGAAATGTTACATGGCTGCCCTTCAAAAGAAATTATATTAAAAATACTGCAATTTCATACTGGATTGTTTCTTTGGGCAGATGTATTTTTTTGAATACATGGGAGTATCACCATAGCAAGTGTTCAGCAGTTCTGAAAGCTGTCTCGTAAACAGCCATGTCCATGTCACAATCCTGATCCAGGGTTAAGTTTATTTTCCGTTTGGTCATTAGTTACTTCACAACCTGCTGTTAATGCAATTTAAATTAGATGCAAAATTGATTGAACATTATTCTGTTTCCTGTAAATGGCTTTTGGTACTGTCTCATGCTGGTGACAAATGATAGCATATTTAACAAATGGGAAGCAGTAAGATTATGACACTGATGCATAATTATACATCACTTTGTTTGGAAACCTGATTTTTTTTTTAAACTGGCGCTGTGAAAGACTTGTTTCTGTGCAGCAGCCTGTTGTGACCATCTCCAGATTTTTTTTTTTCTGTTGTGGGTCTGCTCATATAATTATCAGAGATAGGAAATCTGAATAGGACAGTTGCTAATGCTAGTAAATGATGGAACTTCCATATATTTAGCATAAGAAATAGATTAAATATTGATGTTAGGAGTAAAAGCATATGTGCCTTTTCTTCATGTATTTTCCTCTGATATAAGTTGTTGGGAGCACATTAAATGGTTCTAACTAATGCAGTAATATTTCTAATTTGCCTCAAATAGTGTGTGACAATACACTTTAAGAAATGTAGTTGAGTCGTGGGCCGGAATTTTGCCGGAATCAGGGCGGGCAAGGCTCGCAGAATGGCATTCCCTGTTGGCCTCGGGCGAGATCTTATGAGCCTCGAGCGAGCAAAGCGATAAAATTCTGGCAATGGTCTTGTGCAAGATCTGCTGTACCAGTTCTATGCATTTGGAGCCGTTTTGTCTGGATCCGGTAGCACTGAGTTGTTACTGCAGCAGCTTAATTGATCTTACTTGCTAAGGTGTTTGTTTTAATCTGAACTAATGGTGTTCTGTTATTTTAGGGCTCTCCTGGGATTTTGCAGACTGGGTTAGATTGGATTGATTGACAGAAAAAAAAATCAGGTGACTGGGTGTTGCTGGGTTTACACAGTAATGAAGTCAGTCTGCTGTTTGGGATCTTTGAGAGGTTGCTTTCTCTGCCTCTCCTTCTTTCTCTGGATGTAGAGACTGGAATCTGCCAGGGAATAAGTCTCTTTCTCTGAGATTCTGCTCTTTTGGGGTGGATCTTCCTCTGGAGGTGACTATGAGAATTAGAAGACCGGTGTCTGGATTTCTGTCCAGATGTATTAAAAGCGCTGGAAATCTAGCATCCACGTGAGCATATTGATTTTTGGTGCTGTTTCGGAAGAATGGTTTTATGTCTGTGGGGAAACTGCTAAATTGGGACAATAGAGGTGAATAGCTGTTAAGAAATATACTTGCTCATGTTAATTGGTATAATTTATGCTAATTCTTTTTGTTAAATTCTAACTGTGTTCTTAAAGTTTGTTTTGATAAAAGTTTTCTCGTGGGTCAATTGAATTATACCTGAAGTGAAACACCTTATGCTCACACTTTAATACCAAAGTCAAATGTAAAAGTTGGGGTCTAGGCTGACTGCATAATATATCGTGTCTGGTCTAGTCCCTAACAAGTGAAATAAAATAGATGATGTACATTATTTCAGAAGGCCTGCATGTACAGATATATTCCGCACAAATGCAATGCTGAACACTTGGACTTGTCTATTTATAGAAAATTTTGATCCAAGTAAAAAAGAATGTTTGTATTTAACACAAGTGGAACAGTCCTCAAAGGTTGTATATTTTTCTTTTAAGTTCTCGATATATCTAAGAGCATTTGAAATTACATCTCAAATGTTTGCTTATTATTTGGTGTAATTTTCTGTAATCTAAATGTAGACAGTTGAATTTTAAAAATGAGTAAAAACTACTTCTGTCTGATTTACAAACAAAGCACTAGAACTATGCTGTTGGTCAGTCAACACCTGAAAGAGAAAAATCAGGTTAAAGTTGTGATCAGAGGCTTTAGCAAGATATCTATCCTGCAGATGAACTTGTGCCTTCCTTTCTCTTTTTTCTTTTTTCTCTTTAAGGTTAACATTTTCTTTTCCTCTCAAAATGACTTATTTAATGTTTTTAATGATTCAGTTTCTCAAGAATCATATTTTTTCAGGTTTTTGACTTTTAATATCTCAAATTTGAAATAATTGTGTTCATATTTTATATATGGTTCTTTGCAATTCTGACACTGATTTTTAAAAAATACTTTCCCTCGATCAAAGTTTAATTGTCTGTGAGTGTAGAATATTTATGTATTTAGTTAAAATGCAACTTATAATCATGCCCAATGCTTTACATAACTGCTTTGAGAGAAGCCTGCTGCACTGGTGTCCCCCACAGATCTAACTTTGTCCCCTCCTATTTCTGGATTACATGCTGCCCTTCAGCAACACCGTCTGAAAACGTAGCAACATTGTTCTCTCATGCTGATGATGCCCAACTCTATTTCACCATTCTCATCTCAACTCCTCCTCTGTTGGTAAATTATCAGGTAGTTTATCCGATATCCAGTACTGGATGAGTAGTATTTTTCTCCATTTAGACATCAAGAAGACTGGAGCCATTGTTCTTGGTCCTGCTCCAGTAGCGAGCCATCTTCCTAGTAGCTGCCTGAAACTAAATCAATCTCTTCACAACCTTGGTGTCATATTTGGTTTGGAGATTAACTTTTGATCACATATTGGTGTCATCATTAAGTCTGTCTAATTGCCACTTGACTGATTTTGTCCCTTCCTCAACTGAAAACTCCCATTCATATCTTCGTTAACTCTGGACCTATTTCACACTCCTGGTGCATCTCGCACAAGTTATCTTCTATAAACCTGATTGGTGGCACAGTGGTTAGTACTGCTGCCTCACAGTGCCATGGACCTGGATTCGATTCCCGGCTTGGGTCACTGTCTGTGTGGAGTTTGCACATTCTCCCCATGTTTTGCGTGGGTTTCCTCCGGGTGCTCCGGTTTCCTCCCACTGTCTGAAAGATGTGATGGTTAGGTGCATTGACCCGAACAGGCACCGGAGTGTGGCGACTAGGGGAATTTCACTGCAACTTTGTTGCAGTGTTAATGTAAGCCTTACTTATGACTAATAAATAAACTTTACTTCACACTACTCCCTGTATCCCAAGTCCCATTCAGCTATCATTCCTGTGCTCATTGAGCTTCATTGGTTGCCAGTCGAGCAACATTTGGATTTTAAAATTCTTAGTCTTGTTTTCAAATCACTCATGACATTGTTACACCCATCTTTGTAATCACCTCCAGCCCCTCAAACCTCCAAGATATTTGTGCTCATCTAATACAGATCTATGGTGCATTCCCAAATTTAATTGCTCCTCTATTGGTGGCCATGGTGGTCAGTTGTTTAAGTCTATATAAATAATTATTTAATTATAATTTAGTTAATTATTAAGTAATTAATGATGTAAGTTATTTCTATCAATTTGCCTTTCTCACAGACAAAAGTTCTTCTGTTCCTATTCTACAGCGCATCTCATTTACCAATACATAATCTATGCTGTATTCTTCTTGATTAGTCTCTTAAGTTGAACTGAAAAATGGATCTTTGACTGTGCCTATGTCATGGATTATAAAGATAGTTAGATTTATAGCTATTGGGTAGAATTCATATTGAATTAGAAGGTTATACTTTAGAATGGAATAAATGGATACCCAGATGTTTTTCATATACGAACAGGGACAGCATTGATTTTAATTAAAGACAGGGAACATTACTTCATGTTTGTAGAATCCACTGCAATTTTAGAAAGGCTTTTTTTGGGATGCAGGTATTGATTAAGGGCTATCTTTTCATGATTTTAAGTGCTCTATTCTTTACCTAAGGAATAGTAAAGTCCATTAATGACAGTTCAATCTGAAACTTGGTATCGTTGTCTATTAAGATAGGATTCTCAAAATCTAGCTCAGGTTATCATGAAAGGCTAGTGAGCTTCTAACAGTCAGAATTGAACATTATCAGACACTTTTTACAAAGGACAGATGTGATGAGAATGCAGCTTTTTGATGACGTGAAAGAAAACTAAACTTTCAAAACGATTATATCTGTGTTAAAGTTTAGAAATCACTTTATGAAAGTATAGAAATAAATCGGTGTTGATATTAGAACACAGTACAAACATTTATTAACCAGATAAATGTTCACACTGTTCAAATTATAAGGTGATCCTCAACAATAAAATCAATAATTGTGAAAAGGAAGAGCTTAAAAAAGAAGGAACACCCATAGTTGCTAAGGATAATGTAATTTTATTCAATGGGGTATCAAAGTAAGGGCTTTTCTCCAGAAACTCAGAAATGTTGAGAAATCTTAAACCAATGTTTTTCAAGCTATTGAAGAGCTGGACAATTTAATCAAGCTGTTTTTTGTGTCGTGATCTTCAGACAGCTAAACTTCTTGGGGATTTGAGGTAACACTTTGTTTTAAATATCTCATGGGTATCCTAAGAGATTTTAGTCTGTAAGCATTTTAAGAGTGTCTTCTACTGGATTCTGTATTAGAACGAAGATTATGTTTTCCATCTTCCTATAGTCTTTAAAGTTGCGATGTACTTATCTACTTGAAGTCTACAGCATGTTTTGGTTCATTTAACATCTCACATTATAGTGTACAAGTTTAAGGACCCTCCCCCCCTCTGTTTACTCCTGAAGTGGGGAGATAAAATCTTTTGAAGAGAGATCCTGAACCCTTTATAGTATCCAGTACTTATAACCTGGCTGATTATTTTAAAAAGACCATCTGAAAGAAGTAATATCTCTCGACAGTTTTCTTCCTTGGAAGAAAAATGGTTCACTTGCTTCGATCCAAAATAAATGTCTACAGGAATTGACTAATTTAAATTTGGGTGAAAGTGATCATTAGGGAAGAGCTCCTGATCGGATGTATAATTTGTTTCACCCAATCAATGTAAGCACCTGCCAAACACAAGACTATCTGAGATGGTGGGAAATTATTGGTTATTACTTGTGTGAAGACTAAACTCGTTCAGAAAAATGAAGCGAGGTTGCTAAGCATCAGAACGTCACCCAAAATACTTCCGTTGAATTATTTGGCAATCAATAATCAAGAAAACTAGAAGCTGATGTTCGGCCTATTTTCCTTGCCTTGAGCATTAATTGGTTCAATGATCAAAATTGTTCAGCAATTTCAAATTTTTCAAGATTCTAGAATAAGCGAGTGGGGAAAATTTCATAAGATTTTTATAAAAATAAATCCCTGTTTTGCAAAATTCTTTGGACTTGCCAGTTAATAATACCAAGTGGGAGTAGAGGATATTGAATTAATTTTGAAAAGTAAGTAGGTAATTCCATTGAGCAGTCCACAAATTCCTCTTGCTCCCTACATCACCCCACCTTCTTGCATTTATAGCAATGCATAAGCAAACTTGACTGTTTCTCTTGTTTAGTTCAGAATGGGCCAATGAAAACTATCCATACCCTACCTGGAGCAACATGGCTAGGATCTGGAACTCTGTTGTACGGATGGATATTGAAACCGTGCCCCTTGCATTATGTCATACAGTTTGAGTTGAATTGGGAAACAGCAAGAAGTGCTTACAGGGCTTAGAGCTTTGAGTGTGTGGAACTCAGACAACAGCAGTATGTGCAGTACTCTAGGAACAGTGATGCGGAGAGGTGGCTTTGCAGTTTTCAAGTACTTGGGAGGAAGCTGAAGAAGTCTGGAACAATTGAGAAAAGGGATCCTGAAAGGGGAGTATATTGGCAAGGTCAGTGACGTGATGTGCTGTGGTTGGTTAAGCAGCTTTTTTTCAGTGGGAAAGCGTTGAAGGTGAAGGCTGCAAGTTTGCATGAATTCTCCCTCTGCCTCCAGGCACACTTCACAGTAGAGGTCATGGAGTTTGCTTTAAAAATGTCAATAATCCTGAGCTCAAAGTCAGTGTATTTCAGGTAATTCGGGGTGAAATCCCTGTGGAACGCAGAAATACTGACCTGCTGACGACATACATAGGAACAATGGAGGATCAAATGGATTTGAATATCCATGTATACAGATCATTAAAACTGAGTGCAAAGATGCTAAGAGCAATCAAGAAGGTGCTGTATTTCAGATGGGTTGGAATACAAAAATGTGGAATTGATGCTTCAGCTATAGGGAACCTTGGGCAGATCCTGTGGAGTACTACATTGAGATTTTGACATCGCACCTCAGGAAGGGTGTCTTGGCCTTTGAAGGGGTGCTGTACATTTGCACTAGAATCGTAGTGGGGCTTAAAATGGTTAAATTATGAGGATAATAATATGCTTGATTTTATATTTGAGGTGTCGTACAGTTAAAGCGATAAAGGGTTTTAATTGGGTAGATAAGTTAGAAGGCAAATATTTCTCTACTTGGGCAATCTGGCAAGAGGGGCATATTCTTTAAATTGATCAAAATTGGGGTGAAATCAGAACGGACACACTGCACACAAAGGTAGCAGAAATCTGGAGCTTTTTCTTTTTGTCAAGAATGCCATGGCTACTGAATCGATTGAAATTTTCAAAACTGCAATCGACTGAGATCGATAAATATTTGTCAGGTGAGTGTACCAAAAATTTGGAATAAAGATAGGCAAATGGAGTTGAGGTGCACATCAGCCATGATCTAACTGAATGGCAACAAGATTGCAGGACTGAATGGCTTACTCCTGTTCCTACGTTACCACCTGGATACTGCAATAATTGAAATTCCAGATCATAGAATCCCTACAGTGCAGAAGGGGGGCCATTCAGCCCATCAAGCCTGCACTGACAACTATCCTACCCAGACCCTATCCCTGTAACCCCATATATTTGCTCTGCTAATCCCCCTGATACTAATGGACAATTTATCATGGCCAATCCACCTAACTTGCACATCTTTGAACTGTGGGAGGAAACTGGAGCACCCAGAGGAAACCCACACAGACACGGGGAGAATGTGCAAACTCCACACAGACAGTGACCCAAGCCAGGAATCGAACCCAGGTCCCTGGCGCTGAGGCAGTGGTGTTAACCATTTTGCCACTGTGCTGCCCTTAAATGATGTAGATTTCTCCCTCTGGACACTAGAACAGCTGCCAGCAAAAACAATTAATAGCATGTCAATCAATGTTTAAGACAAGCAAGCTATAAATAGATGTTTAAGAATGGGCCGGAAGATCCAAAAAAACAGGATAGACTTAAATGTTCAAACATTGCTTATGGCATAATGATTCCCCTGTTGCTAGGTTTAAAGAAAGTCATTTGTGGAACACATTTAAACAGTGTTGATGAGTGAGAGTTCCAGGAGTTGATCCATATCCTGCCACAGATACCTTTTAAAAATGCATTATAAATGTCAACAAATGTCAAAAAATTGCATTTTTTGATAGCCTTTCTTCAGAAATGTATTATTTAGGGTGGATTCTTAGACAGCAATTAGCACATAGTTTGTGGAGGGAATGGATTTGATGACCTTTTTCCAGACTGGATGTTCTTCACATTTATCACTTCTTAGTTTATTTGGTCTTTGACAAACAATCATTTGCTCATACCCAATGAGGGGAACTAGAAAACTGAGCAAACAGAAAACATTGCTAACTTATTTTGGTACTACATGGACGACTTGGAAAGAGATGTGGCAGTAAATTACTCAAACTTACGGTAGACTGGGACCTGGTGGTTTATGTTTCAGGACCCTGGATAAGTAAGGAAGAAATAGTGGCAGCTCTCAGAAAAAAAGATTTGTACCAGAAAATAGCAAACTGAATCAGGAAATTATATACCAATTGTATTGGCATATAATTGCAATCTATATTATGAGTTGAAATTACTGATCATTTGGAGAAACGTGAAATAATTCAATCCATCAGTCTGGTCACTTTACTAACGACAGATATTGATAAAGGAAGTGTGGTTGAATGACTTTTCAGAAGCATATAAAGCACTAAGTTAGATGTGACAAAAATTGTTATTGAGAATTGATTGATGGCTGAAGAGGTCAATCCTCGAGAGGCAGGTTCTGCAGTACGTGATAGATATGTATATTGGATATAAATATCAACTGGATTTTTGCGCAAGTGTTTCACAATTTATTTTTGTTTCTTTAACGGAGACTTATGCAGTACATGTGTTATTTTCTTCAGACCATTCTTAATCATCTCCTGAAATGCAAGCTTGTGTTAGAATGAAAGCACATTAACAACAGTTGAGTAATTGGCTAGTAATTTTTCCATATGCTATGGTAGATGTGATCTTGTGCATATCTTATTGATTTTCCCATTTATCATCCCACCTCTGTCCTATCAGCATTTACATAGGATCAGGGAGCTTTAGTTCCAACCTATTCGATTGATTTCGGACCTTTTCCTATAGCTCTACTCATGTTCATGGGAAAATTACACAAGTATTGTGAGACAAACCAATATCTTAGTTTTGTGTCAAGTACAGGTTAGCATCTTCATTTAATTATTAACCTCTGATCGTGGGAGAGGGTTTCATTACTGCTGTCATTTTCAAATTCACACACGTGCATGCATTATCCTTAGCAATTAATCATGAAGTTTTGTTCTTGGTTGTGCAAGCAGTTTTCGCATTTTTCAGTTTCTCACCTCCGTATACAGTTGGGATCAAGATTAGTTTTGTAAAATCTTTTCTTGAAGTAGTAATGTTCTTGTTGAAAAATGTTTAGCATATCTTTTCCTTCCTCTCTTTTCCAACATAGAATCCATTGGCATACCTGCCATTGTAATGCATGCTTCTGATGTTACAGTGACAAGGATATGCAGACTTTCTGGCTATTCTCTCTCTTCCCAGCAATAACATTCACACTCCTCTTCATTCACTCTCATTTCTCGCCCTACCTGACTCAGCATTTCTAGCAACATCTGTGGAAAGAGAAACAGAGTTAATGTTGCAGGTCTGTGACTATCAAATTCCGACTTGTTCAAGTGTTGTTCCATTTATGTAAATAGCCCTCTTAGCATGAATTGGTAAAAAGCCCTAGAGAGTAGCACAACAGCAGAGACTAAGCATAACAATACAAAACACGAGGGCACTCAATAGAGCATAGAGCTCATGCCATGTTAACTTGACATCAGTACAATTACATAACTGTTTCTCGAGATTTTTCGCTGCCTGGTTGATGCTGTGCAACTACAAAGCTTAAAAAACATCTTTGAGCTTCCATTTGATTTGTTCAAAATACTAAAAGCAACGTTAGAACTAAGATCTAGAAGTTCTTTGTTCAGAGTTATTAAAACTTAAACCTAACGTTTCAAGAAGATACTACAGGTAAAAGCCCTGAATACATTCAAGATACAGTTAGATACTGCAATGGAAGCACTGAACGGTGCATCTGGCCAGAATTAATGTGACCTTTCTCATTCAGATACTGAGCCTGGATCTTTGGTTTGTATCGTTGAGTGTCCATGGTACAATGACTTGACTTAGTAGCCACATTAAAAAAATGTGTATGTTGTTCCACAGACAATAAAGCTGATTTTGAGTAAAATGAACAACTTGAGAAATTTAAATGATATTCATTCTGAATTAGCTGAATACAAAGAAATTCCAATCTATCGAGATGTATCAAACTGCTTTTGCTTAAGAATAGCATTGTGCCGTGGAAAGATCTAGGAAATGAATGGTGCAAGCAGTATGGACGTTGCATTTTAAAGTAAGAAACAATTTTAATATGCTTTTTGATTAATTGAAACATTCCAAACTTTTTTTTATGGTAAGCTTGACATGAGTGCTTGCTTGGTTGTCTAAAATTTTCTACTTATGAAATCCTCAGCAAACGCCCACTTTCATGGAATGAGAGCACCACTAGCAAGGCAGCATTTGTTGCTCATCCCTAATTCTCCTTGAAAAGGTGGTAGTGAGCCACTAAGTACACCCACAGTGCAGTTATAATAGAGTTCCAGTATTTTTACTCTAAACAATGAAGACACGGTAATGTAGTTCCAAGGCACTGTGATTTGTGGCTGGGAGGGAAATTTGCCTGCTGCCCTTTATCTTCTAGGTGGTAGTCATTGCGAGTTTGGAAGGTACTTTCAAAAGGGGCTTGGCGCATTTCTGCTGTTAACCTAATATATGATACATACTGCTGCCACTGTGCATTGGTGGTGGAGGGAGTGTATTTCTAAGGTGGTAAATTGGGTGCTGATCAATTGTCCTGGATGGTATCAAGCATTGTGGGTGCTGTTACAGCTGCAGTGCAGACAAGTTGAGCATATTTCATCACACTTTGACTTGTGCCTTGTAGATGGTGGACAGGCTTTGGGGAGTCAGGAGGTGACTAACTCGTTCAGACTTCACAGCTTCTGACCTGCTCTTGTAGCCATAGTATTTATATGGCTGGTCCAGTTAAACCAGTAGTCAATGGTAACCTCCCCAGAATGCTGCCAGAGGAGTATTCAGCAATGGTAATGCTAGTGAATGTCAAGGGCAGATGGTCAGATTCTGTCTTGTTGGAGATGGTCATTGCCTGGCACTCAGTGTATTAATTTGCAGTTTGTTATTCCCAGTCCCATTGATAGTGCATGTGCCTCAAAACCATTTTGGTGAATGTTCTTCTTTTGCCCAGGTAAAAATGTTACTTTTGTCAATATGTTGCAGTTTTTTTAAAAGAAAGACTTGAATTTATATAGCACTTCTCACAGATGTTTAAAAGCACTTTACAGTTAATGAAGTGCCAATGTAGTCACTATTGTAATGTAGGAAATCTAACAGCCAACTTGCACTCTCCCACAGACACAAATCTGAGGACACTGAGAATAACTTTGCTGAACTTCTTCAAAATAGTGTCATGGAATCCTTTACACCCACCGGAGCAGGCAAATGGGGCCTCCATTTAATGTCTCACCTGAAAGATGATACCTCCAGCAGTGCAGTGCTCCTTCAGTACTGCATTGTAGTGTCAATGCCTTTAATATAACAACATCCATTAAACTTTATTGGACTGTTAGTACTCTCAGTTTACAACTTGACTTTTCCTATATGCTTTGGACTAAAGGGAGGTTTTTGAAAAACAGGATGAGTGGCAATGCACCAAGTCAAGAATGTAACCTGTGACCCTGCTGCTTGATATAACCTTGGATTAAAATCTTTACAGTTTACTCTCTTCCAGTACTATCAAATTTGCTGCTAGCTCACATCCTGCTGCTTTCAGACATTATGGGCAGAATTTTGTTTTAATGCAGAGTGTCACAGTGGGCAGGAAAGGTGGCATTGAAGCCACCAGCCCCAATGGCAGGTTTCTGTGCTTTATCATTAGAATTTCTGGGTGGAGAAAAATCTACAACGTCACGCTCTGATTGGGCCCATCCCACCAGCAACTTTGTTTTTAAAAGATCAGGGTGCCGTGAGGCAATGCCTGCCCGTACCACCCAACCCCCACCCTTCCACCCACCTCCCACCCATCCCCCACCCATCCCCCGAGCAATTCACTCACCTGAGCACCTCTGGTGGGTTCTGCTTGCCAGGTGCACACCATGGGAGACTGTTGTAAATTCTGCCCCATGTTGAGACCAGAATATCATTGTTCATCAGAACAGACTGATTTTTCATGATTTTTTTTCTCTCCTTTTTATGTTACACTTTCTGCTTGCTTTGTTCGTCTGGTCCCTCAGATGTGAAGGATAAAATTTACAAGGAACTCATGGACTAGATACTCAAGTTCCTGAAACAATAGAAACAATTGGCAGTTGCATTTTCAGTGTATATGGCAGATTGAACTATTTTTAAACTATTAGAATCTTCTCCACCTGGAAATTGTAGGAGTACCGACCTCCACCAATCCTCCTTTAATAGATTGGGCGGCACGGTAGCACAGTGGTTAGCACTGCTGCTTCACAGCTCCTGGGACCTGGGTCCGATTCCCGGCTTGGGTCACTGTCTGTGTGGAGTTTGCACATTCTCCTCGTGTCTGTGTGGGTTTCCTCCGGGTGCTCTGGTTTCCTCCCACAGTCCAAAGATGTGCGGGTTAGGTTGATTGGCCATGCTAAAAATTGCCCCTTAGTGTCCTGAGATGAGTAGGTTAGAGGGATTAGTGGGTAAATATGTAGGAATATGGGGGTAGGTGGGATTGTGGTCGGTGCAGGCTCGATGGGCCGAATGGCCTCTTTCTGTACTGTAGGGTTTCTATGATTTCTGAGATCCTTGGAGAGGTGTGGATTGACTATGGAAAGCCAGCATGGTTTGTTAAATGCAAATCATGTTGAGTTCTTTGAAGAGGTAACAGAGAGGTTGATGAAGGTAATGTGGTGTACGTGAAATTGCAAAAGGTGTTTGATGAAGTGCCAAATAATAGGTTTGCTATCAAAGTTGAAGCCCACAAAATGACAGGGATAGTGGTAGTATGAATACTAAATTGGCTGGGTGACAAAATACAGAATGGTGATCAATGTTTGTTTTTTGGACTGGAGGAAGATATATAGTGGGGTTCCCTAGGGATTGGTACTATTAACACTGCTTTTCTTGACCTATATCAATGGCCTAGACTTGGTTGTGCAGGGCAAATTTAAAATTTTACAGATGACAAAAGATTTGGAAGTATTGTGAACTGAGAGGAGGATGGCAATAGACTCCAAGGAGATACAAGACAGGCTGAATGGAATGCACAGATGAAATTTAAAGCAGAGAAATATGAAGTCATATATTTTGGTAAGAAGAATGAGAAAGACAAATAAAAGATACAATTCTAAAGGGGGTGCAGGAACAGAGAGACTTGGTGGGGGGGTTATGTACACACATGTTGAAGGTGACAGGGCAGGCTGGAAAGTAGTTAACTAAGCGCACAGGATCCTGGACTTGATAAATAGAAGCATAAAATACAAAAGAAAGGAAGCTATGGTGAACCTTTATAAAGCACTGATTTGGCCTCAATTGGAATATTGCGCTCAGTTCTGGGCACTGCACTTTAGGAAGTTTGAAAGCTCGAGAAAGAGTTCAGAAAAGATCTTCAGAATGATTCCAAATTTGAGAAACTTTAGCTACGTGGCTAGATTACAGAAGCTGGAGTTGTTCTCCTGAGAGGAGAGAAGGTTCAGAGGGACTCTCTTGATAAAGAAGCTCTGTGTCTTGGTCTTGACTTCACCAATTAGCTGAGACCTTATTAACAGCTGCGGGAGAGCAAGATTCTGCAGGTTTATTTAGGAGAGCTAATGTAGGCCAAACTGATTTTTCTCCATCATGCTTATCTTGCAATCTTGACCTTCCTGCCTCTTGTCTCTGCTTGCCTCTAATTTTATTAGATCTGGAATGGCCTGTATTCAAGTTGAGAGAAAACAGCATTCCGTTTCAATTTTCTCTTTCTACATTGTGCAGAAATCCAGGTTGGCATCAGCTAACCACAGTAACTGATTTCTCTTCCCTCCTGCTGTTTTCAGCCACAGTGATCTCCTTGGATATAGGTGGTCATTCACCAATGTTTCTTAATATTTTTTATTTAAAACAAAACATGTGGATTTTTATCTTTTTTTCTGAACTAATTTTGCTGAAAAGGGTAAGAAGAGACTAGCGGTTTGATTTTGATTTAACTTTGGGAAGTTCACTGTCAGTTGTCATTAAGATGGGCTTGGGAAGGACGTATTTACACTGCAATGAGATTTCAGGACTACTACAAACTGGAATTTGATTCTTAATGCCAGTACTGTATTTTCAGCTTCAATTCCTTTTAAGGTCTGGTATGTGGCTGCAGAGTATAATCCTAGTGCACACACTTTGTTTTGCTTTTAGTGATTTATTCCTTATGACTGACAGCTGTATAATTCCAATATATGTAAAAGCAACATTTCCTTACACCAGTCAATAAAATTCTAATGTAACTTTAAGCCTAAAATTGTGACATGCATCCCACCAGTTTTCCCTTCTCCACCGCATACCCTCGCCCCTGCCATGATTGCTACTTGCTATGACCTTGGTGAAAAACCCAGAAGCAATATAGTTTCACTCAAGTGGGCAATCGTAGCATAGTACTCTTGAGCATATTCACCGAAAGTGTTCTAAGCCTGTTGAACTTGGCTCTTGCCGTTTATGATGTCATTTCAACCCTTTGAATCTTCACAGCCTGTGCATTCTCCCAATCCATTCGTAGCATTTATTAATTATGCCATCATGGATCTTGCTCTTCAAAAGGCAAGATCTCGCTTGTATAGCATGACCAGTCACTGTTAATTTCAATGAGTAATATGCATAAATGTACCGAGTTTTTTTTCTGCAAGAAGTTAAATATTTTTTTAAAATTTCAACAAAATATTTTTCATGTGTGTTGTTGAAGTCTTTTAATTTGAAACCTGTTGAAAACAACTAGATGCTTTGAATTAAACCAGTATATTTTCAATGCCTGGGAAATCTTCTTGCACATTATATATTTAAAATAGGTATTTAATTTATCATTGTCTTGTGGTTTACCAAATCAATTTGAAGCCAGTAGCACCATATTTATGTTGCCAGTTGTGCAGAGTGAGCTTTGCAAATGCATGTTTTTATCATGTTTTAACCACACTCAAATGTAATAAGCTCTGATTATGTGATGACTGGAGGCACTTTAATTCTTGAGCAGTTTTTAAACTAGTCATGATACAACATTAAAATTATAGTTTGTGCAGGTGTGACCCACTCTGCTGCAGGAGGTTTTCAGTGTGGTACTGAGCGTTAGTCTACTATGGCATGGAGGCAGACCATTTGACCGATTTTTGAGTTCTTGTCAGCTCCCTCCCTGCAGAACAATATAGTTAGTCCCATTCCCTGTTTGAACCTCATGGCCTTGCAAGTTTATTTACTTTAAGCGCCTATCTGATTTCTTTTTGAAATCATTGATATGCTTCTGCATCCACCATCCTTGCGAGTTGAGTTCTATGTCATTTCCACTCGCTGCGGAAGAAGTTCTTCCTCATTTCCTTTGCTCCTCTTGCCTCTAGTCCCTTATACAGTCAGCTAATAGGAAGAGATTTTCCTTCTCTACCTCATTGATTAATGTGTTCCAGAGTCTGGTAGGACCTTGCTTCAGGGTAATAGCCTAACTTTTGTGTTCTTGCAAATGGCAGACTGTCCTTCATTGAACTGACAATGGCAGTATAACTAAATACACTCTTGATACTCAAATTTGAAAACATGTCTGTGGTTAAAAATGACTCAAAATGAAATATTGCAGTTGTTTGTATGAACTCTTGAGGTGGGAAACCAGTGAGAATAAAAATCTGTTTCATTCCAAAAGTAGAAAGAGCTTGTCTGCTTAAGAATGAGAGTTTTATGAACTGCTGCATTGAGGATTGTCTAGATTAAATAATTACTTGGGAAGGCATGTTTGAAAAATATTTCTATTGAATCATTCCCAAAAGTTCCATATATTTTAGCTTGAGGACATTCTGAAAGTACATAAAGGGAGTTGATTAATTTATTGTAAAAATGTAGTGAAAGTTGTAATTTTTAAACTGCTGTATTTTTCAAACAAGGTTTGAACCATGTATTTGTAAACCCTCAAGGTATGAATTTTGTCGCTTCAGCAACTTCATGCTATAGTGCTTCATCAAAATTAGAAGCTATTCTAGTTAGGCATTTGCTCTCTTTCAGTATTGGATGAGCTCCAATATACTTTGATGTTTATTTGACTGACTTATAAAGCCAATTTTGATTTCATTAGATCTTGACTAATTTTTTATCAATTCATCTGATTTGTTTTGTTAAGATTACCATAATTATTACACAATTTTACTAGTGTAATTTGCCAAAACAAAGCACTGACTGGACGTTTTTGGCATGCCACAACCTAATTTTTAGTTGATTGTGTATTTGTATCAAATTTGCTGAAATATAATTTGAGCTGTCAAATAAACTCCAAATTTCTTACATTTTTTAAAGTGCTGCCACAATTTCTGATGGCAAATCCATCAGAATTATTTATGTTACTACTTGCTAACTGACAAAATACACAATCCAGTCATTTCTTCAAGAAAACTGGGTTAAAACTTCTGATTGAGGTTGTGACTTGAATGTGAAACGACTCTTCATTTTTGCAGCAATAAGTTTCTAATGTTGCCCACATTACCAATTATATAAACATTCCCTTGCAGCACTTCAGAGACTGAGAAAAATAACTGCCGAAGAATCAGCAAACTGCTTTGCATTTTGTAAACTATAAATAGGTAGCTCCAGAACACCTGGGCATACTGATAGTACAAGATAGTAATTTACATGTTAACCAAAAGAAAAATTATTAGCTTTAATCCAACTCATTAGGAGAAAAAAAGAGTTAGATAACCACATTTAAACCAACTGGCAAGATTTTCCAATCAAATTGACACAAATTGGGCCTTCACCACTCACTCCCTCCTTCCGATCCATTCTTCGTCTGCGGCGGAGTCAATTTATTGGATTAGAAACCAAGTTTACTGCCTATGTGTACTGAAGATAGGAAATCTAGTAATGCTAACTTCACAATCTCTTGAGACAAACTCTTAAAAATCAAGAAATTTCCTAAAAAGATCATGAGTTGCTACTTATTTCAAACATAAACCAGTATAGATTGACAGTTGGTTTACGAATCTCATTAGTGGCCGCCTTAATCACTTAGCAGGTCTTAAGGGGCTAAAATAAAAACAAGTGTTTGAAATATTCAACAGGTTTGCCAATGTTTTGAGTCGAATATCACTCTTCAGAACTTGTTCATTGAATGCTGGTTTCTGGTAGGATTGCTGAGAATAGAGGAGCTCAAACTCAGCAAATACCTCTTCTTGCTTGATGTGGGATGTAGGGACATCAAAGTTCATACCATGTGACGGGATACACTTCACTTTTGGAGAGTATATGATCAGGCAAATTTGTTACATATGTGGTGACATTGTTAATTGCATTGCAAAACATTACCACTTAAGCAAGTTTACAATGTGGGTATACTTTGTGTTTTGCTTATTGTGTGGTCGTCTATTGAGGCAATATAGCAGCACAAACTAATTCAATCGAAAAATTGAAGAAATTTGCATACCTGAGACCTGGCAAGGCATAGGGCATGGTGTAGATTAGTTATCCTGCAACTAATGTCTCACCTTAGCATTGTAAATTCAGACACAACCTTGGGTTGAATATGTTAATACACGTGACGATCATAAATCAAATCAAATCGTGGAGAAATTCAATCAAGATATAGCAATGTCGTTTGTCTCACGGGTAACTCCCCTATTTTCATCTATCCCGCTGCAAACCACTGCCCAATGAAGACCGAGTCTTGAGAAGTGCACCTAGTGGATCTAGCCCACACATGTTATAGGATATCTAATGCGTTGTCTGATTTTCACATAGAGAATGAATGATGACATTTTGAGACCAACCTAGGTAAAAATATTTGCAAGTCTTAGAGATCAAGGTAGTCATTCCAATCGACCACAATTTTGGTGACAAAATGCATATCGTTCTTAATGATGGTTCCAAATTTGTATCTATTGAATCTGCTGACAAGCATGACTGCACAGCACAGCCTTGCTTGAAAGCAAGCTGCATAAATGTTTGTTGGACCTATGTAAGAGTAATGAGCTGATTTGCAATGTATGTGAATGGGATTCATCCTCATGGTTCAGTGCATCTACTCGTGTGTCTTGGGCTACAAGAAGATATAGATGGGATGGTCAAATGGACAAATTGATGGCAGATGGAATCTAACTGTTCCACTTACTTGAAGGATCAGTTGTGAGGGGACATGGGTTCAAGGTGAGGGGCAGGAGGTTTGGGGGGGGATGTGAGGAAAAATTTTACCCAGAGAGTGGTGATGAGCTGGAATGCACTGCCTGGGAGGGTTGTTGAGGCGAGTTGCTTCACATCCTTTAAAAAGTACCTGGATGAGCACTTGGCCCATGGCCTTGAATGTTATGACTTGCCAAATGCAGGTAAGTGGGATTA
This sequence comes from Mustelus asterias, assembly GCF_964213995.1. NCBI lineage: Eukaryota > Metazoa > Chordata > Chondrichthyes > Carcharhiniformes > Triakidae > Mustelus > Mustelus asterias. The sequence continues at coordinate 69,659,792 of NC_135806.1, forward strand.
GGTGGGAGGTCAGATGCTTCTCGTGTGTTGGTCCAGACTCGATGGGCCGAGGGACCTCTTCTGCACTGTATAATTATCTGCATAGATTGCCAAAGACACGCAAAAGTGATGTCTGATTTTTACCAAAATCCGGTTCTGCACAGCATGAATTGGCTAAATGATTGAGTGAATTATTATTGCCAGTTCTTAGTGAGTTTTCTACATACACGCTAAAAGATTCCTTCACCTTCGCAAAGACTATATGTGACCTACATATTGATAGAAAAGCTTGGTTTACGTGCTCATTCGACATTGCAAGCTTATTTATGAATGCTGCTGAAGGAAGCAATCTACATTTGTGTCAGATCACTATATCATGGCAATATATACCCATCGCCATTTTTTGAATCTGAATTGAACTTATGAAGTTAGCAACTTGCATAGTCGAGTTCATCCATCATGCCCAAGTGGATGGTGTAGCCATGGGACCCCTCTAGGTCAGGTGCTCACTAGCATTTTTGTTGGTTTCCGTGAAAAATGCATTTTTGACAGAATAAGCCCTAACCTTTTGCATTGTGCATTGTGCATCTTTCGATATTGACGGTAAATCCATCTTGGTTAAGTGCCAAGTTGTTCTAAATCCCAGAAGGGAAACTTGAAACAACTGCCCTCAACTGTATTTTTGCAATTTAGTATAATACAAAGAAAGGTTTGAAATCCAAAGAATGATATCTCAGACATTTTGTGGTGATTTTAAATAAAATAAATGTTTATTAAGAAATGAGGTGGGGGTGGGGGGTGGGGGGGGGGGGGGTATGCTTGCTAGGACTTAAACAACTATTCCTGCTTTTGGCTGAGGTCTAAAACGGTTCTCTGCATAGATCTAATACTCTCCTCAAATACAGTCTTTCCCTTTGATCTTCCCTTATCTGGCTTAACTTCTTTATAAGAACCTCATAAGAACAGGATATGGCGCTCGACTCATCGATCAACAGTTCTGACGCGCCACAGTGAAAAACCGCACCGACCTCCTCAGAAGACAAACACGGGACACGGTGGACAGAGTACCCTTCATCGTCCAGTACTTCCCCGGAGCGGAGAAGCTACGGCATCTCCTCCGGAGCCTTCAACATGTCATTGATGAAGACGAACATCTCGCCAAGGCCATCCCCACACTCCCACTTCTTGCCTTCAAACAACCACGCAACCTCAAACAGACCATTGTCCGCAGCAAACTACCCAGCCTTCAGGAGAACAGTGACCACGACACCACACAGCCCTGCCACAGCAACCTCTGCAAGACGTGCTGGATCATCGACACGGATGCCATCATCTCACGTGAGAACACCATCTACCAGGTACACGGTACCTACTCTTGCAACTCGGCCAACATTGTCTACCTGATACGCTGCAGGAAAGGATGTCCCGAGGCATGGTACATTGGGGAAACCATGCAGACGCTACGACAACGGATGAATGAACACCGCTCGACAATCACCAGGCCAAGACTGTTCTCTTCCTGTGGGGGAGCACTTCAGCAGTCACGGGCATTCAGCCTTGGATCTTCAGGTAAGCGTTCTCCAAGGCGGCCTTCACGACACAGGACAGCGCAGAGTCGCTGAGCAGAAACTGATAGCCAAGTTCCACACACATGAGGACGGTCTAAACCGGGATGTTGGATTTATGTCACATTATCAGTAATCCCCACAGCTTGCCTCCTGGGCTTGCAGAATCTCACTGACTGTTCTGTCTGGAGACAATACACATCTCTTTAACCTGTGTTTAATGTTCCCTCCATCCACATTGTCTGTACCTTTAAGACCTGGTTGGCTATGGGATTCTCATTCTAATCAGTATTCTGCAACTTGATTTTGTGTCTGTTTGCACTGTTTGAGAGCACATTTCCACTCCATCTGACGAAGGAGCAGTGCTCCGAAAGCTTATGGTATTTGCTACCAAATAAACCTGTTGGACTTTAACCTGGTGTTGTGAGACTTCTTACTGTGTTCACCCCAGTCCAACGCTGGCATCTCCACATCATAACTTCTTTAGACCCAGTCTTAATTACCTTCATTTCTTGATTTTAGCTTTTAGAATGTAAAAGCAAAGTACCCTCACTTTATGAACCTTTCTTCACACCTCTTTCACATCTTGCATCTCTTCCTTTAAGTCTCCAGCACCTTAGTCAAATTCATTCATGTTCCGTTATTACTAACTTGTCTTAGGTAAACATCAATTTGCAGTGTTTCTATGCTCATCAACATCTTGAAGACACTAGTTCCATTAACGCATTCGCACTGACCCTGCACTAATTAACTTACATTTTATCTCTCAGTTTTTAAAAATATGAAACCAGCAGAAAATATTCAAATTTCTTGTATTTTCTTGATATTTTCATGTCACCAATATTTTCCTGATGGGTAGATAATATGTTTGTCACCTTCAACTCTGCAGTTGCATGTAAGGATTTCCTTGCACACCTCAACACGTGCCATCTTGCGCTCAAATTCACTTCTGAGATGGAGCATCTCCACATCAAGGAGCAGTCTGACATAGTTTCTTTTGTCAACATGTTCACTGTTTATCATGGAGCTCGCAAACAAAGTGTCTGGTCTACTTTAAATTATCCGGAAAAGGCACATTATCCCAAAAAATTGAACAACAGGTTAAGCAAGTTGTTTCATGCTGCTACTATGCAGTGGTTATATGAGTGTTCTTTTTTTACTAACAGGATGCTGTTGCCAGTCCAAAAAGATGTTCTGCCTACCACACAATGAGCAATGTCTTGTATAAGTGTCGGTGCGATTAGCCAATCGCCAGGCCATAGATCCTGGTGATCGGCTAATCGAATTAAACAGCATGTTCCTTTAATTTGTTTGCAATGGCAGAGTACAGATTGTACTCACTCAGCCTGTGCTTGCAAAATCCAAAAGAAAATATCTACTGTTGCATGTGATTCCATGATTGGGCAGTGCTTGCTGAACAATTCTGAGTGTGGTAATAGCTACATGAACAATATTTATAAGATAAGTCATGCTCCATACAATGCGGCTCAATTATGTTTGCTAAAAACGACTCATCAATATAGAAGAACCTGTTCTCTGCAACAAAAATATGTTCAAACCTTGAGCCTTTTTTTTGAAATACATGGGAGGTTGGGGAGCATGTACTTGTAACTAGTCGTACTCTGTTTATCATTGGCCATATGGCTATTGCCTTGTCCTATCTCAAAATCTTTCTAAACGTCCCTCTACGATTCAGTTTTAAGCTCCATTTACACCCCTGGTTTCTCAATTTGTCAGGACACTGATCCCAACAAGGCTGTCCAAATGGAATAACTACATCTTTCCCCAGTGCTAGTGCTCCATGAGTTGAGACCCAATTACCCCAAATCAGCCTTTGAACCACATATTCAACTCTCTAATTTTATTGACCTTATGCCAATTTCTTGTTTGTAATAATCATGAATTTACCACCTTCATGGTTTTGCTTTATTTTAGTCCACAGCTGCTCAAATTCCCTCAGCAAAGCCTCCACCTTCGTCCCACTTTTGTCCATGTCTGCCCTGGAGATCACATGGTCTGGAATGGGGGGGTGGGGGTAAGTTAATAGGTTGTAATGAACAAAGCATCGTAGCTGTGAGGGACAGCTCGGTGGATAGGATATTGGTATGTAGATAGGCTGGAAAATTGGGTGGGGATCCTGGATTCAGGATTCAATCCTGGACCGGGGAGCGGCGCGGGCTTGGAGGGCCGAAGGGCCTGTTCCTGTGCTGTATTGTTCTTTGTTCTTTGTTCTTGACTATGACCTCCTACTTCAAGTTCCTTTTTAACCCAAGGGAATTCTGAACCATGTTACTGGGCAGGAAACACAGCATGTTCTTGGCTACAGAAAACAGTAGAGCTGGACTTATGCTCACTGGAATTTACAAGCGAGAGGGCTTATTGAAACGTTACAATTCTGAGGGGGCATTACAGGTTGGATGCTGAGAGGATGTTTCCCCTCATGGGGTAACTTTGAACTAGAGGTCACAATTTCAGAATAAGGGGTCCCCCAGTTAAGACTGAGATTAGGAGAAATTTCTTAGGGTGGTTAATCTTGAGAATTTTCTATCCCAGAGAGTAGTGGAGGCTCAGTCATTGAATATATTAAAGGATGAGATAGATTCTTAAACTATCGGGGAATCAAGAGTTATGGGGGACTGGCAGGAGAGTGAAATTGAGGTCAAGATCAGATCAGCTATAACCTTATTGAATGATGGATGAGGCTTGAGGAGCTTAATGGCCTATACCTGCTCCTATTTCTTAGTTCTTAATGTGAATACGAATGAATACCTTTTGAATTACTGAGTAATTCTGACGGTTAAAATAATGAGACGCTATATTGTTCTACATTTAAAATGATGGATGAAAGTCCTTGTTCAAACCATCAGTTCTGATTTGAAGGACGATAACCAGAGACTGCAAAGAAATTCCCAAATGTCAGTCTTTGCCTACTGTGAACAAGAAGTAGGTTATTTGAAACAGTCCAGAGCCATGAGGAAGATCGATGGCTGTGTCAATATCAATGTTATCAATTTTAATGAGTGACTCATGTGATTAATTTACTGCAATGTTTAAATCCAATTGACAGATATTTTCAAACAAACAATTAGTAACAATTAACCTGCTACATAGCCTTCTTCCAGTGTTCAGAGACAGGAGATCTCAGGCTTCCTTCAAACGGACCACATTTGAATGAAGGACATCCATGATATAGCAATGTCGAAATAATAGCTAAGTGGCACTTCTACCAATTGATTAATGTTTGTTCCACTTGTGAACCCTAAATAAGTGGACAGAAATATAAGCTGTCAATGAACAGATCAATTAAATAATTTAGGAGGAATTTCATACCCAGGATGTTGAAAACGCAGAGTCAGCCCCATATAGAGTGCTTGAAGCTGATGATGTGATCAAGCTGGATGCATGCATGAGGAAGATGGGAATAGAACAATAGTGGGACAAGGTGGGAAAAGTAATTGGAGTGGAAGATGGCTCATATGGAGTATAAATAGTCCATTTGTGTTGAACTGGCCTGCTTCTGTAAGGAGCTACAGCTTGTAGTCTGGAATCTGTTGTCTTGATTGTGTGGTTGTACTAACTTTTGAGCAAGGAGGTTGTGGGATTAAGCCACATTCTATAAACTGGAGCACATAATTGTAGCCAGTTTAGTACTGAGCACCACCAGAAAGATGTTAAACCAAGGCCATGCCACCCTTTTTAGGTGGATGCAGGATAGGGTGACCAGACAAACTGGTTTTGTAAGGACAGTCTAGGTTTTTCAGTAAGTGTCCTGGCAGTTTTCTCCAAACTGATCAAAGGTCTGGATTTGCAGTTTAACTGATGGCCCTCCCCTTTATCCCATGTTCGATTTACTTATAGTTTATCTTTTAGTGCATTGATTGGCCATTCTTTTAGAATGCTCTGACCAATCTGATTCCACGGAAGAGGCCAGCAGTGGAGACTAGGACTCGGGAGGAGAACAGGAGGCCAGTGCTTGTAGGGGTGGGGAATTTGGACTCAGGAGGCCAGTGCCAGTGGGATAGAGCTAAGCAGATGTGAGTCCATCGTGTGGAGTTTCTCAAAAATTGGTGCTAATTTATTGGCAAACTTACTAGAGGCCTAAAGAATAACTGTGTGGTGAGTGAAAATGTTGCACTGATGTAACATAGGTGCCTTTATAGATTAGACAATATTGATGGATCAGAATAAAAGGCAACTTGTTCTCTATTTAACCTTTATTGCATCTAACCTTTGCCAACAGTTCAGTTAGTGTGCATCAGAAAGAATATGTTCTGTGAGACACTTTGAGATTTTGACCAAATAAAAGTTTATATTATTGCAAATATCTGTTTCAATTTAGAACAGAAAGAATACCTCTCCCTAAGTGCAGTGGAGTTTAAAGCAACATAGTAGGCACAGTAACAGCATATTGGAAATTAATCTTAAATTTTTATTATTACCCAATGCTACAACCAGGATATTTCTTTCAAGCATCGAAGTGATGGTATCAAGTGGGAGAGCTCCTGAGGAAATTCCAAGTGTAGATCTTTTGTTTGTGTCTGAGTATGTCAAATTTTATTTTTCTTGTGAAATTCTGGGTTTTGCCTTATGTGGATTACGAGTTGTGGAGCTGCCAGTATACTTGACATTCATATTATGTTGTGTTCAGTGAATGGTAATCTCTTCTGTCCAGGTAATTGAATGGATTAACTGATAACTACCTGAGTGCCTTCTTGAACCCTGGAGAAGCTCATCATTTGGCACACCTGTCAATTATTTTATTCTCCCACTGAGGGGACATGGTGAAGTAAATAATGAGTGTACTGATTCCCATACAAGTGGGATTCTTAGGCATCAGACTGACTTGTTTGCTAAATTCCTTTGCTTTACCCAAAACAATGATTTTTTTTTCCAAAGGCCAATGTGTGTGAGCAGGAGACCAGAGGGTGAGGCACTGATTTATAGGGATGCTGGAGTAAATTTATCGGAATGCTGGGGTCATTTATAGGAGGTGATGGGTGTAATTTACCCTCATGACCTCCAATAAATTAACTCCATGACCACCTGAGAGTCGGATGGGAAATCAGTCTCTGGGTGATGACAGAAAATTGATAGCAGTGTCCATTAACTGCAAACTGTGCTAAAAGAGAGAGTTGCACAGGGCCCTTGCTAAACCACCAACCAGCACTGAGAAAGATGGCAGGTGAGTTTGGTTAAGCCATGGCATGTTCAACAAAACTTTTCATTGAAAGATTACGTGCTTTCCTGCTTGGGGCTCTGGGTTTAAACTAAGTCTGCCACACTTGAGATACGTTTGTAAGCTTAAAATCCAGTTTCTGGCTGCAAATGCCTATTGCTGGAACCCAGAATGGAAATGAAAATAATTGAGGCTTTCAAATGGAGATTGGCCGTAGTATTGTGCATTGCACAGTAAATCTTTGAGTGGAATTAAGGATTCTGACTGGGATCCTGTCACAAAGACTTGGCTAAGAAAATGAGGCAGACATGTTACTGAAACAAAAGTCTCTGGTTCATAACTGCTATCTTCAATAATTGGGTGTCATCAACGGGTTGCCAACTCTAACTGGATATATTTTGGGAGATGTCAGTACCGGACTTTTACCTTCAATTGCTCTTCCCCAGACTCCTGCCTGGCATTGTTCACCCAACATGTCAATCATCAGAGCCCCATCTTTCCAAGGCTTTTCAATGTGTTCCCAGTTTGACTTTTGAAAATCTGATGACCCTAATATAGGAAAATTTCATGATGTCATTTAAAGATCAGCAAGGATATTCGATTAGTGCCCTGGGCAATATTTATTCCTCAACAAACATCACAAAAGTGAATAACTTGCCATTAAATTCATTACCCTTTTGGAAGTTGGCTATGCGAAATTGACTGTTGTTGCACTGCAACACCAGAACATTTAAGTTGTGACGAGAGGTTGGGTAGGCTTGGGTTGTTATCACTGAAGCAGAGAAGAATGAGGGCCGACCAGATCAAGGTGTACAAGGTTATAAAAAGCATGGACAGAGTGGATGAGGATCAAAGGTTCCCCTTAGTTGAAGGATCAGTCATGAGGACATAGGCTCAAGACGAGGGGCAGGAGATTTAGAGGAGATTTGAGGAAAAACATTTTTACCCAGAGAGTGGTGACAGTCTGGAATGCACTGCCTGGGACAGTGGTAGAGGCGCATTGCCTCACATCCTTTAAAAAGTACCTGGATGAGCACTTGGCATGTCATAACATTCAAGGCTATGGGTCAAGTGCTGGTAAATGGGATTAGGTGGGAGTTCAGATATTCCTCGCATGTCGGTGCAGACTCGATGGACCGAAGGGTCTCTTCTGCACTGTATGATTCTGACTATTTAAAAAGCATTTTGTTGACTGTGAAGAACTTTAGATAACTGAAGGATGCAAAAGATATATAAGTAATTTAATTTATTTGTTTCCTTATTCTCCTTTCCCCTTTTTTATATTTTCCCTTTTTTCTTGCCTCTTTTCTTCCACTTATCCCTGTTGCTTCTTCCCTTATCCCTGTTGCTTCTTCCTCCCCCTTGCATTTTACAGATTGGGATATAATTGACCCAAGTTTATAAATTAACATGCTTGCCATAAAATTGCACCCAAATTTGAGAACCAATGCTATCAACAAATGTTACCAAGCAGGACAAAGCAAGCTTCTGTATTAAGTAGTTTCTGCTTTGCGATCAATGTCCGTAGGTCCTTGACTGCCTTGTTATATTCAGGATGCATTAAGCTCTTATTTCCCCATTAATATGAACTCAAAAGTGCTAGAAATCCCAATAATAATTCTCAAGGCTACTTTACTCAGCATGCTCTAAATGGCATCTTTATCTATTTTTCTAACAGTTTCTTATTCATCCTAGGTTTTCTTTAAACTCCTACTGCTTTAAGTTCAAGCGGCAGTTTTTCAGACAGAATTTGTCCAAGGTTCTTGGAAATTCACTTACTTCATATCATGTATGGTTTTATTGTAATTCAGTGAGATGTAAGTGAAAGTTTAGCCCTCTTACTGTTATTTTTGGCATCTGTACTTTGCATTTCTCCCCGGAGTCTGGTACAGTCTTATTTTACTCCCTTATTTCACGGTTGATTGCTCTGTAGATCCATTTGCTATTGCACTTAATATATGTGTAATGGATAAATGCAAAATACTGCTGATGCTGGAATCTGAAACAAAAACAGAAAAGTGCTGGAAAATCTCAGCAGATCTGACAGCATCTGTGGAGAGAGAGTAGAGCCAATGTTTCGAGTCTAGATGACCCTTCGTCAGAGTTGAGAGTTAGAGGGGTCTGACTCACTTTCCTCTCAGCTCCGAAGAAGGGTCATCCAGACTCAAAATGTTGGCTCAACTCTCTCTCCACAGATGCTGTCAGACTTGCTGAGATTTTCCAGCATTTTTCTGTTTCTGTATTTGTAATCGATGTTAAGTAAGGTGGTTAGACAGAGACCTTATTTGACATTTCATAATCATTATACTTTTACTTTATTTTAGTTTTTAGGAATTATGTGATAGGTGCTGCCAAATAGTGCTCTTATGGTCACGTACACATATTTTAAAAAGTGAACTGCTGTTGGATTTTTATATGCTGAAAGGATTGAAATTGACAGCATTTAGGAAACATGGATTATGCAGAAAATATAAAAACAAAATACTGCAGATGCTGGAAATCTGAAATAAAAACAGAAAATACTGGGAACGCTCAGCATCTTTGGCAGCAGCTGTAGAGAAAGAAACAGTTAACATTTCAATCATACAGAATAAGGGACGGTTGTAAAATGTTGCTGTGAAATAATTTTGGATACTCCTGTTCCATTGAGTGGGTTTAATTGGGATTCAGTGCTCATTTAAAAAGAATTGTTTCATGGGATATGGACATCGCAGGCTAGGCCAGCATTTATTGTCCTTGAGAAGGTATTGGTGAGTTGCCTTCTGCAACCGCTGCAATCCATTGGTGTAGGTACGCCCACGGTGCTGTTAGAGAGGGAATTCCAGGATTTTAACCCAGTGACAGTGAAGCAGTGACAATATAGTTCCAGGTCAGGATGGTATGTGGCTTGGAGGGGAACTTGCAGGTAGTGGTGTTCCCATGCATCTGCCACTCTTGTCCTTCTAGGTGGCAGAGGTTGTGGGTGTGGAAGGTGCTGTCAAAGGAACCTTAGTGAGTTCCTGCAATGCATCATGTAAATGGTACATACTGTTGTCACTGGGCATTGGTGGTGGAGGGAGTGAATCTTTAAAGTGATGGATAGGTTGCCAATCAGGATGCTTTGTCCTGGATCTATCAAGCTTTTTGAGTGCTGTTGGAGCTGCACTTATCCAAGCAAGTGGAGAGTTTTCCATTAACCTCCTGACTTCTGCCTTGTAGATGATAAGGTGATAATAAGTGATATGGACAGGCTTTGAGGAGTCAGGAGGTGAGTTATCCGCCTCAGAATTCCCAACCTTTTGTAACTTGAGAAGGTATGCACGCTTGAACCATGATGTTGTTTAATTATCCATGTGCTGCAGGCAGAAATTTTAAATAATTCATAATACAGCAGCTATGGTCTCCAGAGAACAGAAATCATCTGCTTCACCTTTAAACTGCCTTCAAGCTGAAACCAGAAAGCCAATTGACTCGGCCTGGATCCACAATAGTTCTTTCAATAGTAGAACTTGAGAAGTCCAAAGATGTGTGGGTTAGGTTGATTGGCCAGGTTTAAAAAAATTGCCCCTTAGAGTCCTGAGATGTGTAGGTTAGAGGGATTAGCGGGTAAAATATGTGGGGGTAGGGCCTGGGTGGGATTGTGGTCGGTGCAGACTCGATGGGCCGAATGGCCTCCTTCTGCACTGTAGGGATTCTATGATTCTAACCACAGTATTTATATGGCTGGTCCATTTATATGGCTGGACCAGAAGTTTTGGTTTCTGGTCAACCCCAGAATGTTGATAGTGGGGATTCAGCAATGGTAATACCATTCTGAATGTTGTTGATGGTTCTTTCTCAATTCTACTTTAAAACGTCAGTTAAGATCAGGTGAGGAAATGTGGAATGGTTCCCCTCTTTTCCCACTCCTCGTTTGACTGCAACAGATTTTTAAAAAGGATATGCTTGTTAGTACATTGCGTGTTTACTGTTTGACTGTAAAAGAGACAAGCCGGCGAGTTTCCTTGAGTTTCTAGGGATAAAAGAGGGTTATAAAGAATCCATACAGTGCAGAAGGAGGCCATTCAGCCCATCAACTCTGCACCAACCCTCCAAAAGGGTATACTTATTGTACTTAACCTAGTCTAAGTAAAAATAATAAAACACTTTCATTTGCATTCACTCAGATTAACATAAACAAAAAAAATTACCGAGTGGAAGGATAGGTTAAGAGAGATGTTAAAATCCAACAAAGGTTAGCGCTCATAGGTTGATAGCTTGATCGGATCCAGGCTGAGTCAATTGGCCTTCTGGTTTCAGCTTGAAGGCAGTTTAAAGGTGAGGCAGATGATTTCTGTTCTCTGGAGACCATAGCTGCTGTATTATGAATTATTTAAAATTTCTGCCTGCAGCACATGGATAATTAAACAACATCATGGTTCAAGCGTGCAAATGAGTGTAAAGATAGGGTATCCGTTTGGAGCCTCTCGTCTCCTGGTTCTTTGCTGTTTGTTTCTAGACTGGCTTGTTTCTCCCTGGTTCTTAGAATAGACATGATTTATCTGAATTTCAGTTTTGATCAGGTGACTACATGATCAGTACTTCCATTATTCAAAGTTGGAAGCCATTGCTACCCAAATGGGGAATGCATCGCGGCTGTTCACACCTACTTATGATTAATAGGTTTCTCTGCAGTCCCTTTTGTTAAGTATTGAGCTCAGTGACAGAGTCTGGGAGTCCATGGATTTGAGTTTTGATAAACACACCAGACTATAGGAGGTGTGAATTCCACAAATGGTTTTATCTTGGTATGCCCATTCAAGGGAAGGTACCCCTCACAAAGTCATTTAATTAAGAACTTCCTGGAGACTTGAAATCATTGAATCTGTGCAGACATTACAAAAGCCATTTGACACTAGGTGGCCATCTTAGCAACTGCTGTTTTAGTCTTTTAAAATTCAGTTTTTAGTTTGTAAATACATGAAGTAATTTTTGATATGAAACATGGCTTTGTACCACTAGCTTGTGCTTTTCCTGATTATTTTACGGAAAATGAAAGTTCCATCAGTTTTGCTGTGTTCACAAATAGGAAAAGCGAAGCAATGTTGCTATCGGAGGTGTTATGGGATTAAGCAGATATTCAAAAATAGATCTTCACAAAAGAGAAATACTAAAATACATAACCTAATTAGGTCTCAATTTATATTAATTGCATTGTGTATGTTTAATGCTCAGAAGGAGCTTGTAATTCATAAAGGTCACATTACACAGTTTGAGTAGAATATTGCTGTATAATGAAACTGAATATAAAGAGGGATATTGTGAAGTTAACTAATTCAGAATCAGCATATAAATTTAACAAAAAAAAAGTACATATGGACTGGTTGAAGAATGCCACCATTTCTTAAAGGTTATGAAATTTGGTTTACTGCCATCTCCATTTTCTTTATCTTTCAAATAAAACCTTCTACCCCCTACCTTCTCTGATGTGATCTTGGAGATCCAGTGGCACATTAAAAAAGAGGACAAGTTCTCCTGGTGGCCTGACAAATGTTCCTCCCGTCGCTATTGCCATCTAAAATGGATGACCTGATCATTTATCTCATTGTTCTTCTTTGTATCTTGCTGTACAAGAAAATGGCTGTTGCATTTGCTTGCAACATCTATAATGCCTTCAATCTACAGAATGTTTCAAGACATTTCACAGATAGGTGTAAGGTACAGGGACATATGAGAAGGGGTTACTAGATGACTAATTAAAGAGAGAGATTTTGAAATTTACTAAAGGTAGTCATGGAGAAGATGAGGCAAAGAATTTGACAAGTGTACCTAGGTAATACAAGTATTGCTTGAAAGGGTGAAGCAAAAGGAGAGAACAATATCAATTTATATTTATGCAGTACATTTAATGTAAAGAAACATCCTAAGGTGCTTTACAGGAGCATTTTAAAACTACATTTGACACCCAGAACTATCCAGAGGAACAGAGTTTGGGGGCAAAGAGGATATGATTGGGCAGGTAGAAATTTCAGAGATAGGACACAGCAATTCCACGGAAGAATTGAAGACAAGGATGCGCATTTTAAGTTTAAAATTTAATTTTGTTTAATTGGCACAAAGTACTTTAAAGAGGACAGCTGAGATAGATGGACTGGGCTCGATGTAGGACATGTTATGATCTCAGCTAGAGTTACTACTGGACAAGTCGGGTCCTAGGCCTGATGGATTCCAACTGTTTTTTTTTCAAATGTGGACAAATTTTAAAAATCTATCTTGTATACTAATGTTCACAGTAAATACGCAGTCCAATAAACCAATAGATGACCTGTGGTCTGACACACCGCAATCTTAAACCAAGTGACAGATACCACATCAAACTGATAAAGATTTTTCCATCAACTCCCCTGAGACATTTGTCACACTGTGAGCCAACTGTCTTATTGGAACTCTGTCTTTCATACAAAGGTTTCCAATCTCAACATTAAAAGTAGTTGTTTTGGAATCTTCCCCAAACAATGCTTTGTTTGGTAGCTGATATAGCTGAAGTACTTATGTCTTCACTAAGGAAGAGGGTGCTGTCAAAATAGTAATAGAGGAGGTAGACGAGAAACTGGATTGGACAAAAATCAATAAAGAGGAGGTACATTGCAATGCGCAAAGTAGAAAGGTCACTCAACCTAAATGGGATACATCCTCTACCACTGAAAGAACCAAGCCAGAGAAACTGGCCGCCACCTTCCTTAAACGTGAACACAGTGCAATAGGACTGGAAGATTGCAAATATTCGACTTCTGTTCAAAAATGGGAGGATGGATAAACCTTGCAGTTGCAGACAAGTCGTACACCAGAGATGTGGAAAAAATTGGACCAATTAATCTGGGACATAATTTATTGGTACTTATAGAAATATGGGTTAGTCAGTAAAGGCCTGCAGAATTTAGGCAAATTCTGTTTGTCTAACTTGATTGAGTTATTTGGAGTAAAGAACTGAGTTGATGAATGTTGTATCGTTGATATTGTGCACATGGACTTTCATAAGGTGTTTGAGTAAGTACTAAGTGTGAAGTGATTTGTTTTGGTCGGCAGAATAAAGCAAGATAATATAAACTAAATTCTAGGGTGCAGGAACAGAGATGCAAGGTGGCTGGATGGGTAGGGAAGGCTGTTAAAAAGTCTTATGGATCCATGGCTGTATAAAGAGGGCACAGTAAGAGTTTTAACAACACCAGGTTAAAGTCCAACAGGTTTATTTGGTAGCAAATACCATTAGCTTTCGGAGCGCTGCTCCTTCGTCAGATGGAGTGGAAATGTGCTCTCCAACAAGGCACAGAGACACAAAGTCAAGTTACAGAATACTGATTAGAATCTGAACACAAAATCAAGTTACAGAATACTATACTACAGAATACCATCTCCACATCATGTATAAAGAGGCACAGAGTATAAAACCAAGGAAGTTGTACTAAATAGGAATGATGCCAAAGCCTCAGAGGATTCAGAGGAGATTTACTGGAATGGGACCGGGGTGGAAGACTTCAGGTACATGAAAAGACAAGAGAAACTGATTTGTTTTGATTTGATTTATTATTGTCACATGTATTAACATACAGTGAAAAGTATTGTTTCTTGCGCGCTATACAGACAAAACATACCGTTCATAGAGAAGGAAACGAGAGAGTGCAGAATGTAGTGTTAAAGTCATAGCTAGGGTGTAGAGTAAGATCAACTCAACTTTGCTCTCCTTAGAGCAAAGAAGGTAATGAGAGATTTCATTGAGATGTTCAAAATGATGAGGGTTTTGGTAGGAGTAAATAAAGAAACTTGTTCCATGGGCAGAGGAATGACTAACAGATTTAAGCTCAAAAGGAGCGGCAACATGATAGGAACAAAAACTAACGCAGCAGATTTTTAAGATCCGGTATGCATTACCTGTAAGGGTGGTGGGTACAGATACAGTTGTAACTTTAAAAAGGGACTTGCATAAATACCAAAAGTAGTAAAAATTTGCTTGGTTACAGAGAAATAGCGAGGGAATGGCACAAGTTTCATAGCTCTTTTAAAGAGTTGATGGATAAAATGGGCCAAATTAATTCCTTTGTGCTGCATCACTTTGATTCGAATGGCGTTATTTTAATGCCAGTTGTTGTACTTCTCCATTTTGAGTTTTACCATGTCGCATAATGTCCCTGCCAGTAATGCCGTTGGTCTGTTATTACTTAGTCATGCTAGAGTTGCACAAAAATACATCATCTGTGTTTCGTGCTCTCTCATTTGCAGAGGTATGCCTTGTTCCTTTTGGACAGTATTCGTGAGATAGCGATCCTGTAAATACTGTTTATTTTGCCACCATTCAACATATGGATTTGATCATTTGAGATTGATTGATTAGGTTTTAAGCAGATTTTACCAATGACTTCCTCTTTCCAGGCCCTTTGAGAAACAAGTGCAACAGTGACGGCAGGTGTGTGCCTGATTAATCTTGTGAAATCTTAAAGTCCTTAACTATATTAATATCGTGACTAATGAGTGAAATTGGAAAAATAGAGTTACATTACTAATTTGTGATTCCCAGGGTGCCAAGTCTTTGGGGTAAGATGTGAGTTAAGCAGCCAAAAAATTTTTCAAAGCTTTTTTTCCTTGATGGAAATATGACAGAAATCAAACTCAGTTATAGAGATTAATTATTCTTACAAAGAGCTCAAGCTAAAACTAATTGGAGCTGCTGCATTAGCAGTTGAGTGAAATGCTTGTGCCTGCTGCAGTAAATTAAATGTTTGTGAACTGGTATAAATGGAGTTGTTGATGTTTTTTTAAAGTATAAATTTTGAACCTGGAATGATTTCATTCATTTTTATTCTCAATGGAGATTAAGGACCAGCCTTTGATGCATCTTCATTCATTCACACATTTGGCGATTCATGCTGCAGCATATGGTGCCTAGTCTCTGGAGAGCATTTTAGTCACTGCTGAAAGATGCCTGAATTCCAAAAATTCTATGGAGAAATCTAAGCTAAGTTGAGGAAGCATTCGTGTGTGTCTGTGTGATCAAAAGTTTGCATATTGCATGGTCATTTATTTTGTTTACTTTTTTAACATCATTTGGGGAGGCGGTGGTATTGTCACTGAACTAGTAACTCGAAGACCCTTGGTAATGCTCTGGGGATCCAGGTTTGAATCTAACCACGGCAGATGACGAAATTTGAATTCAATAAAAATCTGGAATGAAAAGTCTAATGCTGACCATAAAACCCTTGTTGATTATTGTAAAAGCCCACTTGGTTCACTAATGTCCTGTAGGGAAGGAAATCTGCCATCCTTACCTGGTCTGTTCTATATGTGACTCCAGATTCACAGCCATGTGGTTGACTCATAAATGTCCTCTGGAATGGCCTAACAAGCCACTCAGTTCAAGGGCAATTAGCAGCACCCACATTCACTAATGTGGTAATGGAAACAATTGTTTATGTTAATGGAAACCATTTTTACAATATGAACCCTTTTGAAAAGCATGATCACATTGGTTGTGACCTCAATGATCCAGATTACTTTAAGGATGTCTAACTGATATCCAATGTGCATCAATGTTGATTTATCTAAACATCTCTTGCTGGATGTATGCTGCATATGCTCTGCTCCATGGTCACTCTGTGTATCTAAAACTATTTAATTGGTTTGTAGAATCCCTACAGTAGAGAAGGAGGCCATTCGGCCCTATTCCCGTAACCCCACATATTTACTCTGCTTATCCCCCTGACAGGGTTAATTTGGCATGGCCAATCAACCTAACCCGCACATCTTTGGAGTGTGGGAGGAAACCGGGGCACCCAGAGGAAACCCTCACAGACATGGGGAGAACATGCAAACTCCACAGACAGTGACCTGAGGCCGGAATTGAACCCGGGTCCCTGGCACTGTGAAGCAGCAGTGCTAACCACTGTGCTACTATGCCGTTTAATATGTAAAGTTGCATCATAAATAAGTCCCTCTATTTTCTGACATTGATCAAATAATCACAGTACAAATACGATCATTTATATCAGTACCATGTATAGGTTGCACTTTTTTTTTTTACATCTGCATTTTCAGGATTCTCAGCCATTGCGAACAATGGTGCAGTGATAAGATATAAATGAACATTTTGGAAAATTCTAGAAATTGAGAACTGATGCAGATGCTATATGGTGCTCAACATTTGATGGAAGCATAGAAATTGCAGTTGACATAGCATAGTAAAATGTTTTTTGAATATGATATTCTGTCCCAGGAAATAATTCATATTTTTATTTGCTATGTGGGAAGTTCATTAACGCGATCAATTAGTCAAAAGTAAAATCTTACAGTAGTGGAGTTGTTCCTCCAGAATTAGATATCACAGAACCCTTGATTGGCTCTATGATTTCAAGAAAAGGAAGTTCCTTTACTTTTCTACTGAATCATCTAATGTAATTTGCAGGTCGCCCTACATAACTAGGAAAAGCTAATCCACAGCATGAAAAGATCTGACCAAGCTGCAATGAGAGCCAACAACTCAAAAAGAACCATTGTTCAAAGCCTATGACTTAGAAAGACAAGTGGGATATTAACTTGTTATTTTAGCTGTCAATATATCTAACTAAGGTTTAATCTTACTGAAAGAGTCCAAATATATGTTCTGAACATTTTAACTGTCTTGAAAAGACAGCTGTGACTCTTGTCATCACTTAAAGGACTTGAGAAGTGTCACGTAAAGTCAAGGAACAAAATATGGAAAGATCCGTTAGTCAAAGGATTTATCCCAAATATCTAATGAAATGTATACGATAGTTTAGATAAGTGAGAGATCATAGCAGTGTGTATTTAAGATACATTGCACAACATACGATCCTTGCGTAACCTGTAGGACCCTCATTGTGCCTGGATTCTCCTGAGGATTCTGGAAGTTGAAGATACATCACCTGGATGCTGTTGTGGGCAACTTGGGAGAAAAGTAATGAAGGCATTGAGGAAAATAACAAGAAGAGGCTGTTCAGCTGGCAGGCAAGAATGCCCAATTGAGTAAGAGTGAGTTGACTTTCCAATTAACATAGAAAGTCAATGTAACATGGGGATTGAGTATTTAGATCACCAGTGGCAGGAATATGAGTATGAAATAGTCAAAGGCAGCAAGTCATATGGTGCAATCCCTTGGAATACCCAAATTGGCAACTCCACTTTCATGAGAGGTTCTCATTTTTTTTATTGCCGTGAAGCTCCTGGGGATATGACTTGAATGATGATTTTTGTGATGCCAGGACAGTCTGTAATCTATGTACTCCAGGTTTTCAGAGCTTTGGTGGTATGGTCTTCAAAGATATTTGTAAGAATGAAATAGTCCAGCCATTAAATAACACAGAATAATTGTTAAAATATGTTGTATGATTTTTTAAAATTTTGAATAATAGAAAACCTGTGAGGCACACCTCTAAAACAATACAAGGAGTAGATTGTGACACAGGAATTCATTAAATAGATTCAATCAACGAGATTCCTTTCTCCAGATTAGTAGTAGTTATCTAGGTCAACTAAATGTGCATTTTGCAATCGACTCTGTTTGGTCCAGCAGAGTTCAAATAGCCACATCTAAAAAAAAATAATGAAATTGTCTTGAGGCAAATGCAGGTCAGCTCATATCATCTGCTGTACACTCTCGCCTATCATTTTTGTTTTGTCAATCACAGCAATCTACATCACTGGCAAGGTTAGCATTTGCTGCCTGTCACTAATTGGCTAAGTTGAAGTCCATGTTGGATAGGTGCACCCACAGTTCTATTAGGAATGAAATGCCACGATTTTAACCATGGAATAACAATATAGTTCCAAATCAGTAAGATGTGTGACTTGAAAGGGAACTTGCAGAATGTTCCCATTGTCCTCTGCCCTTGTCCTTCAAGTTGATAGTTTATGGGTTTGAAAGTTGCTGTTGAAGGAATCTTGGTGAGCTGCTGAAGTGCATCTTATACGATGCACGCTACTGCCACTGTGTATCATGAACCTTTAAGATGATGGATGGGGCACCATTCAGCACTGGTAATGCCATTGAAAAACCTGTTGGACTTTAACCTGGTGTTGCGAGACTTCTTGCAATGCCATTGAATGCCATGGGAAGATGGCACTGGCATTCAGTTTGGCTTTGGATAGGACCTCTCAGCTCCAGACCTCATTTCAACCTTGGTTCAAATTCAAAAGGTGAGGTGAGAATGACTGCCTTTGACGTCAAGGCAACATTTGGCCAAGTGTGGCAAAGAATCCCAGCAAAGCCTAAGGCAAGAGGAATGTGGGGAAACTTTTTTTCAAATTTGTTTGTGGGATGTGGGTGTTGCTGATTCGATCAGCATTTGTTACCCACATTACTGTGGATCTGGAATCGCATGTAGGCTGGACCAAGTATGGATGACAGATTTCCTTCCCTAAAGGGCCAGATGGATTTTTATGACAATGGTTCTATGGTCATCATTACAATTGTAATTCCAGATCTTTTTATTATTGAATTCAAATTTCACCATCTGCCATGGTGGGATTTGAACCCAGGTCCCCAGAGCTTTACTGTGGGTCTCTGGATTAAGAGTCCAGCGACGATACCACTGTGCCATTGCCTCCCCATGGAGGTTATTGCTGAGTAAGTGCCACTAGATAGCAATGTCAGTGACACCTTTCATTACTTTTGATGACTGATCAGCCAGTAACTTATTGGATTAGTTTGTTCTGCTTTTGTGAACAGGACATGAACAATTTTCCATATTGTCAGGTCTATGTCAGTGTTGTAGCTATATTGGAATAGCTTGGCAAGAGGCACAGCTGTTCTGGAGCACAAGTCTTCAAACCTAAAAACAGTGATGTTGCCAGTGTCCATCTGTACCCAATGCCTTGATATCATGTGGAGTAAATTGAATTGGTTGGAGAATGACGTTTGTGATGCTGTGACTTTGGGAGAAAGCCAAGATGGACCATTTGCTGAGCACTTCTGGCTGAAGTTGATTGCAAATGCTTCAGTCTTGTCCTTTGCACCGATGTGATATGCTGACCTGTTGTTGAGGATAGAGATAATTGAAGCCTCCTGTCAGTTGTTTCATTGTCCATTACTATTCATGACTGGTTGTGGTAGGACTGCAGACCTTTGATCTGATCTGTTTGTTGTGGGGTCGCTGCTTCTGCTGTTTAGCATGCATGTAGTCCTGTGTTCACAAGGTTAGCATTTTATTTTTAGGTTTCCCTGCTGCTGCATCTGACATGCTTTCCTTCACTCCACATTGCACCAGCTTGATCTCCTGGCTTAATGGTAATCTGCTTGCATGGACATTTGTTGCCCATACTTAATTTCCCTTGAACTCAGTGGCTTGCTAGGCCATTTCAGAGGGCAGTTAAGACTCTGACCAGATAAGGATGGCAGATTTCCTTTCCTGAAGTGCATTTGTAAACCAAATGGGTTTTTATGACAATCTAGGATAGTTTTGCATTCACCATTACTAAGACTAGCTTTCAATTCCAGATTTCCTTAATTGAATTTGAATTCTATTAGCTGCCGTGGTAGGACTTGAACACATGTCCCAGGAATATTAGCCTGGACCTCTGGATTACTGTTTCAGTGACATTATCACTATGCCATCAATGGTAATGGTAGAGTGAGGGATATGCCAAGCCATGAGGTTTTGGCTGAATACAATTCTATTGCTGCTGATGACCCATCACACCTCAAGGATGCCCAGTTTTGAACGATGAGGTCTGCTCTGAATCTCTTTTTAGCACTGCGGTAGCGTCATACGAAATATTGCAAAACATCCTCAGGGTAAAAATGGGACTTTGTCTCCACAAGACGATGCGGTAGTCACTCCTACCAATACTGTTATTGATGTGTCTACGATATAATTAATGGGTGAGGTCAAGTAGACTTGTTGGTTCCCTCAAAGCCAGTTTGGCGAATATGTTCTTCAGGAGTCATCCAGCTTGTTCAGTTGTGCTATTAAGCCATTCTAATGATCGACATGGAAGGTTACATTCTGTGCCCTTGCCTGATATCCTCAGTGTTTCTTCCAAATGGTGTTCAACATGGGGAGTATTAATTTTCCAGTTGAGGGAGGGCATGAAGGAGTAATGATAATAATCAGCAGGAGATTTCCTTGCACATATTTGACCTGATGCCAAGAGATTTCAAGGGGTCTGCAGTCAATGTTGAGGACTCCCAGGGCTTCTCCCTCCTGACTGTATATCAATATGCTGCTACTTTCGCTAGGGTCTGTTCCTCTGGTGGAATAAGACATAACCAGGGCTGATGATGATGGAGATGTCTGGGACATTTATTGTAAAGTATGATTTGGCAAGTATAACTGTCAGGATTTGTTTTTGACTGTGGGACAGATCACCCAATTTTGGCGCATGTCCTTGCATGTTAGTGAGGAAGACTTAATCGGATGAACTTAGCATGATATTTTGTTGTTTCTAATGCCTTGGTTAATGTTAGGTGGTGCATCCACTTATTATTTTACTTTTCTGTAGTAGTTTGATATGCAAGTGGTTACTAGGCCATTTCAGAGAGCACTTAAGAGCCGACCATATTGGATCTTAAGTTATGCGTGTCGGCTAGACTGGGTAAGGATTGCAGGTTTCCTTCCCTGAAGCTCATGAATGATTGACTTCATTTCGCACATTTTTGTTGATCGCCTTTCAAATAAAAATTCTTGCAAGACTTGAATACTATTATGCATGGAATAATTAAAATAAGCTCCCCTACTACTGCATACTAGATGAGTTCAAGAGAAGAGTGAAAGGGGACTTCAGGATCTCTTAAGAGGTGAGGCTTGCAGAGTTGAACACATTTTAATTGAATACAAGATGAAAAGATACACTTTCCGGGTGTTTAAAATGGTGAGCATACTGAATGTAAGCAAGGTATTTAATTACAATAGTGAGGACAGACAGTAGACAAGTTCAAAATTATTCAGAAGTGAGAAATTTAGACTTCAGCACTTGAAATGTAGAATTCTGAACAACTCCCAGCAAAAGTAGGAGGTGTAGAATTAATTAAGTTTTTCAAAATAAAAGTTGCTGAGTAAATATCCTATTTGGGGTAGGATTTCAAGTTTTTGGGGAAAATATTATTTGGGGCTCAATGGCTCTTGCGCTGTTGGGATTAAGAGGTGATGACTGAACAGTGGAGAAAGGGGGATGATTAAATATTTTCATTTTGGCTTGGTTACCTTTGGCAATCGGATTTTTTTTCATCTGTTTGACATGACAAAATCAATTATAATTTGGTGTACATGCACAAATAATCAACATCATTTAACCTTGTCTCCACCTCTTCACTTGTCTAAATTTGCTGTGGCGTTACGCGGTAGTCTCATATTTCTGAGTAGGCACCATTGTCTGCATTCCAGGCACATCAAGTAGCTCCTAGGCTTGGCAGAATAGTCTGTAACAGCAGTGGTGTCACTGCCTGCTTCTCATGCTGCATAATGTTTAGCAATTATTCATGAAGAACTGGAATCTTCAGTCTCTGGACTGTTCTGCAAAGGAAACCACATTATGATTGTTGAACTAACAAAGCAGTTTAAGAATTAAAGATAATCAGCAACAGTTAACCTCTAAAATCTGCAGCTCGAGCAGGTTAGTTACCAACTTCTGTAATCCTGCAAATTGATTGCAGTTAATGAATTATATTACTTAGGGTTAATGGTATATATGGTTACAGTGATTAATGATGTGTAATGCATTTCAATGTTAATTAATGATGAACGATAAATGCCTGAGAGAAACTTGGTTGGCATGTATTAGATTGGTAATACTTCACTTGCATGACAACAATACACATTTTATCGTGGTTCAGACCTAGTGTTAACTTGTCAATATTTTTAGTAAAAATTAGTCCATCACTTGCATTGCCCAGAGTAATTCCATTCTTGAGTCCACCATGGCAAAATTCTTCCTCATACACACTGTTGTGTCACTCAGCTGAGGAGCTTTGTATGAGAATTTGGAATCATCTGACGTGCAGAGGTTAGCAAAAGCATCTATGACTTCATTCCTACACATGGTTAGAGAAGAAATATCGGAAGCATGATATACATACAAACTGTTTTGAAAACACATGCATAACTACCTCCACTGACTTGCTCCCTCTGCTGTTGACTCTTCCATTATACTACACGGTCAGAAATGTACATTTAAAGTATTTACATCATGTATAACCCCTGTGTAACCTGTATCACAGATTTGGAGATGCATACTACTGCTCTCTTCACCTTCATAGAAACCATAGAAATCCTACAGTGCAGAAAGAGGCCATTTGGCCCATCGAGTCTGCACCGACCACAATCCCACTCGGGCCCTACCCCCATATCCCTACATATTTACCCGCTAATCCCTCGAACTTACACATCCCAGTACACTAAGGGGCAATTTTAGCATGGCCAATCAACCTAACTCGCACATCTTTGGACTGTGGGAGGAAACCGGAGCACCCGGAGAAAACCCACGCAGACACGAGGAGAATGCGCAAACTCCACACAGACATTGACCGAAGCGGGGAATCGAGCCCAGGTCCCTGGAGCTGTGAAGCAGCAGTGCTAACCACTGTGCTACCATGCCGCTGTTGTTTTATAATTTCCTTGAACTAGTTTGAGAAACTAGCAAGTAAACTTGTAGCTTTACCTTTTGTTATCTGCAGCCACAGCGTAGTCTTATGCTGGTAAAGGGAACAAAGCCAATTAGGTCAAGTATTGTTTTAAAATGTCAGTTTTATCCAATCAAACTGTCTTGCTGAGTGCAATGTGGAAAACATCAGTTTAAAGTTCTTTAAAGGTTGGGTCAGACCATCATTAGCCATATTATCAATGCACTGGGTCACTATTGTTTGACAATACTACAATTTGAATAGCCTTTCTAGCTTTCTCCCAATTATATATGCCAACCATGTGTGCAGCCACAGGTACTATTAGTTTTTTGGCTACTATAAGAGACTTCCCTGATCTTGCCAGCTCAACTCACCAGGTGTGATGCTTCAAGCATGTTACCTGCAGAAGCTGAATGTAAAATGTTCTTGCTGGCCAAATGTGACAGTGCTTGTTTGAAAAATTCTTGCATTGCTCATGTTTTGTTTTCAAATGTTTGTGTAAAAGAGAGAGTTTTAAACTGTTGTTCGAAATCACCACTCCACATAAAACACCCTATGGATGAGAATAATCATTGGGCCCAGTCCAAATGAATCCAGTCTCAATGTAATTTTCTTCATATTTGGGTGTCTTTGATGCATGTCTTGTTTTATGATGGTTATTGTTTTGTTTCACCAATTCAGGGCAGAGCTCACACATGGACCCAGTCTTTACCTGTGATGTCCATAGTCGTCATACTGATGCTTGCAGTTTCATCCTCATCACTGGTAGTTTTTTAAAAACTCCTTTTTAGCCACCTGCCCATTTTGAATGGTTACATTTTCCTGTCCATAATTCACCCTGTACAAGTAGAAAAGTGACAACCAAAAAGGCTCCAATAGGGGCAAACGGTTTTATGCCATATCGTCCAGTCATTGGATGCAAACACTGCGCATATTTTTTCCTGCATTTGCTGTACTCTACATTTGAAAATAATTTAAATGTTCTGTTTACATTTTTTAACAAAAGATGAAGGAGCTAATTATTAAATTTTGATCAGTGTGCTGAGAAAACATTTGCTCGTTGATAGATGATGAGTTCTCGTCACACCCACAGAATTGTTTACTCAGCAGTCCCTCTTCCCACATCCCATACCCCTACTCACTCGGTGCCTTTGCGGGAAAGCTTCAGTCCGACAGTGTTTCAGCCAGCTCCTGCTCAAGCCCACTCGCCTTCCCACTGCTCGCTGCTATTCCAAACACAGGTTATTTCTCTTCTGCATTTGTTGTTAATGGGCATAACTGCATCTCGGTAATGAATAATTCTGAATAATAAAATCCAGGCCAAGCTTTTGTGCAAAGGTAATAAGCTGATGTGGAAGGAGAGCTGTGATGAGGCCACAGTCATTGAACTGGCAAGAAGCTTCAGTGGCTTTTCCAGACCTGGCATGGGAGGCCCACCGGATTACAGTGAAATTCAGCCCATGCAGCCAAACTCACAGCCTGAGTTAGAGATTTAGATGCTACCATTGTCATTGTATCCGCCAAACATTTAAATGCCCCTATTTCCAGTCAAAGTGCTACGTCTGGAGGAAAGTTGGCCATATCCACTTGGCATGCAGGAGTGAGGGGGACAGTAAAGCTCGAGGTTACAACCGCGTGCAATGTCATGGTCATGGAATATCTAAAGTTAGTTCAGGAGTCTGGAAGTCCTCAAATGCACATTTGATAGCTCTGGACACTGAAGTTGATATTGAGCACGAAGATCAGCAGTTGTACCCAATCGGAGCAAGAAAAACAGCACCTGGAAGATGCGAGCCAAAGCCTGAAGATATAATTCCAGCACCCACAGTGAAAACGAAAGTTAGAGATGCGCAATTTTCATTGTTGATACAGCTGCAGCAATATCTGTTGTCTCAGAAGGAGAATACAAGTCTCTAAATCACATTCCTCTTCGCAAAACGGTGTGTAACTGAGTAGTTCTTCTCATAATGGTATTTTGGAGCTAGGTCAAGTGGTGTCAGATAAAAGCAAAATAATGCAGATGCTGGAATTTGAAACAACCAGAAAATGCGGGAAAATCTCAGCAGGTCTGACAGCATCTGTAGAGAGAGAATCGAGCCAACGTTTTGAGTCTAGATGGCCCTTTGTCGGAGCTAAGAGCAAAGAGAATCAGACATGATTTATACTATGTTGGTGGTGGGAAGGGGGGGTGCTGTAATTGGACAAAAGAAATATAAATGATGATGATGAAGGCTGTGAAAGGTGCTAAAAGTGTCCATATTTAGTGTCGGGGTGGAATCTGATTGTACATCCTATTACTTACCATTGGTAGTAGTGGGAGGGAACAAAATCTCCCTGAATGGAAGGATTACGAAGATAGTTGACCCAGTTTAACTGTTATTTCCTGTAGGGATCAGTCAGAGTGTAGCTGATGCTGAGGAGGTGCTAAGAGAGCGATAATAAAATTAGGTATCACAGGATTAAAAACAAGATAAAGGACAATATACAGCAAACATTTGTAAGGTGAAACCAGTGCCTTATGCATAGTTAGAAGCAGTAGGCAAAGAACTGGATGGATTAGAAAGAAGAGGGCAATTAAGATGACAGAGCAGTAAATAGGCCACACCCAGTGTGGTAGTTCAAAAAGCAGACTGGTTTGCTCCAAATTGTGCAGATAATAAACAAATGGTACATATGCTTACCCACTGCCTCCCAGTGAAGATTTGTTTTCTAATTTAGCCAATAGAAAGGTGTTCAGTAAGATAGATTTGTCAAAAGCATGTTGGCAATTAGAATTAGCTGACAAAATCAAGGAACTACTTGACATTCACATGCATGAAAGGTTGTACCAATACCAAAGTTTATCATTTGG
This sequence comes from Mustelus asterias, assembly GCF_964213995.1. Taxonomy (NCBI): domain Eukaryota; kingdom Metazoa; phylum Chordata; class Chondrichthyes; order Carcharhiniformes; family Triakidae; genus Mustelus; species Mustelus asterias. The sequence continues at coordinate 69,685,945 of NC_135806.1, forward strand.
GTTGTCTACAGCTCTGCATTGTTCCAGAGCATCGTGGAATAGGTACTAAGTGGGATAAAAGGAGTGTGCCGCTTTTTAACTGATATTTTAATTAGCAGTAAAACAGAGAAAAACACTTTGTCAGATTGAGCAAACTCTTAGATTAACTTCAAGAATATGGAACCAAGGCAGAAGAGATGCTTCATGGTATCAAGTGTAACATTCCTGGGTCACGAAAAAGATGGTGAAGATATCCTCCCAATGCAGGAGAACATTGAGGGAATTTTGAAAACAGGGATAGAGAACAAAGAAGAATTTAGAAAATTTCTCAACGATCTCTGTGAATGTTCTATGTTCATTCCTGATTTAGCTAAAGATTTGCTCCAGGGCATTTATTGCTCAAAGATTAAATAGATTGGGATTGATCTGCAGAGTGTCAGAAAGCATTTGAAGAAGTTAAATAAGTAGTAACTAGTAATATGTTTTGACACACTGATCCATAGCTAACGTTCAGTTAGGTGGATTGGCCATGCTAAATTGCCCCTTAATGTTCCAAGATGTGTAGTTTAGATGAATTGGCCATAGTAAATGTGTGGGGTTACGAGGATAGGGTGGGGGAGAGGATCGGGTAAGATGTTCTGTCAGAGTTGGTGCAAACTCAATGGACTGAACAACCTCCTTCCCCACTGTAGGGATTCTATGATTCTGAGTACAGTAGCCCTCATCTCTTGACTTCAGTTCTATTGTCCATGTTGAGACTAAGGCTAATGAGGACAGGAGTTGAATGGCTCTGGCAGAATCTAAATTGCGAGCCAGTGAGCAAGTGCCGCTTGGTAGCACTGTTGATAACATCTTCCATCACTTTGCTGATGAGTAGAATGATGGGGTGGTAATTGGCTGGGTTAGAATTCTGCTTTTTGTGGACAGGAACTACCTAGACAGTTTTCCACATTGCTGGTTTGTTGCCTGTATTTTAGTTGTACTGGAAATGCTTGGCTTAGAGCATAGCTAGTTCTGGAGCACAAGTCTTCAGTGCTGTTGCCAGAACCCATAACCTTTGAGGTAATAATGGCTGTCAGCCATTTCTTGTTATCACATGGCGTATTTGAAATGGCTGCAGAATGGCATCTGTGATGGAGCAGAAGGAGGCCAAGGTTGATCATCCACTCAGCCCTTCTGGCTGAAGATTGTTGCAAATGCTTCAGCCTTGACTTTTGCACTGATGTACTGGACATCAGGGTTGGGATATTTGTAGAGCCTTCTCTGCCTGTTGTTCAGTTGTCCTCCACCATTCAGAACTGGACGTGACAGGACTGTAGAGCTTGGATTTGATCCAGTAGCTATGGGATCTCTTGGCTTTATCTGTTGTATGCTACTTTAATTTTTGACATGTAAGAGTAGTCCTGTGTTCTCGCTTGACCAGATTGGCACCTCATTTTTAGATTATGCCTGGTGCTGCTCTTGGCATGCCTTCCTACATTCTTCATTGCAGCAGGATTAATCCCCTGGCTTGATGACGATGGTAGAATGAGGGAGGTTACAGATTGTGGTTGTATACAATTTTGCTGCTGCTGATGGCCTCATGGGATGTTCAGTTTGATTTGCTGTTTGAAATCAATTTAGCATGGTGGTCGTGCCCCAAAAGATGGAGAGTATCCTCAATCTGAAGATGGGGACTGTGTGGTGCTCATTCCTACCCACATTGTGATAGACGGTGCTTCGTGACAGTTAGGTTGGTAAGGACAAGGTCAAGTTGTTTTCTATCCCCCCCCCGGTTCATTCCCTCACTGTATGCCACAGCCCCAGTCTAGTAGCTATGTCCTTTAGGACTCAGTCAGCTTGGTCATAGCGATGCTATCAAGCCACTCTTGGTGATGGATATTGATGTTGCCCACCCAAAGTACATTTATGCTCTTGCCACCCTATGTGCTGCTTCCAATTGGTCCAGCATCGAGGTGATGATTCGTCAGCTGATGGGGGAGGGGCGCTGACAGTGGTGGGCATCAATTCAGAAGTTTCCTTGCCCATATTTGACTTGATGCTATGAGACTTCAGGTGCGTAATGCCTTTGATGTAAAAAGATGGGGTATTTTCAGTTAGTGTGTTGCAGTAGCAAAAATGGGTAAAGCACTGAGTTTTAAATGGAAATAGAGTCTTTGATGTTGACAATTTACAAGACATTGAGATATCCTTCTTAGGGGAGATTAAAGAAATAATTGGAAACTATTGAATTGCCCTGATTTTGGTAGAAGGTCACAAAACACACTTTAAATTAGATACTGGAGCAGCAGTTTCAGTTCTTTCAGATGCTGAACCATAGTTGAATAAGCAAATATTCTGCAAAAGTGACACAGACCAGGAGGAACAGAGCTGAAGGTTCTGGGAGAATTAACAGCTACTCAAAAGCACAGGGAGAAATTAATTATCCAAGCGCTCTTCATAATTCACTTAAGTGAATTGTTCACTTTTCGTGACTTTTTTGTTTGTTGAGTTATTCAGTTTTAAGTAGAAAGGCATGTAGGGAATTGAATCATAATTCCCAGAGTTGAAGAACTAAAGAATGGTGAGGATCAATTAAGAGAGACAATTACTGAAGCTGTTTACAGAATTGGCAAAACTGGAAACACCATATCGTGTAATGATGTGGAGATGCCGGCGTTGGTCTTGGGTGGGCACAGTAAGAAGTCTCAAAACACCAGGTTAAAGCCCAAGAGGTTTATTTGGAATCACGAGCTTTCGGACTGCTGCCTCTTCATCATAAACACCTGATGAAGGAGCAGCACTCCAAACGCTCATGGTTGGACTTGAACCTGGTGTTGTGAAACTTCTTACTGTGCCCATATCATACAACACTGAGCCAAAAACACTATTGATATGCTTTTATATAGACCCAGGTAGGTTCTATACCCATTACTTCCAGAGGTAAAGAAAGTGATTGATTCAATGGTAAGACAAGGAATCGTTTCACCTGTGAAAGAGACAATGAGTTGGTGCTCAGGGATAGTAACTGGTTCCAGAAGAATATGTGTTGCTCTCACACGGGAGTTTAATAATGGGAAATAGAGTCCGGATAAATGTGTAATTTTCTGGTTGGCAGACTGACGAGTGGAATACTACAGGGATCAGTGCTGTGCCTCAACCATTTCCAATCCATGTTAATGCCCTGGATGAAGGACTCAACTGTATTGTAGTCAGAATTGCTGCTGATACAAAGTTAGGTAGGAAAGAATGTTTTGTAGAGGTGCAAAGACTGCGAAGGGATAATAGAAAAATGCTATTAAAGCTTTTTGTCTTGCATTCATCCAGATAAATTTGAAGAATACGGCATGAGAAGAGAGTGGTGGTTGGTTGGCAAGTGGACTCGGGGCTCAGTTAGCTGCCAAGCTTTTGTTCAAATTTGAACCAGGCAGGTTAATTCTGATTGGTAAAGGCAAGGAACCAGGGAATAGCCTTCCCTAAAACCTTTGTTTATTTGTAATCGGCTCCATGAGTTGACATGTTGAAATGTGGAGCAGGCTCGAATGGCCAAATGATCACTCTTGCTCCTATTTCTCAAGAGATTTTCTTTGGTATTACAGAAGGGGGGGGGGGGGGGGGAAGGGTATTGAGAATTTTCTGTAAAGTAATACTTTACTGCATAATACTGCATAAACTATAAATGGAGTTAAGATAACGGAATTGTTGTGTTACTGAGTTTTCTGTGCTTTTTTTCGTTAAATTGTTTTGCAGGCCCATTTTATAGATAGGGAATTGTTACATTAGGCATATAAGTAGCATATTTTTATCATTCAAATTGCTGATCTAGTCAATTGAGCAGTGGAGTACTGGGACATATGCTTCCATCTGTGATTCTGCATACAGTACTACATTTTTAAATCTTGTCTTCACATGCAGAGAGAGAAAATGAGAACAGGCCAGTTAACTCCCAGTAGGGATGCAAAAAACTCTATGAAGGAAAATTTGAGGCATACTCATGGAGGGTTGATCACATAATCTGATCTAATCTTGAGAGCGGAAAGAGGAGAAACTAAATTTGGGGAGGGATTTTGAGGGGAAAATAGATTTTGGAAAATATTTGATTCCATAAGTAACAAATGGTAACTCCTTGTAATTGCACTGTTAACTAATACTAATTGTGGTAACATGCTGATACTAATACAAAAACTCCTTGTCAACACGTAACTCATAAAAATATGTATAGTGCCAATATCCTGTCTGTAACCCGCTGATAGTTACCCTGAATCCGTAGCTAGAAATTCCCTGCAGTGTATAAATTGTGATCAGGATCCCGAGTTGATGCCACTTTTAATGGGCACCATCTCTTTCTCCACCACCTTTTGGGCTACGTTTCTGTGTGAAGATGATATCTTTGAAATGGGTGCCTCAGAGCTGATCTGTATTTGAGCTTCACACGCCAAAAAATAGCTGGTACAGACTGCCCTGAGCCAAAGTGATAGACTTCCTATTTAGACCACTTCTCACGGGATAAAATACAGAATTGAGCTTAGCACCAGCACCAGGTTTCGCTTACTATTTTTCATGTTGCTCCTCGCTCAGTGTTGCTCCCACTCAGCATGTTGCTGCTGCTGTTCTTGGCTTTCTAGGAAACTCGCCTCAATCCACTCAGGCCATCTGCTTCTGGCCCTGAGCTCCTATTCCCCAGTGTCTGCGAGTCAACTTTCCGAGTCTCATCTTTTCATTGAGCTCCCTCTCCCCAGTCTCCATCTTACTGCGAAACCTCCTTTCCCCAGTCTCCACCTCTCCCCCAGCTAACCTGGTACTGAGCAGAAGCAATTGCCTAGCTTCTTACAAAAGACTGGCAAATGCAAATTAATTTCTTTAAAATTAATGTAGTACAGTTTCATTCTGACTCCTGATACCCCAGGCTTTCAGTTAATGGAATGGATTTGCTGGAAAAAAAGTGAAGTGTGAATAATGTATCTCGTTATCAGTGTGTAAGTTGCCCAGCATCTTGTGGCAAGGAACAGATAGCCCAAGTTGCAGGAAATTTTCTACCACTCCACTGTTGGCTTCAAAAATACATGATTTCACCCTTAACCCTTGTGTTTCATGTTAATGACACATTTTCACATTAATTGGTCTTTAAACTCACCACACAGTTTATGCAGTCACTAATTGTGCAAGTACCCTTTTAACTACATAAAAACTAAGAAATTTGAGCAGGACAGGAAGAAACTATATGGCCCCGTGAGACTGCTCCTCTATTTTTTTAGTCTCAACAAGTTGAGACATTCCCGATCCAAGCTGACAAGACAGGGCTCTCACCTCCTGTCTTGGGCTTGATCTACATGATCCAAGTTGATTGGAGTAGGCTTAGCTCCTCCTCCAAGGCGTGATCTCATTTGCATCTTAGCCAAAAGGCCGAGATGCCGCTTTTAAAAATTGCTTCAAATGAAGCTAAAATGTAATCTCATGACTTCAACCAAGCACAGCATGTCGATACTACACTTGATCTTAGCCAAAAGGCCGAGAAGCATGTGTGATATTGTGTATCGACTCAACTTTTCTGCTCACTCGCAATATCCTGTATTACGAGTATCAAAAATCTTTCTATGCCAACCTTAAATTTCCTCAACGGTGGAGTATCCAAATCCCTTTTGTGTACAGAATTCCAAAGTTTCACAATGATCTAAGTGAAGAAATTGTTCTCATCTCAGTCCTCCAAAACCGTGTTAGGGAACTGGAGTTGGATGAACTTAGGATCATTAGGGAGGCAGAGGTGGCCATAGACAGAAGCTTCGTGGATATAGTTACTCCAGGAAAGGAAAATAGATGGGTGACAGTGAGAGGGGCTGGGAGGAAGCAGTCAGTGCAGGGATCCCCTGTGGTCATTCCCCTTGTCATGGTGTGGAGATGCCGGCGTTGGACTGGGGTAAGCACAGTAAGAAGTCTCACAACACCAGGTTAAAGTCCAACAGGTTTATTTGGTAGCAAATACCATAAGCTTTTGGAGCACTGCTCCTTCGTCCGATGGAGTGGAAATCATTCCCCTTAGCAACAAGTATTCCGCTTTGGATGCAGTTGAGGAGGACGACATACCAGTGGTGAGCCGCAGTGGGCAGATCTCCAGCACTGAGTCCGTCCCTGTGGCTCGGGAGGGTAAGGGGGAGAGCGGGAGGGCAATAGTTATTGGGGACTCGTTAGTTTGAGGGATAGATAGGAGGTTCTGTGGCAGCAAAAGAGACTCACGGATGGTATGTTACCTACCAGACCGGGTTTTCCGGATTCTTACGGGGGAGGGGGAACAGTCACAAGTCGTGGTACACATTGGTACCAACGACATAGGTAAGAGAAGGGACGGGGATTTAAAACAGGAATTTAGGGAGCTGGGCTGGAAGCTGAGAGCCAAGGCAAAACATGTGGTCATCTCTGGTACGTTGCCGGTGCCACGTGATAGTGAGTTGAGGAACAGGGAGAGAGTGCAGTTAAACATGTGGTTGCAGGGATGGTGTAGGAGGGAGGGTTTCAGCAACGTGGATAATTGGAACACATTCTGGGGAAGGTGGGACTTGTACAAACAGGACGGGGTGCACCTGAACCAGGGGGGCACCAATATCCTGGGAGGGAAATTTGCTACGGCTCTTCAGGGGGGTTTAAACTAATTTGTCTGGGGGGTGGGAAAAGGAGTTGTCGTCCGGAAGTCAGTGTTGAGGGTAATGAGGTATTGGGGAAGGTATCAAGGTCAAGGGTGGGTACCAGCAGACAGGAAGGTGGGTTGAAGTGTGTCTACTTCAATGCAAGGAGCATCCGGAACAAGGTAGATGAACTTGGGGCGTGGATTGGTACTTGGGACTATGATGTTGTGACCATTACGGAGACATGGGTAGAACAAGGACAGGAATGGTTGTTGGACATTCTGGGGTATAGATGTTTCAGTAAGTGTAGGGAAGCTGGTAAAAGAGGTGGAGGAGTAGCATTGTTAATCAAGGATAGTTTAACGGCTGCAGAAAGGCACTTCGAGGGGGATCTGCATACTGAGGTAATATGGGCTGAAGTTAGAAATAGGAAAGGAGCGGTCACGTTGTTAGGAGTTTACTATAGGCCCCCAAATAGTAATAGAGATGTGGAGGAAGAAATTGCTAAGCAGATTATGGATAGGTGTGGGGGTCACAGGGTAGTTGTCATGGGGGACTTTAACTTTCCAAATATTGATTGGAACCTTTATAGGTCGAATAGTTCGGATGGGGCAGTTTTTGTGCAGTGTGTGCAAGAGGGTTTCCTGACACAATATGTGAATAGGCCGACAAGAGGTGGGGCCACATTGGATTTGGTACTGGGAAATGAACCAGGCCAAGTGATAGATTTGGTTGTGGGAGAGCACTTTGGAGATAGTGACTACAATTCGGTGTCTTTTGTTATTGCAATGGAGAGGGATAGGACCATACGGCAGGGCAAGGTTTATAATTGGGGGAGAGGTAATTATGATGCGATTAGGCAAGAATTAGGGGGCATAAGATGGGAACAGAAACTGTCAGGGAAAGGCACTAATGAAAAGTGGAACTTTTTCAAGGAACAAATGTGTGTCCTTGATAGGTATGTCCCTGTCAGGCAGGGAGGAAATGGCCGAGTGAGGGAACCATGGTTCACAAAAGAGGTGGAATGTCTTGCAAAAAGGAAGAGGGAAGCTTATGTAGGGATGAGAAAACAAGGTTCAGATGGCTCGATTGAGGGTTACAAGTTAGCAAGGAATGAGCTGAAAAAGGGGCTTAGGAGAGCGAGGAGGGGGCATGAGAAGTCCTTGGCTGGTCGGATCAAGGAAAACCCCAAGGCTTTTTACTCTTATGTGAGGAATAAAAGAATGACCAGGGTGAGGTTAGGGCCGGTCAAGGACAGTAGTGGGAACTTGTGTATGGAGTCAGTAGAGATAGGAGAGGTGATGAATGAATACTTTTCTTCAGTGTTCACCAAGGAGAGGGGCCATGTTTTTGAGGAAGAGAAGGTGTTACAGGCTAATAGGCTGGAGGAAGTAGATGTTTGGAGGGAGGATGTACTAGCAGTTTTGAATAAACTGAAAGTCGATAAGTCCCCTGGGCCTGATGAAATATATCCTAGGATTCTTTGGGAGGCAAGGGATGAGATTGCAGAGTCTTTGGCTTTGATCTTTGGGTCCTCACTGTCCACGGGAATAGTCACAGTAAGAGTTTTAATAACACCAGGTTAAAGTCCCAACAGATTTATTTGGTAGCAAGCACCATTAGTTGGACTTTAACCTGGTGTTGTTAAAACTCTTACTGTGTTCACCCCAGTCCAACGCCGGCATCTCCACATCACGGGGATAGTGCCAGAGGACTGGAGAGTGGCGAATGTTGTTCCTCTGTTTAAGAAAGGGAATAGAAATGACCCTGGTAATTATAGGCCAGTTAGTCTTACTTCGGTGGTTGGTAAGTTGATGGAAAAGGTCCTTAGGGATGGGATTTATGACCAATTAGAAAGATGTGGATTAATCCGGGATAGTTAGCACGGATTTGTGAAGGGCAAGTCGTGCCTCACAAATTTGATTGAATTTTTTGAGGAGGTAACTAAGTGTGTTGATGAAGGTAGGGCAGTTGATGTCAAATACATGGATTTTAGTAAGGCGTTTGATAAGGTCCCCCATGGTTGGCTTATGATGAAAGTAAGGAGGTGTGGGATAGAGGGAAAGTTGGCCGATTGGATAGGTAACTGGCTATCTGATCGAAGACAGAGGGTGATGGTGGATGGAAAATTTTTGGACTGGAGGCAGGTTGCTAGCGGGATCAGTGCTTGGTCCTCTGCTCTTTGTGATTTTTATTAATGATTTAGAGGAGGGGGCTGAAGGGTGGATCAGTAAATTTGCTGATGACACCAAGATTGGTGGAGTAGTGGATGAGGTGGAGGGCTGTTGTAGACTGCAAAGAGACATAGATAGGATGCAAAGCTGGGCTGAAAAATGGCAAATGGAGTTTAACCCTGATAAATGTGAGGTGATTCATTTTGGTAGGACAAATTTAAATGTGGATTACGGGTTCAAAGGTAGGGTTCTGAAGACTGTGGAGGAACAGAGAAATCTTGGGGTCCATATCCACAGATCTCTGAAGGTTGCCACTCAAGTGGATAGAGCTGTGAAGAAGGCCTATAATGTGTTAGCTTTTGTTAATGGGGTTGGAGTTTAAGAGCCGTGGGGTTATGCTGCAACTGTACAGGACCTTGGTGAGACCACATTTGGAATATTGTGTGCAGTTCTGGTCACCTCACTATAAGAAGAATGTGGAAGCGCTGGAAAGAGTGGAAAGGAGATTTACCAGGATGCTGCCTGGTTTGGAGGGTAGGTCTTATGAGGAAAGGTTGAGGGAACTAGGGCTGTTCTCTCTGGAGTGGAGGAGGTTGAGGGGAGACTTAATAGAGGTTTATAAAATGATGAAGGGGATAGATAGAATGAACGTTCGAAGACCATTTCCTCGGGTGGATGGAGCTATTACAAGGGGGCATAACTATAGGGTTCATGGTGGGAGATATAGGAAGGATGTCCGAGGTAGGTTCTTTACGCAGAGAGTGGTTGGGGTGTGGAATGGACTGCCTGCAGTGATAATGGAGTCAGACACTTGAGGAACATTTAAGCAGTTATTGGATAGGCAGATGGAGCACACCAGGATGATAGGGAGTGGGATAGCTTGATCTTGGTTTCAGATAAGGCTCGGCACAACATCGTGGGCCGAAGGGCCTGTTCTGTGTTGTACTGTTCTATGTTCTAAGTGATTGAAGCCTTATCCTGACATTGTGCTCTCATGTTCTGGATTCCCTAGCCAGAGTCTTGCATGTTTCAATGAGGTGGCCTCATTCTTCTAAACCTCAGAAAGCAGGGCCCAATTTACTCAGCCTCTCATCACTGAGGAAGTAATCTTGTGAACCTTAGGTGCACTGTCTCCAAGACCGGCTATCCTTACCTATTTATGGATATCAAAACTTCACACGGTTTTCTAAGTGTGGTTTGAGCAAATCCCTGTATAATTGTAGCAACATTTTGTTCTTGTACTCCAGTACCCTTACAATACCGATCAACTATGTTCCTTGCATAAGCAGATCTAGCTGTCTGTACATCAGCATTTAAAAGTTTCATGCCTTGGGGAAAAAAAATATTCTTACCCTAACTACTCAAGAGAATAACCCCTCAAATTTCCACATTGTTATGCTCCATATGCCACCTTGTTGCCCACAAACTTGTCTATACCTCTTTGCAGCTTCTAATTATCTTTTGGATTGTTAAACCTAATTGATGAAGGACTGTCTCAGGTGCTCCATTGTACTCGGTATGCCATTATCTTCTTACACTTCTAGTTACTCCCAGGGCAAAGAGCTTTTGATCTGAAAGGTGCTGAGGCAAGTCTTACTACCCAGACATGGCACGCAATGCTCTGCTCCAGTACATTCCAGCTCACCAACTTTTACAGATGCACCATAGAAAGCATTCTTTCTGGTTATATCACAGCTTAGTATGGCTCCTGCTCTGCTCAAGACCACAAGGAACTACAAAAGGTTGTGAATGTAGCCCAATCCATCACGCAAACCAGCCTCCCATTCATTGACTCTGTCTACAGTTCCCGCTGCAATGGCAAAGCAGCCAGCATAATTAAAGACCCCATGCACCCGGACATTCTCTCTTCCACCTTCTTCCAATGGGAAAGAGACTCGAGAACAGCTTCTTCCTTGCTGCCGTCAGACTTTTGAATGGACCTACCTTGCATTAAGTTGATCTTTCTCTACACCTTAGCTATGACTGTAACATTACATTCTGCACTCTCTCGTTTCCTTCTCTATGAATGATATGCTTTGTCTGTACAGCACACAAGAAACAATACTTTTCACTGTAGGCTAATACATGTGACAATAATGAATCAAATCAGCTCAGTACCATATGGGGGCACTGCAACCAGAAATTTAAAACGCTGATCTCCTGGGCTACTTGAGATAACGCTCAGGATAGGAATCACTGATTTCAGGAAGCTTCAATCATTCCAGGAGGGCAGAAAGCCCTTCATTTCCTAATGTGTAGCTTGACAAGTGCTTATCATCAGTTTCTCAGCCCATCCTGATTATCATGTCATGTCATGTTTTCTTGCATGTCATGCAAGAAAAATTTAAAAGGGCAATAATTGGGTATTTGTAGTGTATGTTTGATCATGTATTTGGAAATATTTACAATGGGCAAAGAATCTTCCGAAATCTTGAAACTGAAACATTTATTTTTCTTTACAGGCACATGCACAGTTAATTCGTGATATTGACGTAGAAAAGGTGACAACATTTGATAACCCCTATGTGGAAGCAATAAAATGCTTATGGATTGACCCAGGCATCCAAGAGTCCTATGACAGAAGGAGAGAGTACCAACTGTCTGATTCCACTAAATAGTAAGTGTATAAATCTAATTCACTTGGAATTGAAATAACTTGTGTATAAACAATTGATACTTCTCAGCCGAGATCAGAACAAAGATTTATGCTCATATATAGAACTACCATTTTTGTGGGTTAAGACGCAACTCTTCTATTTAGGTTCAATGTTTAATTTGAACCTCTATGTGATGCACTCAATGGCACAATGAAAAATAAAAACAAATCGTGAAACTGAATTCTTAGAATATAACGTTTCTGGTGACCAGTTAAATTCATAATTTTTTATTGTATGCTTGTTCTGGTTAATGGTATGACTAATGTTCATAGCCACATTCACAATCCCACTACAAGTGCCCACTAGCCTATCATCCCTGAAGCATATAAGCAAAACTTGGAATCAGGATTGGTAAAACATTTTTTGAGGAGGTGACCAGGTATGTAGATGAAGGTGGTGCAGCCGATGTAGTTTATATGGATTTCAGCAAAGCCTTTGACAAGGTCCCACATGAGAGACTTGTAAAGAAGGTAAATGCACATGGCATACAGGGTAATTTGATAAAATGGATTCAAAATTAGCTCAGTTGTGGGAGACAGGGTAATGACAGAAGGCTGCTTGAGCGACTGGAAACCAGTGTCCAGTGGCCTACTACAGGGATATGTGTTGGGTCCCCTATTATTAGTCTTTTATATAAACGACATAGGTGACTGTGGCGGGGTAAGATTAATAAATTTGCGGATGACACAAAGATTGGCCAGGTGGTTAACAGTGAAGCGGAGTGTCTTGGGCTACAAGAAGATATAAACGCAATGGTCCAATGGGGCAGATAAGTGGCAGATGGAATTTAACACTGAAAAGTGTGAGTTGATATACTTTAGAACGAGTAATTGGGCAAGGAAGTATTCAATGAATGGCAGGGCACTAGGAAGTTCTGCGGAACAAAGGGACCTTGGTGTGTTTGTCCACAGATCTCTGAAGGCAGAAGGGCATGTTAGTAGGGTGGTGTAAAAGGCATATGGGACACTTGCCTTTAATAATTGAGGCACAGATTACGAAAGCATGGAAGTCATGTTGGAGTTGTATAGAACTTTGGTGAGGCCACAGCTAGAGTACTGTATGCAGTTCGGGTCACCCTATTATAAGAAAGATGTGTTTGCACTAGAGGGGGTGCAGAGGAGGTTCATCAGGATGCTGCCTGGGATGGAATATTTAAGTTATGAAGAGAGGTTGAGTAGGCTTGGGTTGTTTTCGTTGGAGCAGAGAGGACTGAGGGGTGAACTGATCGAGGTGTACAAGATCATGGGGGACGTGGAGAGAGTGGATAAGGGCCTCTTCTGCACTGTATGATTCTGATTCTGTGATCTTAATCTGCTCTTGCTGCATTTTTAAATGCACATCAAATTTTCACTCTTCGGATAACTATCCAATTTCGCTTTAAATTGGTGTTCTCTGGTTCTTGACCATTTTGCCACCAGTTACTTTGTATCTGCTCTGTCCAGACCCTTCATGATTTTGAATACTTCTTTCAAATCTCCTGTAAACTTACTCTTTAAAGAGAACAGCAACAACTTCTCCAGTCTATCAGTGGACCTAAAGTAATTTGTTCCAGGAATCATTCTTGTGAATGTTTTCACTCATCCCTGGGTTCATTCTTGTGAATTTTTTCTGCACTTTCTCCAATGTCTCCACCCTTTGTGCCAACTCAGACTTTGGTTGAATGAGGCAAAGGGCATTTGAGGTCCAAGATCTTGACCAAAATGGAAAATGTCCGTTCGGAAAGGCACCTAACACATTGAGACGATTGGGAACAGACAGGGGTGAAGTTGAGGCAGCAGAAAGCTCACAAACCTTCCAAAAGCTCATGTACCAGATCCTCCGTACACCACCCGCTCGGATGTAGCAGAGTCTTAAGATTGCACATTGATCTTATCAGCCATCTGAGAACCCATAAAATTGGAGTGGAAGCAATTTATCCTGGATCCTGAGGGATTGCCTAAGAAGAAGGCATCCTTTCAAAAGTGTGGTGTCCAGAATTGGGGACATTACTCCACCTGAGGCAGAAATAGCATTACTTAAAGGTTCACCATAACTTCCTTGCATTTATACTCTATGCCTCTATTAATAAAGCTCAAGATCTCATATGCCTTATTAACTCTTTGCTCCCTGTCTTGCTACCTTCAATGATTTATGTATTTATATCCCCAGGTCCCACAGTTCTGGCATCCTATTTAGAATTGGATCCATTATTTTATATTGCTTCTCCTCGTTCTTTCTAGCAAAATAAATCACTTCACATTTCTGCATTGCATTTCATCATTTGGCTTATTGTCATCTGGGCTGTCTGACAGGACAGTTAGTCAAGGGGATAAAGCAAGCGATAGTATGGTGCCAGCATGCATTCAGAAACGGACTTTTGTCTATGGATCGTTCTGAATGGCAGTATTTGAAATTGGAGTAATAGGTGTAAAGAACATCTCTAATTTCAGTCAAGTTTACATTACTGAATAAGAAACTGGGCCCCAAATTTAACAGACAGTGCCACCTACTGAGTAGTGAAATCAGCTTGATATACTTTGCATTTTCACTCCGACTTGCCTCATTTAATTGCAATGATGCTTTTTCTCATTTTTGATTTGCCCATTTTCCTGGAACAAGAGGGATTAATACTGTGGTGCTGTCTATTCACACGTCCCCTCAAGAGCAAGAGTACTCGTCCAGACTTTAAGCAATTGGAAGTAGGGGCATTCATTGATAGCCTGATTTGTTTATTCTCATTCTATATTCTGTTCTATTTACAAAAGGGAGGGACACTTGGATCTCTCTCCTACCACTTGGCTACTTTTAATGAAAGCTTTTTAGCCTAATATTTTTGAAGGGTATTTCTAGTTACTTATTTCGATATATGTTGCTTTACTGCACATCAACCCCCAACTGGTGCTTGTTTTTTTTTTTAATCACCTGAAGTGACCAAGGTGATACCTTATCAATTACGAGAAAACCTTGAAGTTGTTAAACAGGATTAAGCTGTCGATAGTCAACAACGTGGTCCATTCTACTAATGTTAGTCACCTTTGAAATAGTGGGCTAAACAGAATAGCAACACTTCTGTTGAAAAATCTTTCCTTCGTAGAAATTATTGGCAAAACTGCTATATTAATGTATTTAATATTGGTGAGCAATGCCACATTTGAAAGATGGCACTGCGTAATTCTTTTTTGATTCCGATGACCCAGATGCTTTGGAAATTAAGATAGGAGCTTCCCCAGTAGTCCAAGCACAGAAAGCGCATTGATAAAATTAGCAGTAACACCAAATATTGTAATGAGGGACTCGCTACCAGCAGCAAGATGAACAATCAAGTTTGTCATTTTCTTTCAACACCCTTTGTGAATCAACGATTACCATAAAATCAAATTGCTCAAATAATGTTTAATACTGGTTTCAGTGGTTTTGTTTTTTTCTTCGTTCAGGCCAGTATATAAATTTAGAATTGGCATTTATAACACAGATTGCAGAGTTTTTTTTAAAAAAATCATTCAAGCTGCCCATAAAGTTGGATGCTTGATGTTAGAACTGCCCACCTGGGCCCTGAGTTGGAGACTTCTTCTGGGCCGTAACATGAGGGCGGCACGGTGACACTGTGGTTAGCACTGCTGCTTCACAGTGCCAGTGACCTGGGTTCGATTCCCGGCATGGGTCACTATCTGTGCAGAGTCTGCACGTTCTCCCGATGTCTACATAGGTTTCCTCCAGGTGCTCCGGTTTCCTCCCACAATCCAAAGATGTGCGGGTTAGATGCATTGGTCATGCTAAATTCTCCCTCGGTGTAACCGAACAGGCGCCGGAGTGTGGTGATTAGGGGATTTTCACAGTAACTTCATTGCAGTGTTAATGAAAGCCTACTTGTGACTAGTAAATAATTAAATTTTAAAATTTGGGGATTTCCAGCTGATATTAGAGGAATTGTGTTGTCCGTGATGGAAGTTGTAGTTTTCATCTTGATATGTGGAACAATAGTGCCCAGAGTGCACTGAGAGAACTAATAATTGAAAAAAATATAAATAAATAAGAGCCATGAGTGGTAGGGGAAAATGTCAGAAATAACCAGATTCAAAATGAATTCCAAGCTAACAATATTGTTTGGAATATAGTTTTATCACTAGGCACTGATGAATGCTCTGGGTCCTTCATTGACAATGGGCAACATGTCTTGAGCCAGGCTTGATATCGGTAAATGGCAATGAATTCAGGTGCAATGAAAATCTCCCAATGAAAATCTCTCCACGAACAACAACTTGACACAGAATGAGGCTTCCACCTTGGGAAGGCAGTGTGATAACATATATGTTCTGCTCGTGTAAATACCAAAAGTAGGTGAGGAAAGAAGGATCAACAAAATGTTTACTCACATGTTAAGCATCGATGTCAAATCCAGCTTTGGAGATAAAGCAGGAAAATAAATATTTTATTATATAAACAAGTGGCAATAGGTTTTGAGACAGGAAGGCAAAAAAAAGTTACTTGCATCTTCTATAAAGAGATAGGCAAAGATGCCAGCTTTGAATTTGATTTTAAATTATTGTCACATGTATTAGTGTGCAGTGAAAAGTGTTGTTTTTTGTGCGCTATACAGACAAAACATACCGTTCATAGAAAAGGAAAAAAGAGAGTGCAGAATGTGTTACGGTCATAGCTAGGGTGTAGAGAAAGATCAACTTAATGTGAGGTAGGTCCATCCAAAGGTCTGATGGCAGCAGGGAAGAACCTGTTCTTTAAAGTTTATTTATTAGTCACAAGTAAGGCTTACATTAACATTGCAATGAAGTTACTGTGAACTTCCCCAAGTCGCCTCGTTCCGGCACCTGTTTGGGTCAGTGCAACTAACCAGCACACCTTTCAGACTGTGGGAGGAAACCGGAGCACCCGGAGGAAACTCAAGCAGACATGGGGCGAATGTGCAAACTCCACACAGACAGTGACTCAAGCCGGGAATTGAATCCGGGTCCCTGGCACTGAGGCAACAATGCTAGTCACTGTGCCACCGTGCCACCCCATGGGTCAGTTGGTACGTGTCCTCAGATTTTTGTATCTTTTTCCCGACAGAAGAAGGTGGAAGAGAGTATGTCCAGGGTGCGTGGGATTCTTAATTATGCTGGGTGCTTTTCTGAGGCAGCCGAAGTGTAGACAGTGTCAGTGGGTGAGAGGCTGGTTTGAGTGATGGACTGTGCTTCGTTCACGACCGTTTGTGGTTTCTTGCTGTCTTGGGCAGAGCAGGGGCCATACCAAGCTGTGATACAACCAGAAAGCATGCGTTCTATGGTGCATCGGTAAAAGTTGGTGAGAGCTCCATACTTCATTTAAATGGCTATATTATCGCAATTGCAAATTATATTGCATTTCTGCTGGAGTGGACTGAGCTTTAAAGGCATTATCAGGCATCAGTATACTGCACCAAAAATATACTCAGAAAATGAATTTGTAATCTTGATTAAATTATTGGAGAACAGGCAGTAACCTCATCTTTGCCATGTTTCCAAGAATAAACATGAATTGTGCATTGTTGTTTAGCCTCTGCTTTTTGGCCGTGAACCAAGGGAAACTCTTCCAATGCTTAGCATTGTGAGTACTTTCTTTTAGATAATTGAGATAATATGCATCATACGAATAATTGATCACAAGATGATTGGTGAAACTTTATAATTCAGGATTTCATAAGTTCTTTTTGAAAACAGGCAGGCTTGGAAACAACATGACCTGCTTTACGCATCTGTAATTGCAATATTTTCACTAGATGTTATCCAAATTTTATGATTCATAACTATTTGAAGCTAAAACCTGCAAAACTTTGAAATATTTCAGATTTGTTTTGTACACTTTTTTGCCTTTTTAATTCACAAAGCTGTCCTTGTTGAAAACACTGACCCAAGTATTCAAATGCAAGGAGATGTATCTTGTGCTGAAAAAATAGTTCTACACTTAAAATTATGGGCCTTCCATTTCCTAGCCATTGTTCTATATTACTTGGTTTTCACAATGTATTGGCTACTTGCACAATTTTCACTTTCCTTGATATCTTTCATGTTTTATTTTGTTCTCTGAGCACTGTTTGGATTTCTGATTTAAATTATACTCATGTAAATCTTCATCTAATTCCAAAAAAACTGACAAAAGGCATTTTCCCAGGACCTCCTGCTTTTTAATTTATCCAGTTCTCCACCCCCACAACCACCACCACTGCCTCTCTTGTAATCATTTATTCCTAACTGAATTATGATACTGTGCATATGATTGCCAAAGTGATTATTCTTCATATCTGGCGATGTAGCCTGCCTTAAATCGTCAACAGTTACATTTTGTATAAAGTGTTACACTCTTTGTAGCATGTCACCAATCTATAGTTCAGCGGTTTAATTTTCCCCAAAAAGATTAAACCCAATTCAATTTTCTCCCAATGTTCTGCATCAACTGCTACAGGGAACAGGCAAACCAGCACAAGAGGAACAATCCGTAGAAGTATACAAACAGTGTGTGGAAGATGACTATTGTCTTCATTCCCATGGGAAAGCACTTAGGCTTGCCGTAGCATCTTTCACAGCGGTGAAAACTAAGAATGTTCATGCACTTCACTCTGATACACTTAATTTATTTTAATGATATTAGCTGACATTGGGATTTAGAGAATGGAACCTCCTTCAATTCAGAAGACACATCTACGCTACCAGTTTAAGCTGCATTAATTTTAAATACTTTTATTCATGAAGTACATACAAATCTGATGACTAATTTGAGCACTAGTTGCATAGAAGATGAAGCACCTTGTAGTTCAAGAAGACTAAATATACAAATCTGATGACTAATTTGAGCACTAGTTGCATAGAAGATGAAGCACCTTGTAGTTCAAGAAGACTAAATATTTGTCTGATTAGTCTCAAAGCTTTATTTATTGTGTTATGGATTCCTTGATAACTCTTTGATTTCCTGTTGCTCTTTGATTTTTTTTTGAGCAAAATATCTGGAGTGTCAGCTAACTGCCTGGTGTGTAATCACACTGCTTGGTTCAATCAGACTTTGAAGATTTTGTAGCATGACTCACTATTAAAACAGAAACTATAACCAGCAGACATTGCCAAAGGCATTCTTCAGTGATTCAATTTCCAGAGCATATCAAGCTGGCAATCAGAACAATTCAGCCACCTGCTAAAAGACTGGCCTATTTCATTTAGTGTTCCAGGTTATGATGATGCACGGGAGTGTAGCACTGCATCGTGCCTTGATTTCTTTTTCTTCAATCTGATGATAACATAATTGTCAAATTACATTTAATGCTTTGACCTTTACACGTATGTTCATAGATTTAAAATACCCATTAAAATTTGAATTCTAAACAAGTTTATTCAGAAGTCCATGTTAAGAATTTGTTAATTAACTGGTGCCTACTGATGACTTCATGTATTAATTTGCCTGTACCTGTTGCTCGATCAATTTATTGATCCATTGGTGCCTGCTGCTCTATTGGTTTAAAATGTCACTGCCCACTTATCTGGTATTGCCTCAATAACATTTTCAAAATTGTGGAGGTTTTCTTTTTATGCATAATGTTTCAGAAGTTAAGTAATATATTCAGTTGCATGAACAGTGTAGAATTATTTCAAGTGCTGCATTTTCTGTAACACTTCACTGTTGCATTTTCATCATCACACTTTATTGATTTTACTTGTTATGTAAAGCTGCAATAAATCAGAATTGAATAGGTAGTAACCATGCAGTTCAAAAGTGAGAATTGTGCCTCGGAACAGTGGTGGGTAACTAATAAGGACCACCAGACAAAAATGTAATGAACCCACTCAAATTCTTCTTCACAAAAAATCTAATTATTCTTTCAGTAATTGAAATTTCTCATCCAAAGTTTTTTAAAAAATCAACAAAATGATAAATTTCAGAATTTAACGTGTGAAATATATTTTTGTCTTTTAAAACATTCAGTAAAATATTTTGCATGAAGCTTCAGCACCTCCCATTATCATAGCCTTGAAAGGGACATATTTATCCAGAGCCTTATTTCTCTATCTGGAGGTATATCTGCACAATTTCCCAACTAAGTTCTTAGCACAACTGGAATGCTACTAAAGCAAGAGTCCTACTCACCATTGCATTGAGAGTGTAAGTACTCACTCACTCACTCTACCAGCATTCAAAAATGACCAAATCACAAGACTTCGATTCCTGATATTGCATTATGCTGCTTGGACCTGTTTGTTCTTTATCAGCTTCCTCTGTGTCTTGAACCATTTTGCTTAAAAGATCGCTAAAACTAGCTACACAGTTTTAAAAAAAAATTTCAAGAAACAAGGTCACACAAGATCACTAATTTATACTTTTTACATATATACATAATTGCAGATTTTGAAAATATCAATTTCACTGATTCAGTAATCCTGTTAAAATACTGTGCTGTAAATGGGTTAATAGAATATCCTTCTTCTCACTGTGAGCAGGGCAGATCTGCTTACTCATTTCTTATATATTTTAATTTTTGCAGAATTCTTTCATACTTTGCTTTCCATAAATAAATCAAGGAGCTCCAATACAGGAGCCAATGCATCATATTTAACTTTCTTTCTTGTTTCACAGCTACCTTAGTGATACTGATCGTATCTCAGCACCAGATTATCTGCCAACTCAACAGGATGTGCTGCGGGTTCGAGTGCCCACAACTGGCATCATTGAGTATCCATTTGATCTGGAGAATATAATCTTCAGGTACTGATTGGGGCCTGTTGTAAATTTCCTAGGTAGCAGAAGTTGTGTCTTCCCAGTATTTTCTGGTTTAATATGATGACATACACTACCAGTAAATTACTTTATCTCTAAGTAGTACCTATAGGGTAGTGTCAGAGGCAAAAAATTTTTTTAAATATTGCTGTCTTAGAAAGTATGTCTGTTCTGTGTAAGTTTATCCTTCAGATAATCTTGCCAATTCAACGAAAATGTTTCTTTATTTTTGAAAAGAACATTTTCAGGAATTCTGTATTAAAGCAATACTGGGAAAATTGACTCTGCGTTCTAGGGAAAGTGGCACAATCTGGTGAGGAGTAGGCTTAAATGTAAATAACTGTCCCAAATCACCTCCTTGAATAAGTGGTGCCAGCTTGGGGAATTCACCGTGACTCTTGTCGACAGGAGGAATGGTGATCACAATATCCCCTTTCTATTTTCCTTCCCGTCTTCCCTCTCCAATGTCACAGTCTTTGCATTCCTGTTGTTTCTCCCTGTCTGTAGCTATCTTAAAGACTTGGACCGTATAGCAGAACCTACCTATCTACCCACTCAACAGGATGTGCTTAGAGTGCGAGTCCCAACAACAGGGATCATTGAATACCCCTTCGACTTACAAACCGTCATTTTCAGGTAGAAGAAAGTTACTAAAAGACAGTAACAGCTTTTACAACTTGGACAAAAAAACTTCAGTTTTCAGGAAATCTTTGAGCATGATGTAAATGGAATTTCATATTTGTAAAGTTGTCGAGATGATTGGAGCAAAATGGAAAGTGCATGCTTCATAAATCTGTGAATAGTTTTTGAAAGCAATATTTATTTAATACATGTTTTTTAAAGTGTTATTTGTGCTCGTATATAAATACACAAAATATATTTTCATTAAATGGTGTAATCACTCGTTAAACTAATGTGTTGTATTGAAACATGGCATCATTTGCTTACAAAAATTGACTGTATATGTAAATTCTTCAAAATGAGTATGACTTGGATGGCTTTTCTACACTGAACTAGTATTTCATTAATAATATGAATCTTGGCCAAATGCATGTACATTAAAATTTTAATGATCTCTTGGCTATTATGCTGCGTTGTTGATATGTTGACTAACTCCTCAAGATTTTCATGACTTTCTGGCCTGGTTCACATAGAATTTGATGTTGAATTGGTCTTTCAGAATGGTCGATGTTGGGGGTCAGCGGTCAGAACGAAGGAAATGGATTCACTGCTTTGAAAATGTGACGTCTATTATGTTTTTAGTTGCCCTTAGTGAATATGATCAAGTACTTGTGGAGTCGGACAATGAGGTGAGTTATATTGAGGGTGACAATTCATGCAGTCTTTTTTTTACATAGTTAATTTTGGCTCCAATAAAGATATTTCTGTAAAAATGCTCATTCACCAGTTTAGGCAGAGCACAACTCATTTAATTTACAGGCTAAAACTATACAGAGGGTGCCACCTCAGGGCTGCAATCAGCTCCCGAAATGACACTTGAATACAGAAGCCCATGCTTCCAGGGTGATCTCCCCGCGCCCCCGCTACCCAATTGTTTCTTGCTGAATTTAAAGAGGTGGGCATGTGGGGATTGTTTGGACAGAGGAATAACTTTTTAAAAGATATTTGAATTTCCAATGACTGAAAGGATAAAAACAGACAATTTTCCAGAAACCAGTCCAAAGTTATTCTCAGTTCCCACTGGCTCGCATCCCTTTTCCTTATCCAGCTGAGTAGCTTCTAATCCCAAAAGTGACTTTGGCTGTGAGGGTTACACTGGAGACTCTTTCCCAATAGCTCAAGTTAGGGAAATCATCCAAACTTTTAAACCATCACAAACATGGTTTGTTTAATCTGAGTGTGCATTCCCACCCACATTCTGCATGATGACCAGTATAGAGTCAGCATTTTCTCTGCTTCAGGTGTCGGAATGGTGCCCTCACCTTGGGTATGTGTGGCAAAACAGCAAACTGGGAATGGCATTTCTCCACTGCTAGGGAAGGAATTGTCAGCGAGCAGAATGAATATATCTCTCAGTATCCAGTACATTGTTTATTCTTTCATGGGGTGTGGGCATCACCGGCAAGGCCAGCATTGTTACCATCCTTGATTGCCTTTGAGCCGAGTGACCTATTAAGCTATTTCAGTGTCAACCACATTGCTATGGGTCTGAAGTCACAGACAAGCCACAGTCAGGTCAGCAGATTTCCTTCTCTAAAGAACATTAGGGAACAGATGACAATCAACAATCATTTCATCATGAAGGCTAGCTATCAATCCCAGATTTTATTAATTGAATTTAAATTTAACCAGCTGCCACAGTGGGATTTGAACCAATGCCCCAGAACATTTTGTCTGGGCCTCTGGATTACTGGTCCAGTGACATTACCACTACGCTACCATCTCCCTGAAAATTTCATGTACCACGAGCCTTACAAAAGGCAGGCTGTTTTACTCCAACAAAGAAATAAATGCAGTACATTGCTATAGTAATACATTTAGTCCAGCCACTTTTTGACAAAGGCATGTGAATTTGCAAAATGTCCCGGATTTATTGAACAGCTCAGAAAAACACAGATCATCAGATCTGCTAGTCTGCTTTTGAGTTATAATCCCTTGCCTTGAGGAACCACAAAGTGAAAAGATGTTGCAAACAAACTTGTCTATGTAACACAATTGTGAGAATAATCATTGTTGCAACTGGCACCAAACATGAAAAGAAAAACTCACTTTCCACAGATTATCAATATTGAGATTTCCAGAAATTAATGTGAAAATTTTAAAATGATAATCTAAATAAAAGAGAGTAATGCTGGAATATTTTGATGTGGGGACAAACTTACAGTTGTAACTAAAGCTCTGTTTGTATAAACGAACAAAGCTATCATCCCTGACTCAAAGTTAATGGAACTTTGGAAATAGTGAAGGCGAGCCCCAACGTGGATAGCGTGCCTCCAAGCAAGACCAATGTTGAGACCAAGCCAATTTTATAATAGAGCTCATTTACATGCCACCGAAATAGCCATGATGTTTTCTGGTAGCAAATGCCCAGCTATTAAAACCATGCTGGTTCGAGGAAGCTATTGGGGACCAGAGTAAACAGTCCTTGGTACTCTGTTAAATGGATTAGGGTGTAGGGAAAATTGTGGCTTTGCCAGTGGAAGGGGGGAATGCTTTTTAAAAAAAAAAATACTTGGCATACTAGTCTTGGTTATCACGTCACCTCCTCAACATGAAATCAAACATAATGCACTGGAACATCTTACCTAATTACACCTTTCTTAGGTTCTGCTGTTTTTGTAGCTAATTGACCTTTCTTATTCCCGTTACAGTCTGAGACTTATGCTATTTTCATATATAATTATCAAGTAGATGCACTTTGAGTTCATATTTTTGCTGTATCTTGTCATTTTTCAGCTTAATACAACGTGCTGGGAATATATTTTTTTCAGCAGGATCATCTGATAAAAATGTTATTTTGTACTTTTTTGATTTTTATTGTACATTATTCAACCTTATCTTACATCCTTGAATCTCAACCCAATGTAGCCTTACTCCCCAGGGGGTGGTCCACTTGTGGTTTGAGAAGGAAGTACCAGAAGGCAAAGGTGTTATAGCTGAGAAAAATCAATGTCTGATAGTGGATTATTAGCCCATTCATCTTTATAAACTACTGCCCTGTCTTTCGCCTTTTTCTTTCACGGCAAAACATCAATGTACTGAACTCTGAACACTGCTTCCAATCAAGCTTATAATGTTGTGAAGAATAGTAGTAAGCCTGCGAATTGGTTCACTGAGACCAATGTGACAGGCCCTAGTGAGCGGTGTTGGGGATACTCAGATGGATGCCTCCGACAGAGTTGCCAAACAGGAGGGACTTCTCCAATCTGAAATAAGGCCACAAGGATTCACCTAACCTAACATGCCATGTTAACATAACATAACGCCCCCTGCTGCTGGTAAAATACCAGTAGGGATGGGAGGAGTCCTCTAAGTGGCCATCCATTGGCTCCTTAAGAGCCTCAATCAACTCAGGTGGGAGGAGCCACCTTTCACCTCCCCCATCGCTAGTAAAATATACCCAATGCCTCTCTTTGCCAGGAAACCCGATTTGACACCGCTCAATTGACAAATTTTTTGATATCTCAGAGGTTTCCAGGGAAATGGGGAGAGGCCAGAAAGCAGAGTTGAGGCAGAAGATTAGCCATGATATTGAAATACAG
Organism: Mustelus asterias; assembly: GCF_964213995.1. Lineage (NCBI taxonomy): Eukaryota > Metazoa > Chordata > Chondrichthyes > Carcharhiniformes > Triakidae > Mustelus > Mustelus asterias. Next base: position 69,710,289 of record NC_135806.1, read on the forward strand.
TGCAAGCTTGAGGGGCTGTGTGGTCAATGCCCGCTCCTGTTTCTTACATTCTCATGTTATTACTCCCACGTGTGGTCAAACCAAGATTCAATAGAATTTTTGCACCACTTCTCTAGTTTTGAATTCTATCTATCTAAAAATAAACCCTTGGGTTTGGTTTGCCCATTCAGTTAACTTATGAAGCTGCATCACTATGTTTAAGGACTTGTGCATTTCTGCTCCTGATCTCGTTTTCTCTTTTGCCCCATTTAGATTTTTGTTTTCCAAGTAATGTGAGGTCCCATTTTGTTTTTTAGCAAAATGTGTTGCACCTCACTTGGCGGTGCTGAAATTCATTTGGCACTGATGTGACAGTTTGCGAATGTCTTTTGCTTTGTTGCTGTCCTCCTTGATCTCGATTTATACCCCAAATTTGTGTCATCTACAAACTTTGAAATTGTGTTTTAAATTCTGAAATCTAAATCATTGATATAAATTGTAAATAACAGTGGTCCCATCATAAATTCTTATGCAACCCCACTTTACACCTTTTGGTCCTCTGTGCAGCTATCTTTTACCTGTAATTTTTTGTTTATTGTCTATTAGATAGCTAAATATCCATTCTGATTACCTCTCAACTGCATGCTCCGACTTTATTAGTCTATGATGCGGTAACCTAGTAGTAATCTTTTGGAAATAAATTACATCTACGCCATTACACATATCTAATCTCTCTGTTATGTCCTCAAAGAATCCAATGAAGGTTGGCCGAACAAGAATTCCCCTTTTTGGAATCCATGCTGACCATTCATATTCTATTTTTGGTTTCTAGATTTTATTTTCTCCTTTAATCAGCGTTCTATTATTTTTCCTACCGACTGGTCTATAGTTCCTTGGACATGATCTATCTCCCTTAAACATAGGTATAATGTTAGTTATCTCACCTGCCCATCCTCTAATGCTATGCGTTTTCCTAATGGAAATTTAATTTTGTGTATTTGATTAGTTCATGGAACGTTTCTTTTCATTACCAGAAGAGGAACTTTCTTAATCGGGAAGTTTTATACCATTTAGATGACCGGAATGCCCTTTGATAGGATAGTAGAAATCTTGTTTGTTTAATCCTATGAAATTTATACAAATGGATGTTGGGAAATAAGCACCAGTTCAGGTGCGTAGCCAATCAAAGTCCAATAACCTGGCGGTATTCATTATTTAGATTCAGATGGGGAATAACAGTTTGTAATAAGAATTCTAGTGCTCATTGAGTTGTATCCCTTGAATCACAGTTATTCAGGACAGATATAAAAGTAAGTGTCCTAGTGGAAAGGTTGATCGTGATCTTAACATTTATTTTCTGTGGAATACAGTTTTATATGGATATATGCAGATATATTTACACGAATCCTGGTTATCACTTGTCAACAGTGTGCTTGATACCTGGTGGGGAAAATGGAGTTGCAATTGAGATCAGCCATCTAATTGAATGGCAGGACAGGATCATGGGGCTGGAGCGCCTACTCCTGTTCCTATGTTCCTAATAGTGGTATAGTTTCCAACAATCTTACTTGTAAAAATTAATCAGTGGGACTCTAGCTATTACACGTCGCTTTTCAGCAATACTCTCATACCTGGTGTCACAGATATATTATTAAAAAAATGTCTTGTTCCCTCGTTTGGGCTTGAATCAATGCCTATATGAATCAAGATGTGGAAATGTCGGCGTTGGACTGGGGTAAACACAGTAAGGAGTCTAACAACACCAGGTTAAAGTCCAACAGGTTTATTTGGTAGCAAACGCCACTAGCTTTTGGAGCGCTGCTCCTTCGTCAGATGGAGTGGAAATCCACTCCATTTCCACTCCATCTGACGAAGCAGCAGCGCTCCGAAAGCTAGTGGCGTTTGCTACCAAATAAACCTGTTGGACTTTAACCCGGTGTTGTTAGACTCCTTACTACATGAATCAAGTACAGTGCCCCAACCTCAAATCTTAGTTCTCCTGATTTCTGAAAGTGAACTTAACTGATTGATGTAATTTATTCCAGAATCGAATGGAAGAGAGCAAAGCACTATTTAGAACAATTATCACATATCCCTGGTTTCAAAACTCCTCAGTCATCCTCTTCTTAAACAAGAAAGATCTCTTGGAGGAGAAGATCATGTATTCTCACTTAGTTGATTATTTCCCAGAATATGACGGTGAGTAAATTGTGTTTAAAATTATTGCCTATAATCTTTTACAGAAGTGTGACTGGATTTGTTTTACATTTATACTATATTTGAAGCTTTGAAAAGCAGTTTCTTGATAATAACCACCTAATTGAAGCAACTAATCACGTTTTGGGATGTGTTGAATTGGAATATCTGTTGGCTATTAAAAATCCTTTGGCTGCATGGAATCATGAGGAACATTGTTTACTTTTTTTCCTTTTACGTTAATTTACAGATATTAAATTAGGAGTAAATTGATATGACAGTGAAGCATGTAGAAGTTACATCATAGACATGTGTTTCAGTCCAAACAGTCCACATCAGTATTTATCCTCCAGTGAGCAGTGATTTTAATACCACGAGGCCACTCTATTTCTGTATCCCTGTATCATCCTTTCTATTCAACCACCTATATAACCTTGATGTGGAGATACCAGCATTGGACTGGGGTGGGCACAGTAAGAAGTCTCACAACATCAGGTTAAAGTCCAACTGGTTTATTTGGAATCACGAGCTTTCGGAGCGCTGCTCCTTCAGTGGGTGAGTGATCACTCACCTGATGAAGGAGCAGTGCTCCAAAAGCTCGTGATTCCAAATAAACCTGTTGGACTTTAACCTGGTGTTGTGAGACTTCTTGCCTATTATAATCTAAGAGAGGATGAAAATAAAGGAAAGCAATCAGCAGAGACAATGGTCAGAATTGAGAGATAAGAGAGCACCAAAAACTGAATAGGATTTTGTGATCACAGTGAAGGAATCGCATCATGCTGATAGTTGCCCACGGACTTTTGAGCTTGTCATCAGGTGTCTGATCTAGCACGGCACCCTCAACAGGGAAGCTGTAACATGTGTGAGTAGGACAAGCGACAGCGAGGCTATTCAATCAACTGAGCTGGCTGAGTCCTTAAGGAACTGCTGGGCTGGGTCTGTAGCAGATAGTGAGGGAACCAAAACAGAGGGAAAAACCTACTTGACATTATCCTCACCAATCTGCTTGGCCCAAATGCATCTGTCCATGATAGGTGTGGTATTGGCAGGTGTGACCGCAGTCCTTGTGGAAGTGAAGTCCTGTCTTCACATTGGGGATATCCTCCATTGTGTGGTATGGTACTACGTTGGGTAGAATTTCAAACATGTCTATAACAACTATAACAAATGATAACTGGGCATCTGTGAGACACTGTGTGCCATCAGTAACAGCAGAATTTGTAACCAGCATATCCTCATTCTACTATTACCATCAAGCTGGGATCAACCCCCTGATTCATTGAAGAGTGCAGGAAGGAAAGCCAAGAGTAACACCATTCATACCTAAAAATGAGATGTCGACCTGGTGAAGCTACAACACAGTACAGCTTGCGTACCTTATAATTCCAGCTGATGCTACTGGACAAGTCAGATCCCAGGGTGGTACCTATCTTGATAGTTCCTAACTTTTATTTTTTGTTTGGACACTGAACAGAGTCACGGAAATCAGCTGATGAACTTTTAACCAAAAAAAACAGTTTTTAAATGAGAAGTTGAACTATATTACACTACTTCACCTGTAACCAAACCTTTACAGGTATATACAGATTCATAAAGGTAACACAAGTCACAATTATCTCATACTCTTAATATTCACAGTCAGTGAATATTATGTAAACCAATAGGCAATCTGTGGTCAGATGCACCATATTCTGAAACCAAGTGACAGCGGCGGCACAGTGGTTAGCACTGCTCCTTCACAGCGCCAGGGACCTGGGTTCAATTCCGGCCTCCGATGACTATCTGTGTGGAGTGTGCACACACACACACACACACACACACACACACACACACACCCACCCCTGCCCCCCATGTCTGCATGGGTTTCCTCCGGGTGCTCCAGTTTCCTCCTACAGACCAAAGATATGTGGGATGGTTGATTGGCCATGATAAATTGCCCCTTAATGTCAGGGGGACCAGGAGGGTAAATACGTGGGGTTACGGGGATAGGACAGCACCTAGATGGGGTAGTTGTCAGTGCAGTCTCGATGGGCCAAATGGCCTCCTGCACTATAGATTCTATGCTGTCCAAAGCAATTTGTATGGATTCTTCATCAATGCACCCAGCTTGTCAGTCTATGAGCCAATTGGTCTTTCTGAAATTCTGTCTTTCACATGATGGTCTCAAAGAACTCATCTTGAATTTCCTCCCAAACTATGCTTTCACTTGGACATCTTCAACAACAATCCACCTCCAGGGTTTCAACCTCTTTTATGATGTTCCTCTCCCCTGGATCGCCATGAGCATTTAAGTTTTGCTCTCCACACACACTATCAGATAGTTAACCATACCAGCAGAACATTACTGCTTCACAGACTCCAAGTAAGGAGTCACCAACATTTGGCTGTCTCCTCTGATCTGGCTTCTCACACGCCTACTTTGCCTTGATTCTATTCCATGCAGCTGTCCCTGTTTAATTCAGAGCCTTTTTCTCTGCTCCTTTCACTTCACTGGACAGGACCTTTTTCATATTCCAGTTCTTGTTCCTCAACCTTGAATTTTTTTTGTCTCATTCCTTGGTTTCTGGGATCTTCTCTTGTTCTTTTGGAAAACCTGCTTTCTGCAATTGCCTCTCTTGTCCAGCTTCTCCTGGCACATGTTTCTAACTGAACTAAAACTGCTTTCCGTTTCTTCCTGTATCTCTGTAGATTTCCTGTTGTGAGGTAACAGCCCAGTTTTTCTACTTTGTATTTAACTTCCCTAAACAACTTCGAGTTGTAAAACCTCATCAAAATTGCAAATATACAAACAACCCAAGAAATGCCATCTCCATTCTGAAATGAAACTAAACCCAGGTTTCACCTTTTTAACCCACAAATAGAAAATATAAATTATCATAGAATCATACAGTTCAGAAGACCAAATCCTGTTGGAAATGGTGGTGGACAATTAAACGACTAACTGGAGGAGGAGGTGGTTCCACAAATGTCACCATCCTCAATGATGGAGGTGCCCAAACATCAGTGCTTGCAACCATCTTCAGTGAGAAAGGCCACCTCGGTGATTAATCTTGGCCTTGGAACATGGAGCAGGAATAACCCATTCAACCACTCGAGCTTGCTCCATCATTTAACTAAATTATGACTGATCTTCTACCTTAATGCTATCTTCCTGTACTATTCCTATATCGTTTGATGTCGTTGGTATCTAAAAATCTAGTGGCCTCTGCTTTGAACATACTCAATGATTTGAGAATTGCAAATTCTCAAATGTAGCAACATCTGACTGAAGAAATTCTCCTCCGCCCTGTCTTAAATGGTCTACCTAACTGCTTATTCTGAGCCTGTGTCCCTTGGTTCTTGGTTATGAACAAGGATACTAAGATTCATTTGGACATTAACACTTCCCAATCTTTCCCCATTTAAGAAAAAGTCTGTATTTCTGTTTTCCTACCAAAGTGGATAATTTCACATTTTTCCACATTATATTCCATCTGCTGTGCTATTGTCTGTTCACTTAGCCTGTCTGAATCTCCTTTAAAGTCTCTTTGCATCCTCTTAACAAATCACATTTCCACCTAGTTTTGTCATCAGCGAACTTAGAAATATTACATTTAGTGCCCACATCCAAATCACTGATATAGATTGCGAATAGCTGGGGCCCAAACAGTGATCCTTGCGGTGCCCCATTAATCACAGTCTGCCAACCTGAGCATGATTCTTTATCCCTACTTCCTGCTCTCTATCTGTTAACCAGCCCTCAATGCATGCCAGTATATTACCCCAGGTCCAGGTGTTCTAATTTTGTTTACTAACCTCTTGTGCAGGACCTTATTTGAAAGCCTTCTGAAAATCCAAATAAACTACATCCACTGGTTCTTCCTCATCTATCCTGCTTGCAACATCCTCAAAAAAACTCCCAACATGATATCCCTTTCATAAATCCATGTTGACTCCGTCCAATTCAAAAATTATTTTCTACACACCCTTCTAGCATTATCCCTACTGCAGATGTCAGGCTAATAGGTCTGTAGTTCCCTGTTTTTTTTTGTTTCCCCCCTGCCCTTTCTAAAAATAATGGGGCCACCATCCAATCCAAAGGCACCATTCCAGAATCTGTAGAAGTTTGAAAGATGACCATCAATACATCCTCTATCTCTAGCTACTACTTTCAACACGTTGGGATTTAGATTATTAGGTCCAGGAAATATATCAACTTTTATCCAGTACTACTTTTTAAATAATAATTTTCAGATTCTCAATCTCATTAGTTCCTTGGCTCCCCAGTATTTCAGGGAGGCTTTTTGTATCATCATCCTGAAGACAGGCACAAGGTACTTGTTTTGTTTCTCCACCATTTTCTTTTTTCAATTATAAATTCCCCATTCTATAATGGGCCCACATTTGTCTTTACTAATCTTTTCCTTTTCACATGCCCGTAAAAGCTTTTATAGTCCATTTTTATTTTCCTTGCTAGCTCACTTGTGTATTTTCTTTTCTTCCTTTGTTAATTTCTTGGTTCTCCTTTGAATTCTAAACTGTTTACATCCTGCCAATCCTCAAGCTTACTACTTTTTTGGCAACTTTATAAGCCTCTTCCTTTGATCTAAGACAATCTAACTTCTCAATAACCATAGTTGTATCACTTATCCTGGTGGCTTTCTTGTGCCTTAAAGGAATGTAATTTTTTTTTGGCAAACAATGTATTAATTATTTAATTACTAGCCATTGCCTGTCTACTATCATATCTTTAATGTGATTTCCCAGTCTACTTCAGCCAACCTGCCCCTCAAATGTTCATAATTTCATTTTGTTTAGACTAAAGACCATAGTTTCAGATTAAACCATATCACTTTCAAACTTAATGTAAAATTCTCTCATGTTAAAGATAAACAGCACAGGAGCAGGCCCTTCGGCTCACCAAGCCTGCGCCAACACATGACTCCTAAAGTCCTTTGGCCTCTTCGCGGTCCATATTCCCCTGCCTACTCATGTATCTTTTGAAATGCTTCTTCAACATTGCTATTGTATCTGCTTCTACCACCTCCCCTGGCAACGCATTCGAAGCACTTGCCACCCTCTGTGTAAAAAAAAAACTTGCCTTTCACATTTTCTCTCCTTTAACCTTTCCCCTTTTTGTCCCCTAGTAATTGACATTTCTACCCTGGGAAAAAGACTCCGATTATCCATTCCTGTCATAATTTTGTAAACTTCTATCAAGTTGCTCCTCACTCTTCGACTTTCAAATGAACACAAATCAAGTTTGTCCAATTTCTCCTCATAGCTAATCCCTCCAAATCAGGCACTGTTCCCTAAAGTAAAGTAAAAGTAAAGTTTATTTATTCGCCACAAGTAAGGCTTACATTAACACTGCAATGAAGTTACTGTGAAATTCCCCGAGTCGCCACAGTCTGGTGCCTGTTTAGGTCAATGCACCTAACCAGCACGTCTTTCAGAATGTGGGAGGCACCCGGAGGAAACCCACGCAGACACAAGGAGAACGTGCAAACTCCACACAGACAGTGACCCAAGCCGGGAATCGAACCCAGGTCCCTGGTGCTGTGAAGCAGCAGTGCTAACCACTACAATGCTACTACCATGCCACCCCCAGGGTTCTTTACAATGAGATTATTAATTAGTCATTTCTCATTTCATAATACCAAATCCAAAATAGCCCGATTGCTGCTTGGTTCCTCAACATACTGTTCCAGAAAACCAATGCATGTACATTCCAGGAAGTCATCGTCCTCGGCATTTGTGCTAATTAGGTTTACCCAGCCCATATGTAGATATGACGTCCCCTATGATTACTGTATTACCCTTGTGGTAAGTGCCTTTTATTACCACTACTATTTGGTGGCCTATAGACAATTCCTACCAAAGTTTGCTGCGTCTTGCTGTAAATCCACCCAAACTGATTCTACATTTTAATATTTCAATCTCGGATCCTGTCTCACTATTGCACTGATTCCATCTTTTGTTAACAGTGCAACATCACCTTTTCCTTTTTGCCTATCCTTCCAAAATGCCAGATACCCTTGAACTTTCAGTTCCCAACCTCCTTCATGCTGCAGCCAGGTCTCTGCAATGGCAATAAGGTCATATTTGTTTATTTCTGTTTGTGCTGTCAGTTTATCTACCTAGTTGTGAATGCTGTATGCAGTCCGATAGAGTGCCTTTAATTCTGTCATATTTTTGCAATCCCTAGCCTTAACTGGCACACTCATATGTTTGCACGCTCTGTTCCTTTCTGCCACACTCTGATAACCATTTGTCTTATTGCTGTCTTGCCCTCTTACCTTCTCTCTCTCTCTCTCTTTTGTTTATCATATCTTCCTCCACACCCACTATTTAGTTTAAAGTCTTCTCTACTACCCTAGTTATACGACTCCACAGAACACTAGTCCCAGCATGGTTCAGGTGAAGACCATTGCAAATACACAGCTCCATTTTCCCAATACTAATGCCAGTGCCCTAGGAATCAAAATCCATTCTCTCACACCAATCTTTGAGGCATGCACTTAACTCTCTTGCCTTATTTATCCTATGCCAATTTCTTTTTTTTATTCTATCCATTTGTGAGACATGGGCGTCGCTGGCTGGCCGGCCAGCATTTATTGCCCATCCCTTGCTGCCCTTGAGAAGTGGTGGTGAGCAGTCCATGTTCTGTGGGTTGACCCACAATGCAGTTAGGGAGGGAATTCCAGGATTTTGACCCAGCGACTGCGAAGAAACTGCGATATATTTCCAAGTCAGGGTGGTGAGTGGCTTGAGAGGGGAACTTGCAGGTGGTGTTCCCATTTATCTGCTGCCCTTATCCTTCTAGATGAAAGTGATCGTGGGTTTGGAAGGTGCTGTCTAAAGATCTTTGGTGAATTGTTGCAGTGCATCTTGTAGATAGTACACACTGCTGCTACTGGGCGTCGGTGGTGGAGGGATTGAATGTTTGTAGATGTGGTGCCAATCAAGCGAGCTGCTTTGTCCTGGATGGTGTCAAGCTGCTTGTGTATTGTTGGAGCTGCACCCATCCAGGCAAGTGGGGAGTATTCGATCACACTCCTGACTTGTGCCTTGTAGGTGGATAGACTCTGGGGAGTCAGGAGGTGAGTTACTCACCGCAGTATTCCTAGCCTCTGACCTGCTCTTGTAGCCACTGTGTTTATGTGGTAAGTCCAGTTGAGTTTCTGGTCAATGGTAACCCCAAGGATGTTAGCAGTGGGGGATTCAGTGATGGTTACACCATTGAATGTTAAGGGGTGGTGGTTAGAGCTTCTCTTATTGGTGATGGTCATTGCCTGGCATTTGTGTGGCGCAAATGTTATTTGCCACTTGCCAGCCGAAGCCTGGATATTGTCCAGATCTTGTTGCATTTGAACATGGACTGCTTCAGTATCTGAGGAGTTGCGAATGGTGCTGAACATTGTGCAATCATCAGTGAACATCCCCACTTCTGACCTTATGATGGAGGGAAGGTCATTGATGAAGCAGCCTAGGACGTTACCCTGAAGGACTCTTGTAGAGATGTCCTGGAGCTGAGATGACTGACCCTCCACAACCACAACCATCTTCCTATGTATCAGGTATGACTTCAACCAGCAGAGAATTTGGCCCCTGATACCTATTGATCACAGTTTAACTGGGGCTCCTTGATGCCACACTCTGTCGAATGCAGCCTTGATGTCAAGGGCTGTCACTCTCACCTCACCTCTGGAATTCAGCTCTTTTGCCCATGTTTGAACCAAGGCTGTCATGAGGTCAGTAGTTGAGTGACCCTGGCGAAACCCAAATTGGGCGTTGCTGAGCAGGTGCTGCTTGATAGCACTGTTGATGACCCCTTCCATCACTTTACTGATGATCGAGAGTAGACTGGGCGGTAATTGGCCGGGTTGGATTTGTCCTGCTTTTTGTGTACAGGACATACCCGGGCAATTTTCCACATTGTTGGGTAGATGCCAGTGTTGTAATTGTACTGGGAGAGCTTGGCTAGGGGAGCGGCAAGTTCTGGAGCACAAGTCTTCAGTACTATTGCCGGAATGTTATCAGGGCCCATTGCCTTTGCAGTATCCAGTGCCTCCAACTGCTGCTTGATATCACATGGAGTGAATCGAATTGACTGGAGACTGGCATTTGAGATGCTGGGGACCACTGGAAGAGGCCGAGATAGATCATCCACTCGGCACTTCTGGCTGAAGATTGCTGCGAACACGTCAGCCTTATCTTTTGCACTGATGTACTGGGCTCCTCCTCATTGAGGATGGGGATATTTGTGGAGCCTCGTCCTCCAGTGAGTTGTTTAATTGTCCACCACCATTCTTGACTGGATGTGGAAGGACTGCACAGCTTAAATCTGATCCATAGGTTCTGGGATCACTTAGCTCTGTGTATCATGTGCTGTTTTTGCCATTTGGCATACAAGTAGTCCTGTTTGGTAGCTTCACCAGGCTGATGCCTCATTTCTAGGTATGCCTGGTGCTGCTCCTGGCATGCCCGTCTTCACTCTCCATTAAACCAGGGTTGATCCCCTGGTTTGATGGTAATGGGTTGAGTGGGGGGTATGCCGGGCCATGAGGTTGCAGATTGTGCTGGAGTACAATTCCGCTGCTGTTGATGGCCCACAGCGCCTCATGGATGCCCAGTCTTGAGTTGCTAGATTGGTTCGAAGTTCGTCCCATTTAGCACGGTGATAGTGCCACACAACACGATGGAGGTTATTCGCAGTGTGAAGGTGGGATTTCGTCTCCACAAGGACTGTGTGGTGGTCACTCTTACCAATACTGTCATGGACAGATACATCTGTAGCCAGCGGGTTGGTAAGGATGAGGTCAAGTGTGTTATTTCCTCTTGTTGGTTCCTTCACCTGCTGCAGACCCAGTCGAGCAGTTATACCCTTTAGGGCTCAATCAGTAGTGCTGCTGCCAAGCCACTCTTGGTGGTGGACATTGAAATCCCCCATCCAGAGTACATTCTGCGCCCTTGTCACCCTCAGTGCTTCCTCCAAGTGTTGCTCAACATGGAAGAATACTGATTCATCAGCCGAAGGAGGACGTACGTGGTAACTAGCAAGAAGTTTCCTTGCCCATGTTTAACCTGAAGCCATGAGACTTCATGGAGTCCAGAGTCAATGTTAAGTACTTCCAGAGCAATTCCCTCCCGACTATATACCACTGATCCGCCACCTCTGCTGGGTCTATCCTGCCGGTGGGACAGGACATATCCAGGGATGGTAATGGTGGTGTCTGGGGTGTTATCTGTATGACATGATTCCGTGAGAATGACTATGTCAGGCTGTTGCTTGACTAATCTGTGAGGCTGCTCTCCCAATTTTTGCCCCCAGATGTTAATAAGGAGGACTTTGCAGGGTCGACAGGACTGTTTGTTTTGTCGTTGTCTTTTCCGGTGCCTAGGTCGATGCCAGGTAGTCCATCCGGTTTCATTTCTTTGTTGAGACTTTGTAGCGATTGATACAACTGAATGGCTTGCTGGGCCAATTCAGAGGGCAGTTAAGAGTTACTGTAGCTCTGGAGTCACATGTAGGCGAGACCAGGTAAGGACGGCAGATTTCCTTCCCTAAAGGACATTAGTGACATGAGTTTTTCATGATCATCAGCAGACTCTTAATTTCAGATACTTTTTATTGAATTTAAATTCCACCATCTGCCGTGGGAGGATTCGAACCCAGGTCCCCAGAACATTATCTGGGTTTCTGGATTAATAGTCGAGCGATAATACCACTTGGCCATCACCTCCCCTCTAAATTATGGAATGTTTCCTTTGGATTATTACCATTGAGTTTCTATGTTTTAATTTAGCCCTTTGCTGCCTATACTCTTGAAACAGAAGTCCCTTCCTAGTCCTAATTATGTTGTCGATAGCTATGTGGATCATGGGCACTGACAATATTCTGGCAATGGGTATGAAAGATTTGTGTTCCAGAACTAGCTTCGCCCCAACCAAACTGATCCACAACAACGACATCACTGGCATCTATCCAGCAGTGTGGAAAATTGCCCAGGTATGTCCTGTACACAAGAAGCAGAACAAATCCAATCCAATCATCGGTGCTATCAAGTCACATTACTTAACAATAGCCTACCCACTGATGCTCAGTTTGGGTTCCTCCAGGGTCACTCATCTCCTGACCTCTTTACAGCCTTAGTCCAGACATGGGCATAAGAGCTGAAGTCAAGAGGTAGGGTGAAAGTGATTGTCCTTCACATCAAGGCAGTATTTGACCGAGTGTGGCAACAAGGAGTCCTAGCAAAACAGGAAACTATGGGAATCAGGGAGAAAACATTCCATTGGTTGGAGTCATACTTGGCACAAAGGAAGTTGATTCTATTTGTTGGATGGCGTGGCACAGTGGTTAGCACTGCTGCCTCAGTGCCAGTCAGCAAGGTTTAATTCTGGCCTTGGGTCACTGTTTGTGTGGAGTTTGCATGTTCCTCCAGGTGCTCCGGTTTCCTCCCACACTCCAAAGATAGGTTGATTGGCCATGATAAATTGCCCCTTAGTGTCAGGGTAAATAGCAGGGTAAATACGTGGGGCTACAGAGATAGGGCCTGGGTGATTGTTGTTGGTGCAGGCTATATGGGCAGAATGGCCTCTTTCTGCACTATAAAGATTCTGTAATTCTGTCGTGTCAATCATTTGAGCTCTGGGACATCATTGCAGGAGTTCCACAGGATGGTGTACTAGACCCAACTGTGTTCAGCTGCTTCATCACTGGCCTTTCTCCATCATAACGTCAAAAGTGGAGATTTGTAGAAACTCTTACCATCTCTATATTTTTTAGATAGCTTTCTCTCATCCTCTAAGTCATTCTTTTCTGAGTTCTATTATCTGTCTTCTGATCTATGACTGATCTTTATGGACTTGTACGATTTTTCTTTCAATTTGATGCTATCTTTAACTTTTAGTTAGCAATAGATGCTGCATCCTTCTCATTGACTCTTTCTCAATGGAATCTATCTTTGTTACGAATTATGCAATATCTCCTTACAAGTCTGCCATTATTTCTCAGCTGTCCTGCTTTTTAACCTATTTTCAGCCAACTCTGTCCTCATGCCCTCGCAATTGCCTTTATTAAGTTTAAGACACGAGTCTTAGACCAAACCTCTCACCCGCAAACTGAATTTGAAATTCTATCATGTTATGATGACAGTTGCCTAGAGGCACCTTTACTATGTGATCATTATATAATCTTGGGCCATAACTTCCAGTAAAGTGGTAACTGAGTTACATTGCCATTCCACTCAAATACTTAGCTTGAAATTAAGGCGATCCTATCTCGCCTGACCTTTTGACTCGGGCCAGGTGAGATCTGGGTAATGTAGTATGTCCCCAGGAACTGTAGAATCGCAGGTAGGGAAGCCACATCCCCTTTTTATAGCATTGGCTGCAGTAAAATAGGTAAGTTTTAAAGTTCAGTGAGTAAAGATTCTTGACAAGATGGTTGGGGAAGAACGGTGTGTGATTGTGTTTGGCGGGAGTGAGGTTGTGGGTGGTTCAAGAGACCCTTTTGGTTCAAAAGTTTTGCGGGGGGGGGGGTGTCATGGAAGGGAGGCATGGAACTGTGCAATAGTTTTCAGAAGCTAGAATTGATTTGAATTCTGTCCTTTTCTTGGTAACTATTAATGTTAGACAGTTGGAACCATCAGAAGTTTTCGTATGGTTACCAGTGCAGAGTAATTGCCCATGGGACATTTGCATTTCTCCAGCAATTGCCATGTGAACCTTATCTGGGAGCTTCTCATGAGGTGGTTCCCCAGCACATATTTGGTCTATCCCCCAACTACAACACCCTGGAGCGCGTTTATTATGGCTCCTTGTCTCATTGCATGTTTCCAGGTTTAAAGTGACCTGCTTCCTAGTTGACTCTAGAATATACTGCTCTGTGAAATTGTTCTAAGTACACTTAATTAACTCGTCTTCCAGGATACCTTTGCCAATCTGATTCACCCAATCTATATGAAGATTAAAATCACCCATGATTATTGCTTACAAGCCTCCATTATGTATTCGTATTCGAATACATAATGGAGGCTTGTATTTGTATTCGTTGGAATTTAGAAGGCTGAGGGGGGATCTTATAGAGACCTATAAGATAATGAAGGGGCTGGATAGGGTAGAGGTGGAGAGATTCTTTCCACTTAGAAAGGAAGCTAGAACTAGAGGGCACAGCCTCAAAATAAAGGGGGGTCAGTTTAGGACAGAGTTGAGGAGGAACTTCTTCTCTCAGAGGGTGGTGAATCTCTGGAATTCTCTGCCCACTGAAGTGGTGGAGGCTACCTCGTTGAATATGTTTAAATCACGGATAGATGGATTCCTGATCGGTAAGGGAATTAGGGGTTATAGGGATCAGGCGGGTAAGTGGAACTGATCCACTTCAGATCAGCCATGATCTTATTGAATGGCGGGGCAGGCTCGAGGGGCTAGATGGCCTACTCCTGCTCCTATTTCTTATATCTTCCCCAATACGCTGTCCGACAATGTAGCGACCATTAGGAGCCCTTAAACGACTCCCACAAATTACTTCTTACCATTGCTATCTCTTATCTCCAGAAATGCCTCCAGCGATCATACTTTTGTCCTGCATGTCCAATTTTCACATTCATACAAAGTTGTTGATTATATGTAACACCTAAGTATTCTATTTAACGTCAACTTAATTATATATTTGGACAAAAATATATGCAAATTGTGTTGTTTACTGTTTAAATTTGTGTTGTAAGAAGCCCTTGTAAATGTTTTATCGATAAGGACCTGAATTGATTTTTTTTTTTACTACTGGCTTTGTCACAAATGTTTTTGTAATTAAATTGTCACGGTGAACCACATTGATAAATTATATGTCTTGTAATAAGAAAAATAAAGGTAATTTTCATAATTACATTTTGCCATCAGATCTTTTCAACAAAATATTATAGATATAAAGATATTTGAATCCTAATGAATGATAAGTTTGCAACTGCACTAAAGAAGTTGATACATTTTCAGTACCAGGAATAAAGGCCTGTTCTAATTGTAGACTTGAATTTAGTAGGAATAACTTATCAATGAAAAAATGTAAGATCTGCAGAAAATATACTTTTTAGATATACTGCTGTGAAAATGGAAAGCAAACCAGATGAAATTACCCTGCAGGTGGCAGTAACGCACTGAAAAAGTGACGCAGTTGTACAAATGTACAAAATTGGAAAAAGGCACAATTGGAATTATGCACAAACGTCGAGCTCTTTTTGTAATCAGTGGGAAGAAAATGAGAATCTTGACGAACATACCAGTGCAGCATTGAGAAAGTTCTGCATTGTCAGAGCTGCTGTCTTTTGGGTGGGATGTCTGAGGCCCCATCAATCTTTTCAGTTAGGTATTAAAGTTTCTGTTATATGATTCAGAGAGCTGAGACGAGAACTTATCTAACGTTCCTTCCTCAATCAAATTCACCAAAAATTAGAGTTAATGTAGTAGCAACGAGTTCAATTATGATCAGACTTTTATCATTAATGTAAGGGTTATTCAGCATGAACTACATAATGCATGCTATTAAAATCAGTCAATAACCAATGAGAAATATTTCATCATAAAGCCATTTAAATGTTGGGGAACTTTTTGGAATAAAATTATACTGATAGCAAAGCATTTCCCTTAAAAGGAAATTGTTCTGTATCTCAGCCCTAAAGCAACAACCGCTGTAAAATCTAAAATCCATTATAAAGCGTTCCCAAAGTAATAGTTCCAAAGAAAGTCACAGGTAGTTTCATTGTTGCATGGCTTCACTTTACATCACCACTTCTTCCTATTGGTGGTTAGTTTGTTTTTCATAATGTAGAGATTACATTTCTCCTTGTGGTTCACTGTTTTGCTATCAGACTTCTGTTGTTCATTATGGTGACTTGTGATTAGATAAGTCAGCTTCTATTATTGTGTATAACCAGATTATTAGATATTTTCTTGTGCCACTGAGTTCTTTAAAAACTTTTCCATCACCAATCACTGCATTCTTGGACCATAGTTGCATTTGCACTTGCAACAGAGTCATTGGGCCTGATTTTAACGGGTGCGAAATCATGGTAAAGTTGGGCGTCGGGCCTATACCGAGATCTGCACCTGATTCCGAGCAGATCGCGGCTTTACCGACACCCGATTCGGGCACGGGTCCGGCCTGCGCCCGAATCGGGTGGCCTGACGATTTAAATGCATTTGCATGCATTTAAATTGACTTAATGAACCGCGCGCCCAACCTTACCGCCAAATCCCACTTTACCGTCTTCTGGCCCGTTCTGCATCCGCGCTGTAAGCGACCTGCAAAATAAAAGTCTGAAGTCGTCGCTGCAGCTTCCGAAGAGCGGGGTCAGAGCCTCCAACGGCGCTCTGACCCAGGTCATCCTCTGGTTGGGCGGGGGGGGGGGCCCAGATCATCCTCTGGTGGGGGGCGGGAGGGGGTCCGCTGCTAGTCTGCGGCCGATTGATGGGGAGGGAGGGGGCGGGGGGGGGGGTTCCGCTGCCACTCTGCGGGCGATCCCTCTTCCCCACCGGAGGAACGAATCCCTCCTGCCGGAGTGGACGTGCGGCCATGCCATCCCACAAAACCTTCAGGATGAAACGATTCCTCGCTAAGAAGATGAAGCAGAACCGGCCGATTCCACAGTGGATCCGCATGAAAACCGGCTACAAGATCAGTACAAGTCCAAGAGGAGACACTGGAGAAGGACCAAGCTGGGCCTGTAAAGGGATACACCATCACTGGTACACTACCAGCCACAGCCATCTCTCCCGCTCTCTTGCCTGTGCAGGGAAGAGTAATCTGTGGCCCCCTTGGGAGGAGGGATCGCCTGCAGAGTGGCGGCAGACCCCCCCTGCCCCCTCTCTGCCCCCTCCCTCCCCACCGATCGGCCGCAGACCAGAGGATGATCTGGGTCCCCCCCCCCCCACCCCCTGACCAGAGGATGATCTGGGTCCCACGCACCCACCCCCCCCCCCCCCCATCCCCCCACCCCAACCAGAGGATGATCGTCAGAGAGCCGCTCTCTCCGTTTTCTGCTTTTTTTTGTTTTCTTTCGTGCCCAGGCGTGCTCTGTCAGATTTTTTTCGAACTGTGCATGCGCAGTTCAGAGCTCCGATCAGTCTGCCAGCGCTAAGCCCTGGCCACAGTACAGATCGGGCCGGAGCTGGCAAAACGCGTATGGGCGCAAATCTATTTGACGCCCAGATTCGGCACTTAGACTCAAAATGGTAAAATCAGGCCCATTGTGGCATAGAAGGAGCCATTTGGCCTGCCAAGTCCATACCAGCTCTCTGTGGAGCAGTCCAGTCAGTCCAATTCCCCTTCTCTATCCCCATAACCGTGCATGTTTGGTTCCTTCAAATGTTCATTCAATTTCCCTTTAAAATCAAAAGAGCTGGAGTTGAGGGTAGACTGCCCTTGATATCAAGGCAGCATTGACTGACCTGTGGCATCAAGGAGTCATAGCAAGATTTTCTGTGGGAAAACACTCCACTGGTTGGAGCCAAGAGGAAGATGGCTGTGGCTGTTGGAGGTCAATCATCTTAGTCCCAGGACATTGCTGCAAATGTTTCTCAGTAGTATTCTCGATCCAATCATGTTCAGCTGCTCCATTTGTCCTCCACCACCTCCACCTTCTTCTTCCTCTTCTTTCCGCCTCTCTCTCTCTCTTACCCTACCCACCCCCCCCCCCCCCATATTATAAGGTCAAAAGTATGGATGTTCGCTGATAATTGCAGTGTTCAGCATCATTTGTGACCCTTCAGATACTGAACAGTAAGACATGGAGAACATAAGTGGAAAGTAACATTTGCGACACAAGTACCAGGCAATGACCATTTCCAACAAGAGAGGATCTTAATCATCTCACCTTGACATTCAGTGGCATTATCGATGCTGAATGTTACTTTACTTCAGCTGTATATCAAATAGATAATTTATGGGGTTCTTTTTTGTTATACTATTTTACTTCAAACACACTTTTAACCATGTCCCTCTGTGGTTGACACACAATTAACCCACTCTGTCACATGGTCACATACTTGTTCACAGCTTGTGTATTTTGGGGCCATTCTCTGGCACCAATAATGGCAGCAAAGCACTAGAAGGGTTCACAAGGATTTCTAAGACCCTGGGGGCAGATTTTCCCATTCTGCCTGCCACACGAATCGTAGTGGGCGAGGGGTGGACCATGGAAAGGTCCGTTGACCTCGTGTGGGATTTTTCAGTTTTGAGGCGAGTGCAGTCGGAAAATCCTGCCCCTGGTCTTTAAAATGTGGCATTCGCACTGGTGTTTAATAATTTTTGACAATTATTGCAAACAGCTATATTTATGAGGTTTCAAATGTTTGTGCTGGTTTCTTTAATTTTGGTGTCAAGCTATTAATTGTGGTAAAGCAGGAATAAAAATGTTGAACTAGGGGGAAGACACATTTTGCAGGAATGAGAAGTGATTTGGCTGAGATGGACTGGACGGCACTGATAGAGGATAAATCAGTGGGAAGCACTAAAAAGTGAGATCCTAAATGTACAGAGTAGACATGTCCCCTCAAATGAGTGATACTGCCAAATCTAGACCCCCCCCCCCGGTTATCTAGAAGAACACGGGAAGATTAAACAGAAAAAGAAAGTGTATGATACAAAGAACTGAGCACTACAGATAGTCTAGATAAATATAGGAAGTGCTGGGATGAAGTAAAAAAGAAATAAGAAAATCAAAGAGAGGGATTAAAAAAGATTAGAAAAACCCAAAAATATTTTACCAATATAATGGTAAAAGGTTAGTTAAGGCAAAAGTGGGACCTATCAGAAATGAAGTAGGGAATGTGTGTGTAGATGCAAAGACTGTGGGAAGGGTTTTAAATTAATATTTTGTCTCCATGTTTACAAAGGAAAAGGATGTTGCACATTTAGTAGTCTGAGGAACACAGCGATTGGATGGGATAATGGAAAGAGAGAGGAAGTACTCGAAGGGTTGGAATCCTTGCAAGTTGATAAGTCATCAGTGGCAGATGGACTGTTTCTGAGGCTGCTGAAGGTGATCAGGGAGGAGATAGCAGATGCTCTAAGGATAATTTTCCAATCCTCACTAGATACAGGGGAGATACTGGAGGGCTAGAGAAAATGCAAATGCATTGTTTAACAAGGGATTGAAGAAAATGCCAAACAATTATAGGCCAGTTAGTCTTACATCAGTGGTGGGCAAATTAGTAGCCTCAATCATGAGAGATAATCACGTAAAAGGGCATGGACATGTCAGTCATAGTCAGCATGGATTTGTTAAAGGAAGGTCTTGCCTCTCAAACTTGATTGAATTCTTTGAGGAAATGACAAGGGTTGATGGAGGAAGTGATAAGAAGGGTTGATGAAGGTGGCGCAGTGGATGCTGTGTACATGGATTTTAGCAAGGTGTTTGACAGGGTCCCACATGACAGATTGGTCAAAAAAGTAAAAGCTTCATGGGCTAGAGGGTAATGTGGCTGGATCAAAAATTGACTTAGTAAGAGGAAACAGAAGGTAATGGTCAATGGATACTCTTGTGAGTGGACAGTTGTTTCAAGTGGTGTTCCACAATGTTTGGTCCCTTGCTGTTTGTACTATATTTAATGATTTGGACATGAATATGGGGGGCACATTTAGAAAATTTTCAGGTGACACAATGATTGAGCGAATAGTGGACAGTGTAGAGGATAGATGTAACCTACGCAATGATATAGACCAGTGGGTAGTAAAGTGGCAAATGTATTTTAGCATTAGAAGTGTGAGGTAATGTATTTATGGAGGTCAGACAGCTATAGAGAATACACAATCAATGGGAATATACTAACAAGGATAGATGAAGTGAGAGATCTTGGTGGACAAGTACACAGGTCCCTAAAGGCAGCAGCTCAAGGAGACAAAGTTGTAACGAAGGTATATGGAATGCCCTCCTTCATTTGCAGAGGTATAGAATATAAAAGTAAGGAAATAAATGTTAGAATTGTATAAAACACCGGTGAGGCCACAACGGGAGCATTATGTACAGTTCTGGTCACCATGTTACAGGAAGGAAATAATTGCTCTGGAGAGAGAAGATTTACAAGAATGTTGCCAGGGCTAGAAAAGTGTAGCCATGAGGAGAGACTGGATAGGTTGGGGTTGTTTTCCTTGGAACAAAGAAGGCTGACTTGATGTGTACAAAATTGAAGGGAAGGGAGAGAGTGGACAGGATAAAATTGTTTCTCTTGGCAGAAAATTTTAGAACTAGGGAGCATAGATTCAAGATAAGTGGCAGTAAATATAGAGGGGACATATGGAAAGACATTTTGACACAAAGGGTGATGGGTGTCTGGAATTTACTGCCTGAGTTAGTGATGGAGTCAGAGACTCTAAACTCTTCAAAAAAAAAGTACTTGGATCTTAAGTGTTTTAAGCAACAGGGCTATGGACAGAGTGTAGGAAGTTGAGATTAGAAAAGGTACCTGGGTGTCCTTGGGCTGGCATGGACAAAGTGGACCGAATGGCCTCCTTTTGTGCTATGTTCTACGGTGTGTCATAAATGGTACTTATCATCGCAACAAAGTCATATTTCACATGCATTTCTATAATTTCATTAGTGGTTCACTGATTTTGACAAAAGAAAAAGGGAATGTCTGCTCTTAAATTTCCTAGAGAATGACAATGTTGAGATATATCTATATGTCCAGTTATGCACCTGAACTCAGGAGTTCAGAAACTCTGCAATTTTTACTTTTTCCTTTTACATGGTAAGCCAATGTGTCATTGTGTTTGGGATTCTTTTAATAAATGAACGTGCCAGGAATCGCCAGAACTGAACTTGAAAAACCTGTTCTGTTTTTTCTGTTGTGGCATGTGGGCGTCGCTAGCTACGTCAGCCTTTATTGCCCATCCCTAATTGCACTTGAGTAAATTGTGGTAAGCTGCCTTTTCGAACCATGCAGTCCATATGTTGTAAGAACTGGAATAGTTCCAACAATTTGACCATGCTTTGATAATATAATGACCTGATTATCAGTTTATTCCGATTCTGTGATTCTTGTTTTTGTCAACAATGGGCAAATAAGTGTCAGGAAACACTGGCATGTTATTGGATCATTGTTCAAGAAATTATTTATATTTCAGAAGTTAAGCTTACCTTTCCGAGAAAGGCAGTGAGTTAAAATTGTTATGACACATCTATTCCTACCCATATCTGTAGTAAATGACACCCTGAAATGCTTCTTGGAACAAATTGTTTGCATTCTAACTGGAGATTATAATCAGAGTCAACAGTCAATCATAGGTGGTATTTCCATATTCAAAAATGGCTGGAAGAGTCGATGTATTCATTTGTTTCCTGGTATTATGGATTTATAGAATGTCATCACATTTCTTAAAAGTTTCCAACCATCTATCGTACAATGTGTTACTATTTGCATACCTAAGAGTTCCAAAAAAAGGCAACATAATGGAACATCAGTGCATAGAACAGCAGCTCCCCCATCCCCGAGCCCCAAACCCCAATTGCAAATATCATCAAACCGAGGAAACCATTCATCACTAGCCCTTCATGATCATGAATGTATCTATCTGTTACCTTTTCAGCTCTAATGAAAAAAGGCCAAACTTCTCAACTCTCCCTTCACAATTGTAACTCTTCATACTTGGTAACATCCTGATGCTTCAATATTGCATTGTTTCCATTGTTTTTATATCCTGTTTCTAATGTCATGCCCAGAACTGTACACAATAAGCTCAATTATGTGTCAACTGTCTATGGAGTTTGCACATTCTCCCTGTGTGGGTTTCCTCCAGGTGCTCCAGTTTCCTCCCACAGTCCAAAGATGTGCGGGTTAGGTTAATTGGCGATGCCAAATTGTCCCTTAGTGTCCGGGGGATTAGCAGGGGAAATATGTGGGGTTATAAGGATAGGCCTGGGTGGGATTTTTGTCGGTGCAAGCTTGATGGGCTGAATGACCTCTTACTGCACTGTAGGGATTCTATGATTCTAAACTGCTGTACGATTCCACCATTACCTCCATTTTTGTTCCATGCCTCCTAGATATTTTCCATTTTCCTTTCTGGTCTTATTAATGATCCATTCATCTATAGTTTTTGGTAAAGTTGGTTGAGATTGTGGGAAATGTTGGATAGAATATTTGAAGCCATTGGATCTAAAATATCCCTCTAGACCAAAGGAACTGGCAAATAGAATTTTGGTTTCATATTTCATCCAAAGGATGGCACCCTTTACATTCCAACATTCACTTGGTATTGCAATGAGTTCTCATCCTAGATTACGTATTGTCATCAGCATGCATTGTCGCTGAAAACATGAATTGCATTATAAATTGAATTATCTAGTAGACTACTTCAAGGGTGACTTTGTAGAGGATTTAATATTTTACCTACCATGTGTAGAAACACTTGCATTAAAATCTCTTATTGTCAATTTGGAAAAATAAGCAGTATGCTTTAGCTTTGATAAAACCAAAATACTGCGGATGCTCGAATTTGAAACAAAAACAGAAATAGAGCCAATATTTTGAGTCTAGATGACCCTTTGTCATCTAGACTTGAAGCGTTGGCTCTATTCTCTCCCCACAGGTGCTGTCAGATCTGCTGAGATTTTCCAGCATTTCTTTTTTTGCTTAGCTTTGAATTGGCTATAATTGTAGTGAATCAACAACTATTGTAACATCTCTATATGGAAACATTAAGACTGAGGGACATGTCATTAACTAACTGTGCTCTCTCAAATTATCTTGTTAACAGGACCACAGCGAGATGCACAAGCAGCAAGAGAGTTTATTTTGAAGATGTTTGTGGACCTGAATCCAGATAGTGACAAAATTATCTACTCTCACTTCACATGTGCCACAGACACAGAGAATATACGGTTTGTCTTTGCTGCTGTCAAGGACACTATCCTACAATTAAACCTGAAGGAATATAACCTGGTCTAGTTTATTAACTGACTTGATGGAAAAAATAAGAGCAACTGTATTATCTGTGAAAATAATTTGCATAATGCTAATTTATTGCCATTCTGGACTCTGTGCGCTTCCACAGAGTTTTAGTAAATATTATGATTTTATTTAACAAAAATGGGGCAAAAGATGCTGACACACCTTTGCAGCACTAGTCCACTTTTTAGGCAAAACTTTGTGACTTCATGTAAAATTCTCAATTTTCACTGTAAATTCCGATTTCAGCACTTGGAGGGTCGGGTTTTTTTGCTTCTCTAAGCACATCCCTTCCTTTTCTTCTCCCCGAAGGAATATTTGAGGTACAATTACCCTTTTTGTGATCTGTTCCTCTTGATGCTCTATGGTACACAGTAAAAATTGTAATGTTTTTGGCAGGAACCAAACTGCCACTGGTATAATTATAGTATTTTTTTCTGATAGATGAGAAGTATTGGTACTGCGATTTTTAAATTATTGATAGATATAATTTAAACATCAAGTTTCATACTAAACAATCTGTCTTCATAAGCTATAAAGATGGGAGCTCTTAAAGCAATAGCTGATTGCTCATCTGTAAATTTTGCCACACTTGGATTCCCAAAAACATGGATAGCTGTAGGTACATAAATATTGAAAATGTTGTGTACTTGTAAAACAGTATATGGGGTTCAATTTCTATTTATTATGTGCCACTCTATTGCTATTACTAGACTTGTTTTACTGAAATATGCCAAACGAAATGTTATGTACACTACATTTGCTGATTTTTGAAATCTCTGCTTGGGTCTTTTTTCTTAGAACTGTAGCTGGAGACATCATTGACATACTTACTTTGCACCAGTGTAATTTTTAAATGTTACTTTTTGGGCTTTTAGTGAGGAAAGTTTTAATATTGCCACTCATGGCATTTGTTTCACTATTTTTGAATTTTTAATATATAAAAATTGCTTTACTCAAATGCCTAAAATCATGTGGCTCATATCACAGTAACTGCACTTGAGCAGAAGATGAATGGTAAGCAAATAACATTGCAGTATCGGCTCCTAGGTTCTTCTAAAAACAGTTTTGTTGGACACATGCCAAAACAAGTGAGGGAAAAAAAACTGGTGCTCTTCCACATCGTGTAATATTTGCCATTAGCTGTGTATTATTCTTTAACATAGGCTGATCAGTGTCCATGACCAATTTTGTATCTTAACTTTTTTACACATATGTTAAAAGGTACTGTAATCATGTTTTGATAAAATCTTGCCAGATCCTTAATTTTAAACCAGAATGGTTTTCTTTGCCATAACATCCTGGAAAATGAACCTGTATCATTACTTTCATTCTAATGAGACATGCTTTTCAAAATCTGAGTCCTGGGCTTTGGTGACTGTTTAAAGAGCAGAAATTTGAATGGATGCCACCGTGTTCCTTTAACTAGCTAGCTTTCAGGGGGTTTTTTTGCTCTTTGAGCTGATAACACAGAGATTATAGATAGGTCAGTTAGCTAATTTAAAATTATCTGTACTGTCCATTGTCAAAGGTGGGATGTCTTTGTGCATGGTTTTCTGCTTCAAAAGAGTAGCTTTTGTTTCTATGGAGTACCAAAGTTAATGGTCAGTGATTGTCTCCCTTAATTCCTGCACCTCCACCAAACATGCATTTGTGCTGTCATAAACAAAAACTATAATTTGTAAAACCTGGCTGTAGGCATAGTGTAATTATTAATGCTGTAATCATTGTGTGAATACGTATATATATTATATATATGTGCACACATGCGCGCGCACATCCATATTGGCTTTGTGATAATTTTGGCAGATTGAATGTGCTGTATTGATAATATGTATCAATGTAATTGTATTGTAAGTCTTATAGCTAATTCGCATTTTGAATAATGTTATTTACTTTTTTTACAAAAAGCGAATGTAAATTTTTGGCAGTTTATTTCTCAGCTCGGGATCTAAAAAATTGTCATTTTGAAAGTCAAGATAATTATCAGAGTGTGGTAGTTTAATTGATATACATCTCCACATGGGTTTCTGATCAAAGAATTCTTTTTGATAAAATCTAAGTCCCTCCTTTCTCTCCCAGAAAGTACAAATACAAACTTTAATCAAATGACTCAGCCCATGAAACAGACAAGGAATTGGCTTCAGTATTTTCTCTCTCGGTCGTGTGTGAAAGAAAGCAACTTGCCATGGAGCAATCTGCCTGAAATTAAGATGAGTTTTTAAAAAACAAGGATTGTATTCTGGGGAATGCCATATGCCAAATTCTTGCAACTGTAGCGTTTTTGATGGGATTGGTCAGAATATACAGAATGTGTGTATTACCAGTAAATACATCTGAAATTTGTGTCTTTTGCCTTATGGCGGTGGAGTCAAGAACTTTGTGCCTCAAAATTGAAGCCTGAGACAAAAGATGGTCTCTTGACTTGCTGAAACATCTGTGCTGTGTTGGGTGTCAGAATTGAAAATTAGATGTCAGCTTTTAAGCTATTGGTAATGCACCAGAGGGACCAATGCAGTGTCATTAATTTCTATGAAAGGATAAAGACGTTATTTATACTGTTGATCTAAAGTAAAGCCAAATCAAGCAGCTACTTACCATTTACAAATTTATGTCACCAACTGCAAATAAATAAATGAAGTTAGGCATGCTGGAAGTAAAGGTATAAGGAAGACCAGCAGCTTGGTCTACGAATGTAACATTTGCGTTTTTCTAATTGACCGGAGTGTACATACATGGTTGCCGGAATTCTACCGCCCCGCCTGCCATGGAATCAGAGCGGGTGAGAGGCAGACAACGGGAAGGTCCGTTGACCTTGTGCAGGATTTTCTGGTCTCGGGTCAAGCTAGGCCGTAAAATCCCACCCACAGTATGTTAATTTGGCCTACGAAAGACCTGCCTTCATTTTTTTTAAAACTGCTCTGTCAATTGGTCTTTCTAGAATTTCAGCATGTTGGCACTTCCAGAGGAGATAATGAAAACCTTAAGAAGTTAAATATTTTAATTGAAAATTGTGAATGGTATTATGGCTGCCAAATCAATTCTGTTCATGATATAGAATTGAAGAGATCTAAATCACAGTATAGTGAAAACATTGTGCACCATGGGAAATTTCTTGTAGTGCCAGATTCTTTTAAATGCTCTGGTAGGACTTGTATATTTAATTCCTGTTAGATAATTTTAACATGCAATATTTAAAAAATCATATTTGCTGTTTTTAAATTGTTACTTAAATGCATGTATTGTCATTGTTTGGGGAGGGGAAATAGTTTTTGGAAAAAACTAACATTGTATATTAATGCCCCAAATGATCTTGCTGGTTACAAATATAGTATTTTTTGGCCATAATTTTGTACTGGTTTCATTTGATGTCTCCTGGTTGTATTTTTCTTCTAAACTGCTTTTCATGATACTGTACCTGGAATTAAATTTTATTCCACTGATTTTTGTCTTCACTTAAAAAATCATGTTATCCAGTATTTTTTCAGCACGTGAAATTAATAATTGTCCATTAGACACTCATGGGAGACAGTTAAACAGTATCAATGTAGTAGCACAAAACAGACTTGTCCCTTGTCATGGATTGTATGTTCAATAAAATGGATACTTTGAATTTTTAGTGCTCCACATATTCATTCTAATATTGGTACTTTACAAACCCCACTGTTCAAGAAGGGAACAAGAAAAAAGATGGAAAATTATAGGCCAATTAGCCTAACCTCAGTTGTTGGCAAAATTCTAGAATCCATCGTTAAGGATGAGATTTCTAAATTCTTGGAAGTGCAGGGTCGGATTAGGACAAGTCAGCATGGATTTAGTAAGGGGAGGTCGTGCCTGACAAACCTGTTAGAGTTCTTTGAAGAGATAACAAATAGGTTAGACCAAGGAGAGCCAATGGATGTTATCTATCTTGACTTCCAAAAGGCCTTTGACAAGGTGCCTCACACGGGAGACTGCTGAGTAAAATAAGGGCCCATGGTATTCGAGGCAAGGTACTAACATGGATTGACGATTGGCTGTCAGACAGAAGGCAGAGAGTTGGGATAAAAGGTTCTTTCTCAGAATGGCAACCGGTGACAAGTGGTGTCCCGCAGGGTTCAGTGTTGGGGCCACAGCTGTTCTCTTTATATATTAACGATCTAGATGACGGGACTGGGGGCATTCTGGCCAAGTTTGCTGATGATACAAAGATAGGTGGAGGGGCAGGTAGTATTGAGGAGGTGGGGAGGCTGCAGAAAGATTTAGACAGTTTAGGAGAGTGGTCCAAGAAGTGGCTGATGAAATTCAACGTGGGCAAGTGCGAGGTCGTACACTTTGGAAAAAAGAATAGAGGCATGGACTATTTTCTAAACGGTGACAAAATTCATAATGCTAAAGTGCAAAGGGACTTGGGAGTCCTAGTCCAGGATTCTCTAAAGGTAAACTTGCAGGTTGAGTCCGTAATTAAGAAAGCAAATGTAATGTTGTCATTTATCTCAAGAGGCTTGGAATACAAAAGCAGGGATGTACTTCTGAGGCTTTATAAAGCACTGGTTAGGCCCCATTTGGAGTACTGTGAGCAATTTTGGGCCCCACACCTCAGGAAGGACATACTGGCACTGGAGTGGGTCCAGCGGAGATTCACACGGATGATCCCAGGAATGGTAGGCCTGACATACGATGAACGTCTGAGGATCGTGGGATTATATTCATTGGAGTTTAGGAGGTTGAGGGGAGATCTGATAGAAACTTACAAGATAATGAACGGCTTAGATAGGATGGACGTAGGGAAGTTGTTTCCATTAACAGGGGAGACTAGGACGCGGGGGCACAGCCTTAGAATAAAAGGGAGTCACTTTAGAACAGAGATGAGGAGCAATTTCTTCAGCCAGAGAGTGGTGGGTCTGTGGAATTCATTGCCACAGAGGGCTGTGGAGGCCGAGACGTTGAGCGTCTTCAAGACAGAAATGGATAAATTCTTGATTTCTCGAGGAATTAAGGGCTATGGGGAGAGAGCGGGTAAATGGAGTTGAAATCAACCATGATTGAATGGTGGAGTGGACTCGATGGGCCGAATGGCCTTACTTCCGCTCCTATGTCTTATGGTCTTATTGCTGTTAAAATTGGGCCTTTGTCCTGATAGGTGCAAGACAAAAAGCTTCAGCAACATGTCTCTCCTTTTAACAATCATTATCTTGCATTCAATTTAAACGAGTCAGTATCCATCATTTGTAATTGTTTGCAAGTGTTTAAAGTTGGCATACAACTTCTTTGACCCCTCAGTTACTTACCGTGTACATCAGTTTTATTGATAATGATCATGCTGTGTAAAAGAATGCAAATGAGGTCACAATAATAATGTCCACGCCAAAGAAAAATGAAGTGCCAATTGTGAACTAGGATAGGTTCTTGAGGGTGCAGTGGAGGCAGATTTGATCATGGTTTTCAAAGGGAATTGGATAATTATCTGAAGAAAGGGAATTTTCAAGATGATGGAGAAAAGATGGGTGTATTGGGACTAGCTGAGTTGTTGTTGTGGTGGGCTGGCATAGACGGGCGAAATGATGGCCTCCTGTGCTTGTAACCATTCTATAATTATCAAACTTGGTTGAATTATCTTATTAAATTAATGCTTCTTGTCTGTTATTTGCTCATGTTGTAGGAATGGTCCAGCCAAGCAACTTGCTCTCACCACTGGAGTATGTACATCTTAGCTTGAAATAAAAACAGAAAATGCTGGAAATACTCAACAGGTTTGGCAGCATTTGTAAAATAATTTGATGGGATGTGGGTGTTTCTGGCTAGGCCAGCATTTAGTGTCCATCCCTAATTGTACTTCAGAAGGTGGTTGTGAGCCACCTCCTTGCACCCCTGCGGTACCTGAGATGTAGGTGCACCCACAGTGCTGTTAGAGAGGGAAATCGAGGATTTTGACCCGTTGATAGGGAAGGAACGGCAATGTATTTCACAAGCCCCAGATGTGTGCAGGGTTGACAGGGCTGAGCTTGCCGTTGTCATTTCCGGTGCCTAGGTCAATGCCAAATGGTCCTTCCGGAAGAGAGAAAAAGAGTTCATGTTTCATGTTGGTAACCCTTCAGCAGGAACTAAAGTTACTTGGACATGTAGCAATGTTTAAGCCAGGTATGAAGCGGCAGCGGAAGAACAAATGGGAACATCTGTGATGTAGTGAGAGGCAGGAGAAACTAAATTATAAAAGAATATACTTGAAAGTGAAAAGAAATGGTAATGGCACAAATAAAATATTTTTCTAAAGGAGATGTAAATGGTAAAGCAGGATCACCACCAACAGCTGCCTTGAAACAAATGTTATGGTCTGAAATTAGTGAATTCAGTGTTGAATCCGGAAGGCTGTAAAGTGCCTAGTCGAAAGATGGAGTGCTGTTCCTCAAATATATATTTCGGATTTACGACATCCACAAGGCTGTGCTCTTGTATCTCAGTTTGGCAGGTATGCAAAAGCCAGGGTGAGTATACATATAAAAGTGTTACCATGTGTTGCAGTTGAGCAATCTTGGCTCAGGTCATCTACTTTCACTTTAAGTGCCAGTTTGTTCTTCCCAGTTTAATTGTTTATGTTGCCCCATTTGTATAGGTTGCCTTTGTTGTGCTTCTAACTGACCAACTCAATGTGAGATTGAGGTGTTGCATCTCTCATCACTGACTTAGAAATTCCATTGGGGGGGGGGGAGGTGGAAGAACAACAAATAGTGTAATGTCCTTATGAAAATATGAATGTATAAAACAGATTTTTAAAAGATTCTTAGCCTGCCCAAACATTGCTGAGACCAAATGGCAACAACCAGTAACCAAGCACACTGTTTTGATTTGGCTCTTCTGAAATGTAGCAATCTGAGCACAAATATAGGGACTGAAGCATAACGTGTGAATTTACATTCAGTGGAGAGAGCACACTCCTGTTGGATACTTGATGCAGTTACTCGCCAATAGTGACACATGCAACTGCATTAAACAAAATAACTTCCTCTTAATTTAGAAATTATGTCCATGCTAACCCAGTTTGAATTTTTCAAATAGAATGCTTTGTTGTTGACGGATACAATTGATGTGCACAATATTTGTTACCAAATTTTGATATATTAGCCACTACAGATGCCTTGGATTCTCAAGAAACAAATGAATTGAAAATTTCTCCTGAGAGCTTGAAATTCCTTATCTCAATTTACCCTGCTGCTTTTATTTGAGAATACTCAACAGGTGATGAACTGCCCAAGGGGAAGTCACTTGACTATAATTGCAAATTCAAGGGACATTTGCACACAGTGGGATTGTTTTAGACAGAGGTAGGCTGCTGACTCACCGAGACAAACCTTTTAAATCACTCATTAATTTCCTTACTGTGATTCTGAAATAATTACCCTTTAATTCTTTCTACCAATCCTATTAAACTTGCCATGGCTTTCAATTATTAAAATCTGTCTACTTTCTTCTAACGTTAAACTGTCTCCTCATCCTCAAACCTCTGCCAATCGAAATTTCCTGAGAAGTTATTTATATAGTGCCTTTAATATAATGAAATATGCCAAACTGCTCACAGGAGCATTGTAAAATAAAAGTATAACACCAAGCCACGTAAGGAGATATCAGATTAGCTGACCAAAACCTGGTCAAAGATGTAGGCTTTAAGAAGTGTCTTGAAATAGGAGAGAGAGGTAGAAAGGTGGTAGGGAAAGAATTCCAGAGCTTGGGGCTTGGCAAATAAGGAGCAATTATAATTTGGAATGCACATGAAGCCAGAACTGGAGGAGAGCAGATATCGCTTAAGGATTGTGAGGCTGGAGGAAATTATAGAGATAGGGAGGGCTAAGGTCATGCAGAGATTTGAAACAAGAATGAGAATTTTAAAGTTGAGCATTGGTTCCCTATCTAGCAATGTAATTCAGCAAGCACAGGTGATAGGCATTTGGGACTTGCTGAGAGTTAAGACACAGGCAGCAGAGTTTTGATTTACCTCAAATTTACAGAGTGGGAGACCAGCCTAGAGTGTGTTGGAATATTCGAGTCTAAAGGTAACAGGTACGAATGTGATTGCAGCATCAGATGAGGTAAGACTTTGGAAAAGTCAGTCTTGGGTCAGAAGCTGCTATTATGATTAAATGTAACACCAAGATTGCAAACAGACTTGTTTAATCCCACTGTTGCCAAGGAGAGGAATGGAGTTGCTAGTTAAGAAATGGATTTTGGAGCGGGGACAG
The DNA here is from genome assembly GCF_964213995.1 of Mustelus asterias. NCBI lineage: Eukaryota > Metazoa > Chordata > Chondrichthyes > Carcharhiniformes > Triakidae > Mustelus > Mustelus asterias. Next base: position 69,741,605 of record NC_135806.1, read on the forward strand.
GACACCAAAGGTAATGCTGTGCGAGCAGGGTGAGAAGCCATTGCAAACTGAGAAGCCATTGCAAACTGATTCTCTAGATATGATAGATAACAATGGAGCTAGATAAGGCCACCCCACTCAGCTGGAAGACAGTGGAGAGGTGTAGGAAGAGGATGGTGTGGTAATCCGTGTCAAAGATTGTAGACCGGTCGAGAAAGATAAGGAGGAAATGATTACCGTTGACACAATCACATAGGATGCCATTTGTTCCTTGGACAAGAGCTATTTTGGTACTGTGGCAGGACGGAAAGCTGATTTGAGGGATTCAAACATAGAGTTCCAGGAAAGATGAGAACAAATATGGAAACAATATGTTCAAGGACTTTAGACTTTTTAGCAGTTCTAGAAAGCGAATAATTTGCAATATCAACTACATGGACCAAGAAGGTAAGTTGGGTGATCAGTTTGGTTGGTATCGGAGTAATGGAACAGCAGGTGGATCCCATGGACAAGATGAGCTCAGAGAGGACATGAGGAAATTGCAGAGAAACTAAAAAATGAGTTCAGGGCTAGGACGGAGGGGAGAGCATTAATGGAAGCTTAGCCAGGTGAGCTTGTTGAAGGGAGGTTCCTGGCAACTGATAATATCTCAACCTTAGTGACCAAGAAGTCCAGGAACTCCTCTCCCGTGTTGTTAGAGAAGATAGGGAAGAGGAGTTTAAGATGGCAATAGAGGCAAGAAGCTGGAGGTTACATTTGTATTCCAGGATGATCCTAGAATAGTGGGCTGTTCTAGTCGAAGCAATCAGGACATAATGATCTTTTACATGGTCCAATCAGGTGTGGCAGTAACTGATTAAACTAGTTGTCCACCATGTCCTTTCAAATCTGTGTCCCCTGGACTTAAGGAAGGGGAAATGAGGTCTGTACCAGGGTGAAAGAGAATAATGGTTTAATGGTGGACAAGGACACAAAAGTGGAGGCGAAAAGCTGTGGTTGAATGAATCAGTCGTTGAGATAAAGATCAAACTTCTGTCAAGTTTCCCTTCATCTTTCTCTCATTTTTTCATTAAAACACCCAAATCAAGGAGTCAACCTTATTTTATTTATTAGTCACAAGGAGCCTTACATTCACACTGCAATGAAGTTACTTTGAAAATCCCCTTGTGGCCTTCTAGCCCTTAACACAACTGCTCAGTGAGGAATCACTGCACAAATCCAAAGCTTTACTCTGGATTTCTCAAGGAATGCAACAGCATGAAAAGGATCTCTGATGGGCTTCTTTCTTGATTTATAACGATTTCCATTGATGCTCAGAAGTTGTTATTGCAAACTTTTAGATTCTCCAAAGCTTGAATAGGTATCAGCAATTGACAGATTGAGTTGTCTGTGATCCTATATGTAAATTTGTTCCAACTGCGTGTTCTTTCCTGATCAAAATACAATGACCCTATGTGACAAAATTATTTGCAATAAACTAATCAAGCTAGATAAGATATTTACAACCTCAGTAGGGGGCATTTATGTTGTTGTATATTCTACATTCTACAGAACCATTTGCAAATATTTAAGGCCCAGGTGTCAATTTACGGAACTGGTAATCCGTCAATTTCAATTTAACTTCAGGTCAAAATTAACTGGTGTGATGGTGAAATCCTCTAATTTTACACAAACCAGGAGTGGGGGTCACTTTCAGCACTACTTATTTGCAATATCAGAACTTTTTGTTTGCATGCTAAGTGCTTGGTTCCCTCAGACAGGCTAGCTTTTAGATCTGTTGGACATGGATATACAACTTAACTTGAAGCCATCATTCTGAAGCAGAAGCAGAAAAATAACTCGGTGACATGTCGGAGCTTCCAACTTACACCTACACACATTGCATATCTGGACCTACACAAGCATTTCTATTCCATGCTAACACAGCTCACTGCTTCAGAATCGAGTTCAGTTGCAATATAAATGAAGAGTGGTTTGAACCCAATATGCAATTGGACAGAAAAGAGCAACGTTGATTTTGTTGTAAAGAAAGAGAAACAAAAGTTATTTTGCAGGAAGGAGTGGAGGAGAAAGACTAGCTGAAAGAGTATTAAAGTGCGTAGTTAGAAACTAATTGAATAAATGAAGAGTTGTAATCTGTACAGGAAGTAAGCATTTAAAAAGAGCAAGTAATGTATATTCATGGTGGAACACTTCTCTGCTAAAGATTTTAAGGTTTAAAGCATTAATTTAAAAAGATTTTGATATTATTTACAGAACTAGTCCAATTAGTTAAGTGCATAAAACTTTATTCCGCCTTAGACAAGTGGTGTTGATTGAATTAGTTAATCTGGCCTTTAAACATTCTCACAGATTTGAAATTCACAAACAAGATCGCCATCCTAACAAAACAGAAAATCTGACTTAAATATTCTAGATACACAAGGGACATTATTCTGCTGTATATATTTACACCTGTGCCTAGTTCTAGGGCATGCAAATATTGGTCTTGCACAACCTCAGCATATTCCAAACTGCTTCACAGTGAATACAATATCATAACTATGACCAAGGTTGCAATGTAGGAAATGTGGTACCCATATTGCTACTGCCCATCAAGGTTTTACTGAACAATGCCACAGCACAATTCTTCTGGTAGCTTTCAATCCCGGCTGAAAGAAAAATGAGCAGCAATGTGTCTGGGATGTAAGTCTAACAAGTGTATGAGAGTCGGGGAAGGAGAGGACATGTCTATTTGTCTGTCATTAGCTGTTGTATTCAGGTAATTTTTAAATCCACTCATTTCTGAAGGAGTGCAGATTCATGAGTGCCTGAGCAGATGAATAGGTGGGTGGGTAGGTAGATAGATCAGGATGGTCAGGTAATCAGTTGGTGTGGACTGGTCATGGGAGGTAGTCTCGAGACCCATTGCAGATAGTTGGGGAGACAAGGTAGTCAAGTAGTTGAGGGGTAGACGGGCCAAGTTTAAACTTGGGCAATTCCCACATATGTCCACGCATCATGACTTCTACAGGGAGGTCCTGATGTACATCTTCCAATGCATGTCCCATATGTGAAGTTTGGGCAGATGGGATAATTTGGGCCAATCTGTTTTTGGTGTTAGGAGAAGAGTGATGGTAACGACACCGGGAGAAATCCCCTTGTCTTAGAGTAGTGCTGAGGGTTCTACCCCCACCTCAGAGGATAAACAAGTCCTTAATTTAGCGTTTCCACCCCCCCACCCTCCCCCCACATATCAGCTTCAAATATGTGCTCAAGTCGTCCTTACACTCTCAATCACATGATTCAAAAGGCAAGTGTGCTACCATGGGCAATGTCTGACGCATGGAAAATTGTGGGAATGCACCACCCAGTTATTTCTGACTCGGAAGCACTTGCTACTCCAAAGTGCAAACTTTATTAAACTGCTGGAAATTGTTTCTTCCAAGAGCACACAGGCTCACATATACAGTATTAAATAGGCTCATGTGCAACCTAGCTTCTTGCAATGCAGACCAGAATTTCTTAAGTTGCTATTACAGTTGATAATTTTATTGACTTGTAAGCTTATTTATTGCTGCATTTTTTGGACTTGTCATGGCTTTTATTTTTGCCTCATCTGAGTTTAATACTAATTTTGAAGTTATTTCTCTATATTTGAACTCAATCTTAAGAGTTGGTCATTGTCCAGCAACCCTTCACCTGTATTTCTGTAGAAATTCTTTACCTCAAAGGAAGGATGAAGAGAAGCCAGATGCATGAGCAGAGACATGGATGTCTGCACCAGAGGAGGACTCAGTAGACCTGCAGCTACTTGGGTAGCTCTGTTTGGGTTCCGCTTGGGCCATTTAGCTCCTGTCCTCATTACAGCTTTGATCCACACATGAGTGAAACAGCTGAACTCGTGAGGTGAGAATGACGTCAAGGCAGCTTTTGGCTTCTTGCTGCCATACTTGGTCCAAACAACTGAAGTCAATGGGAATGAGGGGGAAATCCCTACACTGATTCGAGTCATACCTCACCCAACCGAAGATGTTTGTTGTTGGAAGTCCGTCATCTCAATCCTGGGACATCGCTGCAGGAGTTCAGCAGAGTAGTGTCCCAGACCTAACCATCTTCAGTTGCTTCATCAATGATCTCTCCATATAAGGACAAATGTGGAGCTGGTTCACTGATGATTGCACAATATTCAGCACCATTCAGAAGTGCTTATACCAAAGCAATCTGTGTCCATATACAGCAAGGCCTTGACAACATTCAGGCTTGGGTTGATATGTGGCAAGTAACATTCACCCCACACAAGTGCCAGGCAATAACCATCTTCAACAAGACAATATCTAACCATCTTCCCTTCACAGTCAATGGTATTTCCATTGCTGAAACCCCTACTGTAAACATCCAGGTGGCTACCATTGAGCAAAAACTGAACTGGACCAGAAATAGTATACTGTAATTATAAGGGCGGGTCGAAGGTTGGGAATTCTGTGGTGAGTAACTCACCTCCCAACTCCTCGAAGCCCATCCACCATTCACAAGGCACAAGTCTGGAGTGTGATGGAATACCCAATAACACTCAACATGACACTATCCAGGCCAAACCAGCCCACCTGATTGGCACCCAATCCGCCACCTTAAACATTCTCTCTCTCCGCTATCACAGTGCTAGCAGTGTATACTCTATATAACTTGCACTGCAGCAACTCGCCAAAGTTCCTTTGAAAGCATCTTCCAAACCCAGCGGCTTCTACCATCCAGAACGTTAAGGACAGCAGATACATGCGAACACTACCACCTGCAAGTTCCCCTCTAAGGTACACACCATCCTGACTTGGAACTAGATCACCATTCCTTCACTGTTGCGGGGTCAGAATCCTGTAACTCTGCTTAACTGCACTGCGGGTGTGCCTACACCACAAAGACTAGCAGTTCACAAAGGTGGCTCACCACCACCACCTCCAGGGTAATTAGAGATAGGCAATAAATGCGGGCCTAGCCAGTGAGGTTCACATCTCGTAACCAAATTAATCCAAATAACAGGCAGATCTGTCTGAGAAGCAAACCACTCTGAAATTACAGGAAGGCAGCGTCAGAACTTTGTTTTGTTAGAATTTTGCCATGTCCTGCAATCAGACCTTTAGGCCTTCTCCAAAGATTGGAAAGCTCTGCCACCTCAGATCACTTCCGTGCATCTCTCACCAGCAAAACCCTCTGCCCTCTCCAACCTCATCTTTTCTGTGCATTTTCCTTGAACAAGGTCTATTTTTGATCATTAACGCTGCACTTTCAAAATACCAATTTGCCTTTTGCCTATTATACAACTACTCCCACTCCTCCACTTTTTAACTGTTCTTTCAGCAGCAAAACATTTTCTCTTTCATCCTGATTGCTCCCCGTTCTGCCCCTTAAAGTCACTCTCTAAGTCCAAAGGATATATCTTTCAGTATATTTTAAGCACAACTGTTTTAACTGTCCATCGTCACATCTATGCACCCACATCAAATGATATCAATTATCTACTGAACTATTTTCTGTCCCCATTACTTTCAACTTCAATGATTAGTGTGAGGAGGTCATGGACTTCATTGGTCATCTAAGAATGAAACCAGTTGCTCAGTTGTCTTTGTACTTCCTGCCCACAAACTGTGTTTCTCATTGGTTTTTATTCCATTTCTTCTCCAATCCTGTGTGCTCATCATGCTTATGTAATATACCAGCCTCCCATCCATTGACTCTCTCTACACTTCCCACTGCCTCAGAAAAGCAGCCAGAATAATCAACGACCCCACACACTCTGAAAATACTCACTCCCACCTTCTTCCGTCGGGAAAAAGATACAAAAGTCTGAGGTCATGTACCAACCGACTCGAGAACAGCTTCTTCCCTGCTGCCATCAGACTTCTGAATGGACCGACTTCACACTAAGTCAATCTTTCTCTAAACCCCAGCTATGACTGTAACACTACATTCTGCACTCTCTCCTTTCCTTCCATATGTATGGTATGCTTTAGCTGTGTAGCGCGCAAGAAACAATACTTTTCACTGTATACTAATACATGTGACAGTAAATCAAAGGCCACTGGGATCATTGTCATCGAAGATACTTATTTCAATGCCATAACGTGGATAAAAACTTGACTGGGGAAATTCAAACTCAGAGTTGCATGAAAAATGGATACAGATTTGGGAGGTGACAATGCTTTAAGGACTTGGGTAAAGCAAGAGAGATTGGAGATGGGATAATAGGTTTGGATTTTGATTTAATTTATTATTGTCACATGTATTAGTATGCAGTGAAAAGTATTGTTTCTTGTGTGTAATACAGACAAAACATACCATTCATAGAGAAGGAAACGAGAGAGTGCAGAATGTAGTGTTACAATCATAGCTAGGGTCGAGAGAAAGATCAACTTAATGCAAGATAGGTCCATTCAAAAGTCTGACGGCAACAGGGGAGAAGCTGTTGAGTCGATTGGTACGTGACCCCAGACTTTTGTATCTTTTTCCCGATGGAAGGAGGAGGAAGAGAGAATGTCTGAGGTGCATGGGGTCCTTAATTATGCTGGCTGCTCTGCCGAGGCAGTGGAAAGTGTAGACAGAGTCAATGGATGGGAGGCTGGTTTGCTTGATGGATTGGGCTACATTCACGACCTTTTGTAGTTCCTTATGGTCTTGGGCAGAGCAGGAGCCATACCAAACTGTGATACAACCAGAAAGAATGCTTTCTATGGTGCATCTGTAGAAGTTGGTGAGAGTTGAAGCGGACATGCCAAATTTCCTTAGTCTCCTGAGAAAATAGAGATGTTGGTGAGCTTTCTTAATTATATCGTCCGCATGGAGGGACCAGGACAGGTTGTTGGTGATCTGGACACCTAAAAACTTGAAGCTCACAACCATTTCTACTTTGTCCCCATTGATGTAGACAAGGGCATGCCCTCCACTGCACTTGCTGAAGTTGATGACTATCTCCTTCATTTTGTTGACATTGAGGGAGAGATTATTGTCATCGCACCAGTTCACCAGATTCTCTAGCTCTTTCCTGTACTATGTCTCGTCATTGTTTGAGATCTGACTCTCAACGATGGTGTCATCAGCAAATTTGTAAATCGAGTTGGAGGGGAATTTGGCCATACAGTCAAATGTGCGTAAGGAGTATAGTAAGTATCCTTCACAACTGCAACTTTTGGCAAGGTTGATCACACTATTTTCCTCCATTTTCCCTCACTTGGATCAACTCTTAATTATCAAATCATACCTAAGGTTGTTTGAGCAGTTGTTTCTTTGCATGCGTACCTTTTGTAGCATCCCAAAAATCTGTCCTTAACTAGGTTATCTAGGATTGCAAAGGGATCTTGATCAATTAGGCCACAGGGCCAATGAATGGCAGATGGAGTTTAATTTAGATAAATGTGAGGTGATGCATTTTGGTAGATCAAATCAGGACAGGACCTATTCAATTAATGGTAGGGTGTTGGGGCAAGTTATAGAACAAAGAGATCTTGGAGTACAGGTTCATAGCTCCTTGAAAGTGGAGTCACAGGTGGACAGAGTGGTGAAGAAGGCATTCAGCATGCTTGGTTTCATTGATCAGAACATTGAATACAGGAGTTGGGACATCTTGTTGAAGTTGTACAAGACATTAGTGAGACACACTTGGAGTACTGTGTACAGTTCTGGTCACTATTATAGAAAGGATCATAGAAACCCTACAGCACAGAAAGAGGCCATTCGGCCCATCGAGTCTGCACCGACCACAATCCCACCCAAGCCCTACCCCCATATCCCTACATATTTACCCACTAATCCCTCTAAGCTACGCATCTCAGGACACTAAGGGCAATTTTAGCATAGCCAATCAACCTAACCCACACATCTTTGGACTGTGGGAGGAAACCGGAGCACCCGGAGGAAACCCAAGTAGACACGAGGAGAATGTGCAAACTCCACACAGACAGTGACCCAAGCCAGGAATCAAACCCAGGTCCCTGGAGCTGTGAAGCAGCAGTGCTAACCACTGTGCTACTGTGCCGGATATTATTAAACTAGAAAGAGTGCAGAAAAGATTTCCGAGGATGTTCCTGGGACTTGATGGTTTGAGTCATAAGGAGAGGCTGTAGAGACTGGGACTTTTTTCCCTGGAGCGTAGGAGGCTTAGGGGTGATCTTATAGAGATCTATAAAATAATGAGGGGCATAGAGAATGTAGATAGTCAACATCTTTTCCAAAAGATAGGGGAGTCTAAAACTAGAGGGCATAGGTTTAAGGTGAGAGGGGAGAGATACAAAAGGGTCCAGAGGGGAATTTTTTTTCACTCAGACGGTGGTGAGTGTCAGGAACGAGCTACCAGAGGTAGTAGTAGAGGTGGGTATAATGCTTTTAAAAAGCATTTAGACAGTTACATGGGTAAGATGGGTATAGAGGGATATGGGCCAAATGTGAGCAATTGGGACTAGCTTAGTGGTTAAAAACTGGACGGCATAGACAAGTTGAGCCGAAGGGCCTATTTCCATGTTGTAAACCTCTATGACTCTATGGCTATTACTCCTTCCTCTCCCTCAGGCCTCTTTGTGATATCATTCATGAACTTTGGTTTAGCTTCCTCATGCTGTATGATGTCTAGCAGTACCTCCCTGCCACTTCACCCAAATCCTCCATGGTCAGTCTGACATCCAGTATTGCATGACCTGTAATTCTTCCCACCGAACTTTGTTCCATTGTTGCAGCGCCCTCTCTCTCAACTAGTTGAACCAGATTGTTTGCATTCTTGGTATGGTATTCATAGTGAGCTGAATTTCCGATCCATATTCTCTCCATCACAGAGAACACCTTTTTAAATCCACCTCAACCCAGAAGTTGATGCTGCTCTTGACCTTGCCTTCATCATCACCAAACTCAACTTTTGCAACGCATTTCTGGGTAGTCTTCCATTCTCCATCTTCTGTAAACTTCAACTTGTTCAAACCTCTGCTGGTCACATTCAAACTTGAACCTCTATCTCTTTGATATTCCAAACTATTCTTACAAACCATTCTGAAATTTGATCAGGGTAGCCAAAAGCATAACTGCTTTTTGCAGTATTTGACCATTGGGAAACTTAGCATTGATTCTGCTGTAATTCCTACAACAGAGGAGAACTTTTGGTTAGATAAACCAGTTTACATTTCAGATAGATTGGCAGATTTCCCAATCATTGTGAAATATCTTTGAGAGTTTCTGGGGTGTGATTTGAGATTAATCGCTGAAAACCCCAGAGCTTGAAACTGAAACCAGCCTGAGAAGCTCTACTGTTTGTACCAGGAAGAAAATTAATCTTTGTATCATTGCTATTTTCTTTTCAAATGTGATATTATAAATACAGACTTTTTAACAATTATGCACTAACTGCCCGTATCACTAAAAATTGGAAAGGTTTACAGCAATACATCTACTGTATTTTTAAATTTCATTCACATGATGTTAGCGTCACCAAAAAGTCAGCATTTATTGTCCATCCCTAAGTATCCTTCAGAAGGTGGTCGTGAACTAGATTCTTGAATCGCTGTGCTCCATGTAATTTAGATATTCCCGTAATATTGTTAGGGAATTCCAGTATTTTAACTCAGCAACAATGAAGGAACAGTAATATATTTCAAAGTCAGGATGGTGTGTAACTTGGAGGTGGTTCCATACACTTATTGCCTTACCCAGTTAGGTGGCAGAGGTTGTAGATTTAGGAGATACTTGGAAAGTTTCAGCAGTTCAACTTGTAGATGGTACACACAGTAGCCATGGTGCATCAGAGTCAGGAAGTGAATGTTTAAGGTGGTGCACAGTCTGATCTAGCAGGCTTTTTTAGATGGTGTCAAGCTTCTTGAACGTTGTTGGAGTGGCATTCGTCCTGTAAAGTGGAGAGTATCACATCTCATTTCTAACTTGTGCCTTGTTGATGGTGAAAAGTCTTTAAGTCTGAAGAAAGTCACTCACCACTGAATACCCAGTCCCTGACCTGCTCTTGTTGCTCTATTATGTGGCTGGTCTGTTATGTTTCTGGCCAATGTTAAACCTAAGCCAGCGATTAGCAGAGATCGAGAGATTAACAGCAACATAGAAATGAATAATATGAAAATAAGGTATTAATAAAATAAGTAAGTAATTAAAACACATTAAGGATGGCAGGAGAGATGCTGTGTCAAGTCTATAGCATGTGGGAGCTCCTGGATGCTGGTGTGATCCACAACAAACCTGTCTGCAGTATGTATCTGAGGCTCAGGGAGCTTCGGTTCAGAGTCATTGAGTTGGAGGCTAAGCTACAACTACTGCGACACATCAGGGAGGGGGAAAATTACCTGGATGCTTTGTACCAGGAGGCAGTCACATAACTTAGGATAGGATCTAATGTTTTGGTCAACCACCAGGGACAGGATGTTGTGACTGCAAGTGAAATAGGCAAGGAGATCCAAGGGGCACGGTGTCATCCTCTGCAATTGTCCAAATAGGTTTGAAGCTCTCTCAGCTTATTTGGATGAGAGTGGGTCTGCAAAAAGGGATGTAGTGGTGGTAGTAGACAGTAAAGTGAGGCGGATTGACATGCAGCAAAAAGCAAGTGTCCAGATGGCTGTGTTGCCTGCTTGGGGTGCGAGAGTTTAAGACACACAAACATGTGAAATAGGAGCAGAAGTAGATGATCTGCTCAGGATTGGAGAGGAACTTGCAGCAGGAGGGGGAGGATCTGGTTGTTGTGGTCCGTATAGGTACCAATGACACAGGTAGAACCAGGAAAGAGGTTCTGCATTAGAGAGTATGAGGAACTAGACAACTAAGTTTAAAAGGAGAACGTCAAAGGTTATAATCTCTGGATTAACTGAGCCACATACAAATTGTCATTGGGTACATAAAATTAGGGAGGTGAACACATGGCTATAAGACTGATATGGGAAAAGTGGAAGACATAGGGAAGTATCCAGAATGCACCACGCAATGAGCCTAAGCCTCATCAACCAAAGAACCACTGCACCTCCATGAGGTCCCAGACCTTCCATGAGCACTCACGGTGGCAGATATAGTTGAATCGAATGTGAGACCACATCTGGTCCTTGTTGATTCATTCTCAGGATGGTATGAAGTTGACCTCTTGCCCGACATGAGCACCACAATAATTGGAAAGGGTGGAGACACTTTGCTGCTGCAGAGGCCCAGTAGTTTGTCTCCAGGGAGTTCAAGAACTTTGCACACAAATGGGATGTTCAGCACCTCCTCAGAAAATGCCTCTGTGACAATACAAACTTCTACACTACTTAGTCTGTGTAATCTGCCAGGAGACAGTCTATCCTCACCACCACAGAGAATGTTGTCCAGACCAAAACAACGATCCCTATCACCAAGGCTCCAAAGTGGAAAGGAACATGAGGGAAGCCCTCGTGAACAGTGACAAAGAAGGAAAAGATACTATGACTGTGGTGCTCACAGACTCTTCATACTGGAGCAGGGCCGAACAGTTAGAATGCAAACCACACACAGCTATGACAAACTGACAGTGTCCACAGCCATACCCTCCAATCCAAGAGTTACATGGTGGCCTCAAATGGTACTCTATGTTAGGGACCAGCATCATCTGCTACAGCACAGCAAACCAGCACTGCCCATTATTACAGAGGTTGGTTGACACATCAAATCCACAATCTGCATCCCTTCAGCAATGGTGCCCCCTCCTGCTACCAATGAAGCTACTGTGCACACTCCAGGCAGGCCTGATGCTATCCACCATGTGGACAACAACCCAGGTACATCGCAAGCATAGCTAACTGCTGTAATTGTATGCTCTAGGCTGCTGAGCAGACCATGCCCCTAGCTCAAGGACTATGTATTGACTTAGTTGTATATATGTGCTTTTTTAAAAAAAAGATGGGAGAAAGGAAAATGTTTTGTGCCTCAAACTCATGCTCTGCAGTTTAAATATTCAATGTTATGTTACTGCATTCACCATTGTTCTTTGCAATTGAGTATGGATTGTCCCAATTAAAATGGGAAAGATATAGAACGTCTATTTATGTATATATTACCATGACCTGTACACAGGAAGTGACGTGTTGGTAGCATGGAAGTTTTCACCAGTATGGCTATAGGCATGGTGTGTAAGAGCTGCTGAAGATCTTATCGTAAACCGTTTAAATTATAGTCCTTTGTCATCATTCCTGCACAGCCCAACAACTTTACACTCACATAATTTAGTAAATTAACCAATACATTTAAAGTGAAATTGAGGAAAATTTATCTATAAATCCAAGAAGAGGAAATAAAAGGGATTTACTGGAAAGAATATGCAAAGTGGCAGAAATAAATTGAAAGCATACTTAGCAGAACAAAGACACTTGGGAATAATTGCAAAGACAAAAAATTAACAGTAAAAATTCTTCCAGTACTCCGATAGTAAACTGGCAGTCAGAGGTGAGAACTATAAATGGTGCAAAACAGTTTGAACTTAAGGGTGAGTAAATATTTTTAATAACTACTTCCATACCAGCATCAGTGTGAACAACATGCACTCTCATAATAGTAATAACCAAATAAAAAATAATTGCATCCCAAGATTTAAAATAGAAATGGACCATTTGGTTTAACTTGTCTGTGTGAGCATAGAGCCTCCACATGAACAAATTGTTCTGATTGCATTAATGGACACTGTTCTTCAATTCATTCCTCCCATTTTCTGCTTTCATATAAACAAGATCCAAGTTACAGACAAGCTGGAAGAACCCGGAACAAATAAATCTTCAGCTATTTATAATATTTATCTCAGTGTTGAGAAAGACTCGGGAGGGGGTATTGACATTTGCTATGACAAGTCACTGGGCACTGGAGAGAAATACTTGAAGCCTGAATACAAGTTAAAGTACCCATTATTCAAAAACAGTGACAAAATGTACACAAGTAGCAACAGTCCTGTTGGTCTTTAATTTCATGTAAAAAAAAGGTAACAGCGTATCAAGATTACAGTTGAGTACCTGTACAACCATAATCTAACAAACAGTAGTCTGCAGTACCTCAGAAATAGAACCTTCCTGACGAATTCTGTGCCTTTGAAAAAATGATATCATAAGAGGGCTGCAGAAAACTATGCTATGGTGTTTCCAAAAGACATCTGAAAAAATTGTTAAATGAAGGTTATTTATTAAGGTCAAAGCTGTGGGGAAACAGTAAATATTGGGATAAGAAATTGTCTGAAGAGTAGAAGATGATGGGGACTTGTTACAGGGTTATAGCAGGTTGAGAGGATGTAGAGTATTGAATGGGGTATATTGCAACACTCAGTAGTTGGGACCATTTTTGCTTCTAATACACTGTAAACACTCCAAAATCTGAAAACACCAGTTGTCTGGAATTTTTTGAGCTACATTATCCAACTCATGGATTTGCTGCTAGTGGTACTGCAACAACTGGCAAAATAGTGAATGTGATGGCCATATTATTCCAATGGTCATATTTCAATTGAAGATAAGAGTAACATGTTTTAGTGGGAAGACTGCAGGAGAGAGTCACACATCCAGAGGGGCAATTTTTTCACAGACAAGGTGCTGAGTGTCTGGAACAAGCTGTCAGAGGTAGTAATAGAGGCGGGTACAATTTTGTCTTTTAAAAAGCATTCAGACAGTTACATGGGTAAGATGGATATAGAGGGATATGGCCAAATGCGGGCAATTGGGACTAGCTTTGGGGTTTTAAAAAAAAAAGGGCGGCATGGACAAGTTGGGCTGAAGGGCCTGCTTCCATGCTGTAAACATCTATGATTCTCTGACTCTATGGGAGATAAACTATAATGTCGCTTGGACAAATGTGAATTAATTAAGGAAAGCTAGCTTAGATATTTTAAGGAGAAATCATGTTTTTAACTAATTTCATTGAGTTTTACATTGAGATAACAGAGAGAGAGATGCTCAGGAGGTCAGAATTAGGTGAGTGCAGATATCTCAGAGGGTTGTGGGCTGGAGAACATTGTGAAGTTAAGAGGTGAGGCCGTGGAGAGATTTCAAAACAAGAAAGAGAATTTCAAAAACAAAATGTTGTTTGACTGGGAGCCAATGCAGGCAAGCAAGCACAGGTGTGATAGGTGAACAGAACTTGTGCCGAGCTAGTGCACAAAGCAGCAGAGTTTTGGCTAATCTCAAGCTTAAGGATTGTGGAATGAGAGAGAGACCAGCTAGGAGGGCTTTGCAATAGCCTGAGTCTAGAGGTAACACAGGCATAAGAGCATTAGGGATAAGATCAGGCAATGTTAGGGAGGTGGAAAGAGACAGTGTTAGTGATGGCATGAATATGGTCAGAAGCTCACCACAGTGACAAATATGATACCAAAGTTACAACCAGTCTGGTACAGTCTCAGACTGTTGCCTGGGAGAGGGATGGAGTTGATAGCTAGGGAACAGAATTTGGAACATTGACTGAAAACAATGGTTTCAGTCTCCCCAATATTTAATTGGAGGACATTACTGCTCATCCAATACTAGATGTCAGAAAAGCAGTCTGATCATTTAGCTACAGTGGAGGAGTTGAGAGATGTGCTGTTGATGTGAAGCTGGGTGTTGTCAACATATATGTAAAAACTGACATTGTGCTTTTGGATGATGTTACTAAATGGCTGCACGTAAGTGAGAAATAGGAGGAGGGCAATGATAGATCTTTGGACACCAGAGGTAATGGTGTGACAAGAGAAGCCATTAAAGGTGATACTCTGGCTATAATTAGACAGATAAGAATGGAACCAGGTGAGCACAGTCCCACATAACTATGAGGAGGATGGTGTGATCAATTTTATCAAAGGCTACCGACAGGTTGAGAAGGATGACGAGGGATAACCTGCCTTTGTCACGGTCACACAGTATATGGTTTTGCGACTTAGACATTTTGGTACTTTGGCAGAAGTGCAAATCTGATTGGCGGGACTCAAAGATGGAACTCCAAAAGATGTGCATGGATTTGGAAGGTTCAAGGTCTTTGGAGAGGATAGGGAAGGTGGAGATGAGGGGGTAGTTTGCAAAGTTGATGGGGCAAGGATGTTTCTTTTTGAGATAAGTAATGACAGCAGATTTAAAGGAGAGAGGACAATATATGAAGAGAGAGGACTGTTAATAATATCAGTTAATATGGGAATTTGAGAGGGAAGCTGAGAGGTCAGGTGTTTAGTGGGAATAAGATGGATGGAGCAGGAGGGAGAGGTCAGGGACAATATGGTCTCAGAGGATGTATGAGGGGAGATAGGAGAGAAATGGGATGAAGGTGCAAGTTCAGGGCTGGGGGTGGGGTGTAAATTCTCGAAGGTGAGGGGAGAGGTGTTAAAAATATGGTGTGCAATCTTGCAGAAGCTGGGGGTATCCTATGCATTCCACAAAGATCCAAATAGGGAGCAGGTTTAGCAGAGAGCAGGACCTCATACTGCCTTATGTGGTCCAACCAAATATGGCTGGAAGCTCTGTAAATGCATTGATGTCATCAACTTTTTCCCATTTTTTATGTTCTTTCGATTGTATATGCTGTATTACTAACATCAATTTAAGGACAATTCCGCCACCATTCTGTGTACAGCAAAGTACTACAAGAAAATATGCGCAGAGAATAATCCTTCCCACTCTGTTTTGTCGTTATCTCCCGTCATTATGTTGTCTCATTTATAGCGCTTTATTTCTTCCGATTAGGAAAATGCCTCGGAACACTGGGCTTTCCCTAACATCGGCACGCCCACACACATCAGGGAAGGTCAACAGGAAAGGATCTGTCACGTTAAACACGAACTGTTTATGCTAAACTGACAAATGTGTAGTTCATGTAAGGGTTGGCGGCAGCGTTTCGACAGAAAGTGGGGTGGGCTGAAGTTGCATAATAGTGTCGGCTGATGTCTAATAATTTTTTACTCTGTTATCTTTTAAAATCCGGCTTTTAAACTGAATGATGGCGGTTCTGCCCTTACTGCAGCTACCTGTTGGGGTGGGGGGGATAACAACCAAAGCGCCCAAACATTCTTTACATTGGGCATTTCTTGTTATGTAATTTCCATCAAGCATCGATCGCATTTTATTTTGACAATGGGAGCTGGAGAAGGTTTATATGCTTTATATGCAAACTATAATAATGGAAACGTTTTTACATATGATACAACTGATTAGCTCAGTTCCCCCTCCCCCCAATGTCCCTCCCAGGAATGTGTCAGCAAAGCATCCGAGCATACTTTTATCATTATTGCTTAGCAGATATTTTCAATATATCTGCTCCAAATATATTCTCCAAATTCTTACCATGTTTAATAAAACCACACTGTCGAAAAGACCTGTGGTGTGTTTGAAAATTCGACAATTGATTTTTAGTTTTCACAGGTCAGGTCCTGCCAAAGCACCACATAGGGTTTTGGGGTGAGCAAACTCTCGGCGAGCGCCTCCTGTTGGTAGAATGAGGGCTAAATGACAACAATCAACAGCAAAGTTACAGGAGGTGACGGAGCAGAGCCGAAACTTGGCAGTTTTGTTCCCTCATTGGATTCTGAAGCTTGGCAAGTTTTGTAAAGCGACTCAAGGAGCTAACTTACACTCTATCACTGACTGCATTAAAAGCAGCAATTGTATCAATTATGATAGCTGACGCAGTAATATCGAGAGAGAAAAAAACAATGCACAATTACCCGGAGGCAAAAATGAATGGGACCCGTTTCAAATGAGCCTTCCAACATTGTTTAACAGATGTTGTTTGACAGGAAGGGATCACAGACTCTTGTGGATCTGAAATGCAAGCACTGTGAAGTTAGCCAGAATCTCCACATCAAGTTAGCCAGAGTCAACATTCGAGACTTTGAGCCAGCGAGAATATACACCAGTTATTTTAGAAGGCGACTCGAATTCAAATGTTCGACATGTCGATCGCATGCAATCAAAAGAACAATTGACCTTATCGGAGGCTGAGTTGGTGAACCCTTTGCAAGTTGGTGAATATCCATGATGCCCTATCAAACAAAGACCAATCAACAAAAGACATGCACCCAATTTCAAGAGGCAGGCTCAAAATCAAGGAGTTAGAAATGATTTTGTTGTAGGGAAGGAGACTGGCAAAAAGAACCCGTTTTAACGTGTATACTATGAAGATGAGATATGGAGTACACAGAACCTTAAATCTGAGAGAGGTCTGAGTAAAAACTACAGACAATATTTCACCAGTTTGATGAAATAAAAAAGGGCTGAAAAATGCGCAGAACCCCTCGGAGTATCTGCCTGACATGGAATATATATTGTAAAAATCAAATGTTACGTAGATACACTTATGTAGGCAAGTCGAATTGTATCGCACATTCTGCAATTGTCACTTTGAAAGGTTTTGTAATGCATTTTTACAAGATTTATGGATAAGGTATATTTTTGGGAAGAAATGAAATTCGGAACACGGTGACAACCATTGTACAGAACAAACCAAGATTTTAGAATTTACTCGTGATTGTATTTAATTATAGAATATACTTAATCAACCATTCTAAGAACAAGTTAGTGAGATGCACAGTTCATCAGTCTCTTTTATAATTAACATTGTGTAAAGTCTCTAAATGACAGAAGTTCAAGATGCCATTGAGGTTATTATTTATATTCATAAGGTATCTAATATATTTAATTGTACAATAGTTTACATATTTTCCTAATCACGTTCGATTGCACATTGCAGACCTATCAAGTTCTCTCAACCTGTGTAACAGAATATTAACTGTGCTCACCGACCTGCATTGTAAATCTCCTGGTCAATCAACATCTTGATTTTAAAATTCCCGTTGTTATTATCGGATCTCTCCATGGCCCTCCCATCGCTGTCTTTCTGATCTCTTTCAGCTCCTTAACCCTCCAAGGTATCTTCATTCATCCGATTCAGGCCTCTTGTGCACCCTCGATTTTAATCATCCCATCACTGGTAGTCAGTCCTGCAGTTGAGGCCCCAACTCTGGAATTCCCTCCTTACTGACGCTGTATCCCAACACTGGAATTCCCTTACTGACACTGTACCCCAACTCTGGAATTCCCTCCTTACTGACACTGTACCCCAACACTGGAATTCCCTTACTGACACTGTACCCCAACACTGGAATTCCCTTACTGACACTGTACCCCAACACTGGAATTCCCTTACTGACACTGTACCCCAACACTGGAATTCCCTCCTTACTGACACTGTATCCCAACACTGGAATTCCCTTACTGACACTGTACCTCAACTCTGGAATTCCCTCCTTACTGACACTGTACCCCAACACTGGAATTCCCTCCTTACTGACACTGTACCCCAACACTGGAATTCCCTCCTTACTGACACTGTACCCCAACACTGGAATTCCCTCCTTACTGACACTGTACCCCAACACTGGAATTCCCTTACTGACACTGTACCCCAACACTGGAATTCCCTTACTGACACTGTACCCCAACTCTGGAATTCCCTCCTTACTGACACTGTACCCCAACACTGGAATTCCCTTACTGACACTGTACCCCAACACTGGAATTCCCTTACTGACACTGTACCCCAACACTGGAATTCCCTTACTGACACTGTACCCCAACACTGGAATTCCCTCCTTACTGACACTGTAACCCAACACTGGAATTCCCTTACTGACACTGTACCCCAACTCTGGAATTCCCTCCTTACTGACACTGTACCCCAACACTGGAATTCCCTTACTGACACTGTACCCCAACACTGGAATTCCCTTACTGACACTGTACCCCAACACTGGAATTCCCTTACTGACACTGTACCCCAACACTGGAATTCCCTCCTTACTGACACTGTATCCCAACACTGGAATTCCCTTACTGACACTGTACCCCAACTCTGGAATTCCCTTACTGACACTGTACCCCAACTCTGGAATTCCCTCCTTACTGACACTGTACCCCAACACTGGAATTCCCTTACTGACACTGTACCCCAACTCTGGAATTCCCTCCTTACTGACACTGTATCCCAACACTGGAATTCCCTTACTGACACTGTACCTCAACTCTGGAATTCCCTCCTTACTGACACTGTACCCCAACACTGGAATTCCCTCCTTACTGACACTGTACCCCAACACTGGAATTCCCTTACTGACACTGTACCCCAACACTGGAATTCCCTTACTGACACTGTACCCCAACACTGGAATTCCCTTACTGACACTGTACCCCAACTCTGGAATTCCCTCCTTACTGACACTGTACCCCAACACTGGAATTCCCTCCTTACTGACACTGTACCCCAACACTGGAATTCCCTTACTGACACTGTACCCCAACACTGGAATTCCCTTACTGACACTGTACCCCAACACTGGAATTCCCTCCTTACTGACACTTTACCCCAACTCTGGAATTCCCTCCTTACTGACACTTTACCCCAACACTGGAATTCCCTCCTTACTGACACTGTATCCCAACACTGGAATTCCCTCCTTACTGACACTGTATCCCAACACTGGAATTCCCTTACTGACACTGTACCCCAACACTGGAATTCCCTTACTGACACTGTACCCCAACACTGGAATTCCCTCCTTACTGACACTGTACCCCAACTCTGGAATTCCCTCCTTACTGACACTGTATCCCAACACTGGAATTCCCTCCTTACTGACACTGTATCCCAACACTGGAATTCCCTTACTGACACTGTACCTCAACTCTGGAATTCCCTCCTTACTGACACTGTACCCCAACACTGGAATTCCCTCCTTACTGACACTGTACCCCAACACTGGAATTCCCTCCTTACTGACACTGTACCCCAACACTGGAATTCCCTCCTTACTGACACTGTACCCCAACACTGGAATTCCCTTACTGACACTGTACCCCAACACTGGAATTCCCTTACTGACACTGTACCCCAACTCTGGAATTCCCTCCTTACTGACACTGTACCCCAACACTGGAATTCCCTTACTGACACTGTACCCCAACACTGGAATTCCCTTACTGACACTGTACCCCAACACTGGAATTCCCTTACTGACACTGTACCCCAACACTGGAATTCCCTCCTTACTGACACTGTAACCCAACACTGGAATTCCCTTACTGACACTGTACCCCAACTCTGGAATTCCCTCCTTACTGACACTGTACCCCAACACTGGAATTCCCTTACTGACACTGTACCCCAACACTGGAATTCCCTTACTGACACTGTACCCCAACACTGGAATTCCCTTACTGACACTGTACCCCAACACTGGAATTCCCTCCTTACTGACACTGTATCCCAACACTGGAATTCCCTTACTGACACTGTACCCCAACTCTGGAATTCCCTTACTGACACTGTACCCCAACTCTGGAATTCCCTCCTTACTGACACTGTACCCCAACACTGGAATTCCCTTACTGACACTGTACCCCAACTCTGGAATTCCCTCCTTACTGACACTGTATCCCAACACTGGAATTCCCTTACTGACACTGTACCTCAACTCTGGAATTCCCTCCTTACTGACACTGTACCCCAACACTGGAATTCCCTCCTTACTGACACTGTACCCCAACACTGGAATTCCCTTACTGACACTGTACCCCAACACTGGAATTCCCTTACTGACACTGTACCCCAACACTGGAATTCCCTTACTGACACTGTACCCCAACTCTGGAATTCCCTCCTTACTGACACTGTACCCCAACACTGGAATTCCCTCCTTACTGACACTGTACCCCAACACTGGAATTCCCTTACTGACACTGTACCCCAACACTGGAATTCCCTTACTGACACTGTACCCCAACACTGGAATTCCCTCCTTACTGACACTTTACCCCAACTCTGGAATTCCCTCCTTACTGACACTTTACCCCAACACTGGAATTCCCTCCTTACTGACACTGTATCCCAACACTGGAATTCCCTCCTTACTGACACTGTATCCCAACACTGGAATTCCCTTACTGACACTGTACCCCAACACTGGAATTCCCTTACTGACACTGTACCCCAACACTGGAATTCCCTCCTTACTGACACTGTACCCCAACTCTGGAATTCCCTCCTTACTGACACTGTATCCCAACACTGGAATTCCCTCCTTACTGACACTTTACCCCAACTCTGGAATTCCCTCCTTACTGACACTTTACCCCAACACTGGAATTCCCTCCTTACTGACACTTTACCCCAACTCTGGAATTCCCTCCTTACTGACACTTTACCCCAACACTGGAATTCCCTCCTTACTGACACTGTATCCCAACACTGGAATTCCCTTACTGACACTGTACCCCAACACTGGAATTCCCTCCTTACTGACACTGTATCCCAACACTGGAATTCCCTTACTGACACTGTACCCCAACACTGGAATTCCCTTACTGACACTGTACCCCAACACTGGAATTCCCTCCTTACTGACACTGTACCCCAACTCTGGAATTCCCTCCTTACTGACACTGTACCCCAACACTGGAATTCCCTCCTTACTGACACTGTACCCCAACTCTGGAATTCCCTCCTTACTGACACTGTACCCCAACACTGGAATTCCCTCCTTACTGACACTGTACCCCAACTCTGGAATTCCCTCCTTACTGACACTGTACCTCAACTCTGGAATTCCCTCCTTACTGACACTGTACCTCGCCTTTTTCTCCTTTGAGATGCTACCTAAAACGCTTTGACAAATCACCTGACCGACTATCCCATTTCGTGGCTGTGTCATACTTTATTCTATAATGCTCCCGAGAATCGCCTTGGGATATTTTTTCAGTTGAAACGTGCTTTACGGTATACATATAAATAATAAACACGGAAAATGCTGAAAATGCTCAACAGGTTAGGTACCAAATGTGGAGAGAAACAGAGTTTACATTTCAAGTAGACCACTCTCTAAGTGGACAATATGAATAGTTGTTGGACACCACTCAGAATTGAACGATCCAAATGTGTGTGCATTTTGCAATTTATGTCACTTGATGACCAGTACCATCCACGACTTGACTTAAGGCGTGTCTTGAAATGTGAGCATATTACATAACGAAAATACAAAAGAAAGGAACCAAATATTTTCCCAAACGATATGGAAAACACATTTTGAAGCATAATTCAGCAGTGGCAGCAGATTTGCAGCAACGCCATTTTTCAGCCGCACTGAACTCTTTTGGACTAGCCTCGCCCTCATGTCGTACCGCCTTTTTTGTAAAAATTAAAAAAATCCATCTGATGGACTGAGGCATGTCAGCCGGCTCACTGTTCTCTTGTGTTTGGCTACGCTTTCTTTTTCCTCTTCTCCTCCCCTTTGGGCTATTCCCGCCCACCCAGGAGTTCAGACAGCTCTGCTAGCAGCAGTTTCCAAATGTATAATACCAACAGTGTCCCAACCTGAAGTAAACTTTTTTTTTGGTGGAAGAATCCCCCCCCCACTCCTTGCTTCAGCGAGGACAAAAGATAAACAGAAGTTGTTTTTTGTTATTGTTGTCTGACCTCACATTGCTCGCAGCCCTCCATGCCGTGGCCGTGGTGAGGCGGCAGTGAGGCTGTTGAGGGAAGGCTGCAGAGCCCGGCTCCCTCTGGGTCGCCTGAGGTATCTTCTTCTCGCTCCTCATTTGTTTTCTTTTTTGTTTAAACCGAGTTGTGTTGTTTTCCGGGAGACATCGGTCTGGGCTCCATCATGGCGGGGTGCTGCCTGTCCGAAGAAGATAAAGAGTCTCAGCGAATAAACGCCGAAATCGAGAGACAACTGCGGAGAGACAAGAGAGACGCCCGAAGGGAACTCAAACTGCTCCTACTGGGTGAGTGACTGAAGTATTCCAGCTGCAGGGAGAGATTTGCTGAGTTATTCACATTGTATCAATGGGCTTAAATTGCAGAAACATTGCAATTCAGTCCCGCGACTCAAAGCAAAAGCTTTCGGGTTAGACACAAACTTCAATTCTCTTGTCAGTGGCCTCTTGTTACTCGAGCACTTTTTTTTGGTGAAAGTTATTGATCTTCCGGTGCGTCGGCATGTTAGTGTTTTCCAATCGGTTTTTACAGGCCTGAATCCCTTTTTTACTTTCCTCCTTTGGTCCCCCCTCTCCCTTAACGTCCAGAAAGCAAACTAAAATACCACAATAAATAATCCGAATTAAAGGTGCAGTTTGCTTTAAAAAGTATTTTTTTTAAAATAAGCAAGTGGCACTTTATGTGGTGGCAGTTGTTTCTGCAGAGTGGTTTGCTGGACACTGTGTGGAACTGAAGTTTGTTAAAGTTGGCGGCCTGTTCTCGCCTCCTGTAATTTAATCCTCAGGTGGAAGTGGAATGTGAGAGAAGGTGGATGTGTTGGTCCGGCTTGTGTAGGCACTCTGACTTATTTTTTTTAAGTCTTGGGTCTCAATAAAGTCGCTATTTATCCTCCAGCTAATGGTTATTAACATTTTTTTCATGAGATAAGTTTGGAGTTATTACAGACGAGTCAGTTTACTACTCAGCATTCTTTATGTTCTAACCAGGACAGGTGTTTGTCTACACTCTTGAACCAACCTCTGTAACTTTGGCTTTCGTCCCCCACGTTGTTTTGAGATGTTGTTATAACTTCTTGTCAATATCGCTGACAATCAGACGAGTCTCTTTCAACTTGTATTTATTCCAGAGCTTCACTCACTGGACAAACAGGCTGGGTGTGGCGATGTGCTTAGTAGCCACATAATGGTTTCCTTGATTTCGTTATCTAACTTTTAAAGTTGCTTTCGTTTTTTATTGCAGTCTCTTGAAATAGTCCGTGTGTTTTGCATTGTATTTTAAAAATCTTTTTGGTTTCAAATTTTGTTACCCTTTTGTTTACTCAATGTGCTCTGTCATCTTCTTCACCCTCCCGAATCTTTCTTTTTAGCTTAAGGGGTTCTTATTTAATTCAGCCTGTTTTTTAATTCAATCCTTGTGGGTTGAAGAAAGTTTTTCATCACTTGGCAGAGCAGCTTGCATTTATTTGCTTATTTCCTCTGGTAATTAGATGCAATGAAACCTGCTCAAATTGGAAGAAGTAGATTTGCCTTATTGAATTAGGACCTCTGGCTTCATACATTTTTTTGCGATTTTCCACCCCTCAATTATTTAGCTGAGGTTTGAAACTAGCATTTTGATCAAAATTTTTTTTAAAAGGCCCTTGGTGTGTTTATATTACAATCATAAGCTCTGCAAGTGGGTCAGCTGCTTGGATTAGACAGCCCAGGATGATTCTAAATTCTGTCTAAGGTCTGCACCGAGTCGGCCAAACTCGCTAAGTGTGAACCGGGGTATGCTACAGTTATCCCCATGTTTTTGGGTTTGGGATAAGGTTGTCAGTCTTCCTGGATTGTCCTTGAATCTCCAGAATTTTAAGATTAATCTCTCAGACACTACTGAGCATTCTGGGAGAACACTTAAACAATTAAAAATAAATTGGAAATGTTTGGGAGTAGTAATTGGAGAAAGATGTTTGACAGTCAAAAATCACCCATTTGGATCACAGTCTGTTTGCTTTTCAAAAAGCATGAGGAAGCAGTGCATCATGAGAATGAATGCATCGGAGAACCTTTGGAAGCTTGAGGTTGTGTGGTGAAACCTCCAGCATTATATTTGAGTTGGTGACCCTGATCTTCCAGCCTCAGCTGCACTATCCTGCCCACTCCCAATATGCCTTGATTCCATGAAAGACCAAAAGTCGATCTACTTCAGCTTTAAATATATCCAACAAACCCTGCTGAAAATGTATGTGTCAGGCTTGAGCCATGTTGCATGGCTCCTGTGATGTTATAACCAATGGACTTCCCTGCCCATGAAATAAGGTCATTCATAGATATCCTAATCTGATGCTAATGGATTGCATCCTGGGGTGGAGTAAATGCCCTCAATTGACATAAAAAGTAGAAAGGAAAGCATTATCATTTAATTTAGTATCACATAATTTCCGTAATATAGCAGTTTCATGCAGTCTCTTGGAAGATGCATTAAATAGAAGTAAAGAAGGTAAGTGGGAATAATAGCTTGAGTGCAGGTTAACATTTGTCTCTCTCCTACACTGCTGTTTGTTTTTTGACAGTATAAACCAGGGTATGATAATTGATTGCATGTCCACTCTTTGTATGAAGCATGTGATGAGATCTCTTGAGGGCATTCAGTACATGGGGAAGAAAAAGCAAGGAGGCGCCAAGGCAATTGTGTTTAGCTTGCATTTAGGGAAAGTCAGTCATGTGGTCTGCAAGTTCAGTTGAGGAAGAATATTTTAATTATGTATTGCTATATTCAAAGTTTTTTGTCAGGTGCAGCAAGAATGGTATAATTTTGCAGAAGCTGATTATCCAGAGGAAATGTTCCCCCACTCGCATTGTATTTTTGGAAAGAAAAGTACAAAAAAAATAAATTTTCAGCCTGTTTTTCTTAGTTTGTGTTTTCCAAATATTGGGTTTATAGTCTTGGCGACATCAGTTATATTGTTTCTTAATTCTCTTGTTGAAGAAAGAAAATAATATTCTGATTGAGATGCTGTCTTTATTGGCTTAGATCCACTTTTTTTAGCCATCAACCTGTAAACTGAGAGCATCTGGACAGCTCAATAACTTTATTCAGTGTGTAGCAGAGTCATTCAGATATGGTAAGTTGAATGTGTATTGGACACAATTGAATGTAAAATGCAGGTAATTAATTTCAAAGGTTAGTGCTTAGTGTACAAAATAACATTGCAGGCTGGATAAATTCCACTTGGTCAGAGCACATAGTTTCAACCACTAACATCAGTTGTAAGAAGAATATATGCTACTTACCCGTTTATGTTTAAATTAGTCAAAATGTTTTCAATTTTTGAACTGTAGTCATATCCTGAGTGATCCAGTTTTTTCTTGAGTGATGTGGGTTTTGTGTGTCCCTGGCTACTGGTGATCTGCATTTTTTTTTACCTGATTGTATCACATGAGATAATTGATGAGTAATCTCTTGTCATAAATATTTTTATTTCTGCAAAGAATTTTAACTTACTATTTTTTTTTTGGTTTTATGTATATATTTAAGAAAGTTGGCAGTCATTGAAGAAAGGATCAAGCTCTGTTATTAACTGACTCCAGCACAAATCTGTTTAGGTTCAAATGGTTTTCGATGGCGTATTTTGATGTTTACATTGATAATATCACCTGTTATCTCAATACTGACACCACGCCTATTGAATGAGGTAGCTTTTCATTTTGATACAAAACGTTCTTATTTGTGAAGTTAAATTTATAGAATCTACAATGAATTGAACATACAACGCAAACTATTATTCAAAATACGGAACCCAAAAAATCTGTCCATGTCATTTAAGGTTTATATAGCACCTTTAACATAATGATAGGTCTCCAGGTTCTTCACAGGAGCACAATCTCATTTTATTTAATAAATTATATATTGCAATTGCATAATGTCCTGAATAAAATATGTATGAGTGGATGGAATTCTGCGGAAATTGTTTTTAACATGAGAATAGCCACAAAGAAGGTAACTTTAGGCAAATTAAAAGTGTCTGCCAAGTTCTACATAATCGTAAATCGATAATGTGTAAAAAAAAATTCTGCTCACCTATTCAAAAAATGCTTCCACAGATTGCACAATTAAAATTATATATATATCGTGGCTGTTGGTAGATCTTGAGCCTTCATTAACATGTACAGAATTTTTGAGTTATGTATTTTGAATAATAGTTTATGTTGCATGTTCAATTTATAGTAGATTCTATAAATTTAATTCCATGAATGAGAATGTTTTTTATTAGAATAAATAATGAACTCATTATATAAGTGTGGTGTCTCTATTGGGATGACACAGATGTGAGCCTAGGGTTTTATTTTTGAACTCTGCCATTTACCTTGTAACAGGAGTTAAACTAATAGTTCTCATATTCCCGTACATGGGTATGACCTGTAATCACCAACCATGTAACTGCACGAGACTTCAGATGCATGCTTTGTGTCATGATGGTAAATGGAGTACAAGTGTAAAGATCAGCATCATGCATTGATGTAGTGTGAATAACTTGGGAAAAACATCTTAAAACATTTCACAGACATGAGGAAATAGGATGCCAAGGCAAAGGGGGCGAGATTAGGAAGTGTGACTAAAACTTAGTGATTTGAAGTGGGTTTTAACTAGAATCTTAAACGAAAAGAGCCAAGTGGTGAGATGAATGGAGTTTGAGATTGGGACCTGTTATTTAAGGCACGGCTACCAATGGTGGAAGTTCTGAGTTGTGGGATATAATGCATAACAGACCTGAGTCAGGGGAATAGACAGTTTGGAAGAGGGAGGTGTTGTAGATCTGAAGGATGTTATAGCCATAGGTAAGGGTAAGGCCATGGAAGGTCTAAGATGCGCAGAAGAATTTTAAATTGATCAGAACATTATGTCACAGAGTACAGAATAATGGGTGAACATGACTTCATGTGGGAAAGCATGTGGGATATTTTTTGATAAAATGTAGTTGCTAACATGGTAGTAGATGGGA
This sequence comes from Mustelus asterias, assembly GCF_964213995.1. Classification (NCBI taxonomy): domain Eukaryota; kingdom Metazoa; phylum Chordata; class Chondrichthyes; order Carcharhiniformes; family Triakidae; genus Mustelus; species Mustelus asterias. The sequence goes on from NC_135806.1 coordinate 69,769,008, forward strand.
CGCTGCCCAGGAAATCATCAGAATAATTAAGTTCAAAGGAGGTAGATGTTTGAAAAGGTTTCAATGGCAGTTGAACTGTAATAGAGGCAGGCAATATAATGAAAGTGCTTACGGCCTTTGATAGGAGATCAGAAATTTGGGGTCAAAATGGAATGCCAATGTTCCAATCTCTTGCCCAGCTTGTTTTGATTATCATGGAAGGGGATGGTGTTAGTGCAGAAGGAATAATGTTTGCAATCGGCCTGGAGTCAGTAGCTTTACCGTTAAAGGTTAGTAGGGAAAGTTAAGCGTCGGCCGAAGTTGGATGTCACAAGCCACTCAACAACCCTAGGGAAATAGGCAGTGGGGGAATGCAATGGCAGAGATGTAGAGCTGGGTGTTGCTGACGTGAATCTCTACTCCTTGTCAGGAGAAAGGAGAAAGTTAAAATATAGTTTATGGTAGACTTGGTCTAATTTTATTTATTGTTAGATCAATGTATTTTTTATGTCTCAGTTAATCTTGGATTCCTGAATTGGGAAAAAAGTTGTAACAAGTATTTGTAGGAAATAAATCTGTGTCTTCAGATGTAGTGTCGTGCATGGCTAAGTATGCTTTGGCAAAATGGGAGAAAGTGTTTATGTATTGAGAGTTTATTGTTTTTTCAGTTCTCATAACATTGAGGTTAGTTTTTTGATGTGTTAAAGCTGTTTTAATGTGAAAGAAAAATTTGGCACAGTTGAGGGATTGAAATTCATTTCATACTTTGATATAGTTTAGCATAAATCTGCAACTTTAATTTGAATTCATTTAATTATATTTAATTATTTTAAACAACTCTGCAAATTACACCAGCTACATATTTTCTTCCCCCCCCCCCCCCCCCCCCTCTCCATTAGTTTGTTGAGCCATTGAAAATGTGAAGTAGATTTACAGAAATTAATCAGAGTAACTGGCTTGAGTTCTCAGTGATAGGGTTGTGGGAGTCTGTCCCAGGAATGGGCCAAGCTACTTCCGTCGCCCATAATATATTTCCTAGTGGGATGCAAAATCAACAGGCATTGAAAGTCTTTAAAATTAACCCTATAATTAATAGGAAAGACAATGGGAGTGTAATTGGTCTTTCCTGATCGTGTAAAATGGGTGATAAAATATTGACCTCTGCACCTCACTTAATTTTATTTTCCATTGATGTCACCATGTAGAATTTTTAAGCTTATCCCCATTGCAAGCTGGGTAAAATAATGCATTGATTCAGAGGCTTGGATTGAGAAATTAGAGTTCAAATCCCACCCTGGCAGTTTGAGAATTTAGTTTTTTTATTGTTTAAAATAGGTCTGGTGTCAAAAGACTGGCATGAGTGAAAGTGATTAAAGCTGTAAAACACAACTGGTTTACGAATGTCCTTTTTTAGGAAGGAAACTTGGCATCCTCACCCACTCTGCCCTACATTTGACTTCAGCCCCACACTAGTTGACTCTTAACTGCTGTCTGAGGTTGCCTAGGAAGCTATAACGAACGGTAGGCCTCCATTACTGCAGAGCCAAAGTTCTGCAACTTACTATGATGAAAGTGAGGAGGTGTGGGATAGAGGGAAAGTTGGCCGATTGGATAGGTAACTGGCTGTCTGATCGGAGACAGAGGGTGGTGGTGGATGGAAAATTTTCGGATTGGAGGCAGGTTGCTAGCGGAGTGCCGCAGGGATCAGTGCTTGGTCCTCTGCTCTTTGTGATTTTTATTAATGACTTAGAGGAGGGGGCTGAAGGGTGGATCAGTAAATTTGCTGATGACACCAAGATTGGTGGAGTAGTGGATGAGGTGGAGGGCTGTTGTAGGCTGCAAAGAGACATAGATAGGATGCAAAGCTGGGCTGAAAAATGGCAAATGGTGTTTAACCCTGATAAATGTGAGGTGATTCATTTTGGTAGGACTAATTTAAATGTGGATTACAGGGTCAAGGGTAGGGTTCTGAAGACTGTGGAGGAACAGAGAGATCTTGGGGTCCATATCCACAGATCTCTAAAGGTTGCCACTCAAGTGGATAGAGCTGTGAAGAAGGCCTATAGTGTGTTAGCTTTTATTAACAGGGGGTTGGAGTTTAAGAGCCGTGGGGTTATGCTGCAACTGTACAGGACCTTGGTGAGACCACATTTGGAATATTGTGTGCAGTTCTGGTCACCTCACTATAAGAAGGATGTGGAAGCGCTGGAAAGAGTGCAGAGGAGATTTACCAGGATGCTGCCTGCTTTGGAGGGTAAGTCTTATGAGGAAAGGTTGAGGGAGCTAGGGCTGTTCTCTCTGGAGCGGAGGAGGCTGAGGGGAGACTTAATAGAGGTTTATAAAATGATGAAGGGGATAGATAGAGTGAACGTTCAAAGACTATTTCCTCGGGTGGATGGAGCTATTACAAGGGGGCATAACTATAGGGTTCGTGGTGGGAGATACAGGAAGGATATCAGAGGTAGGTTCTTTACGCAGAGAGTGGTTGGGGTGTGGAATGGACTGCCTGCAGTGATAATGGAGTCAGACACTTTAGGAACATTTAAGCGGTTATTGGATAGGCACATGGAGCACACCAGGATGATAGGGAGTGGGATAACTTGATCTTGGTTTCAGATAAAGCTCGGCACAACATCGTGGGCCGAAGGGCCTGTTCTGTGCTGTACTATTCTATGTTCTATGTACTATCAAAATACATTTGGCTTCAGCTTCACTACATAGAATATGTTTCAAGAAGGCAGCCCAACACCATAATCTCAAGGCAAGTAGGGTTTCTGTAGGAAGTATATTGATTAGGTAAGATGGTTGGGGTGGTCCATTTTGAGCACAAAGGGCGGTAGAGTGGTTAGCGCTGCTGCCACACAGTGCCAGGTACCTGTGTGTGATTCCCGGTTTGGGTCACTCTCTGTGTGGAGTCTGCACATTCTCCCCATGTCTGCATGGGTTCCCTCCGAGTGCTCCGGTTTCCTCCCGCAGTCTGAAAGACGTGCTGGTTAGGTACATCGGCCATGCTAAATTCTCCCTCAGTGTACCCGAGTGTAGCGACTAGGGGCTTTTCATAGTAACTTTATTGCAGTGTTAATGTAAATCTACTTGTGACACTAATAAAAAAAATATTGACTGGTTCATCCAAAAATGGTCTTTTTCTGTGCTGCAAATGCTAAATAACTGATGCCCTTGCAATTAACACCCATGTTAAAAGAACAAAAATTCTAATACTAGTCCAAAAGCCTCTTTAATTATAGGTCAAGTATTCTTTATTGTTATGGCTCAGGTTAGAAACTCCAAAGTGTTTTATGAAGCCCGCCTGAATCCTAAGTTTTGCATTTTGAATTTGGCTAGGAAAAGCATGTGATGTTTCACTTTAGGTATGATTCAAGTGACCCACTAAAGGGGCTTTTATCAAACAAAGTTTATTTAAGAATATAGTTAACATGTATAGTAAGAAAATTAGCAAGGACATTTATCAATTACAAACAAATCATGATAATGTATAACCCTTTAATGAATACATATATAAAAGCTGTCCCAATCAAGACCAAAACCTCCCATAGACACAGACCCTTTTCACAGGTTTAACATAGCATAGGCTAATGCTCACGTGATACTGGGATCAAGGCCGTTAGTTGAATTCTGCAGTCAAATGCTCTTGAGGCTCAGAACAAGACAAGACAGCTTCCCAAAACACCAGACTCTAGTCCAGCCCCCAACAACAGCAGATTTTCACCCTTCAGGAAAATAACTTCTTGTTCTCAACTACCGTAGAGAATTTTCAAAACACCAGGGAGAGAGGGAAAACACTTCTTTTTAGCTTGCTGTCCCTTCTAAAACCCAACTGCAGCTCAGAACTGAAAATTAAACCTTAAACTTACTGGGGGGAGAAACCTGTCCAAAAACACATGACCACCCTCCTAACAATGCAAGATCATGAAACAAAGCCCAGAGTGTAAACAACCCCATTTAGACCACTTAAGTAGAAATAAAAAGACACATCATAGTCAGCCAACAACAATGCATCACTCACTGAAGCTGTGAGCTAAGAAACCACTGAAGCTGTGAACTGCAGAAATCATATTTTTAAAAAAACCTTTCACATCACATTAGCCAAAATCCGCTGTTGATCGTGTTTGAATTTCAGATAATTTTGGTTTTTGGATACTGCATGTAAACCTACATTACAATATCCTAAGCCTTGGCTAGCTATAGTCTGAAGTAAATAAAATGGCTAGGAAAGTAAGATGTATCGTTGAATGATAAATACAGAATACCTGTAATTTTCTTTTTGACACGCTCACCACAAAAATCGCATGGTGAACAACTAGACTTCCCCTGTAGAAAGTGTAGTTTTGCGATGTATTTTTGGATTTATGTGTAAAGGGTACTTGACCTATATTGGGTTAGGTTTAGTCCAAAGTATGCGAGAGGAAATACGTTATTGATTCGTTTTTCTGATGGTAGGCATTATTTTTCAGTGAAAAGTGGGAGACTATTTTTGGCAGATTTTTCTTTTTTTTTCACTGGATGTGGGCGTCACATATAGGCCAGATTTCCTTCCCTAAAGGACATTAGCGAACCAGACTGGTTTCTATGATGGCTGATTTATAGTTTCATGATCACTATTTCTGAGACAAATTTTATATTCTAGATTTATTAACTGAATTCAAATTCCACTAGCTGCTGTGGTGGGATTTGGACCTGTGTTTGTAGAGCATTAGGTTGGGTCTTTGGATTACTAGATTAGCAATATGCCACTGTCTCTCTGCTCATAATCCTTTTGAAGATGTCCAAATGGAGGCCTGAAGTTTTGCTTCAAATTATGAGTCAATTGATGAACACTAGGGCAAAGGTCATGTGACACTGTAATACGGTACTGATGGCATGTATTTGTAGTGTAGATAATCTTTTAGATTTCACAAAGCAAGAGCAAAATTTGACTATGATTTTACTATGTTGCAGTGAACACATTAGATCTTATTTGAACTCATTTGTTTTAATTAACTTTATTTGTTTTTACATCCATGGTAACTCTTGAGAACGGATCTCAAAATAGTTATGGGTAAAGATGACCATTTGATTTTAAAGTTTCCAGAATAACAAATCTATTGTATCAATGAGTATCAAACAGTTTTTCTTTTCAGAACAATTCTAGTGTCCTGGTCTTAACCATTATTCTGGCAGCTAGACATAGCTGTTAATCTCACTCTGCATAAAGAATTTCTTCTTGGTCCCAAATTTGCTCTTTTACAAATTTAACCTCTTGTACTTTTGACTTGGAATATCCAAGCATACCTTGTAGTTAACCTTCTGAAAAGTTATTATAAGTTTGTCCTTCCTACTTCTTTTTGCCCATGTATTTATTTATTTATGTACTGCGTAATGTAGTATTTTATTATTTTGTCATGTTTGAAATAAATAAAACTATCACAACAAAGATATTTTGTGTAAGTTATAAAGTTTACTCAACACATCTCATTGAGACTGAGGAGTTCAAGGTAATGGATTCCATAGCTCATTCCTTACTGCTTGTTGAGTTTTCCATGCCTTCATAAAACTAAAACTGATGCAGTGCTCTAGAAATAGTCTGAACATTTGTGTAGTTTGTGTGCCTTCTGGGATTTAAACCCCAATTGGTTTGGCAATATACCTTGGCATTCAATTTGTTTTATTTGTTGGCACATAGCACAGCAGCACATTTAATAAAATTGGAATGAACAGAGATGATTAGCGCTCTGGACACGATGATTGACTCAGCCAACATCTTTTTCCCCTTTTGGCAAGTTTTGCCTCAGCCATGTAACACACATGCCTCTGTTCTGTTTCTAAAATTGAGTTCCATGCACTTGTCTAAACTGAACCTTATTTGAAACTGGCCAAGGTGCAAGTGCTGTTGGTCATCCTGTCGCTCCACTCCTCTCCCATTTGTTGTCATCTACAAATTTAACTACTTTACTCCAAACTGTGAATGCATGTCATCTACCTATACCATGCAACAGTACTCTATGAAAGCAAGACCTTGGAAGCTGTGCAAGGAACCTAGATTAGCTGTCATATTTTTATTGACACCAATTGTCACTGGAGCTTTATTGTCTCACATTATCATCCAGAAATGTCTGTAAAGACAATGGTGCACAGTCAAAGGTGTGCAGCTTGTTGAAGAAGCTTAAACCCACTGCAGATCAGTGGCTAAATTCCCAGGTTTGGAAAGCATGACTTGGTCATTGTCCTAAAGGGTAACGGGAAAGATTTGTTGTGATTGCCATCAAATATTTACATAGTATGAACAACCATCGTCTTTGTGACCTCACTTTTAACCTACAATCTCAAAGCCACAACCTAGTGTCCTCAAAAAGTGCATAAAAAGCATGCAATCACTCCACACATTCACATATCTTGAGCCAAACAACACAGTAAATGTAACCAATACAGTATTAAATGTATGAAATACACATCATCAGTGCTGATGGTTTACAGAATATTCTGTCTTCCTCTGATCCCAGCGAAGATACCAGTCTTTATTAACACTGACCTTGTCTTTTTTTGACCTTCCATTTTACTGGAGTCAATTGCGGAGGGGGGAGGGGGGGGCGGTTGGGAGGAGGAGAAGGAGAAGAATCTTTCCACTAATTGGACTCATACCTAGCACAGAGGAAGATGATTGTGGCTATTGGATGTCAGTCATCTCAGTTCCAGGACATCACTGCAAGAGTTCCTCGAGCTGTCCTAGGCCCAACCATCTTCAGCTGTTTCATCAATGACCTTCCTTCTACCATAAGGCCAGAAGTGGGGATGTTTGCATCCAGCACTATTCACAACTCTTCATACTGAAGTAATCCACGTCCAAATGCATGAGACCTGAACAATATCCAGGCTTAGGCTGACAAGTGGCAAGTAACATTGATGGAACACAAGTGCTAGGCAATGACTACCTCCAGCAAGCGAGAATCTAACCATTGCTCCATGACATTCAATGGCACTCCCATCACTGAATCCCCCACTATCAATACCCTGGGAGTTACCATTGACCAGCAACTGAACCCGACTAGCCATATAAATACTGTGGCTACAAGAGCAAGTTAGATACTTGGAATACTATGATGGGTGACTCACCTCTTGATTCTCCAAAGTTTGTCCACCATCTACAAAGCACCAGTCAAAAGTGTGATGGAATACTCTCCCTTTGCCTGGATGAATGCAGCTCTAACAACGCTCAAGAAGCTTGACACCATCCAGAATAAAACAGTCTGCTTGATTGGCACCTCATCCACAAACATTCACTCCCTCCACCACCGAGTGTCAACAGTCTGTACCATCTACAAGATGCACTGCAGAAACTGCTCAAGGCCCTTTAGGCAGCACTTTTCAAACCCATGACCGCTATCACCTCGGAGGACAAGGGCAGCAGAAACATGGGAGCACCACCATCTTCCCCTCCAAACCACTCACCATCCTGACTTGGAAAATTTTCACTGTTCCTTCACTGTCGCTGGGTCAAAATCCTCAAACTCCCAAACAGCAATGTGGGTGCAACTGCACCTCAAGAAAGCAGCTCACCACCACGTTCCTGTGAATAAATGAAAAAGATTGGTAGGAAGTATATTTTATGATGCAAAATTGATTCTGCTCATTTCACTCTAACCCCTCATTACACCTATTGGAATGTGGTGACATTTGTAAAAAGGGAAGACCATAACTGAGGTTGATAGTAACTCCACTAATGCTGACATTACTCTTATGTTAATTTGTTTTTTTCATTTCCAGTTCTGTCCATTTTAATAGCTATGTGATGTCTATTTCTTCAAAATCGCACCTTCTTGTCACTATCCTTGGCCCTTCATCAATCATGTCGGCATCCTCTGTTGAGCATTTTCTTATGTATAGGAGATGTATACCAGGTCTCTCCCAAAAAAAGAATGAGGAAATAGCAGAGGCATTTTGTGTCTGGCGTTCTCCAAGGCGGCCTTCGCGACACACGACAGCGCAGAGTCGCTGAGCAGAAACTGATAGCCAAGTTCCGCACACACAAAGACGGCCTCAACCGGGATATTGGGTTCATGTCACACTATTTGTAACTCCCACAGTTGCGTGGACCTGCAGAGTTTCACTGGCTGTCTTGTCTGGAGACAATACACATCTTTTTAGCCTGTCTTGATGCTCTCTCCACTCCCATTGTTTTGTTTCTTAAAGACTGGATTAGTTGTAAGTATTCGCATTCCAACCATTATTCATGTAAATTGAGTCTGTGTCTTTATAAGTTCTGTTTGTGAACAGAATTCCCACTCACCTGAAGAAGGGGCTTAGAGCCTCGAAAGCTTGTGTGGCTTTTGCTACCAAATAAACCTGTTGGACTTTAACCTGGTGTTGTTAAACTTCTTACTGTGTTCTCAGTGAAAGACAAACTGTAGAGCCGAAATAGCCTAAGGGGCTAATAAGAGTGAAGAACTTAAGGTAATTAATATCAGCAAAAACAAAAAGTGTTGGGAAGACTAATAAATTCTCAGGGTCTGATGGCCTTCATCCTAGGGTTCTAAAGGAGAGCTGCAGAGATAGTTGATGCGTTGGTCATGATTCTCCAAAATTCCCTAGAATATAAAATGATCCCAGCAGCTTGGAGCTTAGCAAACCTAACACTGCTATTGAAGAAAGGGAGGAGAGAGAAAACTGGTCAGTTAGCCCGACATTAGTTGTTCGGAAAATTGTGGAATCTATTATTAAGGATGTTTTAACAATGCACATATAAATTCATGGTATGTTCAAACAAAGTTAATATGGTTTTTATAAAAGGAAAATGCTGCCTGACAAATTTATTAGTGTTTTTGAAGATGTAACTATGGTAGAAAAAATATTGTAGTATACTTGGATTTCCAAAAGGCATTCGATTAGGTGTCTCACAAAAGCTTCACACAAGATAATGACTCATGAATTGGGGTAAAATATCAGCATTTCTTGAGGATTGATAAATGAACAAGAAGCAGAGAGTGGGGATAAGTGGGACATTTTCACGCTGAAAGGCTGTGACCGGTGGAGTGCAGCACGGATCCGTGCTGTAACCTTGGTTGTTGAAAATGTATACAAATGGCTTAGACGAAGAGAAAAGAGTAATGTAACTAAGGTTGCTGATGATCAAAGGTTAGGTGGGAATGTAAGCTATGAGGAGGACACAGAGGATATAGACAAGTTAAATGAGTGGGCAGCAAAGTGATGGTGCATCATGTGGGGAAATGTGAGGTTATTCACTGTGGTTGTAAGCATAGAAAAATGGAATATTGTTTTGAAAAGGCTTAAAACTTGTAAATGCTTATGTTCAGAGGGACTAGAGTGTACTTGTTTAAAGTTGAAGTTTATTTATTAGTCGCAAGTAAGGTTTACATTAACACTGCAATGAAGTTACTGTGAAATTCCCCTAGTCGCCACAGTCCAGCACCTGTTCGGGTCAATGCACCTAACCAGCATGTCTTTCAGACTCTGGGAGGAAACCGGAGCACCCGGAGGAAGCCCACGCACACACGGGGAGAATATGCACACGCCACACAGACAGTGACCCAAGCCGGGAATCGAACCCGGAGCCTGGCGCTGTGAGGCAGCAGTGCTAACCACTGCGCCACCGTGCTGCCCCTGAGCAAAGAACAAGTTGGCATGCAGCTACAGCACAAATTAAGAAGGCAAATTACATATTGGCCTTTATTGCAAGGAAATTGGTGTACAAGAATAATGAAACCGTGCTACAATTGTGCAGGGCTCTGGTGAGACCACATCCAGAATACTGTGTGCAGATGTGGTCTCAATTTGTAAGGGTGAATACACTTGTGTTAGAGCTGGCACAGCAAAGATTCATTAGATAGCCACGGTGAAGGGATAACATATGATGAGAGGTTAAATATATTGGGCTTATGGAGTGTAGAAGAACAACAGGGTTCTCATTGAAACTCTGAAGAGGCTTGGCAGGATAGACACAGAGGTGATTTCACCTAGCTGGGAATCTTGAACGCAGGGACATAGCCCGAGTGTAAGAGGTTGATTGTTTAAGACTGAGATGAGGAGAAATTTCTTCATTCAGTTTGTCAACCTTAGGAATTGTCTACCCCAGAGAGTTTTGAATGTTCCATCTTGAATATACTTCAGGCTCAAAGAGACAGATTTTTTGGTGTCTCAAGGAGATGGGAATTGAGCGGGAAAGTGCAGTTGAGGTAGAAGACCAGCCATGATAGTATTGAATAGTGGGGCATCTTGAGGGGCAATAAGGTGCACTCTTCCCATTTCTTGTGTTCGAATGTTCTTAAGAATAATGATGGGAATTAAAATCATTGTAACGGTCAGGAAGAAAGATTTAGGAAATTTTTGGTTTGTACCTTTAGGAATTAAGTAATTTTCAACACAGTCGAGAAGAAAACATGGAAGCCTCTCAAACTTTCATACTTTACTTTCATTTTTGAAACTAAATAATTACATAATTGGCCTATATCTTTTATTGCTGATACAGTACTCTGAAGACTGATGTAATGAGTACTGCTAATTTAATCTATTTGCCTCACTCTCTCACCTAAAATGCAAACATGGATTTAGGAAGACAATGTCACAGAACAATTGTGGTGCCTAGTTTTATTTGGTGTAAAAAAAGGATTAATTCTAAATTAACAAGCACCTCTGAAACATCCCTAAACCTTCAGGAAGTGTTGGACAATCTCTGCCTATTTGCTAGAAGTGGGAGTAAAGGAAGGAGAATGTTTTTGGACGAGTTCCATTTTATACTGGTCTCTGGGTCAGCCAGTGGATAACGCGTGTACAGAATGCAAATGCTGAGCTGAAATGTATTTCTCCCCACAAGGACGACCACTATGAAAGATCTACATTAGTTTCTGGTCCACTACAGGCCCAATGTGAAAATGGTAATTCATGTGTTTCCAATTGTTCCCTGGCTTTGCCTCACCCTATCTCGGTAATACTCTTTAACCTCACTGAGAGCTCTATATCCTGCCAACTCTTGTGTATCCCCTGTTTAGTTTGCATTGGTGGACCTTGAGTTGCCTGGACCCAAAACTCTGGAATTCCCCTCTTAAACACGTGCTGAACAAACTCTCTCCCTTTTGAAGTTTGCAGTAAGGTGATAAATGACACCAGCTTGGTTAAGAATTTTGGACATGTGACATCCTTTTGACAAAAGATTGTGAAATTTCTACTGATGTTGGCAACTTCAAAATTGGAAATGGTGAGTTTTTGTTAACTGGATTCTTTTTGGATTGTGAGGAGTGAAGGCAAACCTGTGTAGAATTATGTTTTGAAATTAACAGTGTCATTTTTATTTAAAGTATTGCTATTCTCATCCTGTTTCAGCACGATTGAATTTTGTCACGATTTCCTGAGGTTGTGACAGGCAGTATAGAAATGCAAGTTTGTTCTTATTTCTGGGTTACTGTTGTTCTGCGATTAAAACGGTCATTTTGAGCAACATTTGCCTGTGACTGTTTTATATACAGTCTTTCAGTTTGGTATTTGTGCTATTTTATCAATCCAGTGAAGAGAAGGGTTAAAAAAAATAAACACAATTACAGAAGATGAAGTCACTATGTGACTCCATACCCATTCAGGAATTAGTGAAAATGGAAAAGGAACCCCTGAAAACTACATCTAGCCCTTGAGAAAGTGAAGTAGGGCAGTTTTTTTATCCTTAAATAAAGCTCTCAAAAATATTTGACTCCTGCTGGGGCTGTTCTCCTGAGAGTAAAGGAGGTTAGGGGGAGATTTTGTTGAGGGGTTTAAAAGAAAACTAATGGATTTTAATAGATCTGTAGATTTTATGATTCTATGGATTAAATAGCAGAATATTTTCCCAGATAAATAAAATCATGGATTAGAAGAATTATTGCAGCATAGAAGACCATTGGACTCGTCATATCTGTAAGAGCAGCTCAGCTGGCCTCATTCCACAAATCTTTCCCTGTAGTTCTGTAAACCTTTCTCTTGAGGTGCTCATCCAGTTCACTTTTGAAAGTCAATTTATATTGCACTGGCTGAAGTGTGATGAAGTTAAATGTAGATCCTAACTACAAATATTTTTCCTCTTGTTGCCATTAGTTCTTTTGCCAATCACCTTCTCTGGTTCTCGACCCTTTGTCAATTGTTTTACTATTCGTTTATGGGATGTGACATTGCATTTCTAGGATTTGGAATGGAAACAGTTGTTACACTTTACAAGACGCTTTTTAACTTTTTCAACTTGTCCCGCCACCTTCTGTAATTTGTGCACGTATACCGCCTTGTCTCAGTCCTTGCGCCCTCTTAAAAATTGTACATTTTTAATATAACAGTTTCTCATTCTTCTACCAAAATGTACCATTTCACACTTTTCTTGATTGAATTTTATCTGCCAGGTTTCTGCCCATTCCTCTGGGTCCTCTTGAATCCTATCACTATCCTCTTCATAGTTTGGAATTCTAGAAAGTTTTATGTCATCTGCACACTTTGAAATTGTGCCCTGCTCACACATGTAAGTCATTAACATATATGAAGAAAGGAACTGTTCCAAGTACTAACCCCTGGATAATCATACATCATTGTTTCTTCACTCTGTAAAACAATCGTTCACCACCACCCTTTTTTCACTGTCATTCAACCAACATATTAATGCTGCCACTTTCCTTTTTTTTCTGGGCTTCAACTTTGCTGGCAAGTCATGATGTGACAATTTTTGGAAGTCCTATGTACATTATGTCAACTGCATTACACTCACCAAATGTATCCATTACCTTGTCAACAAACTCATTCAAGTTAGTTAAATATGATTCTTCTTTAAGAAATTTATGCTGACTTTCCTCAATTAGTCCACATTTGTTAATTTTGTCCCAGATTATTGTCTGTAATGATGTGCCACCACTGAGGTTAAACTGACCTGTAGCTGCTGGGCTTAACCATATACCCACTTTTGAGAAGGTTCAGCAACTAGATGACACCGGTTTAAAGTAATAAAAGTAGAGTCAACACAAAGCATACTTTTCAGAGTTTTTATGCATGGAATAAATTGTTTGAGCGTGTGGTTGAAACTCTCTTCCCTCCCTCCCCCTTCCTCTGTCTACCTTTCTTTCAGGTGCAACTGTTTTGGTCCAGGGTTATCCTTGGCAAGGTAATGCAGTGGTTTATCATTGTCTTCTGCAGAGGCATGACCAGGAAACTGGTGGTAGAACCAATTCAATGACAAATTCCCAAAGGAACCTAGGCAATTATTTTGAAGGTGAAAAACCTTTAGAGCTATCGGGATAGAACTTGAACGAGGAACGTTTAGGGCAGTTATTTCAAACAAACAACATGCATGATCCAAATCTTGTTATATGCCTCTATTACTTACTATGTGTTTCTATGGTTTAATATTTTGAATTAATTTTTAATGTATAAGCAAATTAAATTTGTCTACTTGCTAACTTTACCAAAGTCCTTTATTCTTCAAGGCTTTGAATAAATGGTAAGTGTTAAGAATTTGTCTGTTATCTTGACAAAATCTGAGAGGAAAACCACCTGTGAATCACTGTTTTTAATTTCTAGTCTTGTTTGGTTTAGAATGTTTAACCACAATTTTTTTGTTAAAAGCTTGGTAGGATTGTGTGTGCACCACATCCGCTACAACATGAGCGTTTATTTTGCCCATGTTGGGTGCCATTATCATAGAAATCATAGAAACCCTACAGTGCAGAAGGAGGCCATTCGGCCCATCGAGTCTGCACCGACCACTATCCCACCCAGGCCCTACCCCCACATATTTACCCGCTAATCCCACTAACCTACGCATCTCAGGATACTAAGGGGCAATTTTTAACCTGGCCAATCAACCTAACCCGCACATCTTTGGACTGTGGGAGGAAACCGGAGCACCCGGAGGAAACCCACGCAGACACGAGGAGAATGTGCAAACTCCACACAGACAGTGACCCGAGCCGGGAATCGAACCCGGGACCCTGGAGCTGTGAAGCAGCAGTGCTAACCACTGTGCTACCGTGCCGCCCCATTATTTTGGGGGATGGTTTGGCGCAGTTGGCTGCCCATCTGCTGAGTGATGCAGAATTATGCCAACAGCACAGGTTCGATTCCCATACCGGCTCAGGTTATTCATGAAGGCCTTGCCTGAGGTGTGGTGATTCTGAGCTTAAATCACCACCAGTCAGTCAGCTCTCCCCCTCAAAGCCTACAGTCATCTGGGACAATGAAGACTTCACCTTTTTATATTTTTGATGAGCATAGAAACTTATTAAATTTGTTAATCTTTTGATAACTTATGTATATAATTCATGTACATGTCCAGAAACTACAACTGAAATCGGGAAGTTCAATTTATCTATTTTATAAAATACCTTCCAAGATCCAGCAGCTTACTTAAATTAATTAAATTAAGCTTAATTAAAAACAGAAAATGCTGGAAAATACTCTGTCACTCTCTTCCCAGATGCTAACATTTCAGATTGATGACCTTTCATCAGAACTGCAGAAAGTTAGAGATGCAATATAATTTCAGCAATTACAGAGGTAGCGAAATGATAGCAAATGGTAGGGGGTGGGGAAAATAACAAATAAAAGGTCTGTGGTATAGTGGAAGATAGAGATTAAATAACAGGAATTATGGAGAATTAAAATGATGGGCAACCAGAAGCTTAGGATCATTTTTATGGACAGAATTTGGGTGTTCACAAACTGATCAGCTGATCTGCATTTCATCTTCCCAGTGTAGGATACATGGCGTGTGAGCAGCCAATGCAGTACATTAAATTGAAAGAAGAATCGGTAAATTGCTGTTTCAGCTGGAAGAAGAGTTTGGGGCCTTGGGTGGCGAGGAGGTAAAAGAACAGGTGGTGTGTTTATATGGAAAGGCAGAATACGGAGGGGATTGGCTGTTGGGGGTGATTGAAAAGAGAACCACGGTGTCACCGAGGAATTAGTCTCTTCAGGCTATTGAAAAGGAAAACAAAGGGAAGATGTGTTTAGTGATGACATACACTGGAGGTGATAGGACTGGTGAAGAATAATCCATTAAATGTGGGGGCTGGTGAGCTGTGGGACAAGGGGAGCCATTGTGGTTAAGGGAAAAGAAGACACATCAAAAGCACTGGTATGAATGATCACATCGTCAGAACAGATGAGATAGAGAAACTGAGAGAATGGAATAGGGTCCTTGCAGGAACCAGAATGTAGGTGTCAGAGTCAGCAGATTTATAATGGATATTAATTGATGGCCTGTCCTCGGAAATGGATACTGAGGCTTTGAGGATGTGGAGAGTGAGAACTGGACTGAGTGAAGATGAGGGAATGGTGCTATTTGGAAAATTTCCAATTCTGGATAAGAACAGGAAACAGCGCTGATACAATTATCATTAAATGAAGTGAGGGACGGTGCTTATGTAGGACTGAACCAAGAACTTTAGACATATTTCATGAAAAGATGGGCAAACTATGACTTGTACGACTTCCCATAGCAACACCTTCCATTTAAAGGAAGGGCCAGTTTTGTGGCAGGTGTGGGGATGGATCAACTGACTGAATATGTAGGCATGGAGGTGAAGGCATCGGAAGAATTCATTAATTCGTTGAAATAGGCCATAAGGAAATGAAGCTGATGACTGATCATTGGGGTTAGATAGAGGAATATCAGAACGATAGAATGAAAATACAACAAGGGATGAATTAGGGAAATGAGAAGAAATTAGAGGAAAGTGATGAGGAAGAAGGATTTGAAAGGGCATTGGCATCTGCCAAATTCTCTTATGCTTGAAACCTGAAAGGAAGAGAAAAAGAATGAAATGGAACTGCAGGCCAGAACAACTTTGAGCTAGCAAGTTGATGCTGCTGAAGAGAAAGACTGCATGTGGCAATGCATGATATTGAGCATGGCCCTAGCTCTCATGAAAACAATAGTTTGCGGAATGTTGCATAAATTTGTATCAAAATAAAAGAAGGGAGCAAACAAAATTAAAGTTGAACAAGGTATAAGAGACAACTGGATATCCTGTTCGAGAGGAGCAGGGCTTCTTCAGATGCAATGATCCTGAACTCAAAATATAAAGTTCCAGAAATATTCAGCAAATTGGACATCATCTGTGGAGAGAAACAGATAATACTGGTGGTCAATAAACTTCTGTCAGAACTGGAAAGAAATTGGCAATGTAACCAATTTTATGCATAGAGGTGTGGGGAAAGAACATAAAGGAATGCATGTATGATTTAATTTATTATCACATATTGGAATACAGTGAAAAGTATTGTTTCTTACACGCCATACAGTCAAAACATACTGTTCATAGAGTACATGGGGGAGAAGGAAAGGATAGAGTGCAGAATATAGTGTTGCAGTTACAGGTAGGCTGAAGGGATTAAATGACAAAAGGAATGATAGTACAAGACGAAAAGATGACAATGGGATATAGGTTAAGATGGGTCTAGATGAATTGCAAATTGATATAGAAGAATCATTGTCATTAGAGCATGGCTAAAAGTAAAGCTAGGTTCACTATTAGTGGGATCAAGTTCAATTTAATTTTATCCCTTTTATAGTTAAAGTTATTGGCTATCTTGTTGCTGCTCACACTAAAACAGGATATGGCGCAGAAGAAGCGAGACAGTGGTTGGTAAACAAAGAATTAAGATTAAGCTTGCTTCTCATCCCACTCAGATGCTGATGACTCAACTTTTCTTCCTAGCCCAAGTACGAGTGGAGTTGCACATGATTCCCTCTTTTCAGGTATTGTCCCCCTCCCTTTCAAATCTGTCATCATCTCTTTCTGCATTTGACTGCAGCTTGATATTTCGACACCTTTCCTCCTGGGCACTGCTTTTATTGCTTTCCTTTTGCTTTCACAGCACCTCTTCATCTCCACCAACCTATCTCCTTTCCTCAAGTTTCCAGTTCACACTTCTCATTTTCATCCCTGGTATTGATCCCCTCTCTCGCTGCTCATTAAACTATACTTGTCAACAAAAGAGAAAACGCTGGAAAATCTCAGCAGGGGCGGCACGGTAGCACAGTGGTTAGCACTACTGCTTCACAGCTCCAGGGACCTGGGTTCGATTCCCAGCTTGGGTCACCGTCTGTGTGGAGTTTGCACATTCTCCTCGTGTCTGCGTGGGTTTCCTCCGGGTGCTCCGGTTTCCTCCCACAGTCCAAAGATGTGCGGGTTAGGTTGATTGGCCATGCTAAAATTGCCCCTTAGTGTCCTGAGATGCATAGGTTAGAGGGATTAGTGGGTAAAATATGTAGGGATATGGGGGTAGGGCCTGGATGGGATTGTGGTCGGTGCAGACTCGATGGGCCAAATGGCCTCTTTCTGTACTGTAGGGTTTCTATGATTCTATGAGGTCTGGCAGCATCTGTAAAGAGAGAAAAGAGCTCACGTTTTGAGTCCAGATGACCCTTTGTCAAAGCTATACTTGTCACCCGCTTGCCCATTTTGCTAACTTGCTTGTCCTCCTGGAGTATTTTGCAGCACTTTCTGTTTGCTAAATAATTTTATGTTGTTAGCAAATTTTGAGATTATGCTTCTTGTGTTCAGTCCAAATCATCTACTTAAAACCAGAGCAAAATGTTCCTAACTTTAACTTCAGGGGTGCATCACTTCCAATCCTAATATAATTCAGGAAACATCTATTTCCTTAAATCCTTTGTTTCCTGCCTTATTAACTAGCATTTTAAGCATGTTGCTACATTGAATAAACTGAATTTTTCTATTAAGTTAGTTGTGAGCCATTTTAACCACACCTTTTGAAAATCCATATGCATATGTAGTGTATTCTCTTTGTCAGAGTAGCCACTTAAAAGAAAATAGTATTAAATTTAAGTGTGACTTCCCTTTAGCAAAAGTATGCCTGACCTTGATTAACCATTACTTTCTAAATGCCTACACGTTATGGGTGAAATTAAGTGTCATAATGGCGAGAAAATTATGACACTTAATTTCGCCACACTGGTATTTTCTGCAAGCTTGACACTAAAATCTTTCGGCACTGACGATTATTTTGACAGTTGTTTGACAGGAGCTTTATGTCGCTATGGGAGTGTGGAGCCTAAATACTTTGGTGAAGCCTGCTTCAGAGCAATTGGGTGCCATCTCACAGGGCACCCTAATCTGCTGGTGAACTGGGAGACCTCCTCTCTCCCGACCCCACTGACAGTATTGTTACTCTCCACACCAATATGGGTTGCTGGCATTGGGGCATCAGGATCTTCCTGATGAGTCCCCTGGCGGATCCCCAACATGAACCCCCCCCCCCCTCCCCCAACCGAGCACAAATTGGATCTTCCTGGTTTGCCATGCTCATTGGGTGTGGCAAGCTGCGATGACCACACCCTATATCTCTAATTACGAACATCATCCAAGGACTCATGCAATTTAAAACAGGTGTGGCTTGATGTAATGTTGTAAAAGGTTGGGTACCCCTACTTTTAGATTACCTATCATGATCTGGAAACAATATTTCCAATCTTATTTTTGGAATCTAGGGTGATGAGCACAAAGATTTGAATGTTGTGATGGTCTTTGTGGAAAGGTCGGTTTCTTCATTTGTATCTAGTTGATCTCTGGAACCCCTTTGACCATGTTATTTTGTCTCGCTGTAATTGCTACATGTTTTCATTTTTTTTTCTGCTTTTCAGCAAAATGAATGGAATGGATAGAGTTCATTATTGGACATTTTGTGAACTGTAGAGGCAGTAGTGTGATAAGCTCAAGCTTTTTTTCTCTTTTGCACATTGTAGTTAAACAGAGGAAGTCATGGTAGATGTATCAATTGTTTTAATGTACTGACAATGTGAAGCAGCATGAGTAGTGTTTATAAAGGCTTACTGAAATGACACCATGATCAGTTTAGGCCACAATGAGAGAAAAAATGTATAGACACGGAGAAAGACATCAGCACCGATTCTGGTTGGTAGAAAAGCTGGAATGAAAATGAGGGAAATTTGGGGCATTTTCTTTTAGGTATAAAATATTTGAATGATATTGACTTTGAAGGAAACAGATTATTTCTGCATAAGCCTGGAAAAGATAGCAACAATTGAAGGCAAACAAACCATCGCCAAGAGTGATAAGTTTTCAAATATCTGATGGGCACCATGGAAGTTGTTTGAAATAAAGGTGATGTCATGATGGAACTGGATAGTAAAGAGATTAGTTCAATAGGCTGAATGACCTTTTTTACATGCCTGGTTTCTCTTTTGTTTTGACTTGTGATCCAAGCAAAATAATGTCGGTATCAATTTCTTGAAGTCTCTTTCGCAGAAATTCTTTTCAAACCCAGTAAGATGAGTTACTGAGCCAAGCAAAACCTTTCCCTATTTGGCCCTATTTTCAATGCTTTGCAACTGGACTTTTGCCAATTTTGGTCTAATTTCATGGGAAAACAGAGCTTGAAAAAACTGATTGTTGTGAAGATGTATAAGACAGATCATGGTGCAAAGTTAATGATTAAGAAAGGTAAGTCTTTTTAACGACCCGTATGTAGAAATCCTAAATGGCTAATTAGTTCCATATGTCTATCAGTAGTAACTATAGTCATGCCTCCCATCTGTTATGTACTTCTGTTTGAGATTCCTGTCTCAGATTAGTTACATTTCTTTCATTTGTCAGAGATCAGTAAAAGGGAAAAACTCCTGGTGAAAATAGTATTTGATTCAAAGCATTGTTCCAACACAGTGGTTACATTTTTCTTTCTTTTACTTCTCCACTTCATTTTTAATTATTCCAAAAACCTCTTACCAAATCTGCCAACTAACCAGGGACACATGTTTTGACAGTTTTTACTTGTCCAGCTGATATGTGCTGCTTCAGACAGGGCCTGGCCCAGGATTAAACTGCAGAACTCTGGTAAATATCTTGAACTTCTGCAAAAATTTTCTTTGGCGAACTGGTTTAGTCGTGTTGCCAGCGGTGCTAATGCTGTTGGATCCGTTCAATGTACAATGCAGGTGGGTTTCCAAGCAGTGGGGACCTTGTGTAACTGTTTAAGATGATGATTGTTGCTTGTATTACTGATTATAATTCTGGGGAGAAGAGTTAGAGGTCTGCGATTGTTGGTTTGCATGGGCAGAAGATGAGCATAATTCATCTACAATAGGAAAATTGACCACCTGGAGTGGGCTATTTACCTATAGTAATATTGTTTCCAAAGGTAAACACTACCAATTATAGAAACATCGAAACTAGAAGCAGGAGTAGGCCATTTTGCACTTCGAGCCTGCTCTGCCATTCATTTTGATCATGGCTGATCATTGAATTCAATATTCTGACTTTTTTTCTGAGATCTCCTCTCTTCTAAACTCCAGAGAATATAATCCTAACCTACTCCTCATATGACAGACCTGCCGTCCCAGGAATCAGCCTGGTAAACCTTCCCTGTACTCCCTTTATCGCAAGGATATCCTTCCTCCGATAAGGACCCCAAACTGCAAACAGTACTCCAAGTACGGCCTCACCAACACCCTATACAATTGCAGCAAAACATCCCTATCTCTATACTCCAATCCTCTTGCTATGAAGCATCTATTGACATATTACAATGTAACTTCCTTAATCAAACCACATTTCTTGAACAAAAGTGTAATGTAAGGGCAGCCTTGAGCAGTGAGAGAAAATACTTTCACGAGGAAGTATGCTATTCATATTGATGCTATTGTGAAAAATTAAAGGTTCTGCAGCAACCATGCAGTTATGCTATCTCAAATGAGAAGTTGGTTGTTTTTAATATCTCATCAACTCTCAGGAATGTCTCAAAGTAGCAGATTAAAGTATAGTGAGAGTTAGTTGGTCTCAACTTCTTTTGCTTGTGTAATTGAATAAAAAACTCAATGCATGTAGTAACATTGAACCTTTTCCTATTACAGCATTCTTTGAAGTGGAACCAAATGGTGACCCTCTTACAAAAATTTAGACTGATTGCAGTTGTCTTTTCAATATTATTGGCTAGGTACATTATTCAATTAAGTTGGAAGCAGTCTGCCCTGCCCTTTTTCAAATTGGTTTGGTGATCTTGTGCAGAATCTCAAACTTGAGAAAATAAAGTGCATTATAAGTTATGATTAAGTGACATGAGAGCTCATCAAAATATTTAAAAACTGATGAAATCCTGTAGATGGACGACTTGCTAGGATTAATCTGCCATTTCAATATTTGAGCAAGGATGTAAAATGGATAAACCAAGTTTAAAGGCTTTGTAACCTGCAGAACTAATGTTAATGCAAAGTTCATAGAGACAGACTCTTGCAACGGCGGTTTCATAAATCATGAGCATTGCAGGAGCACTCCTGTAAGATACATGAGGGATTTTAATACAATATTTTGATGCTGGAACAGTATGTGTTCAGAGGTTCATCCTTGTTTTAATGATCCAATTTTTTTGATTTATTATTGTCACGTATTAGTATACAGTGAAAAGTATTGTTTCTTGCGCGTTATACAGACAAAGCATACCATTCGTAGAGAAGGAAACAAGATAGTGTAGAATGTAGTGTTACAGTCATAGCTCGGGTGTAGAGAAAGATCAACAATGCGCGGTAGGTCCATTCAGAAGTCTGATGGCAGCAGGGAAGAAGCTGTTCTTGAGTTGGTTGGTATGTGATATCAGACTTTTGTATCTTTTTCCCGACGGAAGAAGGTGGAAGAGAGTATGTCCGGGGTGCGTGGGGTCCTTAATTATGCTGGCTGCTTTGCCGAGGCAGCGGAAAGTGCAGACAGAGTCAGTGGATGGGAGGCTGGTTTGCATGATGGATTGGGCTACATTCACGACCTTTTGTAGTTTCTTGCGGTCTTGGGCAGAGCAGGAGACATACCAAACTGTGATACAACCAGAAAGGATGCTTTCTGTGGTGCACCTGTAAAAGTTGGTGAGAGTCATAGCTAACATGCCAAATTTCTTTAGTCTTCTGAGAAAGTAGAGGCATTGGAGGGCTTTCTTAACTATGGGGGGACCAGGACAGGTTGTTGGTGATCTGGACACCTAAAAACTTGAAATTTTTGACCACTTGTACTTCGTCCCCGTTGATGTAGACAGGGGCATTTTCTCCACCATGCTTCCTGAAGTCGATGACAATCTCCTTCATTTTGTTGACATCGAGGGAGAGATCATTGTCTACTGTTTTTCCAGAACATCATTTTGCATACTCGTTTTCGATTTTTGACAAGATCATTTCAGTTTGATGACCTTGCATTGTTATGTTTCCCTCTTCACAGATATTGCCAGATCTACTGACTATTTCCAACATTTCTGTTTTGATGTGCTATAAAAGTGTGTTGCTTTTCTTGGCTGGATAGATGTATCCTGAAAGCAGAAGCAAATAATCATCTAGGAACAGATTTTGAGGACAGTGCTGAAAAAGCAGTGATATCAGTTTGCTGTCATTGCCCATGGACATTTTATGTGCTTTTGCACTGCAAGTTCTTGTCAGCCAACCAACAGAATTACAGCACCCTGTATAAAACACCTAGGACCTGTGTTTAAACCAGACACACAACTATGCACCTCTTTGCCTAATCATATTGAGCAATCATTAATGAGCAACAAAGTATCTGAACCAGAAAATAGTTAGTTAGGTACTCCATTCAATGTCAAGTCTCCTCCTGAAAGCAAAAAAAAGATAGATTGGATTGGGAGAGAGAGATAAGAGGCAGGAAGAAAAAAGTTGTATTTATATCCATACCAATTAACATCTGAAGGAATGAGTCTGTCAGCTACATGTTTGTGACATATCGAGCATTACTCTAGTATATGGCAGCTTCATACATTTGCATGTCATGAATACTCATTAGCCTAAAGTTTAAAAAAGAATTCTACCTTCAAGATAAAGTGAGCAACACATGAGAATCTTATGGCACCCACTTAACGTTTATTTAAAGGTGACATGCATCAATTGATTTTGTGCAGCCGTGTGTCAATTCACTGGTTTTCCTGTTTAACTCTCTCGAAAAAAGAAGGGAACCAGGAGAATGACAGCTTGCAATGGAGGCTTAGGACCTGCAAGGGTGAGTCAGTGAAGAGGGGCAAAGTTGTGGAGTGAGCTCATGGAGGGGTAGAAAAAGGACTCAGAAAAACAGAGGATTGGAGAAAGGGCATGGAATTATGAAGTTGGCTGGCAGAGCCCTTACAGGCTTTTCGTTCACCTACAACATTTCAGTTATCCTTGCTGAGAGTGATTTCAGTAAGGAGTCTAACAACACCAGGTTAAAGTCCAACAGGTTTATTTGGTAGCAAACGCCACTAGCTTTCAGAGCGCTGCTCCTTCGTCAGGTGAGTGGGAGATCTCCCACTCCTGTTTAACTCTCTCGAAACACAGTGCTGGACTGGGGTAAACACAATAAGGAGTTGTTAGACTCCTCACTGTGTTTACCCCAGTCCAACACCGGCATCTCCACAGAGTGATTTCGGACAGTGTCCTTTACAATGCGTAGCAGAGAGGGCCAGCGGAGCTTGTGAGTTCAGCCATGTGAGTGGCGACTTCAACACTGAACACCAAGTTAAATGTTTAATTAAGAGTGAACAGCAAAACACAATATTGTTTCTTCCATGAGAAAGGCGTGTTCATATTATTTCTTCCACAATAAAGGCGTGTTCCTAACTCCACTGTAACCATTAATGCATGACAATCATGAGATGAACCATAACATTTAGCTCTCTTAGTTGCAACAAATAACAAGGATGCACACACGAATAGCGTGTATTCACAATGTAATGTGAAATATTTGCAAGTGAAATTTAATTTTAAACAACACCTTTGTGCTCTCAAAACGTTTTGCGTTAATGGCAATGGGGCTGGGTAGAAAAGTTTTGGCTGTGATGCAGAGTCCTCCCTGTTTGCCCAGGAGGCTCTTTCATAGCTCAGCCATAGCAACTATATTGTCAGCTGACAGTGGGTTTCAACACTGAGAAGCATTCCTGCTGCATGATTGCATGTCACTGGCACTTTAAATTTTTATGTTAATTGCGTGGGAAATGGTGGGGGTGGGGGGGGGGGGAGGGCGGGGTGGAGTGTAGGGCAGAAGTAGTACACACACTTACGTCGTAGAGGCTAGCACACTGTTAACAAAGTCCCCTCCATTGTGTGTGAATGGAGAACTGTTCATCCACATTAAAATGCAAATCTGTTTCAACCCAGATATATATGGGTGAAATCTCAAGTACCCTAATCTTTGTTCACAGTGCACTAATACAATTAAGTCTCTTGAAGAATATTTGTCCACTATTTGCTGATTTTAGTGGATATTACAGCTTGTGACAAGATTTTCCTGAGCAGATCAGCATTAGCAGTTCCTGCTCAGTTTATGCACACTTGCTTCTACAGGGACCTTGGTAAACCAACGAGTTGAGGCTAATTATTTCAGCCACTATAATTAGGAAGGAATGCCATGTTGTTTTGCATTGTGAGTGATGAGTGGAGGCTTGTGATTTACAAATGGAATTCTAATTTGGTCTGCTACTATTTTTCCCATTTGTTTTTTTCCCTGCAAAACTCTGGTGGGTAATACTGTTTTTCCATAGGTAATTATAATGAAAATTGGAATCTTGATTAGGAAACCTGACCTTATTTTAACTAAGATCATTAGGTTGAGACTGAGGTGGGAAAGTTCCTTTTTTCGGGACTCCCAATTGCCAAACTGAAACTTGTAGCAATGTTGCATGAACGTAGTCCAGATTACTTTCCTCTAATACTTCCTTATGTGTTGAGTGGCGAGGGAATCGGCATATGTACATACAAACATATAGGAGCAGGAGTCGGCCATTCGGCCTCTCGAGCCTACTCTGCCATTCAGTAAGCTGATGGTGGATCTGACTGTGGCCTCAACACGACAATCTCACCTACACCCAAAAACATTAGATTCTTGACCAACAAGGGAGTCAGTCTACTTCTGTCTTAAACATTTTCTAAGAGAGTTCCAAAAGATAATCCTCACTCCATCTTATAGAATCCCTACAGTACAGAAAGAGGCCATTCGGCCCATCGAGTCTGCACCGACCACAATCCCACCCAGGCCCTACCCCCATATCCCTATATATTTATCCACTAATCCCTCTAACCTACACATCTCAGGACTCTAAGGGGCAATTTTAGCATGGCCAATCAACCTAACCCGCACATCTTTGGACTGTTGGAGGAAACCGGAGCACCCGGAGGAAACCCACGCAGACATGAGGAGAATGTGCAAACTCCACACAGACAGTGACCCAAGCTGGGAATCGAACCCAGGTCCCTGGAGCTGTGAAGCAGCAGTGCTAACCACTGGGCTACCGTGCTGCCCCCATCTTAAATAGGTGACCCCTTATTTTTAAACCATAGTTCTAGTCCCCTAGTTCTAGTCTCTCTCGCAAGGAAAAATATTCTTGCAGCATCCACGCTACCAAGTCCCCTCAGGACCTTATGTGCTTCAATAAGATCACCTCTCATTCTTCTAAACTCCAATGGATACAGGCCGAGCCTGCCCAAACTTTCATTCAATCGTTTGCTAAATAAGGAGACCAAAACTGTACACAGTACTCCAGATGCGGTCTCATCAAGACCCTGTACAATTGTCACAAAACTTTCCTACTTTTATATTCCATTCCCCTTGCAATTGAGACAACATTCCATTTGTCTTCCTAATCGCTTGCTGTACCTGCATACCATTTGTTATTCATATACCAGGATACTCCGATCCTTCTGTACTGCAGAGTTCTGCAATCTCTCTCTATTTAAATTATGTGCTGCTTTTCTATTCTCCCAGACAAAATGGACAAGTTTATATTTTCCTACATTATACTCCATCTGCCAATATTTTGCACACTTCCTTAATCTAACCCTTCGCAGACTCCTTATACTCTCTTCACAACATACTTTCCTACTTACCTTGGTCTCATCAGCAAACTTAGCAACCATACATTCAGTCCCTTCATCCAAGTCACTGCAATAAAATAAATAGTTGAGCCCCCAGCATTGAGCCCCTAGACACTTCACTCATCATATCTCACCAAAATGAAAAACACCCTTTCATACCTACTCTCTGTTTCCTGTTAATCAACCAATTCTCTATCCATGTCCGTGTTACCCCCAAACCATGAGTTCTTATTTTGCAAAATAACCCTTTGATAGGGTATCTTGTTAAATGCTTTCTGCAAATCTACGTGCAGCACATCTGCAGCTTCCACTTTATCCATGTTGCATAGCATTATGATTTTTTAAATACGCTAATGCAACCTCCTTAATAAAAAATACTAACATTTTCCCTATGGCAGATGTTGAGCTAAATGGCCTGTAGTTCCCTGCTTTCTGTTTCCCTTCTTTCTTGAATAGAAGAGTCATATTTGCTGCTTTCAATTTTGATGGAACATTTCCAGAACCTAGGGAATTTTGGAGACAACGTCTTCTGCCCCGGAATCACTATTGTAGATGTCAGATCAGCCTTCTTGAAAGTCAACCCATGGAAAGTGACCGGCCCGGATGGGGTACCTGGATGAGCACTCAGATTCTGCATGGACCAGCTGGTGGGATAATTTTCAGAGATCTTTAACCTCTCCCTACACCAATCTGAGTTTGCTACCTGCTTCAAGAAGATGACCATCATCCCTGTACCAAAGAAAAACCAGGCAGCATGCCTTAATGACTATCGTCTGGTGGCTCTGACATCCATCATTATGAAGTGCTTCGAAAAGTTAATCATGGCACATATCAACTCCGGTCTCTCAGATTGCTTGGCCTATTGCTCCAACAGGTCCACAGCAGACGCCATCTCCCTGGCCCTACACTCAACCCTGGAACACCTGGATAAAAGCACTGTTATGTCAGTCTCCGATTTATTGACTACAGCTCAGTCTTCAACACCATTATCTGAACAAAACCCCTCTCCAAATTCCTTGGCCTCGGGCTTGGCTCCTCCCTCTGCGGCTTGATCCTGGACTTCCTAACCCACAGACTGCAATAAGTAAGGATAGGCAATGACACTCCCTCCACAATTATCCTCAACCCCCGTGCCCCGCAAGGCTCTGTCCTCAGCCCCTTGCTATACTCCTTATACATTTATGATTACGTGGCCAAATTCCTCTCCAGCTCCATTTTCAAGTTTGCTGATGATACAATTGTAGTGGATCCAATCTCAAACAATGACGAAACAGAGTACAGGAAAGAATGAGAGAATCTGGTGAAATGGTGTGACGACAATAATCTCTCCCTCAGTGTCGGTAAAATGAAGGAGATATTCATCGACTTCAGGAAGTGTAGTGGGGGAATGTGCCCCTGTCTACATCAAAGATGATGACGTGGAAATGGTCGAGAGCTTCAAGTTTCTAGATGTCCAGATCACTAACAACCTGTCCTGGTCCCTCAATGCTGACACTGTAGTTAAGAAAACCCACCAATGCCTCTACTTTCTCCAGGAGGCTAAGAAAATTCGGCATGTCCGCTATGAATCTCACTAACGTTTACAGATGCACCATAGAAAGCATCCTTTCCGGGTGTATCACAGTTTGGTATGACTCCTGCTCTGACCAAGACCACAAAAACTATAAAAGGTTGTGAACATCTCAGAAACCAACCTCCCATTCATTGACTCTATCTACACTTCCTGCTGCCCCAGAAAAGCAGTCAGCATATTCATGTACCAACCAACTCGAGAACAGCTTCTTCCCTGCTGCCATCAGACTTTTGCATGGACCTACCATATGTTAAGCTGATCTTTTTCTACACCCTAGGTATGACTGTAACACTACATACTGCACCCTCTCCTTTCTTTCTCCCTTGTGAACTCTATGAAAGCTTTGTTTTACGCAAGAAACAATTATTGTCCCTGTTTCCCAATGCATGTGACAATAATAAGTCAAATCAAATTTAAAACCAATGCATCCACTATTTCAGCAGCCACTTCTTTTAAGACTTTAGGATGAAGTCTGTCAGGGACTGGGAACTTGTCAGCTTCTAGTTGTAATAATTTTCTCAGTACTCTTTCCCTGATGATTGTAATTGTTTTAAGTTCCTCCCTCCCTTTCACCTCCTGATTCACAATTATTTCTGCAATATTATTTGTATCCTGTATAGTGAAGACAGGATGCAAAATACCTATTTAATTCATCTGCCATTTCCTTAGTTTCCATTATTAATTTCCGAGCCACTCTCAAGGATCAATGCTCACTTTACTTTTTCCCTTTCTAAATACCTGTGGAAACTTTTATGTTTCTAACTATTTTCATACTCTCAATTCTTCTTCCTTATTAATCTTTTAGTGATTAATTGCTGTTCTTTATATTCTGTCCAATTTTCTGACCTGTCACTTATCTTTGTGAAATTTTATGATTTTTTTTTTCCTTATTTGCTACCTCATTAACTTGGCCATGGATGGTGCGTCCTTTGTTGCAATGTATCTTTTCTGAGTATTCTGAAATACTTCCTTAAATGTCTGCCATTGCATCCTACTGACCTATCCATTAACCTAATTTCCCACTTCCCAGCTCTGACTTCATGCCCTCATAATTATTAAAGTTTTTATTTCATT
Source organism: Mustelus asterias (assembly GCF_964213995.1). NCBI lineage: Eukaryota > Metazoa > Chordata > Chondrichthyes > Carcharhiniformes > Triakidae > Mustelus > Mustelus asterias. The sequence goes on from NC_135806.1 coordinate 69,797,456, forward strand.
TTAAAACACTAGCCTTAGATCCACTTCTCTCTTCCTTGAACTGAATGCAAAATTCAAATGTATTATGATCACTGCTACCTTTGCGCATCTTTTGAGGTCATTAATTAGTTCTGTCTCATTGTACGTTACCAGATCTAGACTGGCCTGCGCTCCAGTTGGTGCTGGAATGTGATGCTCTAAGAAACTGTCCTGAAAACACTATGAACTAATGATCCAGGGCACATTAGAGTTTGCAATATTGGAGTTGTTTATTGTTAGCAAATTCTGAAGGAAAGGTTCTACATTTTCATTGTTGATTAATACAGTATCTCATACACATTCCTCAGTGTAAAAAAAAAACAGCGCTGGAAATACTCAGCTTAATCTGGCAGTATCTGAGTTGAGAGAAATGGTTAATGTTTTAAGTTGACTATGACTGCTTTGGAGTTATATTTTTTTGGTTCAGATAACTTCCTCATAATGACATTTGCACTTTCTCCAATGCTTCCATGTCTTTTTTTTATTGTGTAGAAACCAGAACTGTGCCCTGACTACATACAGTTCAATGTTTAACATAACCTGAATACTTTTGGATTCTGTATTTCCAGAAAGAAGTCCTCGTGCTTTTGTTAGCATTTTAGTTGCTTTGTTGCCCTGCAGCACATCATCTAATGATTTGTCCATTTGTGTTCCCAGATTGCTTCACTTCTATTTTTCCACCCTTCAACTTTCTAAAATGCAGGTGTATTGCTCCTTTTCTTTACCAAAGTGCATTTAACTATGTTAAGGTTAATTTCCCAATGTAATTTTGCACTTTTCTCATTGCCTGTACTTCCCAATTTAGCATTATCTTCAGGTTTTGATATCAAATTATTTGTTCCCAATTCCATATCATTATGTAAATTAGATTCAGCAATAGCTCTTACTACTGAACTGTGTAGAGCAATGCTTTGCACTTAAATAAAATAAAAAACATTACTGGAAATACTCAGGCCAGGCAGCATCAGTGGAGAAACAGAGTTAATATTTCAGAACTGTTGAAAGGTAATTGATCTGAAATGTTAACTCGACTTCCCTCTCTCTATGTACAGATGGAGTGCAGCTAGTAATTACATTGCATATGATTCCACTTAAATTTCAGCAGGATTCAGTTCATAAATATTCTTGTTCTGCTTGTGGAAACTGCTCTTTTTTGCAGTGAAACAAAAATGCTGAAAAAGTAAACCTGAATCATATGTCCATTTTACAATGCCCTCTCCTTTCTACATTGTGGCCATTCTTCTCTCTGTACTCTTTTACCTTTTCTATCATAAGCACTAATTTGAACAACAAATCTGCTATGTGCTACTTCATTTTTGAAAGCAAGAAATACACTGGATTCCTTTTGTCTATACACAGTTTCTTGGAAGAATTCAATTAATCAAGCCTTTCTGTCCTTATCAAATTTATGGTAACTACTCTTAATTAGTTCATATTGAATTGTTCAGCAATGTTATGGCTTATGATTTCCTACTCCTAATATGGGACTAATTTGTACTTTGGCCTTTGTCTTTGGCTCATTCCTCTTACTTTTCTTGAGTGGGCCTAATAAACCTCGCCCATGAATCCTTTGATGTTTCCAGAAATTTATAACGTTTGTGCCTGTTGTTGATTTATCAATAATCTCCTTGTGTTTTGAAGTGTAGGTCACGCAGACTATGATGTGACATTTTTAATACTATCTTTCACTTATGTGCTATGTTCCAACTTCCTGTCTGATGACACAGCCACTGTCTCACACACACAACATAAATACAAGCTTCCCCCACTCAATGTTGGTACTCAAAATGTTTGCATTCACAAATATAACTTATTTTTACATTTGCTACAGATTTTACTAATCCTAAACCGTTACGATTTAAACGTTTTAGTGTGATAATTCAGAGGAAGCTGGGATAGAAACTTAATGGGCAGGATTTTCCGGCCATGCTCGCTCCGAAACTGAAAAATCCCACCTGAGGTCGGCGGACCTTTCCAAGGTCCACCCCTCGCCCACTACGATTCCCGTGGTGGGCAGAATGGGAAAATTCACCCCAATATTTCATAAAGTAAGATTAAATTGCTTGATTTTACAGTAACAATGATTTTGAAACTGTCAGTGTTTGCTGTCATGGCTCCTCTGAAACTGCCAACAACTTCTGGAGTCTGCACATGTGAAGTTAAATGCAGAAATCCAAGAATTGCTTTCAGTGATTCTGTGTTTAACTATCGGATGAGCTGGTGAAATCTCCATCGACTGCAATCAGTTAGAAATCATTGAACTGATGAGAGCTTCCACCTCTACACTATTAGTTTTACTGTAAAAATCCTTGAAAAAGTTCTATCTTGTTGAATTAGGTATAACTGAGTTTTCAATGGCGTATTAAGCATCATTATTGCATAATAAGCTTGCTTGCCCTGAAAAATTAGTTTTCCATGTTCTTTGTCAAATTTCTCCAGTGTGATCAAGTCCCACATTGTTAATCTTTATTTTGAAGTTAATGATTTTTCAAATTCTATCTTTAATTGCATATATATGCCCTATCCTTACTTCTTACTCAATAAAATTGTATGAAAAAGTAAACAATAATCAGCGTTTCAAACTTCCTGGTTTACTCCTGAGAATTCTAAAATGTGATTGGCTGTTTACCCTGCTTATTTTATTTGTTTATGGGATTTTGGCATCATTGGCAACACCAGCATTTATTGCCCATCCTAATTGCACTTGGAAAGGTGGATAGTGTGCTGTCATCTTGAACAGCTGAGGTTCATGCGGTGGACGCGCACTCACAATGCTATTCGGGTGGCTGTTCCTGCATTTTGACACCACCACATTGAAGGAACAGAGATATATTTCCAAGTTAGTATGTTGTGTGACTTGAAGGGGAACTGGCAGGTGGTGGTGTTCCCATGGACCTTCTTCCATGTCCTTCTCGGTGGTAAAGGTTGTGGGTTCGAAAAATGTTGAAGAAGCCTTGGTAAAATGCTGAAATGCAATATGCTGGTGGTACATACTGCAGCCATGCAGTGACAATAGTGAAGAGAGTGACTATTTAAGGTGGTAGCTGGGGTGCTGATCAAATGGGCTGCTTTGTTTTGGATGATCTCAAGCTTCACTAATGTTGCTGGAACTGCATTCATTCACGTAGATGGAGAATATTGCATTACACTCTTGATTTTTGCTTTGTCGATGGTGGAGGCTTTAGGAGGTCAGGAGGTAAGTCACTTGCTGCAGGACATATAGCGTCAGATCTGCCCTTGCTGCCACTGTGTTTATATGGTTCGTCCAGTTAAGTTTCTGTTCGATGGTGACTTCCAGGGCTTTGATGTTGATCTGCAATGTTAATGTTGTTAAATGTCGAGGGAGATATTTAGGTGCTCTTTTGGAGACTAAAATACAACTCTTTTGTCCAAAGTTGTAATGATATCTAGAAATGAGTGGCTCTGGTGGAATCAAACTGAGCATCAATGAGAAAGTTGTTGAGAGTATACAGATGGGGAGATAATTTTGTGGATTGAGTTTGTCCTGCTTTCTATGGAGGACCAGGACATATCAAGGTAATTTTCCATCTAGTCCAGTAGATGTCCAGCAAGCTCAATCTATCCAGCAAGAGGTTATCCACTTTGGTGGCATAAACAGGAAGGTAGATTATTATCCGGCTTTGAATTAAGAAAGGGGAATTTGCAACGGGACCTGTGTGGCCTCGTATACTCATCGCTGAAAGTAAGCTTGCAGATGCAGCAGGCAGTAAAGAAGGAAAATGATTCAAGTACAAGAGCAGGGAAGTCTTGCTGTAGTTATGCAGGGCCTTGGTGTGGGCATATCTGGAATATTGTGTGCAGTTTTGGTCTCCTTATCTGAGGAAAGATGTTCTTGCTATTGTGGGAGTGCAGTAAAGAGTTCCCAGACTGATTCTTGGGATGACGGAACTGATGTATGAGGACAGGTTCAGTTAGGTTAGTTCAGATGAATGAGTGCGGGTGGGCGGAGGAGGGAGGGGTGCGTAATAGTAGAATCTCATATAAACGTATAAAATTCTAACAGGACTACACAGGGTAGATGTAGAAAGGGTGTTCCCGATGGTGGGGGAGTCCAGAACCAGAGGTCATTGTCTCAAGATACTGGTAAGTCTTTTAGGACTGAGATGAGTAGAAATTTCTTCACCCAGAGAGTGGTAAGCCTGTGGAATTTGCCACCATAGAAAGCAGTTGACGCCAAAACATTTTATGTTTTTTAAGGTGGAGTTAGATACAGCTCTTGGGGCAAAGAGGGTCAAAGGATATGGGGGAAGGTGGGATCAGGCTATTGAGTTGGATGATCAACCATGATCATTATGAATGGTGGAGGAGGCTCGAAGGGCTGAATGGTTTACTGCTGCTCCTATTTTCTATGTTTCTATATGGCAGGATTGCAAAGCTTTGATGTTTGTGGAATCACATAGGTTTGTCTTTATCATGCGACTTCCACTGTTTAATGTACATATAGTCCTGAGTTGTAGCTTCACCATTTTTGGCACCTTATTTTCACGTTGGCCCGGTGCTGCTCTTGGCATGCTGGATTGCACTCTCTCACTGAACCAGGGTTGAACCCTTGGTTTGATAGTAATGGGTTATAATTTGTGGTGATTAAGTTATAATTAAGTTATAATTTGTGGTGATGGACCGCACCTCATGAATGTCCAGTTTTTTAAATTGATAGATAGATCTGTTTTAAACTTATCCCACTTAGTATAATGGTAATGCCACACAGCATGATGGAAGGTATCCTCAATGTGAAGACAAGATTGCATTGTAATAAGGGCTGTGCTGTATTCAATCCGACCAATATTATCAGCAATGCTTGATGCAGCAGGGACAGATAGATTGGAGAAGATTAGGTCAAGTAGGTTTTTTCTTTGGGTTTGTTCTCTCACCACCTGCCACATGTGGGTGGCACAGTGGTTAGTATTGCTGCCTCACAGCGCCAGGGACCCGGGTTCAAATCCAGCCTCGGGTCGCTGTCTGTGTCGAGTTTGCACGTTCTCCGTGTCTGCGTGGGTTTCGTCAGGGTGCTCCGCTTTCCTCCCACTGACCAAAGATGTGCGGGTTAGGTTGATTGGCCATGCTAAATTGACCCTAGTGTAGGGATTAACAGGGTAAATATGTGGGGTTACGGGAATAGGGAATGGGTGGGATTGTGGTTGGTGCAGACTCGATGGGCCAAACGGCCTCCTTCTGCACTGTAGTGATTCTATGATTCTATGTTGTAATGTGCCTTTAAAGGATAACTGTTTGCCATCATTAGAAGGTAGCTTTGAGCTCATGTCTCTGAAGCAGAAGTCCATACCTCTGGATTATTTCAGTCACGTAACCACTATGCTATATTTCCTTGACATCAACGGGTACTGGAGATCCCCTTGATTTTGTGCCAGATTTGATTTAATGTCTGGAAAGTTGAAATCCATGCCCCAGATCTTTGTTCAGTTTTTTCAAATTCACTGATGAACACTATTGTGTCCCTGCTGACTGAAAAATCTGAGTCATTAATAATTGGTAGTGTATGACAAAGTAATTGCATGTTGGCTCAAGATGGAGCAGGCTTGATAAGTTGCTCTTTCTTGTTTGGACTTTTTCCTGTACCACATTTCAATCATTTTTAATATTGTTCCAAGGATTCTATGTGGATTGCTAAACTAAATTTGTATTACAAATATCTATATACCTAAAATATCAGATATCTAGTATCTAAAATACCAGATATTTATGTATCTAAAATAAATCCAAAATTGTGAGCAAATTATTTGTTTTTGATCTGAAGGAAAAGAAAATGGACTTTGCTAAATAAATATTTATTTCAGTTCAAGAAATAGCTTTAAAAAAATCATATAAATGCAATTACCGGAATAATTTGGTTGTATGCCTTTTTGTTTGAGGATGATCAATAGTCCTGATAGGATATGGGAGGGAGAAAAATATGAATGGATGCATTTTTGGAATGAACAGAAGATGGAAAATATATTTTAATACAGTAAATGAGCAAAAGGAGCCAAGTGTCCAAATGTATAATTCCTTGGGGTGAGACTTTTGAGGAATAAAAAGCACAAGGTCTGCAGTAGTTAACGAAGATGGCCCACTTCAGGGAAACGAGGGGTGAGCAATAAAGGTTTGCTTTGCTCAAATCGTTAGAATGAATCTTTTTTTTTCAAAAATGGGCCTGAAATCCTCGGTCTGTGCTCCTGACTGACGGAGAATTTGAGGTTCTTTGATTTTAATATTGCTAACAGATACCCGTTCCACTATGGGGTTATCTTGGATACCTACCAGAGGAGGGAGATTGTCCATGGATGGCAGTTTCTGTGCCATTAGGAATGCTACTGCCCTGTCCCCAATTTGCAAGAAACACACCTTTTTATAAGAAGGGGAAGAAGCAGGTTTCATTTCTGGAATTTTCCCATCGAGGATTCCAATTAACCCTATTTTTACCCATGTATCAAATTCAGTTTGGTCTTCAGGCCTTTGGGCAATAAATTGGCCAGAGCCTAGAAAATCTTAATATGGAGAAGTAATCCCATTGGTCCCACTTCCATTTTCGTTGGAAAGAGATTCTGTCTGTGTCAAGTGCCTCATTAGAAATTTGCGAGCTGGCCATAGAAATGTGATTTCTGAATCCATGTTAACCTTACGTAGATTACTTGGGAAGCTGCATTTAGAGTAATGCATGCTGTTTTGGCCACCATCCTTGTATAAAAGGGCATTAATCAATTGAAGTGTGTTTGAGACAACTGATTAGGGACTTGAAGTACTAAATTGCAATGAATTAACCAGAGAACTTATCCGGTGTTCATTTTTAAGATGCTGCGAACAATGGACAATGAGTTCTGAGTGCAGAAATAAAAGCCATGGCTATTAAATTGCCAATAAGCTTTAAGATATTTTCCAAGTGTCTCCCCACCTCCCCCATCCATCCACCCCCAGTCCACAACCTGAGAATGATGACTTGAATAAAACAGTTGATTTTGATTTTAACTCTATTTTCAAAATCTGAACAAGCATTTGGGAGTCAAGTTGCGGTACTATAAGATAGTGCCCTTTGATCAATTTAGTTTTGTGGAATTCTTTGCCTGGCAGATTGCCGCAAAGTGAAACCCTTTTGAGTATTTGTTGCTCAATCTCATCAACATGTACATGTGACAACTAATACTGCCACATTTATCCCCAAGTGTCCCTACAAAAAATTGGCTCTGTGTAAGTTCCCCAGTTTACCATAGGTAGCAATAATAAATGCTTTGTAGAGCATGATGATTTCTGAAATGCTGCGACCATGGAGTTTTCATACCCAGGAAGGTTAGGGAATACAACATGGAAAATAAGATTATTCCAATACGGTGGAGTTTTACTGGACATATAAAGAACCTTACTTCAGGACGTTGTGTTGAACATATGATTACAGCATGCCTCTGGAAAGGATGATTATGATGGTTCAAATGGTGTTTTCTCATTCGAGTTTGTTCATATTCTTGGTTATCAGGGACAGATATTTGCCTGAATTTAGTTCTGTGTGCAAAGAAGGATTTGGAAGAGTATGTCAAATATCTCAAAACCATGTCAGTGCGTGGTCAAACAACTCTGGAATTTGACAGACTGGTGACAGTCATGATGTTAGAATAGAATAGAACTTTATTGTCCTCACAAAAGTGAAAATTTGTCTTTGGCATCACCTCCAGTATACATATAATCATGCAGTCATCAGTTTAAAAACAGTGAATATTTGAAGTGTGCCTAAATTCACACACCTATGCACATAGAACATGCATCCATACCATACAAACATAATATACTGCACTCTGCCATCAAGCACCTACTGCTAAAATAAGTCAAAACAAGTTGAGTTTATATTGTTATGTAGTGAGTTCATAGCACTGAGAACAAAAGACCTCTTGAACAGATTTCTCCTGGCAATAGGCATTCTAAAGCGCTGGCCCAAAGGGATATAAAAAGTGAGAGGGATCACCGCTGATGGCCTAAGCTTTCCTCTTAACTGCATTGTTAAATAGGTTATTGAGCTGTGTCTGATTTTACCTGCTGTGTTGATAATTCTGGCCAGTTTACTTATGCATTTCATACTTCGGTTACCATACCAAACTGTCACATTGAATGTTAGGATGCTCTCTACCAGACTTTTGTAGTCCCTCTCTAAAACATCCAAACCCTTTCAGTTTTCTGATTAAAAACAGATGCTGGCCTGCTTTTTAAAAATATAGTCAATGTTCTCTGTGAAGCTTATCTTCTGGTCTCTATGTTCCCAGATACTTGAAACACTCTACAACCTCTACCGGTTGGCCATTAAGATACGTGAAGCTTATCTTCTGGTCTATATGTGTTCCCAGATGCTTGAAATATTCTACAACCTCTACTGGTTGGGCATTGAGATCCAAAGGTTCACACATATATGCAGACCATTGCTATATAAAAGTAGCTCTTTGGTTTTATCTACATTGATCTGCAGAGCACTCAATTGATATCATTTCTGAAAATAATCCCACCAAAGCCATGTCATCTGCATGCTTAAGTAAGTTTTTGTTCCCTTGATTTTCATTTAGTTAATGCATATGGAAAATATCAGAGGTGACAGGACGCAGTCCTAAGGAGCACCTGTGTTCAAAATAAGTTAGTCAGATAAAAAGCCATTCATAAAAACAAGCTGAGGCGGTCAGTAAGAAAATCCCTGATCCAATAGGTTTGGCCCCCGTTCACATTGAAAACAAACAAACTTTGTAACAGGATGTGAATTTGCATTGTGTTGAGTACTGAACTAAAATCAATAAATAGAACAAGCAGAAAAGATTTTGGCTGTTGGAGGTGATTAGTTATCAGGTTCACGAGAGAAAGGGTAGCAATCTTCCTTCCTTCCCCTCTTGTGCTTTCTAAGCAAATTATGGGAGATCAAGATAATCTGAAAGCGATGAGGTGAGATGGTTACTAATGACTGTCTCCACACATTTAGCCAATAAGAAAGTGAGAACCACAAGTCTAAAATCGTTAAGTGATTTGGCCCCTGGCTTCTTGGGCACAGGTATGATGGTTGATGCTTTCCAAGTATTTGAGCCATTACATTGAATACAAATTAAAATACCCCTGTAAAGTACCCCTTTGAGCTGATGAGTACATTATTTTAGTACTTTATCCTGTAGTTTATCAGGACCAGGAGCTTTATATGGTTTAATATGGGAAAGACATGATGTGACCTCATTCTCAGATAACTGCACAGGTGAATATACAGAGATCCTATCACATAACCTTGTTACATTCATTTCCAACACCAGCCACATCAAATTATTTTAACACCAATCGATTTGAATGTTTGGCGTTAAAGCTGTTTTAATTTCATTGCTGTGTTTTCATTTATCTGTGGTAAAATAGAATACAGACAAAAAATGGCAGGTAGTTACCAAGCATATGCTTGAACCTTTCCTCTTCAGTCTACCAGTCACAGATGCATCTGTCTGTAACAGTGTTGGTTGGAGTGACTACCATATAGTCTTTGCAGCACAGTGGTTAGCACTGCTGCCTCACAGCACCAGGGACCTGGGTTCGATTCCTGGCTTGGGTCACTGTCTATGTGGAGTCTGCACGTTCTCCCCGTGTCTGTGGGGACGGGTTCTCAACAAACAAAATAAACTTTCACCATACAAAGTCAGAAAAGTAATGCAACTTACAATATCTACCTTTATACTCTAGAATGAATGAGGTACATGTGAATTAACAGGCAAAACTATGGTAGAATACATCACCCTGCACAATAAATAAAAGATCCCATAGAATTCTCACAACCCGATGGGTTACTATGGGTAAGGTGCTGAATTGGGGGAAGGCTAACTACAGCCGGATTAGACAGGATTTGGTGGCTGTTGATTGGGAGAGGCTGTTCAAAGGTAAATCCACATCTGGCATGTGGGAGTCTTTTAAGGAGCAGTTGATAGGACTGCAGGACAGGCATGTGCCTGTAAAGAGGAAGGATAGGAAAGGTAGGATTCAAGAGCCGTGGATAACCAGTGAAATTGTGGGTCTAATCAAAAAGAAAAAAGAGGCATACATGAGGTCCAGGCAGCTAAAAACAGATGGAGCACTGGAGGAATACAGAGAAAGTAGAAAAGAATTCAAACAGGGAGTTAGAAGGGCAAAAAGGGGTCACGAAATGACCTTGGCAGACAGAATTAAGGAGAATCTTAAGGCATTTTATACATACGTTAGGGACAAGAGGGTTGTTAGGGAAAGAATCGGATCTCTCAGGGACAAAGGAGGGGAATTATGCTCAAAACCAAAGGAAGTAGGTGAGATCCTAAATGAATACTTTGCATCAGTATTCACAAAGGAGAGGGACATGTTGACTGGTCGTGTCTCAGAGAGATGTGTTGACCCGTTAGGATAAATCTCAATTACAAGGGAGGAAGTGTTACGTTTTTTAGGAAACATTAAGACAGACAAATCCCCAAGACCGGATGGCATCTATCCTAGACTCCTCAGGGAGGCAAGAGATGAAATTGCTGGGCCTCTAACAGAAATCTTTGTCTCTTCACTGGACACAGGTGAGGTCCCTGAATAGGTTGGGACTTTATTCCCTGGAGCGTAGAAGATTGAGGGGAGATTTGATAGAGGTGTATAAGATTTTGATGGGTATAGATAGAGTGAATGCAAGCAGGCTTTTTCCGCTGAGGCTAGGGGAGAAAAAAACCAGAGGGCATGGGTTAAGGGTGAAAGGAGAAAAGTTTAAAGGGAATATTAGGGGGGGCTTCTTCACGCAGAGAGTGGTGGGAGTGTGGAATGAGCTGCCGGATAAAGTGGTAAATGCGGGGTCACTTTTAACATTTAAGAAAAACTTGGACGGGTTCATGGATGAGAGGGGTGTGGAGGGATATGGTCCAAGTGCAGGTCAGTGGGACTAGGCATAAAATGGTTCGGCACAGACAAGAAGGGCCAAAAGGCCTGTTTCTGAGCTGTAATTTTCTATGGTTCTATGGTCCCAGAGGATTGGAGGAGAGCAAATGTGGTCCCATTATTTAAGAAGAGTAGCAAGGATAACCCGGGTAATTATAGGCCGGTGAGCTTGACGTCCGTGGTAGGGAAATTGTTGGAGAAGATTCTTGGAGATAGGATATATGCGCATTTAGAACTGAATAATCTCATTAGCGATAGATAGCATAGCTTTGTATGAGGGAGGTCATGCATCACAAATTTGGTTGAGTTTTTTGAGGAGGTGACAAAAACGATTGATGAGGGAAGGGCGTGAATGTCGTCTGTATGGATTTTAGTAAAGCATTTGACAGGGTCCCTCATGGCAGGCTGGTGTAAAAGGTTAAATCTCACGGGATAAAAGGTGAGCTAGCTAGATGGGTGGAGAACTGGCTTAGCCATAGAAGACAGAGGGTAGCAGTGGAGGGGTCTTTTTCCAGTTGGAGGTCTGTGACTACTGGAGTTCTGCAGGGCTCTGTACTGGGACCTCTGCTGTTTGTGATATATATAAATGATTTGGAGGAAGATGTAGCTGGTGTGATCAGTAAGTTTGCAGACGACACGAAGATTGCTGGAGTTGCGGATAGTGATGAACATTGTCAGAGAATACTTCAGGATATTGATAGGCTGGAACATTGGGCGGAGAAATGGCAGATGGAATTTAATCCAGATAAATGCGAAGTGATGCATTTCGGTAGATCTAATGTAAGGGGGAGCTATACAATAAATGGCAGAACCATCAGGAGTATAGACACACCGAGGGATCTGGGTGTGCAAGTCCACAGATCCTTAAAGGTGGCAGTACAGGTGGAGAGGGTGGTGAAGAAGGCATATGGCATGCTTGCCTTTATTGGACGGGGCATAGAATATAAAAGTTGGCATATGATGTTGCGGCTGTATAGAACGTTGGTTAGGTCACATTTGGAATACTGCGTCCAGTTCTGGTCGCCGCACTACCAGAAGGACATGGAGGCTTTGGAGAGAGTACAGAAAAGGTTTACCAGGATGTTGCCTGGTATGGAAGGTCTTAGCTATGAGGAGAGATTGGGTAAACTGGGGATGTTCTCCCTGGAAAGACGGAGGATGAGGGGGCGACCTAATAGAGGTGTATAACATTATGAAGGGCATAGATAGGGTGAACAGTGGGAAGCTTTTTCCCAGGTCAGAGGTGACGAACACAAGGGGTCACAGGTTCAAGGTGAGGGGGGCAAGGTTCAACGCAGATGTCAGGGGGACGTATTTTACACAGAGGGTGGTGGGGGCCTGGAATGCACTGCCAAGCAAGGTGATTGAGGCAGACACGCTGGGATTGTTTAAGACTTATCTAGATAGCCACATGAACAGACTGGGAATAGAGGGATACAAATGAATGGTCTAGTTGGGCACATGAGCGGCGCAGGCTTGGAGGGCCGAAGGGCCTGTTCCTGTGCTGTTTTGTTCTTTGTTCTTCTAACCCAAACAGATGTCCGTGTCCACTGTGAATGATATAATCTTGTTAAAACTCTGTCCTTCATGAGAGATCTTAAGTCTTCATTTTGGAAGATCTATACTCTGAAACCCCTCAAAGGCACTTTGACTTGGATTGTCTCAATGGCTGCCCACCTTCTGATAGTTGAATCTCTTTTCCTGAGACTACATTCCACTGGCTCCCTGACTTTGCACTCCAGCTCTTCAGCTATGGCAAAAGAACACCTCTGCTATAAAAGTCTACCTTTTCCCCAGCTGCCTGTTCAGCTCTCCATGGTTTCTCCCAAGCTCTCACTATCTGGAGCCTACCAACAGCAGCACTTTTGCTACTTAGAGTCTCTATTTTTAATCTCCTCTCTCCAACGGTTTAGTTCCCCATTAACTCCTGTAAAATCCAGATCAGAAACTCCAAATGTTTTATGAAGTCAGTCTGGACCATAAGTTTTGCACTTTGAATTTTGGCACGGGTAAGCACAAGATGTTTCAGTCCAGGTCTGATTCAAGTTACCCACTAGGGAGCTTTTATCAAACAAAATTTATTGAAGAAAACAGTTCACGTTTAAAGTTTATTTATTAGTCTCAAGTAAGGCTTACATTAACACTGCAATGAAGTTACTGTGAAATTCCTCCAGTCGCCACAGTCCGACGCCTGTTCAGGTCAATGTATCTAACCAGCACGTCTTTCAGAATGTGGGAGGAAATCCACGCAGACACGGGGAGAACGTGCAAACTTCACACAGACAGTGACCCAAGCCTGGAATTGAACCTGGGTCCCTGGCACTGTGAGGCAGCAGTGCTAACCACTGTGCTACCGTGCCGCCAGGGTAACATGTAATAAGAAAACTAGCAATAACATTTGCCAATTACAAAATCACAACTATAACATTATATAAACCTCAACAGCTACGAATACTGTTCCAACACAACCAAATCCCTATAAACACACATTCCAGTCTCGGTTTAGCACAGAAAATCAGTATGCTCACGTGATGCTGGATTTTGCAGCTTTGCAACACCTGCTGTGAATAAGTCCTTTGGATGGAGAATTGAAACTCCTGACTTTCCCGCCCTAGAACTCCCAGCACACCTCAAGGTAGAGATAGAGCCACTGCTTGCCTCTAGCTTCTAATTAGCCATCCACAGCAAAATTGTCACCCCAGAGAGACAGGAAAGACTGCTTCCAGTCTGCAGTCCAAACGGCTTCTAACTAGCAGCAGAAATTCCAATATCAGGGAGAGACATACCAACACTATTTTCAGATGGAGTCCAACTGCCTCTGCCCAAAGCGAAGGTGGAGAGCATTGGATTTTCGCCAAAGTACCACCAGACCTTGACCTGTCAATCAACCTTCCTTCAACAATTCAAACGAGTCATTAAACTCCAGGACATTACATTAGTCCAAATTAAAAATAAACAAAAGGCCCAGTATATCATTTTAGCCGCAATAAAAGGACATCTACTCAGGCAGCTCGGTGCCACAATGAAAAAAAACCAGGGCTGCTTAAAACTGCAGGGAACATCTTTAAAATACATTTCTTAAAGGCACAGTAGCGTTACACCCCTCCTAGTGTCATCTTCCCTGGTGTTCTCTCTTCCTCAGTTCCCCATTTCTGGGTTCCTTCTCTCTGATTCAGGACTCCCCATGCTATGACATCAAACCCGGACCCCGTAATCTTTGTTTTCATGCCACACAGGTTGCATTCCTTATGCCAGGTTGGCCAAATCCTAAAGTAAAAATAAACAAACCTAGAATGAAACATGCACAGCTCCATTCCTCTGGGACTCTTGGACCTACTGGGAGGAGTCTTCAGCCTTTACCTGGATTAAGGTAGGTTCCCCTTTTATAACAGTATACTGTAAGAGGGGTTTGGATGATGAACGAAGCCCAGTCCATCATGCAAACTAGCCTCCCATCCATTGACTCTGTCTACACTTCCGGCTGCCTCGGAAAAGCATAATCAAGGACCAACACACCCCGGACATTCTCTCTTTCACTTTTTTCCATTGGGGAAAAAAACTACAAAAGCCTGAGGTCATGTACCAACTGACTCAAGAACAACTTCTTCCCTGCTATCATCAGACTTTTGAATGGACCTACCTTGTATTGAGTTTGTCTTTCTCTACACCTTAGCTATGACTGTAACATTATATTCCGCACCCTCTCCTTTTCTATGTATGACATGCTTTGTCTGTATAGCGCACAAGAAACAATACTTTTCACTGTATACTAATACATGTGACAAATCAAATCCAAAGCCATGTTTGTTTCATTTATAACCTAAACATCTGAAAATGTGCTAGAGCATTACCCAAATCCAGTAGTAATAATTTCATGCCCAGTATCTGCACGTGTGCTGGAATGGATGTTATTCATCAGCTGGTTGTGCTTAAGAAGTGCAAACTGATGCAAAAGCAATTTGCCGATTATTGGTTACAAATTTCTGATGCAATCAAATTTTGCATGCTTGTACAAGTTAGATTGGTGCTGAAATGACTTGTTGGTGTACTTTCTATTGAAAACCAATAAACCATAAAACGTGATCTCTTTTAAAGCTTAATCTGTTAATGCTGTTAGGCATGAAGAACCATCTTGCCTGCTGAGGGGCCAGCAACACTGAACATTTACTTAGTTCTGGGCTACGCTGCTGCTGTTAGGCATATATTCTTGTGTGTGTGACATTAGTGTACCTTTAAGAGAGGTTTTTTTAAAATCATGATCTCTGCAGCTCTCTCAGCTTCAGTGTTTTCTTAGCTCAAGCCTCAGCTGATGTCATTTGTTAGCGGTTTGACTGGAAATGTCCTTTTATTGCTACTTCAATAGCTTAAGTGGGGCTGATTATGCTTACTCTGGGATTGGTTTTATGGCCTTGCATTGTTAGGAGGAAGGTCATGGGTTCTGGTCAGGTTTTTTATCTTCCTAGGGAATTCAAGATTTCATTTTCTGTTTTTGGCTGGCAGCGGTGTTTTAGTTTAGAAGGGAGTGGACATCAGACTGAAAATAGTCTCTCTCTCTCTTTCTGTGCTTGTTTTGTGTCTTGTTTCTAATTGATAAGAGTTCTTGCTAAGTTTCGTACTATACATGTTAACTATATTCTTAAATAAACTTTGTTGATAAAAGCTCCCTAGTGGGTCATTTGAATTATACCTGAAGTGAAACATATCATGCTTATCCTTGCCAAATTCAAGAGGCAAAACTTATGATCTAGATGGGCTCCATAAAACACTTTGGAGTTTCTGACCTGAACTATAACAAGTAAAAAACCTCAAATCTTGAAACCCTGACTGGATGCTTCAGGTTACGGAGCTTGCATGTGGATTTTCAAATAAAAAATAAATAAATATGTCGGCTCCATTTGAAATAATGGAGCAAAATCTCAAAATCAATCATAAGATTTTTTTAAACAGCTATTGACATTTATTATGAAAGTACCTGATTGTCATGATGGTCAGATGCTCCTTAGAAGAAGAAACAACCCTTGTGTGATAAGTCTTGCATCATTTCCTTCAATCTAGACACAAGTGAGCAGGAAGTGGAAATAACTTATTTTTGTATAGAACAGATTTGAGTATTGAAAATAGTAAAATTTGACCTTGGGCTGGTGAGACCACATTTAATGGTGATCTCTTGTCATTTTGAGAACATAGTGGCAAGTTTTGTCCTTGAACTGTTGCAGACTTTGGTGATGGTGATAATCCTGTGTTGCTGTTGGATATTACATGATATAAGAGGAGGAAATGTGCTGATCTTGCTGGAGAAATAATGACAGAATGAAGTAGGGCCTAAGCCATTTGCTCACCAAGCAAGCTTGATATCAAAATAGGGTGCATTGAAGCAATCCTGCTGAATAATGGCTCCCTAGAATGGGCCCAAAGCTGCCATTTTTGGTCATGAAAAATGCCCAGGCTACTGCAAATTAAAATTTTCACAGTAACTTCATTGCAGTGCTAATGTAAGCCTACTTGTGACACAAATAAATAAAAGAAAAGAAGCATGAAGTGTCTCTTAAATTTGAGCAGCAGGTGAAGCGAGCTGTTTCGTGGTATTACTATGCAGCAGTAATGTGAGTGGTATTTTCCACTAACAGGGTGCTGTTGTCAAGCCAAAAAGGCACTCTTTATCGTGCAAATGCATAAGTTGGTAAATGAATTTCGCTGCCAGTGTGATGCCAAATATGTCAGCCATACATCCCAATGACTGGTTGATCGTATCAAATGGCATGTCGATCTGTTTTGCAACAGATTACTGACCGTACTGGACCAACATTAGATGTGATTCTGCTAGTGGACAGAACTTGCTGAACAATTCCGAATTTGCTAAGGACTAATTTACAACCAATTTAACGTGGCTCATATATGCTTGCTGGAAGCTGCATATATTCACTTGCAGGGCCCTGTCCTCTCCAAACAGAAAGAACATGTCCAGGCATTGTGCCTTATTCATTTAAAAGGATGGGGACAACTGTTCCCTCATGCATTCTCTATGGTAAAGCCTCGACCAGAGTCAGCACCCCTTTCCTCATAGAATTCAGTGCAGAAAGAGGCCATTTAGCCCTTTGAGCCTGCACCAACTCTGACAGAGTATCTTACTCGGGCCCTTTCCCCTGGCCTATCCAACCCCACATATTTTCCATGGCTAATCCATCTAACCTACACATCTTTGGATATGAAGGGGAAATTTAGCATGGCCAATCCACCTAAGCTACACATCTTTGGATTGTGGGAGGAAACCAGAGCACCCGGAGGAAACCCACCCAGAGAGAGGGAGAACATGCAAACTCCACGCACTCACCCAAGGCCGGAATTGAACCATGGTCCCTGGCGCTATGAGATTGTAGTACTAACGATTGTGCCATGTAGTACAAATTGTTGTTTCCGTTGAAATTTGGTAGTCTTGCATCTGTCCAGATGAGTGCAAAACTAAAAGCTTCAGCGGCTTGTCTCTTTTTTAAGCAATACTCAAGTTCTGTACCACCAAGTAGCTATCAGTAATAATATAGTAATATCACAAAGTTACCAAAATGTAAATCAGCCAGAAAATTCAGTTGATTACGAGAAATGTTGAGTTATGAAACTCCAGAACTTGCTTTCTGATTTATCTCATTCAGCTGTTAGTTTTTGCAAATGGCATCTTGCCCTTGGCCTCCCCACTATTTTTTAAGAGGTGTCTGGATTTTCATATTATTGCCATTTAAGCACATCCAAGAAGTGTAGTGTTGTAGGGTGCCTTTTCACCAACTTAAATTTTAATGCAATATCAATTTATCACTTTGGTCCAGCGAGTGAATAAGATGTCAAATTTTAAACAGTTGAATTTATTCCTTTCTGAGACTTTCCTCTTCCTTCCCCTCCCTTTTTTCCCTCTCTCTTATCCAATCTTTTTGTTCTTCCCTTCTATACCTCATTTGATTCTGCTTCACCCTCCTCCATCATTTTTGTTTCCTTTCTCAATCATTATTCCTTTGAAGAATAAAATTTAGACTTCTTGCCCGTTGCTCACTAAGGCCCCAGGTGCCCATTTGACCTGACCACACTGCAGCCAGCTTACACTTTCAAGACATTACAGCAGAAAAAATATTTGACCTGAAGGGCACAGGGGAAAAATACTGCTGCAGGATGCGCCTCTCCAGCAAGACCCAGCTCATTACGTGTGGTCAATTAATCCAGGTATTTTGAAGGTTGGTTAGAAATACCTGTAAAGTTTGGAAAGATTTCAATGGTTAGCCATTTTCTAACTAGTCCAAAAATTGCCTTCTGTGAACTTGTCAGATATTATAAAAGAATAATCAACTCAGTTGTTCTCAAAATTTGAATAAAGTTATTTTTATTTTATTAAATACTGCATTAGTCAAAGTTATTGCACCATGGAAATTAATGTGACCATGACTCTCACGAGGTTTTTATAGGCCTTGATGAAGAGAATGCTTTTGGTCAATATAATCCTAGCCTTTGTGTGTGTGTGTGTATAAAATGAAATACAACTCTTTGACCTGTCTCATTCTGAAAGAGATGCTTTATTTTCATTTTTAGCCAAGTTTCAGCTAGTATGTGGTATTATATAAAATAGTTTCTGACATGTTTGCTTCATTTGCTTATATAAATGAGAAGAGGAGTGCGGTGTTTAATGATGTTTGAGGTTAATACCATTGTGAAAACAGCTGTTCGGAACAAGTCGAGATATTTTTCGTGCCTTTCATTACACTGCAATTTTCTTGCTCACCAGTCCAACTTCTTGGACTTTCTGAGTGCTTATTGTGTCAACCATCTCTCATAGCCAGGTATGGATGTCTTGTTTCTCTGTAATATGTTAACGATGGTATCTGATTTATTTAAACATCTTATAGTTTACCTTCTAGAATGGGTGAGAGAACCTACCTGGCAATTTATGTTCAAAGCAGTTAGCTCCATTGTTTATAGAGGACATACTGGTGTTAATGCTATTAAATTATTATAAACTGTAGATGATGGTAAAGCAATCTCCAATTCATTATATTAAAAAAATCATCACTGCACCCCTATTTGGGAAAAACAGCAGACCATGTATAGTTTAAACTGAGCAAACTTAAAACACTAGTCATATTATGATGAACTGACCAAGCAACTATATGTGCTCTCATCTATAATTACACACGAACTTTTGTAACGTGCATTAGTTCAAGCAATTCTTTTAGATATTTTAATCCCTGATACAGCTGAGTTTAACTCTCGACAACTAGTCACAGAAATCCCCAGTGGATAAAAATGAAAATCGTAAAGATGGAGGGGTGTTTTGAAGCAGTATGTTAATTGGTAGATGCAGCTAATTAGCTATAATTCTTTATTGTATGAAATTACTAAAGTTTACAGGAAAAAGTCTGCATGATTTGTATACATTTAAAAACTTTGTTAACTAAGGATATGAACGTGTGTTTATAGTTTTAATAAGACCATAAGGTATAGGAGTAGAATTTGGCCCATCGAGTCTGCTCTGCCATTCAGTCGTGGCTAATATGTTTCTCAAGCCCATTCTCCTGCCTTTTCCCCATCACCTTTCTTCCCCATACCAATCAAGAACCTATCTACCTCTGTCTTAACTATACTCAATGACCTGGCCTCCGCAGCCTTCTGTGGCAATGAATTCCATAGATTCACTACCCTCTGGTTGAAGAAATTCCTCCTCATCTCAGTTCTAAAGGGTCGTCCCTTTGTTCCAAGGCTGTACCTCTAATGGCTCTATGGTTTCCATTAGTAGTATGGTGCCTCTAATGGTTTCCATTAGTAGGCTCTCCTACTAATGGAAACATCTTTCCCCATGTCCACTCTATTCAGGCCTTTCAGTATTTTGTAAGTTTCAATGCAAGCCCCCTCATCCTTCTAAACTTCATCGAGTGCAGACCCGTAATCCTCAAACGCTCCTCCTTATGCAGAGATTTTCCACTGTAAAAATAGAGAGATTTAATGAAATAAAAGTACTAACTTCCAGTTTTGAGCCCATATTTCAGTCCCAACTTTCATTGATGGGAGGAAGTAAAATCCTTTCATGTTGTTGTCAGTAATTTCTTGGATAACGTCACTGTTGCGTTACTTGCAAGGAAGCTCTTCAATCTCTTCAGACTGAATGCCTCCACCAAAGTCACAGAGTCATTAATCAGAGAGCTTCTGTTAACAGATAACTGTCCTAGCTGCCCAGAACAAGGAATACAACCAGTCTATGGCAGTCAAATTTTCAACTAAAACTTTAGTCTCCAATTGTTATGTCTTGGCCAGCACCAAACACAAATACATAAGTCATTTGGTACAATCTCCAGGCTGCAGAAAAATTCTCATACCTTGGTAGTTTGCTGTCAAGGGATGCCACTATTGATGAATGCATGCATTTAGAGAGTAAGTTCTGCCTATGACCAACTCCATGATCATGTCCAAAAGCTACACGGCATTAAACGGAAAACTAAAATCAGATTGTACCAGACTATTGTCCTTATCATCCAGCTGTATGGCGTAGAATCCTGCCTGGGTCTGCTATAGGTGCTATGTCCAAAATCCAGAACACTTCCATCACAGACATCTGAGGGCCATCATGAAAATTAGGTGGCGGGGCAAAATGAAAACAGCGAGGTCCTTCATCATGTTAGACCATGATTCAGAAAGTTCAAATTAGATGGGCAAACTATGTCTCCTGTATGTATGACTACAGAATCCCCAAGCAGATCCTCTATTGGGGACTGACTTGGTGCCAACATCAAGGTGGTCAGTACAAAGGATACAACAACACCCTAAAATAATCTGGTCTGGATCAGAGGATTATTAAAGTACGAGGGTGTTTGGGCAGAGTTTGTGTTTAATGTTGGACTGGAGAACAGTACTACCCATGATGTGATGTAGAGCTTACATAATGGTAGATTGTGGGTGTGGTAGACTCTGAAGGGAGATGATACCCATACAGGGGTGTACACAGTTATGGAATACCAGTGAGCAATTTATGTTTAACCATGCAAGCCTCCAGACTTCTTTGTGGGACAAAGCCACCTCTCTTGGGAAAACACTGTAGCCAACTGGCTCATATGGAGGCAAACACTGAAATTTGATTCAGAATGTTTTAAGGATCACCTACGTCAAAATCATAATGTTCAATATGCCCTAAATGGTGTAGCTGCCGAAGTTTTCCCAAGCATACTCTCTTAGAAATCATAGAAACCCTACAGTACAGAAAGAGGCCATTCGGCCCATCGAGTCTGCACCGATCACAATCCCACCCAGGCCCTACCCCCATATCCCTACATATTTTACCCACTAATCCCTCTAACCTACGCAACTCAGGACACTAAGGGGCAATTTTTAGCATAGCCAATCAACCTAACCTGCACATCTTTGGACTGTGGGAAGAAACCGGAGCACCCGGAGAAAACCCACGCAGACACAAGGAGAATGTGCAAACTCCACACAGACAGTGACCCAAGCCGGGAATCGAACCCAGGTCCCTGGAGCTGTGAAGCAGCAGTGCTAACCACTGTGCCACCGTACCACCTTCTTTGGTCGGGAACAAGATACAAAATCTCAGGTCACATACCAACCGACTCGAGAACAGCTTCTTCCCTGCTGCCATCAGACTTTTGAATGGATCTATCTCGTATTAAGTTGATCTACACCCTAGCTGTGACTGTAACACTACATTCTGCACTCTCTCCTTTCCTTCTCTATGAACGGTATGACTTGTCTGTATAGTGTGCAAGAAACAATACTTTTCACTGGATACAAATACATGTGATAATAAATCAAAAAAGCACCAACAACAATATTATGAATTGTCAGTTCTGTGGACATTCATGCTGATCCCTCATCCGTCTCCAAAGTCATGAGGACCCATAGAAATCACTCTCAACCTGGACATACTTGAATGAGTAGCCTACCATGACTGACTTTGCAAACAGCTACCTGGCAAAAGGACTATTTTTTTTCATCGTTTGCCCTCATAGATCATGTCTGGTTCAATCTGTTACTTGCCAGACCAACTCTAAACTGAGCTTCTCCATGGATTGGTGTGTTGCATTTGAAATATACCTTATACTGTTATGTTGAAATGCTATTTGATTGTAGATAGACATGTTCCCTGCAGATATTTTTTCTGACAGTTGATTATATCAATGCAACCATTGTTTATCCTGCTACAATGTATGCAAAACAACCTACATTGAAAGTTCTTGAACTGACCTGTTGTAAATGTTGCACATTTTGTGCAGAATTGAGATGCCCTCGTACTTAAAAGGTAACCAATAATAGATTACCAGGTTGGCATTAATCATTTGGCTAACTGGGATTTTTACAATGTCTAAATGGCTTAATTCAAACCATATGAACATATTTCAGATGTCCTTTTTATAAACAGGCTATGCTTCTTTTTGTGCTTGTGGTGATTGTTTATGATACCTTGTGTTATAATCCAGGCCAGAAACTTCAAGATGTTTCATGGAGTCAACCTAAATCATAAGATTTACACTTTGAATTTTGGCATGGGATAATAAACATTATAAACTTACATTATAAACATACCTGGAGTGAAACATAAGATATGATTCAAATGGCCCACTAGGGAGCTTTTATCAAACAAAGTTTACTTAAGGATACAGTTAACATATAATATGACAATTAGCAATAACTTCTACCGATTGCAACAAGGGGAAGAAAACAATCAAGATAATGTATAAACCTTAACAGCTCTGAATACTGTTGCAACTAAACAAACCTTCTTACAAACATACACCCATCCCAGGTTTAGCACAGAAAACAAGAATGTTCACCTGATGTTGGATTTTCTAGCTTTGCAACACCTGCTGTGAATGCCTCCTTTGGATAGAGAATTGGAACTCTGACTTCCCAGCCCTGGAGCTTGCAGCACACCTCGAGACAGAGCCACTGCTTGCCTCCAGCTAGCAAGCCACCAACAGCAAAGTTTTCATTCCAGAAAGGCAAAAAAGACAGCTTCCAATTAGCCAGCAGTATTTCTAATACCAGAGAGCAACACAGAAATATTACTTTTCAGCTTGGAGTCCAACAGCTTCTCTCTACACAGCAGTCCAAACTGAAGGTAAAAGAACTCTAGTAAAAAAAAACCTGTCCCACCTGATTTGTCAAATGTCCCCCCACCTCCACCCCCAACAATTCCAAAAGGTCATAAACTCCCAGAGATTGCATTAGGCCCAGATTAAAAATAAACAAAAAGCCTATTATATGACTGTAACAACGATAAAAGGACATCAACTCAGACAGGTTGGCAACAAGCACAAAAGACCCTCTTAAAAGAACTGCAGAGAAACATGATTAAAACACATTTCTCGAAGGCACAGTAGCATCGCAGTTTAAAATTTAGTACCTCATTTACAGTGACACAAGTTGTAGCAAAGGTTAGCTGAAGTAAAATGTATTTTAATAGTGCTTATTTGCAGCTATTTTTACTAATGGCCAGATATTTTATGAATGTGTTACTTTCTCTCTGCCCTAGTAATTATTGTAACTGTGTGCAACATGTTTTTCATGAAAAGGTATTAGACCTGATGTTGCAATCAGTGGTAACTGAACAGTTCATTTAACTTGGCTCACAAACTTTCTATTGAGTTTTGTGCTGGAACTTGCAGTGGTTAGACATGCATTTCAGTTCAGTACCCTGTATAAGATGTTCTTGGACCTGTGTGAAAAGGACAAGCAACTTCTTTAATCAATCAGAATGATTATTTGAGGTGCACAGTGCCTGAACCATGGAGTGTCATTTAGAAAAGTTAATTCATTGATAACTTAACGACAGGTAGCAAATGGAGGAGGAACTATAGAATGGATTGAGATAAATTATTTTTTATTTTCTAAAATAACTTTTTAATCTCCAACAATAACTAAAATTTGAAGGAATGTGCCTTCATGCTTGTAAAGATTCAGTGCCAGTGAGATTGTTTGGAGTGATTAAGATGTATCAAACCATTCAAAATTTTCTTGGACTGGAATGGTCAAGCCTTCATTTTTTTTGGTTGGGCTCACTGTGCACCTAACACATAAGTTTAGCAACCTCATACAGTTCTGTGCACTTCAATGCCAAGTCTTTGAGAATTAGCATATCGTGAAGCTTTGGGAGGCGCAGGTAACTCTGACATCAACCTCCTGTCGTATCCCTGCAATTCTTTCTCATCGGATAATGATCCACTTCTCTTTTGAAAGTTACGATTGAATCTACCTCCGTCACATTCTTGGGCAGTGCATTCCACATGCTATCCATATGCTGTAGTTTTTTTTTTAAAGCAAATTTTTCCTTCTGCTGCCTTTGATTATTTGCCTTTCACTTTAAATGGGTATCCTCTGATGCATTACCCTGCCAATGGGAATAGTCTCTCCCCATCTACTCTCCAGATTCCCCCATAATTCTGAGCACCTCTATCAAATCTCCTCTTGGCATTCTTCTTTATTCATTCATGGAATGTGAGCATTGCTGACAAGGTCAGAATTGTACGCCCGTCGCTAATCCCATGTGAGAAGGTAGCAGCGGGCCAGATTTTTGAATACTGCAGCCCAACTGGTGTCGCACCCACACTGTTGTTAGGAAAGGAGTTTCAGGGATTTGACCCAGTGACTGTGAAGGAACAGTAATGTAGTTCCAAGTCAGAATGATATATATCTTGGAGGGGAGCTTGCAGGTGGTGGTGTTCCTTTTGTTGCAAGATTATGATGTTTGAGAACTATAGGATGAATTTTACCGTTCCGCCTGGCATAGGAATCTTAGCGGGTGAGGGCTGGACGATGCAAAGGTCCGTTGACCTCGGGTGGGATTTTCCGATTTTGGGGCGAGCGCAGTTGGAAAATCCTGCCCAATATCTTTTGATTCATAAGAATGTTCTAGTTTGGGACTGTATGTTCAAATTTAGGGTAAATGAACGGGGTCATATGACATGGGCTGGAGTGTGCCTGATGGCAAGCTGCCTGGGTGCTTTAATTATTATAGATCAGAAGAAGACCCACATTGTTTTATTGAGGAGTGAGGTTCACAGTGTTCACACTTGAGTAGGGCCTCTTAAGGATCAAAAAGGTCATCTGTGTGCCGATCCACAAGAGATGGGTGAGATCCTAAATGAATATTTCTCATCAGTATTTACTGTTGAGAAAAGCATGGATGTTAGGGAACTTGGGGAAATAAATCATGATGTCTTGAGGAGTGCACATATTACAGAGAAGGAGGTGCTGGAATTCTGAAAGCGCATCAAGGTAAATAAACCCCCGGGACCTGATGAAGTGTATCCCAGGACATTGTGGGAGGCTAGGGAGGAAATTGCGGGTCCCCTAACCGAGATATTTGAATCATCGATAGTTATGGGTGAGGTGCCTGAAGATTGGAGAGTGGCAAATGTTGTGCCTTTGTTTAAAAAGGGCTGCAGGGAAAAGCCTGGGAACTACAGGCCAGTGAGCCTCACATCTGTGGTGGAATTGTTGGAAGGTATTTTGAGAGACAGGATCTACAGGCATTTAGAGACGCAAGGACTGATTAGGGACAGTCAGCATGGCTTTGTGAGTGGAAAATCATGTCTCACAAATTTGATTGAGTTTTTTGAAGGGGTAACCAAGAAGGTAGATGAGGGCAGTGCAGTTGATGATGTCTACATGGACTTTAGCAAGGCCTTTGACAAGGTACCGCATGGTAGGTTCCATCAGGTTAAATCTCGCAAGATCCAGTGTGAGGTATCTAAATGGAGAGGGTGGTTGTAGCGGGTTGTTTTTCAAACTGGAGGCCTGTGACCAGCGGTGTGCCTCAAGGATCAGTTTTGGGTCCACTGTTATTTATCATTTATTTTAATGACTTGGATGAGAATATAGGAGGCATGGTTAGTAAGTTTGCAGATGACACTAAAATTGGTGGCATAGTGGACAGTGAAGAAAGTTATCTCCAATTGCAACGGGATCTTGATCAATTGGTTGATGGTGTTTAATTTAGACAAATGCGAGGAGATGCATTTTGGTAGATTGAACCAGGGCAGGACTCAGTTAATGGTAGCGCATTGAGGAGAGTTAGAGAACAAAGAGATCTAGGGGTACATGTTCATAGCTCCTTGAAAGTGGAGTCACAGGTGGACAGAGTGGTGAAGAAGGCATTCAGCATGCTTGGTTTCATTGTTCAGAACATTGAATACAGGAGTTGGGATGTCTTGTTGAAGTTGTACAAGACATTGGTAAGGCCACACTTAGAATACTGTGTGCAATTCTGGTCACCCTATTATAGAAAGGATATTATTAAACTAGAAAGAGTGCAGAAAAGATTTACTGGGATGCTACCGGGACTTGATGGATTGAGTTATAAGGAGAGGCTGGATAGACTGGGACTTTTTTCTCTGGAGCGTAGGAAGCTGAGGGGTGACCTTATAGAGGTCTATAAAATAATGAGGGGCATAGACAAGGTAGATAGTCAATATCTTTTCCCAAAGGTAGGGGAGTCTAAAACTAGAGGGCATAGGTTTAAGGTGAGAGGAGAGAGATACAAAAGGGTCCAGAGGGGCAATCTTTTCACACAGGGTGGTGAGTGTCTGGAACAAGCTGCCAGAGGTAGTAGTAGAGACGGGTACAATTTTATCTTTTAAAAAGCACTTCGATAGTTACATGGGTACGATGAGTATAGAGGGATATGGGCCAAATGCGGGCAATTGGGATTAGCTTAGGGGTTTAAAAAAAAAAGGGTGGCATGGACAAGTTGGGCTGAAGGGCCTGTTTCCATGCTGTAAACCTCTGACTCGAGGAAAAATCACAGCTGATTCTAAATCTACAATGGGCGAAACTGAAGTCCCAAATAGGTCTTATCAATATCAAAACAC
Source organism: Mustelus asterias (assembly GCF_964213995.1). Lineage (NCBI taxonomy): Eukaryota > Metazoa > Chordata > Chondrichthyes > Carcharhiniformes > Triakidae > Mustelus > Mustelus asterias. Next base: position 69,824,218 of record NC_135806.1, read on the forward strand.
AAAACAGTTTTGCTGGAGCATATCCCTTTACTTCTTTGATCACAACTGCCTTTTACCTTGGGTAACTGAATTAACATATTTATTTAGATACAAAGCTAATGTGTTGCCTGATGCTACGTGGAAAAATTTGGAGGAAGCCATTTTGAGATCAGGTTTCCTTTAAAGTCATTCATATCACAGACAGATGGGTTATGGTTTGGTCATGTGTGGTTTGTAGGCAACTGAAGGATAGAGAGCAAGAACAAAATCAAATTAGCCAGGCCCGCACCTTAAGCAGAGGAAATGTTGACTGTTGTTCACTGTACAGAATGTTGGTATGAGCTCATGCTCAGTTTGAAGACTAAGTTGTTAGAAGTTAAAAGAAATAACAAGATTTTTTTATTTCAATAGTTTAAAGTACAAGTTGCCTACTCAGAAAAATGGTGCTCGGTCAACCAGTATTTTCACCATTTGATACGGCTGAAGTTTTTTAATCACATGAAATCTTGACACGCTCTTTCAGCCAATAACTGGGAGTTCAAATTTCTCTTTGAATGCCATTTGCTTCAATGGAGGTCGTACCACCATACAGATGCTGCCCATGGAAGGTATTTGGAAGGTAGTGGTCATGGGTTTGGTAGGTGCTGTTAAATGAGTCTTGGTGAGTTTCTGCCATGCACCTTGCACAGTGGCAGCAGTATGTTCCATATACATCAGTAATGGAGAGGGATTTACACCTCAATGAAGCAGGTTGCTTTGTCTTGAATGATGAGCGTTCTTGGGGCTGCACCCATCCAGACAAGTGGAAATTATTCCATCCCACTCCTGTCTTGTGCCTTGTACATGGTGAACAGGCATGGGGAGTAGGAGATGAGTTATCCTGCAGAATTCTCCAGCTTCTAGCTTACTCTAATAGTTGCAATATTTATATAGCTGGTCCAGTTTCTGGTCAGTAGTAACCCCCAGGATGTTGATAGTGGGGGATTCTATGTTGGCATGCCATCGAATGTCAAGAGATTTAGAGATGATCATTACCTGATACTTATGTGGCATGAATGTCGCTTGCCACTTATCAGCCCAAGTCTGACTGTTGTCTGGGCTTTGCTGCATGTGAGCATGGATAGCTTCAATATCTTAGGAGTTGTGAATAGAATGGAACACTGCACAGTCATCAGCAAGCATCCCCCCTTCTGACCTTATGTGGAGGAAAGGTCATTGGTGAAACAGCTGAAGCTGGTTCAACTGAGGACTTTACACTGACCGACACCATGAGGCTGACGTGATTGACCTCAAACAGCAACAGCTATCTTCCTTTTGTGCTAGGAACAATCCTAAAGGACATTAGTAAATCCATCAGTATGGCAATCCAGTGGATTCATGGTCACCATTACAAATATCAACTTGTTAATCCAGATTTATTTAGTTGATTGAATGTAAATTCCTCAGCTGCCATGCCAGAATTTGAACTTGGTTCTCTGGATCATAACTTCAGGCCTCTGGATTACTACTGGTCTAGTAACATAACCACAATGCTAAAATGCAATTGCTGATATCAGTTTTATTACGTGAGAGTTGCTTGGGCCCTCATATTACATTTGAGACACTATACTGCAGTAATCAAAATTTGACTAATGAGCAAAAGCAGTAATTGTTCATCAATATTGACAGTCATTGTGAAGCTCATGTGATAGATTGGCAAATGGTTGGTAGATAACGAGTAGTAATATATTAGTCGGTATCTGATTAGCTGTCAGTTACTAGTAGAGTGGTACAAGGTTCAGCTTTTAACCATAGTTTATCACTTCTATAATTAATCTAGATACCAAATTGAGATCTCTGAAAAAGATAAATGTCAAATTTGCAGGAAGTGGAAAAGATCTGGATGAAAAACATTCACTCAATGGCTGGAAACATGACAAATACAATTTAATACTGGAAAAGTAAGGACTTGGCAGAAATACAGTTGACATGGATTATGTAGTAAATGATCACGTGCTTGAGGTGTCAGAAACACAGCAACATCCTGTGGGAATTTAATGAAGAGATTACTAAAAACAATCTTCATAATATCTAGAAAGGAAACCATAAAATTAGGATGCATAGCAAGGGCTCTAGTATAGAAATCAGAATGGTCATTTGAAAACTGCACGTGATCTGGTAGAAGTGCTACTTCTAGTTTTAGTCTCCCTGTTTTGAAAACGATGTTCAGATATTGGAGGATGTACAGAAAAGGGCTAGAAGTTTGATCTCTGAATTCGAGAGAGGAATACCCAAGGAATAATCAGCTGCTCCATATCTTTTCTTCTTGAAGAGGGAAGACTCCAAGGGGAATGTTTGAATTTAAGAACAATTTGCAAAAATTTCAAGTAGGAACTTCAGTTATGAAGATCGATTGGATAAGTTTGGTCTGTTTTCCTTGAAGAAAAGTAGGTGACATGAATCATGAAGGCTCTGGACAGGGTAGATCAGGAGAAACTTCCCACTCGTGAAAGGATCACAAACGAACAGTTACAGATTTAAAACAATTAACTAAAGATGCAAAAGTGATCTGAGAAAAAATAATTTCATGTAGTGAGTGGTTCAGGTCTTGAATACACTGCTGCAAGTTTGGTGGAGGCAAAGCGTTCAAAAGGGAAGTAGACTGATACTTGGAAAGGAAGAATGTGCAGGTTTACAGCAAGGGGGTGAATGGCTCCAGATGGAATGTTCATTCAGAGAGGCGTGGCAGACGTGATAAGCTGAATGGACTTTTTCTGCACTGTATCAATTCTGTGACTCTCAGAATCGTGGCCGGGGACTTCAATCGGGCCAAGCTCAAGGGTGTCCTACCAAGTTACCACCAACACGTCTCCTGTTCCACCAGAGGCCCAAACAGCCTAGACCACTGCTACACAAATATCAAACATGCCTACTGCTCTATTGCCCGCCCACACTTTGGCAAATCAGACCACAAGGCTGTGCTCTTGCTCCCAGCTTACAAGCAAAAACTGAAGCGGGAGAATCCATCAAAGAAAGTCGTGCGATGTTGGTCTGAGGAATCGGATGATCTTCTACGGGGCTGCTTAGAGTCAGTGGACTAGTCAGTATTTAAAGACCAGCCTGAACGAGTATGCCACTATAGTAACTGACTTAATTAGTAAGTGTGTAGAAGACTGTGTGCCGAAGAAGCAAATCCGTGTGTTCCCCAACCGGAAACCATGGATGAACAGGGATATCCACTGCTTGCTGAAGTCCAGGTCTGAGGCGTTCAAATCAGGTGACACTGATCTGTACAAGAAAGCCAGATACGATCTAAGAAGATCCATCAAAGATTCCAAAAGACGGTACTGGACCAAGCTAGAGTCCCAGGCTAACCACACTGACCCCCGTCAACTTTGGCAAGGTCTGCAAGACATAACAGGCTACAAGATGAAGGCATGTAAAATTGCTGGCTCCAACGCACCCCTCCCTGATGAGCTCAATGCATTCTCGGCCCGTTTTGAGCAAGAGGTCAGCGAGAACATGCCCTCCACCCTGGAAGCCATGTCTTCTTGAAGGTCAACCCACAGAAAACAACTGGCCCGGATGGGGTACCTGGACAAGCACTCAGATCCTGCGCTGATCAGCTGGCGGGGGTATTCACAGACATCTTCAACCTCTCTTTACAACAATCTGAGGTCTCTATCTGCTTCAAGAAGACGACCATCATCCCGGTACCTAAGAAAAACCAAGCAGTGTGCCTTAATGACTATCTGGTGGCTCTGACATCCATAATTATGAAGTACTTCGAAAGGCTAGTCATGGCACAAATCAATTCCAGCTTCCCGGACTACCTGGATCCACTACAGTTTGCCTACCGCCACAACAGGTCCACAGCAGACGCCATCTGCCTGGCCCTTCACTCAATCCTGGAACACCTAGATAACAAGGATGCTTATTTTAGACCCCCTATGTCAGACTCCTATTTATTAACTACAGCTCAGCCTTCAACACTATTATTCCCACGAAACTCATCTCCAAACTCCGTGGCATGGGCCTCGGCACCTCCCTTACGACTGAATCCTGAACTTCCTAACTCACAGACCAGAATCAGTAAGGATAGGCAACAACACCTCCTCCATGATCATCCTCAACACCGGTGCTCCATAAAGCTGTGTTCTCAGCCCCCTACTATACTCTTATACACCTATGACTGTGTGGCCAAATTCCCCTCCAATTTGATTTTCAAGTTTGCTGACAGCACCACTGTAGTTGGTCGGATCTCAAACAATGACGAGACAGATTACAGGAATGAAATAGAGAATCTGTTGCAGCAACAATAATCTCTCCCTCAATGTCAACCAAACGAGGAGACTGTCATCGACTTCAGGAAGCGTAAAGGAGAACATGCCCCTGTCTACATCAATGGGGACGAAGTAGAAAGGGTCGAGAGCTTCGTGTTTTTAGGTGTCCAGTTCACCAACAACCTGTCCTGGTCTCCCCATGCCGACACTATAGTTAAGAAAACCCACCAATGCCTCTACTTTCTCAGAAGACTAAAGAAATTTGGCATGTCAGCTACGATTCTCACCAACTTTTACAGATGCACCATAGAAAGCATTCTTTCTGGTTGTATCACAGTTTGGTATGGCTCCTGCTCTGCCCAAAACCGCAAGGAACTACAAAAGGTCATGAATGTAGTCCAATCCATCATGCAAACCAGCCTCCCATTCATTGACTCTGTCTACACTTCCTGCTGCCTCGGCAAAGCAGCCAGCATAATTAAGGACCCCACACATCCCGGACATTCTCTTCCTCCTCCTCCCGTCGGGAAAAAGATACAAAAGTCTGAGGTCACATACCAGCTGACTCAAGAACAGCTTCTTCCCTACTGCTGTCAGACTTTTGAATGGACTTACCTTGCACTAACTTGATCTTTCTCTGCACCCTAGCGCACTACATGCTGCACTCTCTCGTTTCCTTCTCTATGAACGTTATGCTTTGTCTATATAGGGTGCGAGAAACAATACTTTTCACTATGTTAATACATGTGACAATAAATCAAATCAAATTCTGCTGGTTTACAGAATTCAAGCACAAGTTCAAAAGTACAAATTAGATGACAAAAAATGAAGGAGTATTTTTCATTCAAACAGTTGATACATATTACTGAATAGGATTTCTTAATGAGCTTTGTGAAGGAACTGGACAGGTTCTTGTCGACAAATAGGGCTCAGGGTTGTTAGGAATTTGCAAAGGAAATACTGTGAATGGGCTAGACGGGCCAAAACAGGTTTCTTGCCTGAAACTTCATATTTTATGATCAAAGCCATTTCATTCATCTTTGGAAATTACCAGAAATTCTATAGTCTGGATAAGATTGTGTTGAATAATATCTAAACTGATATGCCCAGAAATGGAGGTCATTTCTACAAACCTATGAGTTCGAATATGTAGCTAGTTGAACCTTGGTGTTCTGATTTGAGGATTTATCCACCAATAGTGTTAAAAATTGTCTTTCCAAACCTCTGGCTCATAAGATTCCAAATTTGATAAGTAATAATTAAAATTATATGAAAAGATTGAGGACTGAATTTCCAACCTGTAGCTCTCGGTCCACCTTTAGTCTAATCCAGGGGTCTCCAAACGTTTCAGTACGAGGGCCACATCGTATATTTTACACATTTTTGGGGGTCAAAGAAAAAAAATTAGTTTTATAAATGAATGAATAAAATTTAAATGAATGAATAAGTTTTATTTGGATCATCTTTGTAATCAGCATGATATGAATCAGAACAAAAGAGAAATGTGACAATTACAAAGAAACAATGCCGTGCTGACACTGAGAAATGATATCTAATGAGTAAAAATGTCAAACATTAGCAAATGCTCTGACAAAATAATCAATTACTTAACTGCAGATGAGAAAAGCAGGCTATTCATTTTTAAATTAATTTTATTTACTGAAATTTTATAAATGTTTACTTGAAATGAGAATTTCAAAGTAAATGAGATAAATTTACTCGATATTTGGACTTGACATACTTCATTTTTGAAAATGTTTGTTCACACAGGTACGTTGTACCAAAAACTGATACAAATCCACAAGCAAATCGCTTCAAATTTGGAAACTGCTCAGGCTGCAAAGATTTATAAAATTGGATCAGATTTCCTTCTTTATACTTGTCTTTCAGCATGTCATCTGATTGGAGATCAATAATTTCCATTTGGAACTGACTTGGGAGTGTTTCAACATTGCAGCCAAATGGATTTTGAAACAGCTTTATTTCATCTGTGTTTCCATCAAGATCAGAAAATCGTTCCTGAAATTGTTTTTGCAAGTCCTTAATGATTTCTGTTGCAAATGAAGAAGGAAATTCTGCTTCACTTTCTTCATGAAATTTTTCACAACATGGAAAATGAACCAAGTTATGAACTTTCAGCTGTCCTTGAAATAGCATCAGTTTTTCCCTGAATGCCTTGACATGCGCAAATAGATCACAAATCAAATTTGTTTCACTTTGCAACTTCAGCTTCAATTCATTCATATGGCCTGTCACGTCTGCAAAAAAATGCCAATTTCCAAAGCCAGTCAGTGTTTGATAAAAGTGGTTCGGGTCGATTCTTCTCTGTGAGAAAGGAATCAATTTCCTCTCAGCTGAAAGAACCGTGATAGAACCATTCCACAACTAAGCCATCAAACTGCTGTATAATAAGGCAAGTCACCAAACTCAGAATCAGTTTCTTTCAGAAAATCACGAAACTGGTCATGATTAAGCCCATGAGATCGAAATTCACTGTTGAAACAACAGGTTTCAGAACGCAAGACATATCCACATATTTTCTGCACAATGCTTGTTGGTGGATAATGCAATGCAGAAACATGGGCTTTGAGAATCCACGAACCTCACAAGCTTTTGTGATTTGTCCAACCAAACCTTTCTTCACCCCAGACATGTTCTTTCCTCCATCAATTGTCACGCATTGCAGTTTATTCCACTTCAGTTTATATTCTAACACAGTTTTTTGCAATTCTTTGAAGATGTCTTCTCGAGTTACTGTACTGTGCATGCTATGCACTAATGCTAATTCTTGTGTCACGTTAAATTCACTGTCGATGCCACGGATGAATACTATGAGTTGTGATGTGTCACACACATCAGTCGATTCATCAAGTGCGAGAGAATGCAACTGAAAATTTCTTGCTTTGTCTGCAATTTGATGAAATATATTGCTTCCTATATCCTCAATTCTATGAGCAACAGTATTTGGCGCAAGACTGATGATTTTGAACAGATTTGCTTTTTCTGGGCATAACTCTTCCACTGCTTCCATTATACACTCTTTGATGAGATCTCCATCAGTGAATGGCTTTCCTCTTTTAGCGAACACATAAGCTAGTTTGTGACTGGCCCTGGTTAAAGCTTCATTTTCAGTTACCTTCTGTGTAAAAAAAAGCTTGTTGGGAAAGCAACCTGCGTTGCATTGATTCAAATTTTTCCGACCGCAGTGTTCCTGTGAATTGGGAATAACTTGGTTCATGTTTGGTCTCATAGTGCCGATGTACATTGTACTCCTTCAAAACTGCAACAGTTTCATTGCATATGACACGCAAGGCTTTATCACCTGCTTGTACAAAGAAGTACTTTACACCCCTTTCTTCATTAAACAGGCGGCACTCACTGTCCACTTTTCTTTTCTTTTTTCCTTCCATAACTGAATTGGTCTGAATTGCCGCCATCATTGTCATTGTTCTCGCTCATTTCAGACAGATGGAGCTTACGGATTGGATAAAGCAGCTGTCATCTCAGTCAGTGCAGAGCGGCAATTGGATAACAGATGTCTCAATTGCTGATTCGTTTAATGAACTGTCAGTCACAGGACGGCAGCTCTGATTGGACAATAGGCCGGTAAAGAGGGTGGGGAATTCCCATGGGTCCATCAGACACCACGCGGAGCGGCAGCAAATGTCCGGCCTGTGGCTTCCGTCCCCGCGTCCGGATCCTGAGTCAGCGGCGGGGTTCCGGACGCGGGAGTGTTTTTGGCAGCAGGAATCCCTTCCCGCCCCACTGGCTGCAGGCCGGATGTGGCCCGCGGGCCGTAGTTTGGAGACCCCTGGTCGAAATCAATGTGATATTTGTGCCTAGTCTAATGGCAGTAAGACTTTATTTCTAAGTAACAGGCTGATTCAAGAAACTGTTGCACAGTCGTGTGTGTTTAAAATCTTTTCTCCTGTTTTGTCTTTCTCCCCAATTAAGATTAATTGAGCAGGCCTTTATGATGCTACTTGCAATTTGCTGCTCTTCCTAACTTCTAAAATATTTCAGCAGAAGGATTTATGTGAGCTGATATTTTTCATTTGCCTTGTAGTTTCACTTCCTATATTGTAAGTAAAATGGGCTGGTGTTTGGTGTTAAGTAAGTCTGCAACAGATTTCATTGTATTTCTGATTGCCTCTGGTTTACAGCAGTCTTTCTGTGTAACAATTAGTTATATACTTTTAATTTTGAACAGAACTTTATTAATATTTGTTCAGGACTTCGACATTTTGCTTTCAGGATGACTTTCAGGTATTTTTCTGATTCTTTTGTGGATGGGGAATTTCTAGTTAACTGCTTCACTGGACATATGTATCTTCCATTTATAACTACATGCAAAAGGGGATACAATCCTTTTGCATTGGAGAAGTAATGTGCTTTCCTTTTCAAGTGTGGTCTTAACAGGATAGGTCCCTACAGTGCAATAAAAGACAATTCGGCCGATTGAGTCTGCATTGACTCTCCGATAGACCGTCTTACCCAGCACACACCCCCCCCCCCCCCCCCCCCTCGCTCTATCCCCATTACCTCACACATTTACCCCATACCTACATATCTTGGAACACTAAGGGACAATTTAGCGCGTCCAATCTACCTTTTGGACTGTGGGAAGAAACCAGAGCACCTGGAGGAAACCTATGCAGGCACTGGGAGAACGTGCAAAATCCACACAGACAGTGATCTAAGGCTGGAATTGAACCCGGGTCCCTGGCACTGAGGCAGCAGTGTTAACCACTGTGTCACCATGCCGCCAGATGGCAGATGAACTGATAAGTGCTTATGGAAGTAGTGTTGTTGGAGTCTGAATGTATAGTTTGGATACAGTTGGGGAAGTACACATTAGACTTAGAGGTAGGCTTACTGACTCTCAGAATTGTATTGATTGCTGTTGGGAGTGTTCCTATGCACAGGTTCCATTTCTGCACTGTTCACTTTTCTGGTGAACATGTCCGGTTTCATTGAAAATGGTGAAAATGGAGTCTGTTTGAATGCAGCACTCATTTCACATGGACCTGCTGAGATCAGGTTCCCAGTCTGCGTGATTCGCATGCCACCCTCTTTCTCCTGTGAGGAAAAAAAAATAGATCTGTTTGAAAAGGGAGTGGAACTTCCCCATCCGCGTCCTGCCTGCTCATTTTTACAGGCCTCTAGATTTGACCTGACTCAGTGAAAATCCAGCACTTTGTCTGTCTTTTGGTCTGTTACAGCATTAGGAATGGGAGGACTAAGAGTCATAGAGATTTACAGCATGGAAACAGGCCCTTCGACCTAACTTGTCCATGTCACCCAGTTTTTACCACTAAGCTAATCCCAATTACCCGCATTTGGCCCATATCCCTCTATACCCATCTTACCCATGTAACTGTCTAAATGCTTTTTAAAAGACAAAATTATACCTGCCTCTACTACTGCCTCTGGCAGCTCGTTCTAGACATACTCATCACCTGAGTCAAAAAATTGCCCGTCTGAACCCTTTTGTATCTCTCCCCTCTTACCTTAAGCCTGTGCCCTCTAGTTTTAGACTCCCCTACTTTTGGGAAAAGATATTGACTATCTACCTTATCTATGCTCCTCATTATTTTATAGATCTCTATAAGATCATCCCAAAGCCTCTCACGTTCCAGGGAAAAAAGTCCCAGTCTATCCAGCTTCTCCTTATAACTCAAACCATGAAGTCCCGGTAGCATACTAGTAAACCTTTTCTGCACTCTTTCTAGTTTAATACTATCCTTTCTAGAATAGGGTGACCAGAACTGTAAACAGTATTCCCAGTGTGGCCTTATTCATGTCTTGTACAATTTCAACAAGATGTCCCAACTCCTGTATTCAGTGTTCTGACCAATGAAACAAAGCATGCCGAATGCCTTCTTCACCACCCTGTTCTTGCCAAGGAAGGAGTGCATATAATGTGGCCAAACAGGTATCAATTTGTAATTTTTTTCCAGCTTTGACCAATGGCAGGCAGTAAGAGTGGGAGAGATTCCTAATCAGCTATGTGATGGAAAGAAATTGGAGATTCCAGAATATCCGTTGCTGCAGGCCACAACATGAATGTAAAGGTGTATGTTGCCACAGCTCAGTTGGCTGCTTGACTGGTGTGAATCAGATTGGTGTGAACAGCATGGGGTTCAATCCTGCTTCCAGCTGGTGTGGATGTGCAACCTATTTCTTTGCCCTACCAGTGGTGGAGATCATAGTGTTGTAGGTCGGACCTACCTTCAGGCAGAGAACTGAAGAACTGACAGCTGCAGCCTAATTTTTCATTTTGTTTTTAGAGAACTGGGGATTTAAACTTATAGAACATAGAACAGTACAGCACAGAACAGGCTCTTCGGCCCACGATGTGGTGCCGAGCTTTATCTGAAACCAAGATCAAGCTATCCCATCATCCTTATCATCCTGGTGTGCTCCATGTGCCTATCCAATAACCGCTTAAATGTTCCTAAAGTGTCTGACTCCACTATCACTGCAGGCAGTCCATTCCACACCCCAACCACTCTCTGCATAAAGAACCTACCTCGGACATCCTTCCTATATCTCCCACCATGAACCCTATAGTTATGCCCCCTTGTAATAGCTCCATCCACCCGAGGAAATAGTCTTTGAACGTTCACTCTATCTATCCCCTTCATCATTTTATAAACCTCTATTAAGTCTCCCCTCAGCCTCCTCCGCTCCAGAGAGAACAGCCCTAGCTCCCTCAACCTTTCCTCATAAGACCTACCCTCCAAAGCAGGCAGCATCCTGGTAAATCTCCTCTGCACTCTTTCCAGCGCTTCCACATCCTTCTTATAGTGAGGTGACCAGAACTGCACACAATATTCCAAATGTGGTCTCACCAAGGTCCTGTACAGTTGCAGCATAACCCCACGGCTCTTAAACTCCAACCCCCCGTTAATAAAAGCTAACACACTATAGGCCTTCTTCACAGCTCTATCCACTTGAGTGGCAACCTTTAGAGATCTGTGGATATGGACCCCAAGATCTCTCTGTTCCTCCACAGTCTTCAGAACCCTACCTTTGACCCTGTAATCCACATTTAAATTAGTCCTACCAAAATGAATCACCTCACATTTATCAGGGTTAAACTTGCGTGGCATTTAACAGGGCCTTATTTGCCCTTCACCAGCCTTTGTGCCTCCTCCACACTTCTGTGACTTCCCTTTTATGGGTTAAAGCTTATTGAGGAGAACTGGTCTAATAAATCTTTCAGAGTTGTTAATATGTTGAACTAAAACATTACAGTTCAGCCTTTAAATATTAAAACAGCTCAGTTGAAAAATAATTAAGTACCATGAGGTATAAATTAAATTGAAATCACCATGATCCATTATTTAAGAGCCACGACAGCTTATAAACATTTTGGCTCCAGAATCCCTACAGTGCAGGAGGCCCCTGGAGGCTCTGGTCTGCCAAAGAAATCAATGCTCTTCCAGACTTTCTATCATGTATCTGTGGAACAGAATCTCAGTGAATTCCCAGTTACGAAGTGCAAGGAGATTCGTGTGATACAATGGTAGTGGTCCAAAATCTTCTACACCAACCTGCATTTGTAAAGTGTCTTTGTAACAAAGGAAAACGATGGGCAGGATTCTACAATCTCGTCCATGGCCGCCCCATAGTAAGTGAAAACGGAGAATTTGGTGTTCCAACCAAAACTCCATTCACTTTCAGTGGCACCAGAGAATCCCAGCTGCGAACCAGGACAAAGGTTTTCAGCAGATGTTGCCTTATGATGATTATACTTCAGTTTCATTACTAGGTCAGCATGGAAAACTTTTCTCTTGTCATTCTTGAAAATGTAATCGAGACTGATAGGCCAGTATAGTACTGAGCAACGTTAGAGATTTGCCTTTTGAATGAACCATTAAACCAATGCTCGCTGAGGCAGTTATAAAAGATCACCTGGCGATCATTTGAGAGAGCGGGGAGTTCTATTGTCTTTGTGAATTTCTCTTGGTGTCCTTATGAACTTCTCTGTCCCTTCAGCAATGTCAACATTTCATTTATTGGTTGTGTGTTGGATGTTAGAACCATAGATCCCCTACACTGGAGAAGGAGGTCATTTGGCCCATCGAGTCTGCACCAACAACAATCCTACCCAGGTCCTATCCCTGAAACCCCACATATTTACCCCATTAATCCCTCTAACCTATGCATCCCGGGGCACTAAGGAGCAATTTAGCATGGCCGATCAACCTAGCCCGCACATCTTTTGGACTGTGGGAGAAAGCCGGAGCACTCCACGCCGACACGAGGAGAATGTGTGCAAACTCCACACAGACAGTGACCCAAGCCGGGAATCGAACCCAGGTCCCTGGAGCTGTGAGGCAGCAGTGCTAACCACTGTGCCACCGTGCCGCCCCAATGACTTGGAATGTCCCAGTGTTTTCCAGCCAATGAAGTACTTTGGAAGGAAAGTCACTGCTCTAATATTAGAGGCGCAGCAACCATTGCACACATCGCAAGATCCCACAAACATCAATGTATTTAATGACCAGATGAATTGTTTTCGTGTGATTTTTATTTATTTATTATTGTCACAAGTAAGCTTACATTAACACTGCAATGAAGTTACTGTGAAAATCCCCGAGTCGCCACACTCTGGTGCCTGTTCGGGTACACTGAGGGAGAATTTAGCATGGCCAATGCACCTAACCACGTTTTTTGGACTGTGGGAGGAAACCAGAGCACCCGGAGGAAGCCCACGCAGACATGGGGAGAATGTGTAGACAGTGACCCAAGCCGGAATCGAGCCCTGGTCCCTGACGCTGTGAGGCAGCAGTGCCACCGTGAAGGATCTTGCTGGGTACAATTTGGCCGCCATGTTTGCCTGGAATGATGGAATTTGAAAATGAATCCAGCATACTTAAAATAATTCAGAATATCCCTAGAATGTTCAGAGGCACAACAGCAAACCTGTAATGATGTAACGATTGACTAGTTAAATAGTACTTGTGATTATGCATCATAATTTAGGAAATACGCATGTTGTCAAGACTATTGATGTAGATTGCTTCTGCACCATCCAAAATGGCTTGAAAGATCCACCAGGTGATGTAATAATAGATATTTCTAATATGAATGTACTATGTTTATACAAACTGAGTGGATGGGAGATGTTGCTTAAAATAGATTGAGATGCTCTGTTCAGTCAGTGTTGAACTAATATTTAACTCTGAGCATGTTTTATACCTGCTGGAACTGTGCTTACAAATCAGGGTGGAAAATTACTATACAAAAGTATCAGGCAAACAGTCCAAGCTTATAGGTCCCAGGAAACCATCAGCGAGGGCTCCCACAGAACCATTTCTGGTGAACCAGAAGTTCAGTGTAGTCAGCTCTCCAGAACTTCTGATGACATTGCAACCCTTTTGCAGCCATGTCTCAGCATTGGATGCAATTGGGACCAGAGATTCTGGGCCAATTACTTAAATGTTTTATCAGCTAATTGATAATCAGAAGAGCTGCAAGGTGGTTATTTTCAAGAAATTCCATTGGTAGGAACCGGTTTGCCTAGTTCACCTCCCCCACCCCCATTTTTCCAAGATTTTTGTTGCACTGTTAGAATAGTCAAACGTTTGTTGTGCTAGCAAGAAACAGCGGAAGGCACTGGATATGGAAAAGGCTATGGACCCTTATCCCAACTCCAGTGCTGAAAACTCATGCTCCATAACTAGGCGAGTCCCTAACCAAGTTGTTCCAGTGCAGCTACAACACCGTTAGTATGGAAAGTTGCTCAAGTGTTTCCTGTCTGCAGAAAGTATGGCAATTCTGATTGGGCCAGTAACTGTCGCATCAGGCTACTCAATCAGTAAACTAATGAAATACAGTGTTGACAGTGCTATTGAGCTCACCAATCCTCAGTTTAGGTAATGCCAGGAACACTCCACTCCGACCTCATAATACCATTGGCCCAAACAAAACCAAGGAACTAAATTCCGGAGGTGAGAGTGACTACATTTGACATGAAGACAACATTTGACCTATTATGGTATCAAGGAGCCCCAGTACAATTGAAGTTAATGGGAATAATGGGCAATCCCTCCTTAGCTATAGCTGCAGGAGTTCCTCAGGGTAATGTCCTAGGCTCAACCATAACAACATAATTAGGAGCAACAGTTGATCATGCAGTTCTATGGACCATCTCCACTATTCAACATGCTTATGGCTGATCTTTGGCTTCAACTCCATTTTCCACAGGCTAAATTATCTGCTGCAGTTTTAAATGGGAATTGAGCACCCAGTTGAATTACTCTTGGAAGAAAGTACAATAACTGAACAAATTGCATGTAGATGTTTGATAGAAGTAACATCGAGAAGTCTGTCAAATGCTCAGTGATTTAATAATGCAAAGAGAGAAAATGGTTTAATCTAAAAATTTAAGCATATTGGTTCCCAAACATCAGTCTGTTTTTTCTTTTACATATTTTATTGCCAAGGCTCTTGATTATTCAGAGACTGTGATGTGAAGTTAATTTATTTTTAAGAGATTGTGTTCTCATAAGTTGCCAGCCCCTTCATTATTTGATTTTAAAGGGAGTGCCACTGTAAATTATTTTTATTTCTTTTTAAAGATGTTTGCTCCCCTATCTGCAGCCACAAGGGTAGCCAGGCAGGTAATTTGCTTCCAGGCTTCTGCTAATATTTGTCTAAACCTGGTTACTGGAAGGTGCATGTACAGGGCAGGTAGCTCATCAGAAATTGTTCCCTGTATCACCCAGTGCTTGGCCTTGGTTTGTTTTTTTTTCTACAGTTGAGGTGGAATAAATTTATATTTGTAGTTGAATCATAAATCAATGCAGAGTGATGTCTCATTATTTTAACTATAATTTAAAGCTGGTGTATTTTGGTAAGCTTGTGATTTGCATTTTAGAATATACAAATATCATAGTCTGATCATCAGTGACAGTTCTGTAAAAAGAATATAATAAACAAACAATTTGCATTTAGGATATGGGCTGTGTCAAAGGGAGAAGAAGTCATTGTTGGGAAGGCTCTGGCTATAATGGATAGGGTAAGCTGGAACCAGAGCAACTGTACTGAACATTGGAGAAAAGATGTAAAAACAGAAAATGCTGGAAACTCTCAGCAGGTCTGACATCATCTGTGGAGAGAGAACAGAGCCAATGTTTCGAGTCTGGATGACTCTGTCAGAGTTCTGATTTCTGGTACCCAAAAATGGCTGCCTGGAAAGAGAGTAACAATCACTCCAGTAACGAAGAAGCACGGTCATTTGACTGACACTCTGCCACCAAATCAGATGCTGCCACCGTGGCTGGAATTTTTGCCATCCCGCCCACCACGGAAATCGTAACGGGTGGCACATGGATCATGAAAAGGTCCATTGACCTTGGGTGGGATTTTCCGGATTTGGGGCGAGCGTGGTCGGAAAATCTTGCCTTGTGTGTACCTCAGAGGATAGTAGAGAGTTGGGAAGTGTATGTGGTGAATCATCAGACATTAAGAGGCTGCATCAAGTCCAAGGGGAAAGAATAGCTTGCTTGCCAGTTCACTGGAACCCGAGATCACTGAGTCTTGCTACAGTGGACTCAAATGAGGACTTTGATGGGTATGATGGGCCAGCAGATCAGAGAATACTGATGATGCACGCTGAGATGCTTGGAGCACTGGCTGACCTTCCAGACAATGTTAGAGGGCATGACACCATCCAGCTCCAATTAGGCACAGATCTTTCATGCAGTTTTGAACTCATCCATTCAAACATGGAAGTAGTGGCTAAGTCCATGACCCAGCTGTGCTGCAACATCTGCCATCCAGTGTCTTAATACAGCACACCACCTGTGTTGATTCTGCTTGTTGCATGGCTTTCATCATTGGCAGCAGAGTCCTTGTTCTGATGCGAGGCCCTCTTGAAGGAGGTGACACAGCTCTGTGATCACATTGTTGAATCTAAGTCACCTAAGGCATTGCTGCTGGGTAAGATGGAGAAATGAGAAGTGCTCTCTAACAGTGGGTTCGAGCCTTCTGTTGGAGACTCCTCCTCCTCCACCATCTTCACAGAGCTTCCTGTTTCTGCAGCCTCTGTTCCATTTCTCGGTCATGTTGCAGATCCAGTGGTGCTAAACCTAAAGCCTGAGACCTGGTGTGTTTGGGGGCCAAGCTGCCCTCCCAGGATGGATGCACCAATTCACCAACAGACTTCCAAACCCCAGCATTAGTACTTCTGTAAACTTTGCCGCAGCAGAAGTGAAAAGCACCTCAACTGCAGGTTGGAAGATTGTTCCTTTAAATAGTGTGAGTTGTGGATCCCTTCTTCAGCTAAATGATTAACACTTGTGTTCAGTAGACCTGTGCTGTTAAAGTTAGGAAAGCTTGCATCAAATCAATAGGACCAGTAGTGACACCAATGCACTTTTGGTGCATGCGCAACATGTCTGCGCAAGTGCCCATCCCAATATGGGCACATGTTTGGGCCACAGTTGAAGTAGTCATCAGTATGTTGTGTATTGTTCTTTGCTTCCATACCAACAGTGCTACTGATCCCAATTTTATGACCATCTTGTTACCTTGTATTTATGCTTTTTTACGTGAGTGAATTTGGGGGATGACTCGCAGGAAAACAGCGACATTTATATATTGCATTGATCAACTTTGATGCTAAAATAGAATGAATAATGATGGGGTGTTTATTATGTTGGGAAAATATTAAAACAAAAATGAAACAGTAATTGAAATTAGCATGCTGAACTAGGCCTGATCATTTGAGTACAATGTTTGTTTTAGTGCTCCTGTTTCTTGTTTGCATATGGATGTTGTCTCTGTCAGCTTGTGGCACGTACTGTTTGGCTGCAAATAACGTTTTGAATAATAACTTACAATTTGGCTTAGCTTAGAATGGTGAAGATAAATGTACATATAACTTGCTCATTATAATATCATGTACCTCATAAATTGATGCAGATAGTTGCATGATTTCCTGGTGGCAGGCTTGAGATAGATTATCAATAAACACCATCAAACATATGTTGACTGATTCCCCTCTGCTATGCATAATGTACTTTAAAAATGAATTTTTTTGGGGCTAATACTGGACAGTAATCTTACTTTGTGGTTCAGATAGTTACAGTCCACGAAGTTAGCATGAACATTGCTCCAAACCGTTTATTTTAAGTTTTGTGCTAAATGTCTAGGGTTGCTTTTTGAAGGATTATCATTGAGCAACTTCAATGTTATGTACATTCTGGAAAATGTGCTTAATTGCACGAGGGACATTCTGCTGAGAACAAAATATTTTTGTCTGCTTTTGGCACACTTTACGGTAAAGAATGGGCAAGTAATTGAGAATGCGGTTGTTGGGGTGATAGGTTTTGTGTTGTGGGTTTGAGATTATTCAAAAGTTCGTAGGCTAGTATGCCTGTGACCTTATGCTGTGTTCTTTGTTTGCCTTTAGGTACTGGTGAAAGTGGCAAGAGCACATTTATTAAGCAGATGAGAATCATCCATGGAGATGGCTACTCAGATGAAGACAGGAAAAATTTCACAAAGCTCGTGTTTCAGAACATATTCACTGCAATGCAGGCAATGATCAGAGCTATGGACACGCTCCGGGTACAATACAAGAATGAGCAAAATGTGGTATGTTTATTTTTCTGTTCTGCGCAAACATCCCTTTACAATCTGGTTGTGAATATTTCAATGCAGGATCCCTTCTCTTGTGATCAAAGATCTTGAATCAGCTGACCAGTAGTTGCAATAATCTTGTTATTCTTGTATTCAGTGAAGTCTAAAGTCAGTGCAAATTTCTAAAAGATATCCAAGATTTAAGGATAAAATGTGATTCTTAAAATGTCCCATGTTATTATAAACCAGTGTAATCCCCAACAGTGCCATGTTGCTGATAAGAGCTGGGAAGAAGATTGGGGGCTAATACTGAGGACAGGATTCACTGATATTAAAGGTTATTGATGAACTAGATGTAAATTAAAAAGAACTACCTGTTCATGCGAGAGTCCCAATGTCAAGTCTAGTGAGAGAATATTTGAGACAGACCTAATGTTTGATGTTTTAGCTTCTACAATAAGAATCCAATATATAACTTATTTTTGAAGGAGTGTGTAAAATATGGAACATAAAAGCAAAGTACTGTGGATGCTGGAAATCAGAAATAAAAGCAGAATTGCTGGAAAAACTCAGCAGGTCTGGCAGCATCTGTGGATAAATAGAGTTAACTAGGCAAAATAAGGAAACCTGGTGGAAGTTGGTTTGCTTCTTAAGAAAAAATATTCCGGTTGAGTGCTGAGAGAACTGGAAATCCAGGAGATGCATTTAACAGAAATGTTTCTCACCTAACTCTAGTGCCAAAAGATCTTTTATGGTTTGGTAGTGGAGTTTTTCACAGAAGACTGACCTTGGATATGAGATGTGATAGTAATGAACTTGCAGAGAACTGCATTTATATTGCCAAAGACCCATGATACTGACACTGGCTGTTGGCATGTAGGTTTGTGGTAGTTGCTGGCCACCTCAAAATAAACTTGGCTCATTTGCTAAGATGACCACTAGAAAAATACAGGGTGGGATTTTCCCCAAAAAATTGTGTGTCGAATTCATGTAAAAACTGGAGTAAATATCGCTTTTTTTTTCAGTAGAATTTTCAAAATGAATCTCCCACACTGTGCACTGCAGAGTGCAGTCGCGTGAATCATGCAAAGAAAATCAATGGGCGGGGTCTATTGCCGCTGGAGAGGCCAACAGCGTAGCGCTGAGTGGGCCACTGCGCATGCGCCAATCTGTCAACACCGAGATCGGTGCATGCGCACAGTAGCCCCACATTGTTGGTCTCCCAATCGCTGGCCAGCTCAATCACTGGCCAGCACAGCAATCCCACATCGCTGGCCTCCCCGGACGTGTCTGGGCCAGCCTCGATACCCCTCCGCCCCCAATCACTGTCCACCCTCCCTCTGTCACCAATTGCAAGTGCAGAGTGGCAGTGAGGCTCCGCCCCCATGGCACTGCTCAATGTCCCCTTGGGCATTGCCTCTTTGCCCCTTGGACAGTGCTGGGGGCCAGGCTGGCTGATTTCTGATGAGGCCAGGCTGGCTGATTTCTGATGGTGCCAGAAATCCCGCAGACTCGCGGAGGCCGTGGCGCCCAATGGGAAGCCCACTAAACGACCTCTGTTTGAGTCTCCCAGCAGAGCAGCGGGCTGCGAGAATCGCCCCCACAGTATTTCTTTTAAAAAAAGGTCTTCGTAGCTCCATTTTTGTATTATTTGTTTAGTTTGTTCATTTGCCAGGGTAATTTCACAATAGCTTCATTGCGGTGTTAATGTCAGCCTTACTTGTGACTAATAAATAAACTCTGCTGGGGCATAAGAATGAGGTCACACTTACTTGCAAAAATACTTTGTATGTCAACACGCTATTTTTCTGACATTCTTTCAAGTCTTCAGAAAAACAGAATCTGCTTCATTATTCACACCCTTCACAGGTAATCCATGATCTCGTTGAATGACAAAAACCGCTTGAGGGGCTAAATAGCCTATTCCTGACCTACGTTTCCCTCGGAACATAGGAATTAGGAGCAGAAGTAGGCAAATTCAGCCCTTAGAACCTGCTCCGCCATTTAATCGGATCATGGCTGATCTCTCCCTGGTCTCAAATCCAACTCCCCACCTGTTCCTAAAATCATATCTATTTCCTTCTTGAAACCATGCAACAATTTGCCACCACACAACGGGGCAGCAAGTTCCACAAATTCACCACCCTCTGCGAGAAGTAGTTCCTCCTCATCTCCGTTTTAAATCTATCGCCTCTCAACCTATACCTGTGACCTCTTGTTCTAGATTGTCCCATAAGCTCAAACATTTGGTCTACATTTACTTTATCAATCCCTTTTAAAATTTTATATAGTTCGGTCAGATTCACCCTCATCCTTTTAAACTCCATTGAGTACAAGCCCAAACTGTTTAATCTCTCCTCATACGTCAACCCTTTCAACCCTGGAATCAATTTAGTGAACCTCTTTTGAATTGCCTCCAATGCCACCCCATCCTTCCTCAAATAAGGAAACCAAAACTGGACACAATACTCCAGATGTGATCTCACCAACACCCTATACAATTGTGACAACAAGGAGTTAATTAATTTCACAGAACACACGCAAATGTTAACAGTCAGTATTTCATGCTCTCAGTTAGTGTTTTGATGGCCTGTTTGGTTTGTCAGCATTTTGTAGTACAATCAATGCCACTGGGCCATTGTGTATCCCTGTTTCTGAATCTGATGGCTGGTGCACTGGAGAAGTCATGTCCCTCTTTAAGCTGCTCCCAACGCTGCCAGTATGGGTTGCTGGCTCTGTATGCTGGAGATGGGACCTCATGCTCTTGTCTGAAATATTTTGGGAAATGCAGTTAAATTACTCGTTAAAATGAGTCTACTACTGGGGCCTGAAGCCCGCAGTTCTGGAGCCACCCACAGCTCTTTACTATCTCATTTAATATCTCTCTCCCATCCATTTCCAGTTTGATCACATTAACATGATAAAAGCCTGAACTTTTCTCAACCATTTTGTAAGAACTGTGTTTTTACTGTGGAGTTAAAAGGCTAATTATTATCCTGCACTTAATGGTTTAAAATTATTATTTTAACGACAGACATCATTATGCTCTAGATAAACCTGTTTGGGTGGTATTCTTGCACCGTGGTTATGGGTAATGTCTTTGATTTGATGACGGGTTATATTGTGGTAACCATATTGTTTCTAATATAATTGAGATGGTAAATTATTTTAATAGCTTTTAATGTCATAATGTTTTTATCATGAAAATTAATAGCTGAGAAAACAGTCCTAATTCTACTATAGTATCTTAAGCTGTAGTTTGTTTTAAAGATGACTTTGCTGGCAAAATTATAGTTTAAAACACAAACCCCATCAGAACACACACATCAGAATTCGGTCTGTTTTAGTTTAGATTTTTTTCTATTGATACATAAATTCAATACATGTGTTGAATTTTTATAGCAAGTTATGCTTTCTACCAGAGATACTTAGCAATTTTGACAAATATTTAGTTTCAAAATGTGGCTCCTATGTTGCTATTTTGGGCCAAGTTTTTTTTAAGAAGATTCTTCAAGTAACAAAGGGTGCCAACCCCTGGTGTGTTGTAAGTGTGTTCAACCAGCTGAGCTACATGTTAAATACTAGTGACACAGATCAGTAGTAATGTATGTTTAAATGGCATTGAGTTGAGCAGGATCATGATGAACTGCTATTATTTGAATTCTCTGGAATTTTGTGACCCATGCTATTTATACATCTGCTTATCTCACTTTCTCTCCTCCCTTTGCTTGCTTCAGTTTTACTTTGCTCCTTCACTTCAGTGCCTGTCTTCTTTCCTCCAATTCAATTTCTATTCTCTTTCACTTGTTCATTTTGTTTTCTTGTACTTAGTGCAAGTTTATTTCTTCCCCAATCCCTTTACTTCAATCTCATTCTTTCTTGCTACTTCCACTCGTATTTATTTCTGTGTATCTTTTTCTCTCTTTACCTCTCTAATCCTTAACCTTCGTTTCCCCTCAATCCAGGGCAAAACAGCCCACTTGATTGCTAACCCTTCCACAAATATTCAATCCCTTCACTACCAACAAACAGTGGGAGCCATGTGTACCATCAACAGGATGCTATGCCGGAACTCACCAAGGTTCTTACGCAACACTTTCCAAACCCATGACTCCTTCCATCTTGAAGGACAAGAGCAGCAGATACATGGGAACACCACTATCTGCACGATCCCCTCCAAGCCACTCACTAACTTGACTTGGAAATATATAATCGTATCTTCACTGTCACTGAGCCAAAATCTTGGAACTCCCTCCCTAACAACATTGTGGGTGTACCTATACCTCAGGGACTGTAGCAGTTCAAGAAGGCAGCTCACCGTCACCTTCTCGAGAGCAATTGGGGATGGGCTATAAATGTTGGCCGAGCCAGTGAAGCCCACATCCCGTAAAATGAAAAAAGATCAATCACTTCACTGTTCACTCTCTCCACTGAAATCTTTCTTTTCACTTTAGCCTCAGTCCTGCTTTAGTTCATCCACTCTCCTTCAGTTCACTTTCATGTCCATTCATGTTTCAACTCGGAGTCTCTCATTCTTCACTGCTTTATGTGACCACTCCTGTCATTTCAGTCGTCTTCTTTTCCTGTCTCTTCTTTTTTCCTGATTTCAATATACACATATGTGTGTGTGTATTTATTTCCATGCCTCTGCTATTCTTGCTTCTCTATTTTATCATTCCCTTTCTCATTTTCTGGTCCTCCCCTTTCCTGTCTATTGGGTGGGAAGAAATAGCAACATCAAACCTCAGATGAGTGGGCAGATTAAAACAATTTTCTCGGCCACAATGTTTAGAATATGGGAGGAAGGTAAAGTAGAGACGGAGGTGTGTGCTGAGGATGAAGTCTAACAAGTCTGGTGACCTTCAGAGCCATGCTGGCAACATCCTACTTAGTCTTGAAGAGCATGTAAAC
Organism: Mustelus asterias; assembly: GCF_964213995.1. Taxonomy (NCBI): domain Eukaryota; kingdom Metazoa; phylum Chordata; class Chondrichthyes; order Carcharhiniformes; family Triakidae; genus Mustelus; species Mustelus asterias. The sequence goes on from NC_135806.1 coordinate 69,846,969, forward strand.
TGTGAACAGCTGCAATATGTAAGAGGTAAAACATCTGGCCTGATGTCAGCACAGGGTATGAGCTAATGGCTGAGTTTCTTGCTTTTGCTCAGATTAAGGACAAGTTTATTTTTGGTAAATTTAGATCGAAATCTTAAAGAAACTCACCCAGACCAAAAACTAGATATAAATAATGTGAATATAATAGAAAAAACAGACTACATTTCTAACTTCAGTGCTGAAGAAAAGTCACATTTTTCTCTCTTCACAGATGCTGCCTGACATGCAGAATATTTCCAGTATTTTTTTTTAAATTTCAGATTTCCAGTATCCACAGTTTATTGCATTTATAAATAATTTAGATTAAGATATGGTAGAGCAGGTTGTGTGTCTGGAATATGCATCAAGCCTATGCTTGCAAAACTCGAAATACAGTTTCCAATGTTAGGTGTGTTACAATTGGGCAACATGCACTAAATAATCCTCGGTGTGCTAAGAATTATGGTGATAACCAATTTAAGATTGCTGGTCGAGCTTGCAGTGTGGCATATTTGTGTGTACTGGAAGCTACATACATTAATACACAGGGCCCTGTTCTTTGCAGACAGAATAAACGTGCACAGACATTACATCTGTTTCAGCTAAGTAAAAGAAATGATAGCCACTTGCTGGTTCATTCCTCAGGGCGCTGCCATGACCAATCAGAGTTGAGCTGCCTGGTTTAAATTTCAAACAGTGCTTGGCAGTTAACTGTCAGTCACCATCAACAGATACGTTTTCAATGACCATGCTTCTACCGATCAGAGTCCACTTGCCAACCAGTCAGCACTCTTTTCTCATTTTATATAAAGTTATTTTTCCCTTGCATTGGTATTCTTGGATGTCTTGATGAATACAAGATGAAAAGCTTTGACAAAATGTCACTCTTTTTCATCAATATTCAAATTCTGTACTACAAAGTCTACTTGTGCTCATTGTAGGGGATGCAATTTGAGGAGAATGGGAAACATTCTTTGTAAACAGGATGGGGAGTCCACGTGGTTGGTTGTCTACCTAGTGCCAGTGTGGAGTGCACCTCAAATTGAAATTGTAAAAGTAGGGGGAAGGAATCCTGTCATTGTCCACTTTTGGCTGCACAACATTGAAAAGAGTAGACGAGAGGCTCTGTTTCGGAGAGTTTAAGGAATTAGGATCAGAAGTAAATGTCAGAACCTCAGAGTCTTTGGAGTATTCTCTGAGCCACTGACAAATCAGCATCGGGATAAATAGAGCTGGGAGGTGAACATGGGGATGATCAGCTGGCTGAACAAGGAGTTCCGTTTCCTGGGATGATGGCCTGACCAGGATAGAATTATATGCTGGGACGGGCTCCACCTGAACTGGGCTGGGACAGGATCTTTGTGAAAAGGATAAATAGGGCAGACACAACTTTAGTGGGAGGACTCTGATGGAAAATATATTACAGATAATAGTTCAAAAACAAACTAAAGAAAAGATATTAGAGTAGCAGTCAAAAATTGTTTTTAACATTAGAGGTAAAGAGAAAACTAAAAGATGTAAAATAATTAAAATAGGAAAGAAGTGGAAAAACGTGAATAAAGGAAAGACAGATTAGGATGTGTGATTCAAAAGCTGAATTGACTATCAGGAACAAATTGAATTGCTTGCTCAAATATAATTTGGAGGGTACGGCATGATAGCCATTACAGAGACGTGGCTGCACGTCTGGACCGGGAACTAAGTATATCAGATTATCATATCTACAGGAAAAATAGAGAGAATGGTGGAGGGAAGACTGCCCTTAATGATTAAGGATGAAATTGCTTCAATGATGAGAGGATATATTGGGCTAAGGAGATTACGGAGACTTCCTGGGTCACATTGTGAAAAAGAAAAGGGTTAAGTGGGAGTTGAGTATAAGACATCTAGTAGGTGTTTATATAAATGCTGAAATTTAACAAGTATGCACTAGAGGAGTGTGATTTTAATCGGGGATTTAAACTTGCATATGGGTTGGAACAAATAGACTATCATGTGTCATAAGGGTAGTGAATTTCATGCGTGTGCCTGGGGTAGTTTCCTGAACAAAAGGTCCTGGAAGCAACAGGAGGCAAGGCCACAAGATTCAATAATGAGTAACAAGCTGGATTTAGTAAGCACCCTTAAGGTGCATGACCATTTATCTAATTGTGATCGTAATATGGGTAAATTAAACATTCTAGATTTAGGCAAAGCTGACTTTAGTGGGATGAAACAGAGTACGTTAATGGGCGAGTCTGTTAGTAGGTAAAACCACAGAAGATTAGTCAGAGATATTTTTAAAAAGTTAAATGTGGTACAGAACCAATTTATACCTATAAAGGTCAGAAGTCGCAAACAAGGCAGTCATGAGCAACTGAAGAGGTAAGAGACAACAGAAAACTAAAAGAAAAAAAATGAAAAAAATAACTCTGATCCTGCTGAATGGGAAAGATATAAAGTGCATAAAAGGGTGACAAAACAGGTAGTAAGAAAGGAGTATGAGAAGAAACTTGAGAGATAACAAAATCAACACAAAATGTTCAAATTCTAAGGCTGAGAGAGTAAAAGGTTTGTTATCTTGCCACAGGGGCATATCAAATACTGGCGCAGGTCTTAAGTGTCAATTAACCCTTTCAGGACTCCAGTAGCATTTCCCTAAGGAAGAAATGGTAATTTGTTTCTGTTTTCTAGCAATAGGAATTAACAAATAGCCCAGAGATCTTTATATGCATTACTGACACATCACAATAAGAAACTATTGGGAGCAATGGTCTTTCAACATGTTTTGAGTATAGTGATCACATGATGTCCGATGTCTTCCTTTTGTTACTATAGCATATAATAAAGAGCATTGCCTCTTGGATATTGCCATTTCTTGGTGATTGCCATTTTGTGGACAATTCTTTGACTGTGGAATCTGACATCTTAACCAAAGGATGGTGATAGTGACCCAAAGTTTTCTTTTGTTATTCACAAAGTTGGCTTTCTGATGTGGATATCCCTGCTGTCTGGGGTGGATTTGAACCCAGATTTCATAGAATCATAGAATCCCTACAGTGCAGAAGGAGGCCATTCGGCCCATCGAGTCTGCACCGACCACAATCCCACCCAGGCCCTACCCCCACATATTTTTACCCACTAATCCCTCTAACCTACACATCCCAGGACTCTAAGGGGCAATTTTTAACCTGGCCAATCAACCTAACCCGCACATCTTTGGACTGTGGGAGGAAACCGGAGCACCCGGAGGAAACCCACGCAGACACGAGGAGAATGTGCAAACTCCACACAGACAGTGACCCGAGCCGGGAATCGAACCCGGGACCCTGGAGCTGTGAAGCAGCAGTGCTAACCACCGTGCTACCGTGCCGCCCCAGAGGTCTCAGAGGTGAAAGGGTAATGTGGTAACCTGTTTTAGCAATTAGTAACCCATGTATTATTGTTTTCATAGTCTGAAATGCTATTGGAGGTCATTATTAAATAAAAGCCTATAATTTCAATGTTACTTTGAATGTCACTTACCTTTGAGTCACATTAATTTTGTTTCTTCAATTTTAAAATACTTCGGATGATTATTCTTTCAAACTAAAATCTAATCTCCACATGTATATAATGTTTATTTCCACATTTCCACTGAATAAAATGTATGGCATGTAAGAAGAAAAGAATTGCGCTTACAAGTGCGTAATTGAGTAAGCAGAATAATTTAATTCAAGTAATTCTACATCTTAATTTAGATCTTGTTGTGAAGAATGCACAAGTGGGGCAGCAGGATATTTTTCCTGCCTGCACACGGTATCTTCATTGCTGCTGCAGTAGCAGAAATACATGGCACCAAAATTGTTTCCAGGCAATTGCATCAAAATACAGCGGATGCTGGAAATCTGAAATAAAAGCTCGCAAAAAGCTGGTTCTGTTTTTTTTCTCCACAGATGTCGCCAGACCTGCTGGGTTTTCCAGCATTTTCTGTTCTCACTTCCAAACACATTTTAAATTTAACATCTGAATCAGATCTCAATATTCAAAATGGGAATTGGTGGGAATTGTCCATGTGTTGGTGTGTTCTTTTTATCAGCTGCTTGGTCTCTTTTTTTGAAAATGTGTAGCATACAAATGAAAACAATCTGACTGTCCACCTGTAAATATGTACTGTTATGGTTTCCTTAACAACTTCATGTTATCAAATTTTTCCTATACTTGACAAACAATGTCTTCTAATCAAATTCTTAGTACTATTTGGAGACGAAATTTCAACAAATCCTGTGTGTTTATATCTGTATCCAGGGACGCACAGTTTTTTGTCCTTTTAACAAGTGAGTGATGAGATTACAAAATACTGTTTAAAAAAAGATTACTATATGTTTATCGCCAGAATGTTTTAAAATAATTCATCCACAACCAAATATTGCAGATTATTCATGAGCACTGGACTTCAGGTAGTTTAGATTTTTTATTTTTTCAGCTTAACTCTTGTATCGGAGCCAGAAGGTTGTGAGCTCATGTCCTACTCCAGGACCTAATACATAATCTATCCTGACATTTTAGTGATATGTCAGTGATGTAATGTTGCATTTCTTTTGAACAATATGTTATACAGGGACCCCCATCTTCCTGCTTGAGTAAAATATCATCTCATAGCTCAGAGGAAAATAGAGTTTTCCCACTGTTTGGATCGACATTCTTCCCTCAAACTCCACTGCACCAAAATTATAATTTGTCTCAGTTGGATTTAAGATTTTGCTAAGTACAAATTGGCAGCTCTATTCACCTACATAAAGGTGACTGGGCTTCAAAAGTGACAAATCATTTTAAATGTTCTGAGGATGTGTTAAGGCAATTTCTGAATCTGCATATGTCAATAAAAGTTTAGTTTCTGATTTATGTTTTTGTCTTTTTTTTATTCTTTGGGATGTGAGTGTTGCTGGCAAGGCCAACATATGATTCTCATTCCAAACTGCCTTTGAGAAGGTGGTGGTGAGAGCCATTGTCTTGAACTATTGTAGTCCATCTGGAATAGGTACACCGACAATTCTGTTAGGTAGTGAGTTCTAAGATTTAAAGATAGTCCCAGATGACCATAGGCTGCTCTCCCTTTTGAGGGGGAGAGCTGACTGGTGATGATTTAGCCTGAGAATCACCACACCTCAGGCAAGGGACAAAGTTGAGAAGGTAAGACTCTCATGAATAACCTCAGCTGGTACAGGAATTGAACCCATGCTGTTGGCAGTCACACTGCATCGTGAACCAGCTGTCCAGCCAACTGAGCTAAACTGGTGTAACTGTTGAATGGTTAACCTGGAAAGCTACCATCCTTATATGGTCTACTCCATATGGATTCTCAGTTCTAGACCAATGTAATCAACTCTTAGTTGTCTTCAAGTGGCCAGCAAGCCAGAAAAAGGCCCTTAACCACAACCTAAAACAACTAGGTTTAGGCTATAAATATAGGCCATACCGGCGATGCCACATACCATAGTTTTTTTAAAAAGGATCTATCTCCCTTGGCCATTTCTTTTGTCACTTGTCCCCACTTTCCTCTCAGCACCTAATCCCTAAAATATATTATTGTATAGGAATATGAATTTTCATGAGATAGATGCTCTATTGCACTTATCATAAATGGTTTTTCTTTTGCTTCTGGTGCTGCTTCTGACTCTACCATTGGAGTCAACTATTGTTTCTTCTGTGCTCTACAAAACAGTCTCCTGTCATCCCTGCCATACTGTGGAGTTCTTGCCCTGCTGTTTGAACACCTGAAGAAAAAAGGCATTCAAGTTTATAATTTCAGATCTTAAGGGACAGCTGCAGAGTCACTGCAGAGCTTCATGGAGGATGAGAGTTTCCTGAATATTAATGTTCTGGGAGATGGCCATCGAAAGTTTGGGAAGGGTGGATGGATGGCCATCCAAAAGAGTAGGAAGAAGCAAGAGGTGCAGAAGTCTCTGTAATGTGTACCCCTCAAACCGGTACTAGGCTTTGGAGATTGCTAGGTGTGACAACACCTTGAAGTAGTACAGTCCAGACCATGGCAACAATGGGATAAGAGGATAGGAGGGAACAACAAAGAGTAGAAATGCAGTTGTTACAGGAAACTCCATAGATGGGGGCAGGTGGATATTTCTGTAACTGTTATTGTGAGTCCAATATGGTATATTGCCTGTCTAGTACCTGGATAAAGGATGTCAGAACAGGGTGCAGAATATTCTGCAGCAGGAAGACATTTATCCACCAGTTGTGGTACATGGCAGTGCCAACAATATTGAGTGAGCAGGTTTTAAGGTCCAATGGTCAGTTTTTCAGGAACGAGGGAGGAGGTTTAAAAAGTATTACCTGAAGGTTAGTAATCTCTGGATAACTCCCAGAGCTATGCACTAGTGTGAGTAGAAATGGGAAGATGGGGAGGATCAACTACATAGCTTGAGGCGTGGTACAAGAGGGAGGGCCTCAAAATCTTGGAACATTGGGACCAGTTCTGGGGCAGGAGGCATCTATTCAAAAGGGATGGGTTGTGCCTCAGAATTGGGGTGAATTACCTCATGGGGAGGTTCTGTCATGTAGTCGGGGAGGGTTTAAACTAAATTAACTGAGTGGCAGCATATAGAAGCAGAAAAGAAGAATAGGTGCAGAAAGGAGTGAGCACTTTGAATAGTACCAGAGATGGAAGGAGGACCACATTTAATAAAAGTAGACTAAGAAGGGTTATGAGGAATAAAAAACAAATTTACAATGCATATATGTAAACACACAAAGTGTGCTAAATAAGTTTGGTGAGCTACAAGCACAAATAGCAGTATGGGAAGATGTTGTAGGAACAATAACAGAAGGTTGACAAAATGGTGAGGACTGGGTGCTTTACGTTCCAGGATACGAAGTGTTAAGAAAAGACAGAAGGAGAAATGGGAAGTGGAGTGGGAGTACTGATTAGGGAAGGCACTGTAGTGTTGGAAAGGGAAGATGCCCTTGACAATAGGGCAAAGACAGAAGCCATTTGGTTAGAATTCAGAAGGAAAGTTGATATGATCGTACGACTGAGAGCATTTGATAGGCCTCCAAATGGGTGAGGGCGAAAAGAGAAAATCTGCTGGGAAATCACAGTGATGTGCAAGAACTACAGAGTGGTGTTTTTGCCGGGGGTTGGGGGGGTGGGGGTCTTTAATCTCGATTATCAGTTGGGGTAATGTTGAAGCAAAGGTTAAGGTATGAAAGAATTTCTGAAATATGTTCAGGAGAACTTCCCTAAGCAGTATATTCTTGTTTGATCTAGGAAGGAGGCATTGCTGGATCATGTGGTTGGGAATGAAGTGGGACTATGGTAAGAGTGATCATATTATAAGGTTTAGATTAGGAATGGAAAAATGCAAGGAACAATCTAAAATAGAACTTCTAAATTGGAAGAGAAATCTAATCAGGTTAAAATGGAACCAAAGATTGATCTGACAAACTGTCATGGAACAATGAGTGACCTGTAAGGAGATGTTTCAGGTACAGGCTTGGTACATTCCAACATGGACAAAAGGCCAGGGAAATGCTCCTTGTATGATTAGGTGAGATTGAGAACATGATCAAACAAATAATAAGATCAAACATATGTCAGCTGATTATTCTCTTCAGAACCAGGCCAAATGCAATAAGCTGAGAGGAAATGAAGAGGGAAGTAAAACTGGCAAAGAGAAAAATGAAAATCGAATAAATGTTAACATAAAAGACTACTGAAAAATCTTCGACTGGCATATAAATAGTACACGTGCACTAAGAGGTGGTGTGATGTCTATTAGAAACAAAGAGGCTGATGTATACTTTGAGGAGCAGAGCAAGCCTATAATACTTAATGAATACTTTGTATCAGTGTTTATTGAGGAAGAGAAAGCTGACTATCGGTAAAAAACAAAAGTGGTAGCGGTAATGGATGGGGTGAAAACATTATGAAGGATGTACTGGGAAGACTGGCTTTCCTTCGGATGGTTAGGTTGCTTAGACTGGATAGCTTGTATTCCAGTTTGTTAAAGGAATGACAATGAAAATAATGGAAGAGTTTGCCATAATCTTCCAATCTTCCCCAGATACAAATGGAGAGTGTCAAATGTGACAACCGTATTCAGGAAAGGGTGCAAGGACATTCCTAGTAACTACAGGTTGGTTTGTTTAACATCTATGAGAACAATAATCAGGTGAAGAAAAATCAACAGGCACTTGGAAAGGTTTGTGTTCATTAAGGAGAACCAGCATGGATTTGTAAAATACCTGATTAATTTAGTTTTTCAGTGAAGAGAAAGCAGTGATTTTTATCTGTATGGATTTTAAGGACATATTTGACAAAGTACTACATAAAGGCTGGCTAACACAATTGAAACTCATGGCATAGCTTGAATAAAGAAAATGGTTTTAAGAACAGTAGACGGTCAGTTGTGTAAATGTTTTTCAGACAGGAAGGTGGTAGACAGTGGTATACAAGGGGCAGTGCTGGGAACACAGCTTTTTTGTTACATATGAATGTCTTGAATATTGGAATACTGATTAAAATTTAAAGAATTTCCCAAGATTGCCAATATTCCAGACATGTATTGCCTCAATGCAAATAACCCCCTCCCCCTCTCATGCCAGGTTATCTGCCTTTCATTCTTAAAGTTGCTACTTTTTGTTAGTTTCTTTTACTCTAACATGATCTCCCTCCTTTCAGTTCCGACGAAAGGTCTATGACTCAAAACGTTAACTCTGTTTCTTTCCTGATAGATGTTAGCAGACTGGCTGAGTTTTTCCAGCGTCTTCTGTTCTTGTTTCTGATTCCAGCAAGCACAGTATTTTACTTGTTTTAACAGTTATCACTAGCTTGATACACAAAGTGTTTTCTCTTGGGACTGGCACAGTTGTAAACGGTTTTAATCTGGTGAATTCCTGAGCATTCATTGAATGATTTTCACCCAAGAGGCCCAAAAACCACACTCTAAACTTGGTCTGCCCATTGCACTTCTGCTAAACTGATCACTTTACTGAGTTCTTTAACTGACTAGCCAGTCAACTGGTGTCCTAATAGGCTTGTAACATTTTCTGCTCAGGGCTGAAAATCTCTGTCTTCACTCTCTGACACACACTGAACGCTCTGTCTTTTTTCTGTCCCTGGACCACTATTGCAAGTCAACAGTGAAGTTTATTCTACTTGGTGTTTTTATTCCCACAATAGCTAAACTTTTAACTTATTTATTTAACTTCAGGGTTTGTAAAACCTCATTAAAATGTGTATGTACAAACACACCCATAAGACCAGATCTTTAGTCAGGAATAATCTAAAATCATATATATAAATTCCAGCATCCTTGGTTTGTATTTTGTTTACATTTGCAGTCTCTTTGAGATGTGATGCTTCAAACTGTGACTCTGTTTTGTAAATATTTCTGATTCTAGGGTACAAGTAAACTAGTACAGAAAGTTTCAGTGATCCAAAAATGACCTGCCGTTGTACTAATGGTGATGTCATTTTCCAAGCTAAAAAATAACATGATTCTTCTGAATAAACTTCAGTTATGCCAACAGATAGAAATAAACTTTTTCTTGGAATTGTGGTACTTGGTGAAAACACTTTGCCAATCTCCTACTTCCCCTCATTGGCTTGTAGAAAAGTAGAGACTCACTCGTCTCTACTTTTCTCTGCCTCCTGGGTGCCTCTTTCTCTTCAACCCCACGCCAACCACCACCACCAGTTCCTGCCCCCTAACCCCAGTTCTCCTCTACTTCAAATATTCCTTCCCTGTTTGAAATATGGATTGCCCCTTGTCTTAATTCCCAATCTGCCTCCCCATCAGGGATCAACGTATATGAATGAAAGTTGACCTCTTATTTAAATGTCATGAAAATGCATTTTTTTTGGAGTGAAAGAATTTGAGCAATGCAAAATGGAATAGCACAGGGAATATGGGGAAGTATGGTGGTCGCCCTGAATCAATTTTTTCACTTTGCGTTTAGCTTTACTCTGTCCTAAAATTAATTTGGCTGAAAAATGTGATTTTTTTTGGAAGTAACTTTATTTGAAAAAAAGAACCTCAGTCTCTTTTGGATTGCTGATGAAGACTTCAATTAGGCAGAAAATTGAATCTATGTGATGCTGGGAAATTCTATTGAGCTTTGCCTGCGAAGAATACAACACTACACTTTATCCATTGTTCAATCTCTGTTCCCTGCAGCAAATTACCAGTAGAATTTGGAGCTTCATTAGGCATGATTGCTGTGAACTGTGCTGAGTCTCCAGATGCCTTGTGTGAGGTAATCTGTGCATGAAGGGGATAAAGAGATGCAAGATTTTAAATGTCCTGTTAAAAAATCTTCAGAAATATATTGACTAATTTGTGCATTTTTGACAGTTGTGTTATAAGTTTTGTTGTACTGTATTTCATGATTAAGCACAAAGTTGTTTCCTGTTTTTAAAATAGTTTCATTTTTATTCCATTTTCCAGCAAGATGTTTTGTCTCTATATTTTTGAAGATTTGAATTTGTGAGATTTATGAAAATCTCACAAAATCTTTTTTAAAAAAGTGCTGCTTTATTCTTCAAAGGATAAAAGCTAACCTCTACTTTATGATTAAAGCAATTTTGCCAGTATATTGTTAAATTGTCGAATATAACACCAATTATCAACAACGGACGAGTTTGTTTTCAGTGAACTGATGAGTTTCAGAACTTCGCTCCTCCCCCACCCCCATGTTAATGTTGTGCAACTGTGAGGTGGTTTCGCTTCACAGGGAGAGAACACTTACCCTTAAAGTCTTGGTGGGAAAATATGCATAGGCTTTCTCAAATATTATCAACTCAAACCCCAGCATCGTTCCAATAGAATTGCCACTCCATTCCACTGAGATTTTCACAATTTGTGCAGATTTTGTTTTACAATTCTTCATTATTTAACCCAGCCATGCATTCAAATGTGCAATGTGTGCAGATAAACTTTAGGGGTGGAATTTTATGAGAAAAATTCTATGTCGTTTAAAAAGCATTTAGATAGTTACATGGATAAGATGGGTATAGAGGGATATGGGCCAAATACGGGCAATTGGGATTAGTTTAGGGGTTTAAAAAAAAAAGGGCGGCATGGACAAGTTGGGCCGAAGGGCCTGTTTCCATGCTGTAAACCTCTATGGCTCTATGACTCTAAGTGTTCAGCTAGCCTAGAAATGGGAGAGTTGCAGATCAGTTTTTTGGGTGATTTTTCACTCCCAATCTTGTGCATTTAGTGATGGGAAAATAGGCTAGACTGTTTCTAACTACTACAGACAGTGGACGGAGCTAAACTCACCAGCCAGCTTGATCAGGAAGCAGAGGGAGCTATTGCGCATATGCAGACCTCTGTGTCTGCACATGCGCAATTGCAACAGCAGAGGCCTGACTCAGAGAGAGCGAGATTGTCAGGTTGCTGCTGATGCAGCCAATTTCAACAGAGCTCCCCCCGCCCCCCGTTCACATTCAGAGTGGCAGCAGGCTCCACTCCCCCCCCACCCCCCCCCACCCCCCCATCGATTGCAAGCAGTGGACCCCTCCCCATACTGATCTCCAGCAGAGTGTATAGCAACCATCCCTCCCCGGCCTGATCCTGCTCCCTCCCAGTCTCTCCTGATCATGGAGAAAGTTGCAGAACAGGAAAACACTTTGAATGCAGTTCCTTGGCAAGGATTTTGCAAAAGATTTTAATGGTCCAGGCTGAAGTTGTTAAATGTATTATGAGAAACTAATTAGAAAGACAGGAGTGAGGAAAAACACATCAAAAGGAATAAAACATATCCCATCAGGAAAGACCAATTTTTTAGAAATGCCTTTTCCCATGAGCTTGCATTGTACTTCTGCAAAAAAAAAGTATCCTTGATCTTTTCTATTCAGTGTTCAAGTTTTACTCTATGGAAATTACATGATCATGCATAGTTATGTTTTTTTAAGCCCTAGCACTACGACCAGGAAGTTCTGAGTCACCCATGGCACGAAACCATTTTGTTTCACACAGGCCTAAGGGACCAAAATGTAAGATTTTGGTCAAGACATACAGTGGGAATATAAGGAAAATCTTTTTTTTACGTGATGAGTGGTAATAATCTGGAACTTGCTGCCATGAAGATGATGGAAACGGAGGCAACCAATGATTTGATGAGGAGAGAGAAATACCAGAAGTGAAAATGCTGGAAAATCTCAGCAGGTCTGGCAGCATCTGTAAGGAGAGAAAAGAGCTGATGTTTCGAGTCCAGATGACCCTTTGTCAAAGCTGGACTCGAAACATCAGCTCTTTTCTCTCCTTACAGATGCTGCCAGACCTGCTGAGATTTTCCAGCATTTTCTCTTTTGGATTTGACAAGGAGGTTGGCTAGGAATTTGCTGGGTTACAGGAATAGTGAGAGAGCATGGGACTGATTGGATTGCTCTATGGAGAGCAGGCACCGACTCCATTTTTGTTTTCTTACATATAAATATTGCTCCTGGATAAGCAGCGTTGGACAAGCAGTGTGGTGGGGATGGGTAATGGCATTGACGAAGAGGTAAGACTGTGTGAAGGTGTGTAGGTAAAGAAGAATTCTAGAAAAGGAGTAGAAGAAAGGGAAGAGGTGGTGAGAGGATCGAAGAAATGGCAGATGGGAGGTTAGTAGGAATGTGAGGAAACACAGTAAGAAGTCTCACAACACCAGGTTAAAGTCCAACAGGTTTATTTGGTAGCACAAGCCACTAGCTTTCGGAGTGCTGCTCCTTCATCAGGTAAGTGGGAATTCTGTTCACAAACGGCATATAAAGACACAAACTCAATTTACAAGATAATGGGTGGAATGCGAGTCTTTGCAGGTAATCAAGTCTTAAAGGTACAGACAATGTGAGTGGAGAGAGGGTTAAGCACAGGTTAAAGAGATGTGTATTGTCTCCAGACAGGATGGTTAATGAGATTTTGCAAGCCCAGACAAGTCGTGGGGGTTACAGAAAGTGTGACATGAACCCAAGATCCCGGTTGAGGCTGTCCTCATATGTGCGGAACTTGGCTATCAGTCTCTGCTCAGCGACTCTGCGTTGTCGTGTGTCGTGAAGGCCGCCTTGGAGAACGCTTACCCGAAGATCAGAGGCCGTATGCCTGTGACCGCTGAAGTGTTCCCCAACAGGAAGAGAACACTCTTGCCTGGTGATTGTCGAGCGGTGTTCATTCAAGTTCCGCACACATGAGAACGGCCTCAACTGGGATCTTGGGTTCATGTCACACTATCTGTAACCCCCACGACTTGCCTGGGCTTGCAAAACCTCACTAACCATCCTGTCTGGAGACAATACACATCTCTTTAACCTGTGCTTAACACTCTCTCCACTCACATTGTCTGTACCTTTAAGACTTGATTACCTGTAAAGACTCACATTCCAACCATTATCTTGTAACTTGAGTTTGTGTCTTTAGATGCCCTGTTTGTGAACAGAACTCCCACTTACTTGATGAAGGAGCAGCGCTCCGAAAGCTAGTGGCTTGTGCTACCAAATAAACCTGTTGGACTTTAACCTGGTGTTGTGAGACTTCTTACTGTGTTACCCCAGTCCAACGCCGGCAACTCATGAAGTTAGCCCTCTCTAAGGGAAAATGGTGCCAGAGAGGATGCTCTTCAGGATCCTGTTTCTCTGTTGGTAGTCACAGGAAAATTCTATCAGTGGAAGTTGATATTTGAGCTCTACTATCCATTTTGTTTATTCCATGTGCTGGCAAGCTTGCTTCTGTGAAGCAACTTCAGCTGCATAGCTTAAAAAGCATTTATAGAAAAGTACACCGCAATTTTACACAAACACCAGAATTGTAAGAGTGGTGAGAGGTCAAAATTACTTGATGTTTGGTTTGAAAGGAGTTGCTTTATTTAATTTTGTAGAATCTGGCTTTCAAAAACTCTCTTTAAAACTTCAGCAATTTGTAACAACCTAATTCCCTTAATATTGTCATAATTTTATATGTATACATATGCCTGCTACTATCTACTTGCAGTTTTGCTATGAGTAGTGGAATTTAGGACTGTTGAGTACAGAAGTATCGTTTTTCATCATGTGTTGACATCTTCAAATATTACATGACTGGTTGACGTTATCAAATGCTATCTGTATGAAGAGATTTTCTTTAGCCTATTTTATTTTTCTTTAACTTTCAACAAAGGGGAACATTAACAAAATAAATTGTAATTTTATTCCCTGTGGAAATAATTGAACACTGGCTGCATGCAACCTCTGGCATTCAACATCTGTATGCAATATGGTGTCACCCAGACTGCAAAAGTTACAAGCAGCCTGTAAGTATCTGGAATAAAAACCTGTTTGTTGGAACTGCTGCATGTGCCACTCTATCCAAATCCCCAGTAGTGCAGGGAGGGTGCACAGAGAGCATTTGATAGAGCTCAATGCCTCTGCCCCTCCTAAGGTTTTTATTTTTCTTTATGCTTTATATTCTTTTGTGCTGAGTGTGATCTGGCCATTCTGACGTTTGGCCAAAGGGAGTAAGACAAAAGCAACTTGAAGTGACTCCATGTCTAGCTGCCTTTTCCATTTGTATAGCAATTCACTACATGGGAGTTGCTGATCAAGGTTGTGTTGTGCTGACCCATGCTGCAGTTTATTGGCAGTTCAAACTACTTTGATGCCTGCAAACAGTCTGAGTAGCACTTAACCATTTTAAATAATTGTATTTATAAATATTGCATGAACATTGATTACAGCATTAAATGTTTGTTTTGAATACATTACTGAACCTCACCCTTAGAGAGGGCTAACTTCATGAAATTGAAATTGCATTCTGTGAAGTCCACCTTGTGGATATTTACATTTCACTAATTTTTAATTCCTTTATGCAGTGTGTATCTTATCCTGTGTTACATTGAATACTGCTGCATCATTCTGTTGGGTTGCCATTGTTTTTTGATCAGTCTAATCTGATTGGGAATTACTAAATTGAGAATGTCAGTAAAAGTCTCTATTTTAAAATTCAGTTCCTGTTTTCACTCCATTCATGTTTGCGTGTTATGTGGATGTGCACTCTGTCTCTGGAACAGCATGTGGCTGAGAAGAAGGCAATTGTTGTTGCTGCTGGTTTTGCTCTTGCTGCTGTTGGTGTTGCTGGTGAACCCCCTTTCCAAGCACTGACAACTAATAGACTATGTCATCGTCCAAGCAAACAACCTCAAAGATGTCCACATTATCCACGCCATGACCTGAGCCAATGACTGCTGGACTGACCACCAACTAATCTGCTCTGCCATCTCCATCACTCTGCCCCAAACCAGCAGAGGCAGAAAAAAACTCTGCCACAGGAGACTTGATGTCACTGGATTCAAAGACCCTGAGAAGAAAGACTTAGTCAGCGCCTCACAGCTAACCTGACGACCACTAATGAGCCAGAGCCACAGAGTGCCCACAGTGGCTGGTCAGCCTTAAAAGCCACCATAGTCAGCACCTGTGAGGAGACGTTAGGGCTCCCAACAGGAAACAAGACTGGTTCAACGAGAATGGCCAGGAGACCTAGAATTTCCTTGACTGCAATTCCTGAACTGGCAGCTCCACCAAAACAAGCCTGCAAACAACTGAAGGCTGAGGTGCAGCAAAGAATCCGCAACCTAAAGAACAGATGGTGGGTGGAAAGAGCGTAGGAGACTCAGTAGCTTGAGGACAACCAAGACGTGGGTGGCTTCAGTGCAATTAAAACCATCTATGGTCCGAGTACCCACCACACAG
Source organism: Mustelus asterias (assembly GCF_964213995.1). Taxonomy (NCBI): domain Eukaryota; kingdom Metazoa; phylum Chordata; class Chondrichthyes; order Carcharhiniformes; family Triakidae; genus Mustelus; species Mustelus asterias. The sequence continues at coordinate 69,862,672 of NC_135806.1, forward strand.
AGTCAAAACTGTCTCTGGAGCAGCATGTTCAAAGGAGGTGATATCCAGCATAGGGTTTTCAGGCGCTTATCAAAGATAGAGAGGTAGCCAATGCCTGCGGGAGAATGCATTTTGAGGACCTCCTCAACAAAGATGCAGATTTTGATGCAAGTGCCCTTGACACTAACCTGCAACATGCTACCCACCACCATCTCAGTGCAACACCAGCTCGCTGTGAGGTTGAAAAAGCCATCCAACAATTGAAAAACAACAAGGCCTCTGGCGCAGATGGAATTCCTTCTAAATATTGAAATGCAGTGGAGAGGCATTCTTGACAAGAATCCACAACCTCATCACCCTTGTCTAGAAGGAAAAGAGCATGCCAGGAGATCTCAGATACGCCTTATTTGTGACCATCTTCAAGAAAGAAGGCAGGTCCGATTGCAGAAATTGGAGGGATTTCCTTACGCTCTGCCATGGGAAAGATCATCGTGAGAATCCTTTTCAACTGCCTCCTACCAATGGCTGAAGAGTTCCTCCCTGAGTCTTAGTTTGCCTTCCGCCCATAAAGAGGCACAATGGATATGATCTTCAGCGCACAAGAAATCCAGGAAAAGCACAGGGAGTTGCATCAACCTCTGTACATGGCTTCTTCAATCTCACAAAGGACTTGAACTCTGTCAACCATGAGGGATTGTGGAACATCCTCCTCAAATTCGGCTGCCCAAAGAAATTTGGCACACTTCTCCGCCTGCACCATGATGACATGCAAGCCGTGATCCTCACCAACAGAAGCACCACAGATCCAATATGTGTGTAAACTGGGGTCAGTCAGAGCTACGTCATCGTATCAACACTTCTTCCTCGCAGCAACACTCCGCCTCCATCTCCTTGAAGCTCCCCGATGGAGTGGAGCTAATCTACTGGACTAGGGGAAACTATTCAACCTCTGATATCTCCAGGCCAGAACCAAGGCTATCTCAACTTCTTTCATTGAGCTGCAGTATGCAGACGATGCCTGTGTGCACACACTCAAGAGGCTGAGCTACAAACCATCGTTGACGCATTCACTGAGGCATATGAGAGGATGGGCCTCAGACGAAACATCTGGAAAACAAAGATTCTCTACCAGCCTGCTCCTGCTACACAAAACTGCCCCCAACCATCAAAGTCCATAGTGAGCTCCTGGAAAATGTGGCTAATTTCCCACAGCTCGGGAGCCTCCTCTCAGAACAAGCAGACATTAACGATAAATCCAGCATCGACTCCAATGTGCCAGTGCAGCCTTCGGATGCCTGAGGAATAGAGTGTTCAAAGCCCGAGATCTGTTCAGTATTTGAAGGATCTCTGGCTTGTCAATTTCACCAGAGCAATGAATTATCCTGTTGGGATGTTGAGACTTGAGTGACTTCCTTTGCCAGCATATCTTGAACCTCCTGATGGCTGTAGGGAAAGCATCCCTTACACCACTGGCTCACAGCTATCAAAGCACACCCATTGACACAGGATCTCAAAAATAAAACCCCACGCACTTGTCTGAAATTCCATAATCCCTGTAGGAACACACTCCACACCTTAGAAACCAATGACAGCCCCACATCTAAATGACGTACTTCCTGGTTGACTGTACTGTACTCATCACCAACCACCACTGACCTGAGAATTGAGTCACACGTTTCAACTTGCCACAGAAAATATGGCCACTTGTTCCAGAAGTGGAACATGAGAAGCCACTTGAATTGTGACTCGGGCAATCCAAGTAAGGCATCACCCACATACTTCTGCTTGAGAGATCCATTCCTCATACTTCTGCCTGAGAGATCCATCTCTGGTGATATCTCAACCATTCACAGTGCTTCAACTTAATAGATTGTTAACTTCGACATAGAACTATAGCTGCTCTCCCCATCATATGAATTTTAAAAAGCCCTATTATGCTCTTACCTTGCTGACTCTATTCAGGAAATTTATGCGTTGGCTTTTAAAGCTGAACACTGGGTCAAATTAACAAATAATTGCCTTTTTGATATATTCAAATAAGAGACCTGATATCCCCATGAGCATCTGTTGTTTAAAGGTGTGAATGAGTTGGATCATATAGTATTTTAATATAATTGGTAATTCAGATTTTTTGGGGAGAAAAGAATGATAAAGTTACATTTGATTTGATTTATTATTGTCACATGGATTAACATACAGTGAAAATTATTGTTTCTTGCACGCGATTCAGACAAAACGTACCGTTCATAGAGAAGGAAATAAGAGTGCAGAATGTAGTGTTACAGCCATAGCGAGGGTGCAGACTGTTCTCTGGTGTTCATGCTGGTGAAGTGTACCAGGATTTAGCAATTTAAACATAGCACATTGGCATATGGATGTCGGTTTCCCATTGTTTAAACTGAAAAACAGAGAGAGAGTTTACAAAGGCCAGTTAACATATGCTTCAAGAGGAAACAAAGGTGATCATATGAAACACTGAATGCTGCATCTCAGCACTTTCATAAGGTCTTTTAACTTGCAAAAGCACGTTGAGTTTAGAGAAAGTTGGGTCTGATGCACAATAATATGGTGTACAACAGTGGGCGGCATGGTGGCACAGTGGTTAGCACTGCTGCCTCCAAGGACCTGGGTTCAATTCTCGACTTGGGTCACTGTTTGTGTGGAGTTTGCATGTTCTCCTTGTGTCTGCGTGGGTTTTCTCTGGGTGCTCCAATTTCCTCCCACAGTCCGAAAGACATGCTGGTTAGGTGCATTGGCCATGCTAAATTCTCTTTCAGTGTAGCCGAACAGGCGCCGGAGTGTGACAACTCGGGGATTTTCACAGTAGCTTCGTTACAGTGTTAACTTAAGCCTACTTGTGACACAAATAAATTAACTTAAACTTAAAATGGAAATGGTATTGGTTGATATTACTCCATATGGCAAAATATAAAACGGTTCGGAGTAAAACGGCAGCATGTTTGAAATGTGGTTCCAATCTGTTCATAACAGTGATAATCTCTTAAAATTTCTAACTGTAGCTTTATTCTAATTGGTGTGGAAAGAGGAACTCTAGCAAATGGATGGATCAGCTGAAGGTCATTTATGGTCCATTTCTGTTACGGTGTCTGGTTGTGTAGCTCTATAAATACCAACAGGAAGAAAAAGAAACCACCCATTTGATTGAAGAGTGGAGTGTAGACATCTGGCTTTTCAGATGTAATGATAAGTTGTAAGGAGGAATTTCCTGTTACAAGAACATCCTGTGTACGGGTAATTCAGCTAAAACTGGAGGACAATGTATAATGAGATGCTTATACCTGCAGGGTATATGTGTAGTATAGCAGATACCTTAATTATTTGGTCTAAACAAGCAACACATGTTGTAGCAATAAAAGAAGCTTCCATTAAAGATCTGTGTTCAACTTCCACATCAGCCTTCAGCTTTGTTTGTTTCGTCAAAAAGGCGATAATACAACAATGCATACATGGGAACAGCACCACTTCCTAGTTCCATTTCAGTTCACACACCACCCTGGCTTGGCAATATAGTGCAGTTTCTTCATTGTCACTGGAACTCGTGACTTAATAGTACTGTGGAAGTACCATAACCACATGCAGTAGTTCAAGAAGGCAGGTTACCCCCATCTTATGAGGAGTTCTTGGGAATGGATAATAAATGCTGGGCTTGTCAATGAAGATCACCTCAGTGAAAATATGTATTTTTTAAAATCTAGAGCCCTCTTTTGTAGACTGCACATGACCTGTGTCACTCCTGCCACTAGGTGAATTTGCGTTCTGTTGTAGTACATTCCCGTATCATGTTGACGAGATGCAAATAATTTATTTGGCCTCTGAAAGATTATACTTTGACTTGTACCTCAATTGGTGCTGATATCTAAAGACATTTTTGTATTGGTAATAGTTTTTGCATGGGATCCAAAAAGTGGGTGAAACCTCGCTTTATTAACTCAGACCTTGTCTACTAGGTTCTAAATTAAAATGGTGCCAGCATAACAAAGCTTTCGTCAGAGCTTCATCTTTGTGCTGAGAATGCAAATGCACCTGAGCACACTAAATTTCAGTTGCTATTAGTCTTGACTACAATTCTACTTTGTTTAAGACACACAAATAGGTTGACTTGCATTTATTGATTGAGATGTGAAGTGTTATGACACTTTTTTTTGCAAAGTAAGCATAAGTTGAACTTTGCTGGAGTGGAACTTCGGAGGATCTAACTTTGGCTTGCATGGAATTTGAATTCCTGTATTTGCATTTATTACCTGTACCTATCAAATTTGTATTGCCTCTAGAATGATTTCCATAATAGTCAGTAGAAATTCTGGATGATGTGCCAGCACAATTTGGAATCAAACATGGATTTGGTGGTTTCTGCCCTTCATTTTTCTTCTTAATGTGTCCTTACAGTTTAGAAACCAACTTTGCCACAGTTGCTGGGCCATGTTGGGAATTTATTTTTTATTCCTGAGTAGTTTGGTGGAAACAACAGTGCTGAAAGGCGCTCACTTCATACTTCAAAAGCTGCCAATAATGATCTAGTGACTTCTGTGGTGTGTAATTCCTCTTTCTTGCTGTTAATTTGATTCTAGTACTAACTGTATAGGGTCATCAAGCACATTAAGCAGCCAATTACAATGCAGAATTATCACCAGTAGCAAACCAGAAAATAAAATGGCCACTTTTCTTCGTCAATTTAAAACTCTCTTCTGGAGAACAAAATAAAGCTTTGCACTTATGCAAGTAATTAAGGTAGAAGATGAAATATTATAACTTTAATTTATTTTATTTTCTACTGACCTATAGGATCAAAATGGAGAAATTTTGCATCCTACAAATATAATATTTACTTTTTGAGGATAGAGAAGTTGTTCAGCTGTAATTATGAACTTAGTACTTAAAACCCAGCCTCTCCCCATTCAATAATGCATATCGTTTTCACATAGAATCATGGAATCACTACAGTACAGAAGGAGGCCAATCGGCCCATCAAGCCTGCACCAAATGTACTTCCCCTAATACTAAGGGTCAATTTAGCATAGCCAATCAATCTAACCCCCACATCTTTGGACTGTGGGAGGGAACCGGAGCACCCGGAGGAAACCCACACAGACACGAGGAGAATGTGCAAACTCCACACAGATAGTGACCCGAGGCCGGAATTGAGCCCGGGTGAAGCTGTGAAGCCTCAGTGCTAACCACTGTGCCACCCATGCTCTTATAGCAGAGCTAATAGTGTAAACATGGAATTTTATGTCAATCTAAGTGATTTCAAAAGTTTTCTGTCTGCATGGATTTCACAGTGCACCCTGTGGAGAAGTAGGGGATTACTGATAGCAATTTCTGGATTATGTACTTGTGGAAGCCATATTATGCTGTCAGTTTCATAGTTTGCAATAATCACAAAGGTTGACAGTTTTGATGTAATTGCAACTGAAAGATTTGGACCATTATCTTAAGATATTTCCTCCCCCTTCCCTTTCTACATCTTTTTCGTGAGATAGGTGGCTATCCCTTTGCAGCTGTTGCAATCCATTATAAGAGCAATGAACTTTGGATGCTGGAAATCTAATAACAAAGTGCTGGAATTACTCAGCAGGTCTGTTAACATCTGTGGAGAGAAAGAGAAATGGAAATTTTGTAAGGACGAGTGAAAGGTGGAGAGGTTTAAGGAGATGTTTCAGATAATTCTGATTATAACTGAGCCAGGATGATTTAAATGGAGTTTTTTTTTCATATGATGTGCGACCCTTGACATCAAAAAGTACAGTTTGAAAATTGCTTAATGAAACTATAGTATAAGTACAATTGCAATTTTCTATTTTTCTCTGGCTATTCTCTTGTTTTGAAAATATCAACATTTTTTGGAGCTCTTATTGCTTTGCATTTCCAATTCTGGCCCTTCTGAATGCCTCCTGGGCCATGTTCTAGCGCCTTGCTCTTTGACCTGCTTTATCTAATCTTGTATTCCTGAAGATTACTGTCTCCCTACAAGCATTGTAAATATTTATTTTACCTAATAGTCCATTTAAATCTTACTATTGATATCAACCTTTTGCACATTTTATTTACTTGTAATTGGCTGTATATCTTGGATAATCATTTATTCTTGACAGATTTGCTTTTGAACAGTACCTTCCAGTATCTTCCCAGGTTCAAACCAATACCCCAAAAAGCATGCCAGTGTTTGGTTACTTGCCTTTGCTGTTCCTAAATTAGTTTGCAACCTACCAGTATAGTCATTATTACATAGTGGTTCATCTGATCGATTCCATAAAAAGTAAGTGGGCTATTCATGAGCTAAATGTAGAAAAGAGTCACTTCTCTTCCCTCCCTTGTTTGAGAAGCAGTCATGCAATACATTGAAGATTGTACAAGCATTTCCAGTTTCTGTTAAGTTGCTTCCAGCACTCAATCATTCCTCTTATTTTGCTTTGTAGCAAACCCCAAGTGTCATCCTCATCTTGTTCATATGGAGTGGGAACTGATATGAGACTCAATCAGTTTTGTTTTTATTCTTTGATTTTATTTCCAGATTTATGAAAATTTAATACTATGCTTTTTCTTGTGATGCTATTTTGACTGCTTAACCCCTCATATGTCTTACACATGCCATGCCATTTTGATTTCTTGGGCATTAATAGCAGTTGCTGCCAATTCTCTAATTTCACTATTAATATTGATGCTTCTAGCATTAATGAATGTATTTGTAAGGACATTAGCTATGCTTCGCTATTTGCTGTAAGTTAATTAGAAGTTGTATTGCTGCAAAATAAGCTGATTCATAAAGGTAAGCTTTAGTGCTGCAGATGAGTCACTGGAAGCTTTTAAAGATTGATCCTGCATTCGTCAATTTTTTGAAAGCTTCCATTGTGTCATAAAGATTAAAATAGACAGTGGCCTAAATATTCCGATCCTGTCCGCTGCAGGAATAGTCGCGGGCAGAACAGAGAATTTGACGGACAAGCTAAAGATCTGTTTGACCTGGGGTAGGAATTTCCAGTCCTGGGGTGAGCGGGATCGGAAAATCCCAAGCAGTATTTCCCTCCCCAACTCTAATTTTCTTTGCCTGTAGATAATGTTTGGGTCACAATAATATATATTTTTCTTTTTCTCTGCCTTATACATTACAGTGATGAAATCTTTTCAGTTGCTGAATTACCAAATGTTGCCACTTTTAAAAAATGCTTTCAGAAAAGATTTGACAGAGGATGTTTACAAGGGGCAAAAAAAGTCAGAAAACTCATTGATTTGCCCATGATGCCCATAATTAGGAAATTTGACTCAAATGTTTTGTCACTTAGTTTGCTTATTTTGTCAAACCTTTTTGTTCTGTACACAGTTTATTTTATCTTACAGAATGTCTCCACTTCACTTTTTACTCTAAATTTTATTTTATTCAGTTATTTTTGGCTTTCCCTAGCTGATTGAAGGGCAGGTTTCAAAGTTTGCTGCACTGGACTTGTGTTTTTGCCTGCAGCAGCGCTGTGTCATCTGTTCCTTGCTGTTCCATTGTCAGTTGAATCAATGCCACTTTGCGTGAATCTGTTGAACAGAAAAGATGGATTTGTCTTGAAAATGTATGTTAGGTTATGTGAAAGCAGCAGGAAATCGCACCCAAAACCAGGTGATGTACCGCTGAGGAGTTAACATATCACAGCTGAAATGCTGTCCATCAAATTATGCCTGCTAACTGAAGGAAACTTTTAAGACCTGCAGGTAGTGAAATAATAACAATTCTATCAATTGTATAGAGCATAAACATGTTTTCCATGTTGGAATTTTTGAATTTTTATTTCCGATTTATAGTTGGTGTATACATTCACAAATGTTAGCTGTTAATTGGAAGCATTCTTAACAGTGTAGAGCAGCAGAGACATTTAATTACAATATTTTTTTTCTGGATGTGCACTCAGTGTGCAGCAGATTGGTTAGATGCAGGTTTACATCCATGGTGCCTCATATAATGTATTCCTAATCTCCAGCAGGAAGGCCCTCAACTGAATTGAGCAATTGTGTTGGCATTTATTTCCACAATTAAATTAAATGGAAAGGCTATTGTGAAAAAGAAAGCTGATGTTCGATCACTTGAATAGTTTTAATGAAAATGACTGCATAGAAAAAATAAAATAAGGTAAGATAGATTAGGGATGGTAACTGGAGAGAAGGTTCAAAAGGAGTACAAATTCAGTCAAAATATTTAGAAATAGAAGAATGTAATAGAAAAGGGGCATATCGTGCGTTTGTATGATTTGTATTTGTTTCTGAAAATGGTGAACTGAAGTATGTTGAGCTCTTGACTTGGAATGGAAAGGTACATATTAGGGAAAAGTTGGATGGATACTGCAGGGTCAGTTGGAACTCTGTTAGCAGTCCTTAAAGGAGTACATGACACGGGACAAAATAAGATGGGAACTTAAAAACAAAATATGAGGGTACACAGTAAAACACCATGAAAAAACAATTTTCTCACCCAAATACCGGAACTAAAGGTCACTAACTTGAGGAATAGACACTTGATAGACCAGTGGATGTAGATGTCCTGGATTCATTTAAGAAATATTTAGTTGCTACAATGGAGTGATGTAGAATCTCAAAGTGATTAAGTTAAGATGAGCCAATAGTCATTGCACATAAATTTTACCATTTTACTTTTGTTCACTCTTTTGTATGTAACCCCAAATCACCAACAATTCCCATGAAAGAAATTAAATTATTGTAAGTAGTTCTGTTTTATATAACTTACCACCTCAGTCAGATTTCCAGCTGTGAGACAGATAAAACTATGTACCATTGAAGAGAATCTTGTTTTTGTTCTGAAGTGAAGTGTGCCGGTGGAATGGATGCTGTCATGGAAATGTGAATCAGAATCGATAGGCAGGGTGGAACGGGAAAGGCTGGTTATGAGGGTTCAAAATACACGGACATGCTGGATGAATTTGTCCTCAAAGCCCCCAAGAAGCCTGGAAAAATTCAATCATAGGAGCAACCAATGAGACAATTACCCTTCCACCTACATGAGAGAGAGAATCCGTGAGGAGCTTCTCCTCCAAAGATAGCTTCTGTCTCGTATGCTCGTTGCTTCAGCTCTTCCTCCTCCTCCTCCAAAGATAGAATCCATGTATGGAGGAGCAGCAAGGGTGGATGGAGGGAACTTTTTTTTTGTACTTTACTCCTAATCAGAAAAGCCAGTTAGGTCCAATCAGAGTCCCCACACGAGGACAAACCAGATCCAAGCTGACAAGACAGGATATACATCCCATCTTGGGCTTGATCAAACAAGATCCAATCTTACAGGATAAGCCATTACACCCCCTCCCGGGCTTGATCTGAGCTTCATCTTAGCTAAAAGGCCGAGATGGCATTGAAAAATTGCATCAGGTAAAGCCTCGGTTTAACCTCATTGGCTACCCTGATCACTTGCTCTTTCTATCCAGCACAGGAAAAACCATGATTGCAGGCTTCAGCACACCCCAAGTGCAATGGGATAGCCATGTCCCCTGCCTGATCATGGTTTCACCCCTGCCAAAGGGAACCTGTGACTGGACATGAGGGAGCAGTAATACTAGCCAAGTCCCACTTTGGTCAAGCAGGGGCTGCACTGTCACCAATCACTTCAACCAGCTGCTAGACAGAAGAGGAAGGAGGAGATGGCTGGAAACCCAGTATTGGTGTGTGGAGTACAGATCATATGCGGTTACATTTTCACTGTGTCACATGAGTTCCATCCATTTTTTTTCTACTTCCAAATCTACCTTGACTCTATCAGCTTCAGTTCTGATTTAATGCATTAGGTGGTCTGTGTAAGTTGCACACAGGATGACGGGGCCAAAAGTGCAGCACTCGGGTCCAGTATTTTTGATTTGATTTATTATTGTCACATGTATTGGTATGCAGTGAAAAGTATTGTTTCTTGCCCACAATACATCAAAGAATACCATTCATAGAGTACATAGGGGAGAAGGAAAGGTGCAGAATGTAGTCTTACAGTCATAGCTAGGGTGTAGAGAAAGATCAACTTAATATAAGGTAGGTCCATTCAAAGGTCTGCTGGGAAGAAGCTGTTTCTGAGTCGGTTGGTACGTGATCTCTGACAGAAAAAAACACTTGTCAAGAAACACATTCCAGGTAACATCCATCAATAAACAAACTTTAGATGAGTGGAGTTGGGATCATCCTTTCCCAAATAGAGGTAAATCCCTGTTGACAGAATGTGAACTTTCCATTTTGCACACCAACTATTCACATGGCTTGTTAAATTGATCTGGGCCTAAATTTGTAGGCATTCATGAGATGTAGGCATCGCTGGCTGGGCCAGCATTTATTGCCCATTCCTAATTGCACTTGAACTGAATGGCCGAGGGCATTTTCTTGCTGACTGATGTCAGGCTAATTTACCTTCGCTGGCCTCTCACTCCTTCCTTCCTTGAATAGCAGTGTTACATTTGCTGACTTCCAATCCACCATCACTGTTCTCAAACCTGGTACGTGAATCACAAAATGTTAGTACAAAGGTAGAGCAAGTGATTCGGAAAGCAAATATTGGTGTTTCTTGCAAGGGGAATGGAATATAGAAGTAGGAAAGTTGAACTGTAACTGTACAGGTCATTGGTGAGACCAGCTTTGGTCATCTTATTTGAAAAAAAGCTACAATTACCTTAGAAGCCGTACAGAGATGTCTCACTTGACTTATTCCTGGGATGAAGGGCTTATCCTGTGAAGAAAGGTCAAACAGGTTGGGCATTTATCCATTGGAGTTAAGAATGAGAGATGATCTTTATTGACAGGGTGGATACTGAGAGGATGTTTCCTCTAGTGGGGGCGACAGTTTAAGAATAAGAGCTCTCCCTTTTAAGGTTGAGATGAGGAGAATGTTTTTCTCTGAGGTCATTAGTATGTGATATTCTCTTCGCTAGAGAGCAGTGAAGGCTGGGTCATTGAACATTTTCAAGAAGAGTTTGACAGGTATTTGATAGACAAAAAAGAGACAAAAGAGTCTAGGGTTAATGGGGTGGCGGGGGACACACACAAGAAAGTGGAGTTGTGACAACAACCAGGTCAACCATGATCTTATTGAATGGTGGAGCAGACTCTAAGGGCCAAATAGCCTACTCCTCCTAAGTCCTGTGTTCCAAAATTAGGGAATTTTAGAAAATCATTATTAGCACATCCACTATCTCTGTAGCTACCTCTTCTGGAACCCTAGGATATATGTCATCGGGTCCTGGGGGTTTGTCAGATTTTAGTCCCCTAAGTTACTCCAATATTTTTCCTTTGCTGATATTCATTACCTTCATTCTTATCAACTCTTTGGTTACTTTCTATTTCTGGAATGTAATTCATGTCTTCTATGATGAAGACAGATACAAAACATTTGTAAGAATATAAGAATTAGGAGCAGAAGTAGGTCATTTGGCCCCTCGAGCCTGCTCTGCCATTCAATAAGATCGTGGCTGATCTTTTCGTGGACTCAGCTCCACTTACCCGCCCGTTCACCTTAATTCCTTTACTGTTCAAAAATCTATCTATCTTTGCCTTAAAAACATTCAACGAGGTAGTTTCAATTGCTTCACTGGGAAGGGAATTCCATAGATTCACAACCCTTTAGGTGAAGAAGTTCTTCCTCAGCTCAGTTCTAAATCTGCCCTTATTTTGAGGCTATGTTCTGGTTTCACTCGCCAGTGGGAACAACATTCCTGCTTCTATCTTATCTCTTCCCTTCATAAGCTTACATCTTTTCTATAAGATCCCCCCTATTCTTCTAAATTCCAGTGAGTATAGTCCCAGACTACTCAGTCTCTCCTCATAAACCAACCCTCTCAACTTCAGAATCAACCTAGTGGATCTCCTCTGCACCCTCTCCAGTGCCAGTATATTCTTTCTCAAGTAAGGAGACCAAAACTGTACACAGTACTCCAGGTGTGGCCTCACCAGCACCTTGTACAGCTGCAACATAACAAAGAACAATACAGCACAGGAACAGGCCCTCCAAGCCCGCGCCGCTCCCCGGTCCAGGATTGAATCCTGAATCCAGGATCCCCACCCAATTTTCCAGCCTATCTACATACCAATATCCTATCCACCGAGCTGTCCCTCACAGCTACGATGCTTTGTTCATTACAACCTATTAACTCACCCCCACCCCCCCATTCCAGACCATGTGATCTCCAGGGAGAGGCGAAAACCCAGAGTGAAAACCCCAGGGCCAATATGGGGAAAAAGAAAATCTGGGAAATTCCTCTCCGACCCCCTGAGGCGATCGAAACGAGTCCAGGAGATCACAATGGCCCTGATCGGAAAATGCTTCCCAACCCTAGTCATTTCCACTTCCACGAACACCATATGAATTCCCTGCCCCCGAGACAGGTTCCCAACTATCCGCAGTCTCGCTCTGTACTGGCACCAGCAAGATGATCATAGAATGAAGCCATGAAACGAGAAACAAGGAACAATTAGCCCGCGCCGCTCCCTGGTCCAAACTAGACCACTCTTTTGTATCCCTCCATTCCCACTCCGTTCATATAGCTGTCTAGATAAGTCTTAAATGTTCCCAGTGTGTCCGCCTCCACCACCTTGCCCGGCAACACATTCCAGGCCCCCACGACCCTCTGTGTGAAATATGTCCTTCTGATATCTGTGTTAAACCTCCCCCCCCTCACCTTGAACCTATGACCCCTCGTGAACGTCACCACCGACCCGGGGAAAAGCTTCCCACCGTTCACCCTATCTATGCCTTTCATAATTTTATACACCTCTATTAAGTCTCCCCTCATCCTCCGTCTTTCCAAGGAGAACAACCCCAGTTTCCCCAATCTCTCCTCATAACCAAGCCCCTCCATACCAGGCAACATCCTGGTAAACCTCCTCTGTACTCTCTCCAAAGCCTCCACGTCCTTCTGGTAGTGTGGCGACCAGAACTGGACGCAGTATTCCAAATGCGGCCGAACCAACGTTCTATACATCTGCAACATCAGACCCCAACTTTTATACTCTATGCCCCGTCCTATAAAGGCAAGCATGCCATATGCCTTCTTCACCACCTTCTCCACCTGTGACGTCACCTTCAAAGATCTGTGGACTTGCACACCCAGGTCCCTCTGCGTCTCTACACCCTTTATGGTTCTTCCATTTATCGTGTAGCTCCTCCCTACATTATTCCCACCAAAATGCATCACTTCGCATTTATCAGGATTGAACTCCATCTGCCATTTCCTTGCCCAAATTTCCAGCCTATCTATATCCTTCTGTAGCCTCTGACAATGTTCCTCACTATCTGCAAGTCCTGCCAGTTTTGTGTCGTCCGCAAACTTACTGATCACCCCAGTTACTCCTTCTTCCAGATCATTTATATAAATCACAAACAGCAGAGGTCCCAATACAGAGCCCTGCGGTACACCACTAGTCACAGGCCTCCAGCCGGAAAAAGACCCTTCCACTACCACCCTCTGTCTTCTATGACCAAGCCAGTTCTCCACCCATCTAGCCACCTCCCCCTTTATCCCATGGGATCCAACCTTTTTCACTAGCCTACCATGAGGGACTTTGTCAAACGCTTTACTAAAGTCCATATAGACAACATCCACGGCCCTTCCTTCGTCAACCATATTGGTCACTTCTTCAAAAAACACCACCAGGTTAGTGAGGCATGACCTCCCTCTCACAAAACCATGTTGACTATCGTTAATGAGTTTATTCCTTTCTAAATGCGCATACATCCTATCTTTAAGAATCTTCTCCAACAACTTCCCCACCACGGACGTCAAGCTCACCGGCCTATAATTACCCGGGTTATCCTTCCTACCCTTCGCTGTTTTTATACTCCATCCTTCTAGCAATGAAGAACAAAATTCCATTTGCCTTCTTAATTACTTGCTGCACCTGCAAACCAACTTTTTGTGATTCATGCACAAGGACACCCAGGTCCCTCTGCACAGCAGCATGCTGCAATTTTTTACCATTTAAATAATAATCCATTTTTCTGTTATTCTGACCAAAATGGATGACTTCATATTTACCAACATTGTATTCCATCTGCCAGACCCTCGCCCACTCACTTAGACTATATCCTGTTGCAGACTTTGTGTCCTCTGCACACTTTGCTCTACCACTCATCTTCGTGTCATCTGCGAACTTTGACACACTACACTTGGTCCCCAACTCCAAATCATCGATGTAAATTGTAAACAATTGCGGTCCCAACACTGATCCCTGAGGCACACCACTAGTCACTGATCGCCAACCAGAAAAACACCCATCTATCCCCACTCTTTGCTTTCTGTTCGTTAACCAATCCTCTATCCATGCTAATACATTACCCGTAATGCCGTGCACCTTTGTCTTATGCAGCATCCTTTTGTGCGGCACCTTATCAAATGCCTTTTGGCAATCCAGATACACCACATCCACCAGTTCTCCGTTGTCCACCACGCTCATAATGTCCTCAAAAGAATTCCACAAAATTAGTTAAACATGACCTGCCTTTCCTGCACATGCGTGGCCTTCCCAATGGGACAATTTCTATCCAGATGTTTTGCTATTTCTTCCTTAATAATAGATTCAAGCATTTTCCCCACTACAGAATATAAGCTAACCGACCTATAGTTACTCACCTTTTGTCTGCCTCCTTTTTTAAACAGTGGCGTCACATTTCCTGTTTTCCAATCTGCGGGAACCACCCCAGAGTCCAGTGAATTTTGGTAAATTACCAAGAGTGCATTTGCTACGTCCCCCGCCATCTCTTTTTAGTACCCTGGGATGCATTCCACCAGGGCCACGCGACTTCTCCTCTACCTTTTGCCTAATTAGCTTTCCTAACACTGCTTCTTTAATGATAATGATCGTTTCTGGGTCCTCACCTGCCATAGCCTTCCTTTCATCAATTTTTTACATATTATTTGTGTCTTCCACTGTGAAGAGCGACACAAAATGCCTGTTCAATGCCTCGGCCATTTCCTCATTTCCCATTATTAAATCCCCCTTCTCATCCTCTGAAGGACCAATGTTTACTTTGGCCACTCTTTTTCTTCTTATATATTTGTAGAAACTTTTGCTATCTGTTTTTATATTCTGAGTTAGTTTATTCTCGTAATCTATCTTTCTTTTCTTTATAGCTTTTTTTCATGGCTTTCTGTTGATCTTTAAAAACTTCCCAATCCTCTAGTTTCCCATTAATCTTTGCCACTTTGTAAGAATTTTCTTTCAATTTGATGCAATCTTTTATTTCCTTAGATATCCATAGCTGATTATCCCTTTTCTACAGTCCTTCCTTAGCACTGGTATATACTTTTGCATGAGCAATGTAAAAAATCACTTTGAAAGTCCTCCACTGTTCCTCAATTCTCCCACCATAAAGTTTTTGCTCCCAGTCTACCTTAGCCAACTCCTCCTTCAACCCATTGTAGTCTCCTCTGTTAAAGCACAAGACACTGATATTGGATTTTAACTTCTCACGCTCCTTCTGTATTTTAAATTCAACCATACTGTGATTGCTCCTTCCAAGAGGATCCCTAACTGTGAGATCATTAATTATTCCTATCTCATTACACTGGACCAGATCTAGGACATGTAGATTAAAATCCCACGTGATAATTGCTGGACCATTTTTACATGCATCAGTTATTTATTTGTTTATTGCTCACCCCACTGTGATATTATTTGGTGGTCTATAGACTATGCCTATCAGTGACTTTTTCTTCTTTCTATTTCTAATTTCCACCCAAATGAATAAGATGCTTTTCTCCGTAGAATCTATATCATCTCTCACTACCGCCCTGATGTCATCCTTAAATATCAGAGTTACATCACCTTCCATATCTTCCTTTCTGTTCTTCCAAATAGTCTGATACCCCTGGATATTTAACTCCCAGTCGTGACCACCCTGCAACCGTGTAGACCTTATTCAACATCTCTGCCATTTCCCATGCTAATTTCTCCTGTCTCTCCATCTAAGAGACCAACATTTACTTTAGCTGTTCTTCTTTTATTCAACTACAAAAGCTGTTAGAATCTGTTTTTATTTTCTTAGCTTGTTTGTTCTTTTTTTTTCCCCTAATTTATCGGTTTTTGGTGTCTGGTTGGTTTTGGAATTCTCTCAATCCGCAGGTTCACTACTATTCTTTGTAACATTGCAAGCATTTATTTTAATCTGATACTATCTTTAACTTCCCTAGTAAGCCACAGGTGGATCTTCCAAAGTATTTTTTTAAAGGACTATATTTTTGTTTAACATTTTGAACCATTTTTTGAAACGTTTCCCATTATTTATTTCCTGCTGTACCTTTTTAGCCTACTTATTGAACAAATCTTCCTAGATCTTCACTTGCACCAATGTAACTGGCTTTGTTTAAGTTTAAGATACCTGTTTTGGATTGCAGCATACTGTTCTCAACTTAAGGTGAATTTAAATTGTATTAAGATCACTTTTACTGAGAGGATCTTTTACTATGAGATTACTAATTAATATTGCCTCATTACACAATACTATATTTAAAATAACTTTGTCTTTATTTGGTTCCATAATGTATCTTTCTAGGAACCTGCTGTGAAAGCATTCTGCAAACTCATCTTCCAGCCTACCTTTGCCAATTTAGTGTATTCCAGTCGATTAAAATTCCCCATGCTTATTACATTGCCTTTGTTTCAAAATCCAGTGATTTCTTGCTTAATGTTCTGTCCAACAGTACAACTATTCCTAAGGGGATGATAAACTATTCCCATAGGCACTTTCTGACCCTTGTTATTCCTATGCTTAACCCAGATTGATTTTGCTGCCTGACCTCCTGTGCCAAGGTGCTTTCTGATTACTACTGTTATGCCATCCTTTCTTATCAGGGTTGCTGCTCATTCTCCATTCTGCCTGTCCTTTTGAAATTTTGGGTACCTGGTCATTTTATTTCCCTTGCTTAGCTTGCAATGATGCCATTGTAATGATGATTGTATCAAACCCATTGATGATTGATGTTTATTTGTGCAGCTAGTTTGTCTGTCTTGTTATAAATGCTTCATGCATTCCAGTAAAGAGCCTTATTTTTTTTAACCACAATTCTTTGCATGAACGTGCTATCCTTCCTTGTCCCATTCCACTTGGTTTTATTCTAATCGCTGCACTACTCTATTGCTTTGACTTTTCTCTTTAGATTTCTAAATGGTGTGCGGGTTAGGTTGATTGGCCAGGTTAAAAAAATTGCCCCTTAGAGTCCTGGGATGCGTAGGTTAGAGGAATTAGCGGGTAAAATATGTGGGGGTAGGGCCTGGGTGGGATTGTGGTCGGTGCAGACTCGATGGGCCGAATGGCCTCCTTCTGCACTGTAGGGTTTCTATGATTTCTATGAAATCTCCCTTCATCTGACCTTTTTTTCCCTTTCACTTTATTTAAAGCTTTATTCATGGCTTTAGCATTCACTTGGAAGCATCCCCGCCAACCAGCAACCTCTTTCCCAAGTACTGATGGCAGCCTGTGCCTGAGGAATTGAAAGCCTTTCTTCCCACACCACTCTGTGAACAAATCTGAATGGGTTGTTATTATGCAGCGGTACCAAGTATCTCAGATTGTCAACTGCTTTCTTAATGTTGGAATGGTATTTTGTTTGCAATTACAAATGTGAATCTAATCTTGAGTGCCCTCTGGTGGTTTTTTGAAAAATAAATTGGAATGGGCAGATGCTGAAAATTATTTTCCTTTCCTCCTCATTTTTTAACAAAAATAATTTAAAAATACATCTCGACAATAACCCCAAGATTTTTTTTATTCCATGCAAATTTGAAAATAAATGAACAAACTGTCCACTTTACAACATCAGACATGTTATTGATTACGTGAGTGAATGGCAGTTTGTATGATGTCATTTTCTACAATGTGCCATTGATAAGTAATTGGGATCTTGATTCAGCAATTGCATCATTTCCTGTTTTGAATTTGGCAATGAATTATGAGATGATTTCTTTTTATTGCTAATACACCAAAGCATTTGTTATGGGGAACAATAAATGCAAACGAGTGCTTAAATTGTGTTCCTCGTCCAATGTACATGATAAGTTTATGCCCCTTATGTAATGCAGAAACAGGTATAACTCTGTGCGTGTGCATCTGTGGCTTGATATAATGCTTTGTTTCATATTGCTCCTGTGAAGTGCCTTGGCACGTTTCATTAAAGGTGCTATATAAATATAAGTTGTTCTGTGCACTGTCGTAGTTCCTTAGTGGCTAATACATGACTTTTGCCTTGTTTCGATCGCTTCTTGGCCTTTAAGCTAAGACCGAGCTTCAGATCAAACCCAAGATCAGGTTTAATGCCTTTCCTTCTCAGCTTGGATCTTATATGTCCCTCTTGTGAGGACAATGAATTGGATTCAGTTTGAATGTGCTTTGGTGTTTGGAGCAAGCAAGGGAATGGATTCAGGTCTGCACGGCCCACTCCGCGCATTGGCTTTGTAACTTTAAGAATAAATTTTTTAAAAAGTTGCTGTAATTTTGATTGTTTGCAAGTCAAAGACGTTTTTTTAACGGGTTCCAACTATCCAAGGAATTTGATTATTTTGGTAATTTGGTGATGCATATTATGTGTGTGATATTCCTGCTGGTCAGTGCAATGCCTTCCTGTATTCGGGAAGGAAAAATGAAATCTGAATCTGGAACCATCTATCACAGACTAAACTTGAAATAAACTTCAGTCATCAATATTGAAAAGTTATATATTCCCAATCTCTGAAATGATTTTACTGTTGGTGTGAATTTTGAGTTGCCTGTGAATTATATTTGAAGCATTGAATTGGATGCTAAGTGCCAACTCTGTAATGTAATTTATTAAATAAATAATTCTGGTTATTGCTTTGACTGAATTACAGTGATGAAAGAAAGCTGCATTGAATAGCATTCACAATTGTCATTTGGAGAGCAAGATTAGGAAAACCTTATTTACATAATGTTACAGCATGGAATGCAGTTCCACAGGGAGTGGTTGAAACAGAGACTATTGCATAATTTAAAGCACAATTGGTTACATACTTGAAACAAGATTAGATTTTTATTTTTTCATGGGACTTGGATGTTGTTGACTGGGCTGACATTTATTTTATATCCCCAATTGCTCTTGAGGGGCAGTTAAGAGTCAACTACTTTGCTGTGGATCTGGAGTCATATTTAGATCAAAGCAGCTAAGGACGGCAGATTTTCTTCCCTAAAGGACATTAGTGAATCAGATGGGTTTTTATAACAATCAACAATGGTTTCATGGTGGGATTAAACTTGGATCCCCAGAGCATTGCCCTGGGTCTCAGGATTACTGGTACAGTGACAGTACCACTATGCTACCCTTTATCATTTTGGATAATGCTAGTAAAGAACTGCCTTGGCACAACAGATTGCATTGTTTTTTTTGTACAAGTATCTGCGGTGTTGTGAAGGTTCACTTGATTTGTTACTCTAAATAGGTCGATATTTCTGGCAGGCAGTTAAATGGATTTTTCCCCCAAAAATATTATGTACAGAAGAATGATTAAGGTCTTTGGCATGAGCAGATATATTCCAACAAAATAGTTGGCTAAAGTTTTTTGATTTGGCACCATCTTATAGCCAAATTCCATCTATAGAATGAATGACTCATTAAAGGATTGACTCGTCATGATGAAACAATTAATTCCCAAGAATTAAATTCAAGCAGTTATGGTGACACTAATGGTGAACAATTGAAAATGAAGTGAAATAAAAGTTGCAGAATGATTATTTTTGCTTGGACAATTCAGCTAGATTTGTGAAGCATTTAAAAATGTTCTCAGGAGTTGGGTGACAGTGGCATGGTCTCATTTATTGTCACTCCCTATTTGCTTTGTGAGGATGATAGTTGACCTTTTTGAACTGCTGCAGTCCTTAGATGATGGGGAAATTGGTGCTTAGCTTTGAATTTAATTGTTCTCTCGTGATTGGTTTAATTGTTTAGTGGGAACCAAATAAAGAAGCAAATTTGGTTGCATCAGTTCAAACGATACACCATTAAATTTGGACCAGAACTATTTTTCCAGAGTTAATGCATGATGAATCACAGGCAAAGTGAGTGCGTGGGTAGGTTCCTTTACTGCAGTGTATTTCAACAGACTAAAGTGGCCTTTTATTAGTCATGAAACACCTTCCATTACTGTCAGTTTAGTTACTTTAAGTACAGTAAAGAAAACATGACTTAAAAATAATTGTGAAATAAATATCTCGGTAATTTAAACAAATATGCTGATTGTGATTCAAAAATAACAGCCAGAACACCGCCTGCAATAGCTTCTATTCCCACTCCTGCACCATTGACTCAGGCATCCCTCAAGGATCTATCCTTGGCCCTCCTCATTCTTGTCTCCATATTACCACTTGGTAACATTATCCAAAAACATAGCTTTGGCTTTCACATGCACATTGATGAATTCCAGCTCTACTCCAATGCTTCCACTGTTGCTAATTTATCAGACTGCTTGTCTGACATCCAGTACTGGATGAGCCAAAATTTCCTCCAATTAAATGTTAGGATGACGGAAGCCATTGTCTTCAGTCCACGTTGCAAACTTTTTTTTCCCCAGTAATCGATTCCACCTCTCTCTCTGGCAACTAACTGTTGGATTCTGGCTTCAAACTGCTAGATTTTAGCTCCATATCCTGGTTCTTTGGAGAGTTGGTGATGAGGCACAGCTTTTGGTTATGAACTTCTATTTCAAAGGCACATGGTGTTCAGTCCAGCTGTACAGTGTCGTAACAAAGAAGCCTTCCTTGTGTCCCTCTTTTTATACTCTCTCTGCTGAACAATTTTTGCAACTTAAGCAACCTGTCAGCAAGTACCTTTGCATTATTCTCTAGGCTGCAGCGTGAACCAGTTCTAAACAACTCCACAGCCACAAGCCTGTTTGCCAACAACCTTTTGTCTTCTACCACAGGTTGCAACAGTTCAATACGTGATGCTTCAAATCCCTCATGGCTGAGGCTGAACTTGATTGTTTGCAACCTTGATGTCATGTTTGACCCCAAAATGAACTTCTGACCACATATCCATATGATCACTGTGGTGAACCATAGATGGTTACCACTATGGGTACTGAACCATAGATGGTTATCACTATGGGTACTTGTACATATGTTACTGTTGTCACTGTTGGGGTTAGGGTTGGGGTGTTCTACCTGTTGGTATTGTTCTGTGGTACACTCCGGTTGGCTCCGCCTACCTGTAGGAGTATAAAGGTCATTGCACTGCCTGGTGACCCTTTAGTCTGGGATTGTATCGTTATGCAGTATGCTCCATTCTTGTTACTAATAAAAGCCTTTATTTCCCGGGTACGATCCAGCCTCCCGAGTGATTTAATCGCGCATCAATCACTACGATGGCCTGTTTCCACATCTCTAACATCATCTGCCTCCATCCATTCCTCTGCTCATATTTTGATCATCTCCAGGCTTGCCATTTGAAATACATTCATGGCCAGCATCCTGCATGCTACCCTCCAGAAATTTGGGGTAATTCAGCACTGTGCCGTTTGTATCCTTACTTGCACATCTATCACCTGTTTTCTGACCTGCTTGGTTAAGAAACAGCTCAATTTTAACCAAAAATTGCACATTTATTTTCAAAATCCTCCAGTGCCACAACAATTTTCTGAGCACTGTGCATGAAGGCATTCTGCGTTTACGCAGAACCAGCACATGCGCTGCGCATGCAGAAAGCACACACTTTTCCCTAGAGAAAGTAAGATGATTCAATAGAAATAGAAACTTTATATGATGATACAATAAAATTATATAATAACACAATAGAAATGTAATTAGGTACATATTGTTTTGCTGAGGATGATGAAATGTAACTCCCACCTACCCCTTTTGACTGCAAAAGTCTGTGCAATGCAAGTAGCCTTTACTACATTATTATAAGATTTTATCCTTGGGTCTTGACTCAGTTCCCAGCAGAGTCATAGAGTCATACAATGCAGAAAAAGTCCTTCCGTCCATCAAGCCTACACCGACAATAACTACCATTAAAGGCGTGCTAGTCCCATTTTCCTGCACTTGCCCCATATCCTTGAATGTTATGATGTTTCAAGTGCTCATCCAAATATTTTTTAAATGTTGTAAGGCCTCCACCACCTTCCCAAGCAGTGCATTTCAGATTCCCATCACCCTATTAGTGAAAATGCTTTTCTCCAATACTAGGCAAGGATCTACAATACAACATTGTCTTTGTGCTTGTTTGCATTCATGTTAAAAATAAAAGACATCTGGGACCCATAGAAGAAGTGCCAAATGAATGTTACATAACATTAAACCATTGTTATTTAGAGTACAGAGCTGTTGTGGGGTAAATCGAGATGACTGGTACTGTCTTAATTATAGACAATACAAAACTCATGAGGCAGATATCTCTGTATAAAGACGTAACATTTATTCAAAAGAAAAACACAACAGGCAGCTGCAAGGAGATCACCAAAAGGGTTAAGTAGCTCTGAAAGCGACAGAACCTCTCCGATGAATCTAATGTATACAATCAAAAACAGATCAATTATAGTTTTCCTTATTAGTTTAAAATCAATTACATTCAGTAAACATACATCAATAATAATCCCTGACATGCACCTCAGCCAATTGCGTTCTACCATCCAGCATAATGATATCTCATTCGTCCATTTAATCCAGATGCTAACTCCCATCTTGGCTACAGTCACTTCCTTGTTTCCTGGTTATCCTAGATGCTACCACAAAGGTCAACGTGGACATTCTCACCGGATCATTGCCAAACCGGATAGACATTTGATCCCGCATCCAGGCACGTCACTATCCTAAGTCTGGGCAATGAGTAAGCCTATTCGTAATGTTGCAATCTGTGTTCCCGCATAAGAAACTTTCTGAAATGAATTTTGCTGACTACAGGGGTTCCCAGGCCTTTGGCTCTGAACTATTCGCCTTTCCAATATGCCTTATGGTAACCTGCTTTCAGCTGAAGCGAACAATGATTCATACAATACTTAAAATTCATTTTAAATATTAGCATGTTTTAAAATCATATTTACTTGTTTAATTCCCATACTGCATTCACAAGTATGTAAACTATTCTCTCAGCTTACTAACTTGTTTCGATTTAACTCTTTATTGGTAGCCTTGTCAATGCCTTAAGGTATGTTGTCTAAAAACCTTATTAACTGGTTAGGAATTTTCCACTTCAAGAGCCATATGTTATGGTACAGAATTTATAATCCAGAGGCCTGGATTAATGTTCTGGAGGACAAGATTTTAAAAAGTCAGAGAATTTAAATTCAACTGATTAAACTAGCTTAAAATTCTGGAATTGTTGACTACAAAAGAACCAGTTTGTTGTAAAAACCCACCTGTTTTACTAATGCCCTTTAGGGAAGGAAATCTTTGCATAATCGCGTGCGACAGTGTTGGTGCATTTTTCTTGTTCTATTTATAGTCAGGCAGTATGACACCTATATTGTACAACACTTTTGAATGTTGGAGGGGTGGCTAATGGGAAGACCACACTGGTAGATCATGTTATGGTGACTGTTGAAAAAGTGCATCTCCAATCAATGAAGTCTGGGCACCCCTGTGTTAAAGGCACTATATTATTTGATTTTCTATTGTTGCATATAATATTTCTTGGAAATTGGGATCACATGGATAGACCATAATTCTAGCACTAGATATTCCTATGCTTCTATTAAATGAGCAGTGTTTATTTTTAGCATTGCATAACTGACTGGAGCATTATGATTGTGTGCATGGTAAAGTTAATTGCACTGTGCTAGGTAGCTATTGCACTGCAAAACTAATAAAAAGCAAATTACTGCAGATGCTGGAATCTGAAACCAAAAGAGAAAATGCTGGAAAATCTCAGCAGGTCTGGCAGCATCTGTAACGAGAGAAAAGAGCTGACGTTTCGAGTGCAGACAACCTTTTGTCAAAGCTTTGAGAAAATGCTTTTGTCAAAGCTTTGACAAAGGGTTGTCTGGACTCGAAATGTCAGCTCGTTTCTCTCCTTACAGATGCTGCCAGACCTGCTGAGATTTTCCAGCGTTTTCTCTCTTTGGGCCACTGCAAAACTATACAGTTCTGAATTTTATGACAATTACTTGTATATAATTTAACCAAACTTCCTGTGCAAGTGTAAATGCATAGTAAATTGTTCATGTATATGTTCACAGCCAAATGGCCATGCTTACCCTTGACTAGTTTAAGAGTAAGCATGGCCATTTGGCTCCTCTGGATTTATACAATCAGAGCAATTCTACCTTTACTATCATCACTGCATCCAATTTGTCAAATGATGCCAGGATTTTTTTTGTTTTTTTTGATTTCCAGTATTTTACCTTGCGATACCATTCCAATTTCCCCATACTAGTTTGAATCTGTCATTTTGTCTGATTCCTGCTCTTTAATTTAAATTAGTGTTGTAGATTAAACGTTCCCATACTATTTGCTATCTTGTATTCCCCTATGAAAACATCTTGGATGTGTTGCCTGCAAGCTCAAATTTCCCCAGTCATTTTACCCAATTCAATCTTATTCTCTGCACTGCCTCCAACGTTTTAAACGTGCTCGATGTTTCTCAGTGACCAGGCTGGATATGGTATATAAGGTCTGGTCCGACTAGAACACTGCACAATTTTGATCACAGTCCCCATGATTTACATTTTGCTGTTTTGTCTATATGTTTGAACACTCTATCCACTTTGTTGATTGCTATTCTACGATGGTTGCAATTGTACCATTCGTGGTGTGCATGTTACCTATTTTATCTTTCCACTTTTCTGCATTTAGACCCTCATATTTTCATTAGTTTTATGACTCGCTTCTATTAATTTCAGTGTTCCTCCTAGTATCATCTGCAAATTTAGCTAATATGGACTGGGTTTCGAATCCAAAGCATTGATGTAAATTAGAAACACTAGTAGTCCCAAGTCTGAACTCTGGGAATCCCCCCCATTCCCCCCACCCCAACACCAGAACCAGTACATGTTGTTTTCTCACCCTCAGTCACTTTTTAAATCCACGCCAAAGTACTGCCTTGTATGCACACAGTTTTAGGCTCAATAAATATGTGGTATCAAGTGCCTTTTGGAAGTTCTAAATACCCAATGACCTGGAATTTAAGTGAAAATAATGGTGAGTCTATCGGTGCAAACCGATAAAGTGTAAATCAGACGGCAGCTTCTGGCAACTGCACATTGACAGCTACATGTGGAAATAAGAAAATTGAAGCCTGTATTACACTGCTCCCCCAAAACATTCTACTCGAGAGAGATCTTGTATTCAGATATTTGGAAGTACATGATTTTATGCTACTTGCAGAATCGATACATACCCATTAAGCATGCCAGGTAAGTTGGAACTTGTTTATTCATGCATAACTGCATTCTAAGAAGTATAAATCTTAATGACTGGTGCACAACCATACACTGGCACTGAAAATTAACTTGGAAGTGTGGAGCCTCATTCCTTTAAGTTATTATTGTTGGTGTTTTTATTTACAAAACAATAAATACTTAAATAAAGTAAGTATTTCTCCGTTCTCTTGTGAATGAAACAGTCGTGGGTCAATTCTGATTCTAAACCACTTGGTTATTTCCCATTTTACATTGGATAGATTAAAGTCTTGAATTTAAATAACCTTCCATTCTAGCCTACTGTTCTTATCTCTTCAGGAAGGTGACAGTTTGTTCTTGTGCATTTCCCTCTGACTTGCTACCTTGAATTTATTCATATCACAAATTTTGGACAGAAATAGTTCTTTCTGTAGTTGATCTCTTTTGCAGGATCAACTTCCAAATTGCCCAAGATACACGTGAGGGTGAATTTCTTCAGGATTGAAACCCTGTTCAAGTGCATGGACATGCGGAGTCATGAAAGAGAAGCTGAAGAAATCTTAAAGAGCTTCATCTCCTGTGACTTTGCCTCCCTCCTGTGTCACCAGTGATGTTTTTTTCTTTGCTGGAGTTCTTGTATCTGTGTCTCAGGGTTACTGTATCTGCATCTGGTGTCTAAACTGCCATCTACCCTGTGATCCATTTTGTATGGGATCTAGTTATAGCGCTGCTCCCTTTCCCATCTTCACCATGTCAGTTAATTTCAGTTGATGTCACAACATTAAAAAAAATGTCATTGTCCTTGTTTGATTAAAAAACAACCCGTCTCCTGGATGAGTCCTTTTTGTTCTGGTAATGGACCCCACTATTTATAAGGGTATCATTGTTATTCTCAAGGTTTCACCTTGATGATTTCACGTTCTGAATAGCTCACACATTGTGACCTGACCTTTGTTTCAGTCCCAACAATGGTATTTTAATTATGCAAAATGATCAATCTGTGTACTTTTAAAAGCTCTTTCCAGGCTTTTGAAGTAGTCCTACAATGAACAAATATTCAGGATGCTCATTTCAGGCTTCTCATGAAGAAAGATTTCAGAAAGATTGTGGTGAACTCTGCCTTTGTAATTAGGTAGCAAAGTAACCCAATTCTTATTTGACTGGATCTAATTTATTTTGCACTTCTGAGCATGCAGACATGTGGGAAGCACAGGTTAAATAAAGAGTAAATATACATCTTGATTCTCCCTCCTCTTCCACACTGAATGAGAAAGCTGATAATATAAATAGTCAGACATAGGAATGTACACTGCAATAGGAAGAAATCTCAGAATTATTACAATGCAGAAGAAGGCCATTCAGATATTGTGCTGGCACCAGTTCTCCAAATGAGCAATTAATTTAGTGCCATTCTCCCGCCTTCTCCCTGTAACCCTGCACAGTCTTCCTTTTCAGATAACAGTCCAATTCCCTCTTGAATGCCTTTATACTAAGTGCCTCCACCACTCTCAGTGCATTTGGCCCCCATCCTGCTTATTCTGCTCTTTCCACATAGCCCTAAAAATATTGCTTTTCAAATAGTTATCTAATTCCCTGGGCCTCATCTCATCACTGCTTGAAGTTAACAGGTGGTAGGAGATACCTAGACCCAATGTACAGACTGGCAGGTTTGACTTTGAGTGCTGCTGGCTAGTGAAATTGGAGGAGATAGGAATTGCCTCCTCTCTGAGACCCTAGTGTCAATCTCCTTTCTTTCCCCAATATCCATCAACACCCCCTGCCCTGTCTAATATGCCCTACCCCCTTTTCCAAAGCCTGACCCCGTCACCTCTAAACTTGTGGCAGGGGTGGGTGGTCAGGTGGTGGGCGGTCAGGTGGTGGGCACTCAATTGATGGCACAGTGTCTTATTTTACAGCTCCAGTGCCTGCTTTCCCACCTGCTGGTTGTTTGTAAAATCCAGCCTGTGAGTTGCTGATGCTCAGATTGATTTTTTTCCAGTTGTATTATTTAATGTGTTGCAGATATGTAGTTCATAATTCATACGTTTTAGGATATAACTTTTGGTTTTGGGAATTAAAGTGTTAAATGTGAGATGAATGGAAACATTTGATTGAAAAACTAATGAACAATCCTGCAATAAATGCAAATTAAAAAGCTTGGAGTTAATTACAAGTAAAAAGGCAACCTATCTTTATCTTGTCAGGTCGGAAGTAAGGTCTGAACCCATAAAATCCCTAGAGTGCAGAAGGAGGCCATTTCGCCCATCAAGTCCACATTGACTCTCTGACAGTGTACCTTACCCAGGTCCTCTCCCCTGTCCTATCCCTGAAACCCCACACGTTTACCATGCCAAATCCATCTACCCTACACATCTTGGGACATTAAGGGGAATTTAACATGGCCATTCCACCTAACCTGCACATCTTTGGACTGTGGGAGGAAACAGATACAGACACGGGGAGAACATGCAAACGCCACACAGATAGTCATCCAAGGGCGGAATTGAACCCGGGTCCCTGGCATTGTGAGGCAGTTGTGCTAACCACTGCCACCAAGCTGCCCGTCTGCCATGGTGAACAATGGATGGCACATCTTTGTAATGGAGCCAGGAGGTCTACCCTTACTTCAGTAAAATATATAAATTGTTCATGTAATTTCCAGATGAAAAGAAGTTGAAAATTAATTGTAAACAAGAGAGTTCGTTAACAGGGCCAGTAATTCTTGGAGAGGGACTCGTAAAACTATCAAAAATATAAATTATTTAAAAGGGTGACAGAATCAAAGTTATGTTGAGGTAAAAATGATTGATTTGCACTTTCTGCTTTAAGACATTACAAAATATGGCACATTGTCATAGGGATAGGTTCTTGGGGCAAAATGTTATTTTGTTTCAATTATCTTGGTGTTTGTTCAGAGAAGAGGCAGTTTTTGTTTTGCTTGGGTGTAGACTACATCTCACTGGATTGAGTGAGCCAACAGGAGATGATTTTTAACCAGGCCTGTACTTTTAAGTGAGAAAAATACTAACCTTATTAACCATGGAACAGAATGCGGGTGGAACTCGAGCTCAGTTTGGATTTTGCGAGGGGGAGGGGGAAAAGTAGCTGGAAGAATTCCCTAGCTTGGAGCTAGAGGAAGAAATCTACAGGCACCTTCATAGAGAAAACCAGCAGTTAGCTTTGAGAATGAATACAGCCTGAGTTTGAGCTGAGTAGTCCACAGTCATGAGGTTTTGAAGAGAATTTGGAGGATTATTTTGCCAATAACTAATCGAAAGGTCCCCAGGAAATTTCATGCCTCGAGGAATAGCTGAAACACTGAGGAGAAATTCATTACTTCCTGGTCTGTGACATATATTTGGGTTGGTTCCAGGTAAAGTCAATGAACCTTCAGGATATTTGTAATGTGTAAGGGGACTCTTGGAGGTTGGGAGTGAAAAATATAACTGAGTTTATAGAATAAGTTTTTATATGTTGTAGTGATAAATTATTGGTGCTTGCTTTGTTTAATTTCTTTTTATATGCAATAAAGTTTGTTTTTGTTTAAAAAACTGAAATTTGGGCGTTCCAATTTCTCTAACAGTTCCTAACTGGATTGTCACAATTGCAGTTTTATTATTTCTTGCACTAACTAGCACTGCCAGTCAACTTTTGCATTGCATTTTAACATTTATATCTGTTGCATAGTTAGTGACCTTACTTGCTCTTACTAACATCTTGCATTCAATTAATTGACATAAATGGATCATTATATTTAATGCAACTCGAATAAAAGATTAACAACAGTGTTAGCGGTGAATTTGTTGAAAATAGTGGCCTCAAAAATATACTGCACAGATGGTGTGATGTATAATTTGAAGTTGAATTTGTTTGTGTATAATCTATACATATCTGTGTGTTAAGAAAGATAAAAATGGTTTCAGTTTCATTTATGTTTTGTTTATGAACCTTGCTGCCTGGATGTCTTGTGAATGAAAAGTTTTAGTTCTTTTGGGTTTGGTTGTGTATGTACGCACTTAATGAGGTCTTGCAATCCCTTAAGTTAAAGAGATGAGTTAAAAGGCATTGAAAGTTTAATAATTCTAAAAACAAAATATGAAGTAGAAAAACTTTACAGTTTCCTTGTGACAATAATCTAGGGACACATAGGAAAGAAAGGGGTTGAAAGAGGAGTGGTTTAGTGCGTGTGTCAGTGAGGGAAGCTCTCTCAGAAGCAAAACTTGAAGGCTAGTGGGACAGGAGTTTAACTGAATAATCAATTATAGGACTCAGTAAATTGATCAGTTTAGTGGAGGTGCTACTGGAAGACGGAGTTTAGGGAACTCGTGTTTGCTCTGCACTTGAAGAAACAGTGAATTTAGTGTATAGTTTTTGGGTGAGTTGAGTGAGAAGCATCAAGTGAATGCTCTGGAATTCACTGGAAGAAAACAGTTTGCAACTGTGCCAGTCCCAAGCAAGAAGCCTTTGTGTGAAGCTGGTGGTAGCTCTTCACTGGTTTATGTTGTCTGCTAAGATATTGCTCGAGTAAAGGAACAGTTGGAATTTGAATCATCATCTTATATTGTTTTGAAAGCTTTACAACATTTTTGTCTGGTGTCATGTAGTTTACTTGTTTTAATAATATTCCAATTCTTTGTTAAATGTTCCTCAGCAGACTCCTATGGATTTGTTCAGTAACTTTCCTCCACCGTTTCTTTAAACAGAAGTTAGAATGCATATTGCTCAAAAGAGAGCTTCAACAACATGTTTTTCTTTTTAGCAATACGATAAAAAAATCTTTAAGTTTAAGTGTTTAAGACTGCTGCATACCTTCATATGAAATGAATTAAATATAAAATCATCTTGGCCAGGACTTCAACTGACCAAAATTAATATATTGCCATAATAAATTTGTACTTATGATTTGATAAGCTAATCCAATAACTGTAGGAGTTGTTTAAAAGAAACATCTGCTGAATGATGACTCTTCCCGCCATTTTAATGTGTTTCTATAAAAGCAATAATCAGGCAAATAAAATTTATGCTTACTGGATAGGATTCCATAAAGACACTTCAATTAGAAGATTCCTTATTTTTAATTTATGATTTCAATGTAGGTATGACAAGACTCTTAAATATGCTATATTATTTTTAATAGGACAATGCAAATATGGTCAAAGAAGTGGAGGTGGATAAAGTCATCACGTTTGATAAAACGTACGTTGAAGCAATAAAGAAATTATGGAATGATCCTGGGATCCAGGAGTGCTATGATAGACGTCGAGAGTATCAGCTGTCTGATTCTGCCAAATAGTAAGTATAAAATTTGTTCTAAACTATCTTCCTGAAGGTTCATACATACACTCTGTTGTCTTTCATCCCTCAATTAACATCTAGCAAAGAGTTGAGAAAGTAATAAAAAGCTGAAGAAGATTTTAGGACCTTTGGAGATCGGGACTTGTGCATGACATTAATAAATGCATTTTTTTTTTGTTTTCCTGCATTGCTGAATGTCAGATCCTCTCAACTCTATTCAAGAAACTAAAATTTGCCAAGAAAACTGAAAAACTAATTTAATCTTGAAGTTTACCAAAGGTATTTTTATATAAGGGATCAAAAGATTTTTCTTTTAACACAGCTCTCCCTTTCAATTCTTCTCAGTAATGTACTCTGCACCACCAGTCTAAAACAGGACATGGCAAAAAAAAAAATCAGTTTGATATATGATAATCCCTGGCAAAAATCTAGAAAAGCACTCCTTGAAATTCCTGTAGTTTGGATGCAATATAAATAATAGGTGATAATGTGGGTCTGATCAGTTCAATCTTCATCCTTCGTCATCATTGTCCATTTTATTCCATATTACTTGGTTTTGCCACAATGCTGGAACCTTTTGCATTTTCTCCTATCAGTCTCCTTCCTCACCATGTTTCCTCTCTCGCCTCAGTAGATGACCATACCATTTTGATCTCTACTTTCTTCAATGTCCCACAATCTTCACTGACTCGATGTGCTGGGTTCCTGATTTTCTACTTTCTCGTTACTGCACATAGCCATCTCAGCATCAGTGTCTCATTTGTATCAAACCAGTGTTACACTATACAAAGCTGATCACACAGCTATCTTATAGACTTGTACTTTCAGTTTCAGTGATATTTTTCTATCCGCTCCATAATGTTCCATTGCCCCTTTTCCAATTACTTGAGCCAGAGCAAATATGTTGCTTAATTTTCATTTCCACACTTCCACCACCACTGACCTCGGGTACTTGAAACTACAAATTTTTTCCAAGTCGTCATCCATAATCATCCCTAGGCTCAAACTGACAGTCCACGCATTGATCTTTGGCCGACTGATCTTCATACCTGTGTTCCAGTGCTTTTCTCCAGTTCTCCAGATACTCTGCAAACACCATTGACATGCCACTTTCTGTCTCGCTTGCTCAGTTCAAACGTTGGTAACAATCAGGAAGAGGAAGGGGCTTGATGCCAATCTTTGGTGTAATCCAACTTTGGCTGTGAAACTCTCCACCACGCTGGTTCTTGCTCTTGTCTCGTACTCTTTGTCCATGTCTGGTAACAGTCGTGCATACATCTTGGGGACTTCAAGAGTTGAGTCTCCAGACTTCCTCCCGAGGCAGCCGGTGAGAGCTTTCTCGGGATCGATCAATACAATCTTCAATTTATATTGGCTTCAACAACATTTCTTCATCCCTTGTCTCAAAACAAAAATGCAATCAGTGGTGCCTCTTCTGGTATGAAACCTTTATTGCTTTTTCATTCATCTTTAAAACTGTGCAATAACTGAAGACATTGCTGACAATGATTGGAGTCATTGATGACTATGACTTGCACATTAGGAGCTTCTGGCATTCTGAGCAGCTCCATGATATCCCTGAAGAAGTGCTGACAACCCTGTGCTTGCAGAGACCAAATTCCAAAGGGATTGTTCAATGATATTTTACATTTCTAAGGCAGGTTCTGACCAATGGAGATGGGCCATCTGTAAGGACAAGGGACCCTGAAACCGCTGGTAAACTTATTAATGAATGAGACATTCACTATCTCAAGAATCCAGACCACGAATATACATCCTTTGTCCAAACCAAGGGATAAAAGTGTGATTAATGTTACATGCCCCCCACACCAAAAGCTGCTAGGATCTGTAATATTGCCTTGTGAAGCTCAGAGGCAATCTGCTATCTTCCATCAGCCAAACAGTACTCTAGTCAGGTTTAAATTGTCTAACCCTCATCTACATACTTTCCCTGAGAGCTTCTGTACAGGTGCCTACCAGAAGACTAATTAATTTCAACGGTGCTTCTCCCATTGTGGAAGTCATCACTACTAGAAAAGTGCATCTCTGAAAGAATATACCATTGCACTTTTCATTCTGGACTCTGAACTCAAGTGAAACAATTCTTAGTTTGTCTCTGGTTTTTGCCCTGTGCCTCTTTTTTTTCCCTTGCCCCCCCTCATTTATTGTACTGGGGGGTTATGCAGTTGCCCCACATTGAGTGTATGTAAAATAAACTAACCCTCTAATTTTACCTTATCTTGAGTTTGCTGTGGGGTTAATAAAAGGAGGATAAGATAACTTCAAAACTGAGGAGTTGGGAAAAATACGCTAGGGAGAAATGAAAACAAATAATCTTTCTGTAAACTGACTGGTAGTAAGGCGGTTTTAAATTCGACCCCCTTCTGTAGTCCACAACTCCATCGTGAAGGTATATGGTAGGTATGCTTGGCAGTTTTTGCAATATTTGAATGTCCCCCGTTGCTTTGAATTCTTTGGATTTTCTCTCTTACCATAATACAGTTGAGTCGCTTATTCAGGACCTGGACCCCATATTGACCTAGGTAGGTCCATACCTCTGCTGACATCTCATCTGATCCATCTGCTTTGCTGTTTTTCATTCCTTTCAGTGCCGTTCTAATGAGCTCGCTGTGACGTGCTAGTATTTTACAAAATTTTGAGGGTATCACTGACATTGATATAACTTGGATGAGTGAAGGGGTAGAGTGGAGGTCAGGTCAGGATGGATGGTCAGATTGGGGGGTGATGGGGGTAGTGTCAGTTGGGGTAGTCAGGGGTGGTCAGAGAGTTAGTTTGGGTGTCACAGGGCAGGGGGATGGTGGGCGAGTTTCTGTAAGTGGGGGTCAGTTCTGTAGTTACCTAGATGAGGATTTTCCCGCTAGCGTTTTCAGATAACAATTCAGTTAAGGATATTTGAACAGCTGTCCGAGGTCCCCCACTCTAAATCAGTCAGAAACTTTTGCAGAGGTTCTGTGGAGCAGGGAATTGCCTATCAAATGTTCCAACTTCCCCAGTTAATTCCCATGGAGGTCGGTAGTCAAGACTTCCATGGATCTTGGGTCTATGTTCGGTATCTGACAATCTGGAGACCGGAAAACCTGAGCCAATCTTTATTAGAGGGATAATGCCAAGAGACCATAAGATATAGGAGCAGAGTTAGGCAATTCGGCCCCTCAAGTCTGCTCTGCTGCCTTTCACTCATGGATAGGTTTCTCAATCCCATTCTCCTGCCTTTTCCCCGTAACTTTTGATCCCCTTACCAATCAAAAACCTATCTATCTCTGTCTTAAATATACTCAATGACTTGACTTCTACAGCTTTCTGTGAGCAATGAATTCCATAGTTTCACCACCCTCTGACTGAAGAAATTCCTCCTCATCTCAGTTCTAAAGGGTCGTTCCTTTAGAAGGCTGTTCCCTCAGATCTAGTCTCTCTTACTAATGGAAACATCTTCCCCACGTCCACTCTATGCAGACCTTTCAGTATACTGTAATTCCCCTCATCCTTCTAGACTCCATCGAATACAGACCCAGAGACCTCAAATGAATCTCATACGTTAAGCTTTTCATTCCTGGGATCATTCTCCTGAACCTCCTCTGGGCCCTCTCCAGAGGAATCCATAATGCTGGGATTAATTAAATTGAGAGTAGGATAAGGAAAAGGTTCAAACTAGAAAAGGTTCAAACTAGAAAAGTTGGAGTTACTCAACTGGTAAGGTATCATCTGTGGACAGAGAAATAAAGGTAACGTTGCAGGTCAGTAAGTCTTTTTTTTGTCGGAATAGTTTTTGGAGTCAGGATAAATTGCGTGCCTACTTATGTTGTCAGTAGTCAGAATTTTACCTTAAATAGAAATAGTTCAAGTTTTTTTTCTGTTTTACTTAGGCATAACATTGGAATTATGCAAAATTATTTTTTGCCTAAGTTTGTTTAGCTTTAACGTGAATTTAAAATTAGTATAAGAACATTGGAACAGGAGTCGGCAATTAGCCTTTTGAGCTTGCTCTGCCACACATTAAAGTCATGGATGATCTCATCTTCACCTTCCTAAATTAAAATTAAACTAATTACAAGACTTTTTTGTTTTTCTGGATGAAATATAATTCCAGGATGGAATCATAGAATCCCTACAGTGCAGAAGGAGGCCACTCGCCCCTCGAGTCTGCACCGACCACAATCCCACCCAGGCCCTATTCCCGTAACCCCTCACGTTTACCCTGCTAATCCCCCTGACACTAGGGTCAATTTAGCATAGTCAATCAACCTAACCCGCACATCTTTGGACTGTGGGAGGAAACCGGGGCACCCGGAGGAAACCCACGCAGATACGGGGAGAATGTGCAAACTCCACACAGACAGTGACCCGAGGCCAGAATTGAACCCGGGTCCCTGGCGATGTGAGGCACAGTGCTAACCACTGTGCCACCATGCCACCCCTAAATTCCAAATAAAATAAAACCGGATCCATAAACTCAATGCAGTGCAAAATAACTGCCAAGTTATTGATTATAAATCACCCCAAAGGTCAGTAGCAGGATATAAAAGTCTGGGTTAAGGCACAACTGCAATGTGACAATGGGACTGTCACATCTGAACCAAAACTTTGTTCCATACAGAAGATGGTTTTTACAAAGAAAGTGCATGTGCCAATTTAAGAAGCTCTTATTGCTTGAAGGTTAAGAGGAATGAAACACTTACTAAGATTTTCATAGCATTTCCATTTAAGTATTTGAATGATGACATTTTTCCTAACCGGGACTGTATAGTAATGGCGGCTTAATAATTTGTGGGGCTGGAATTTACATTGCATAAAATCCTGAGGGGTGAGCCCGCCTCTAGTTGGCTGGGCTCACCTCAATCATTTAATGGCCAACTGGCATGGAGAATGGACTTAAACTTATTAGAGGGATTGATAGTAAACTGACAGAAGTGATTCACTACTTGCATTGTTTTCTTTTAAAGCAGATTATTTTCTTAATCGCCTGATTTAATGTCTGATTATTTTAATTATTTCGTACCTGGAGAATCTCCTGCAATGGTTTCCCCTTTCTGTTCCTGCATCATTACCTCAGGATCCCCTTCCCCCTAGAATCTAACACTGACCCCTCGTATTTCTCATCTTGGCCCTTGATGACATAATCCGAGAACACAACAAATTGCACATGTATGCTGATGACTCCCAACTTCACCTCCCTGTTATCTCTCTTGACTCCTCCACTATCTCTGATTTGCCACTCTGTTTTCCAACATCCAACACTGGATTAGCAGATATTTTCTCCAGCTAAGTATTGATAAGATCAATGCCAGTGTCTTCAGTCCCCACCACAAACCTGTTTCCCTAGTCACTGACTCCATCCCTTCATCTGGTCATTCTGGGGCTGAAATTTTTTTCTGACTCTTAATTTGACTCCCAAGAAGAACTTCCAACCTTACATCTGCTCCATCTACGCAATCCCTTACTTCCAACTCTGTAACATTGCCCAACTCTACCCCTGCCTTGGCTCATCTGCTGCTGAAACAATCCTCCGTGTCTTTATTATGTTTTAGGCTTGACTATTCCAGTGCTGTCCTGGTTGGCCCCCAACTTACATCCTCTATCAACTTGAACTCAAACAAAACAATGGTGCCCCATAAAAGGCTACTGAAGAAGATTAGGGCACACGGAGTTGGGGGTAGTGTGTTAAAGTGGATTGGGGACTGGCTATCCAACAGGAAGCAAAGAGTCGGAATAAATGGGTGTTTTTCCGGTTGGAGGAAGGTAACTAGTGGCGTGCCGCAGGGATCGGTACTCGGGCCGCAACTATTTACCATTTATATAGATGATCTGGAGGAGGGGACGGAGTGTAGGGTAACGAAGTTTGCAGACGACACAAAGATAAGTGGAAAAGTGAATCGTGTGGAGGACGGAGAAGATCTGCAGAGAGATTTGGACAGGCTGAGTGAGTGGGCGAGGATATGGCAAATGGAGTATAACGTTGAGAAATGCGAGGTTATACACTTTGGAGGAAATAATAACAAATGGGATTACTATCTCAATGGAAACAAATTAAAACATGCTACCGTGCAAAGGGACCTGGGGGTCCTTGTGCATGAGACGCAAAAGCCCAGTCTGCAGGTACAACAGGTGATCAAGAAGGCAAATGGGATGTTGGCCTATATTGCGAAGGGGATAGAATATAAAAGCAGGGATGTCTTGATGCACCTGTACAGGGCATTGGTGAGGCCGCAGCTGGAATACTGTGTGCAGTATTGGTCCCCTTATATGAGGAAGGATATATTGGCATTGGAGGGAGTGCAGAGAAAGTTCACCAGGTTGATACCGGAGATGAGGGGTTTGGATTATGAGGAGAGGCTGAGGAGATTGGGTTTGTACTCGTTGGAGTTTAGAAGGATGAGGGGG
Organism: Mustelus asterias; assembly: GCF_964213995.1. NCBI lineage: Eukaryota > Metazoa > Chordata > Chondrichthyes > Carcharhiniformes > Triakidae > Mustelus > Mustelus asterias. Next base: position 69,899,662 of record NC_135806.1, read on the forward strand.
GATCTTATGGAGACTTATAAGATAATGCGGGGGCTGGATAGGGTGGAGGCGGAGAGATTCTTTCCACTTAGTAAGGAAGTTAAAACTAGAGGACACAGCCTCAAAATAAAGGGGGGTCGGTTTAAGACAGAGTTGAGGAGGAACTTCTTCTCCCAGAGGGTGGTGAATCTCTGGAATTCTCTGCCCACTGAGGTGGTGGAGGCTACCTCGCTGAATATGTTTAAAGCGCGGATGGATGGATTCCTGATCGGTAAGGGAATTAAGGGTTATGGGGATCAGGCGGGTAAGTGGTACTGATCCACGTCAGATCAGCCATGATCTTATTGAATGGCGGGGCAGGCTCGAGGGGCTAGATGGCCTACTCCTGCTCCTATTTCTTATGTTCTTATGTTCTTATCTTAATTTGCCTTGAGTACATTTCACCCAAGTGCCCTGTGCTTGCTAACGTGTATGGCCTCTCAACCTCATCCTTATTTTCAAATCTCTCTATATGATCTCACCCTTCTCTATTTTTATAACTCCCTACTGCCCTTTAACCAGAGGCATATTTACAGTAAGTGGGGTCCTGTGCTCACCTGCATTTCTGTTCCCCCACCACCTCCCCAAACCTAATTTCCGTTAACCCATTTCTCTTCACCCTCAGAAAATGGGACTGATGAAGACATCTAACACGTTTCGGTCTCAAACTATTTTCTCAAATTTTCCATATTACTTATGATTTCTGGTTTATTGAGTATGAAATATTCTATCATACCCAGTGGAACAGATTTTGACCATAAGGCAATATCTTCGGGGTAGTTTTCACTTCAACAGAATCAGCAATATTTTTTGTAGTTCTGTTGTCATTTCAGAGTTCATTTGTTCAACTTTTGCAATCTGGTATCTCCAGAAATCAGCAAGTTATCAGATAATTCGCCGACATTTTCGGGTGAATTTGGACTGCTCAATACTTTGAGCTTTTTAAAATAAAATGACAAACTGTCTTTTTACCCAGCTTCATGCTCTTGCCTTGCCTTCATTTTTATGCATTTTTGATTGTGAGATTGATAGTGTTGCTTCATGTTGCTAAAAAAAACTGATACTGATTTTAGACAGCTAATAGCAGATGTTTGCACAGTCAATCCAACGTTTCTATCAGGTTCTAGTTCTGCAAAAATGGGATTCATCTTCTAACTATGTGGATGTGATTCTGATCTTGGATTTCAAACAAAGCTCGCTTTACTCTCCCTCCCTCGGCAACACCCTCACAAGCTATCCCTTCCTATGACTTCCTCACAAGTTCTCCCTCCCCTGCAACCCCCCTCGCATTCACTCCCTCCCCTGCAACCCCCCTCGCATACTCTCCCTCCCCTGCAACCCCCCTCGCATACACTCCCTCCCCTGCAACCCCCCTCGCATACACTCCCTCCCCTGCAACCCCCCTCGCATACTCTCCCTCCCCTGCAACCCCCCCTCGCATACTCTCCCTCCCCTGCAACCCCCCCTCGCATACTCTCCCTCTCCTGCAACTCCCCTCACATACTCTCCCTCCCCTGCAACCCCCCTCACATACTCTCCCTCCCCTGCAACCCCCCCTCGCATACTCTCCCTCCCCTGCAACCCCCCTCACATACTCTCCCTCCCCTGCAACTCCCCTCGCATACTCTCCCTCTCCTGCAACCCCCCTGGCATACTCTCCCTCCCCTGCAAACCCCCTCGCATACTCTCCCTCCCCTCGCATACTCTCCCTCCCCTGCAAACCCCCTCGCATACTCTCCCTCCCCTGCAACCCCCCTCACATACTCTCTCTCCCCTGCAACCCCCCTCACATACTCTCCCTCCCCTCGCATACACTTGCTCCCCTGCAAACCCCCTCACATACTCTCTCTCCCCTGCAACCCCCCTCACATACTCTCCCTCCCCTCACATACTCTCCCTCCCCTGCAACCCCCCTCACATACTCTCCCTCCCCTGCAAACCCCCTCGCATACTCTCCCTCCCCTCGCATACTCTCCCTCCCCTGCAACCCCCCTCACATACTCTCCCTCCCCTGCAACTCCCCTCGCATACTCTCCCTCCCCTGCAACCCCCCTCACATACTCTCCCTCCCCTGCAACTCCCCTCGCATACTCTCCCTCCCCTGCAAACCCTCTCGCATACACTCCCTCCCCTGCAAACCCCCTCACATACTCTCCCTCCCCTGCAAACCCCCTCGCATACTCTCCCTCCCCTGCAAACCCTCTCGCATACACTCCCTCCCCTGCAAACCCCCTCACATACACTCCCTCCCCTGCAAACCCCCTCGCATACACTCCCTCCCCTGCAAACCCCCTCACATACTCTCCCTCCCCTGCAAACCCCCTCGCATACTCTCCCTTCCCTCATTCTCTTCCTCCCCACCCTTCATCCCCTCACACTCCGCCTTCTCATCTTGCTTGCCTGGGATCCTCGAATCATCCTGCCTCATTGACGCTGTATCCTGATCATGGCTGCCGTGCCTCTCCCTTGCCTCAGAGCCTCGCCAGCCTGCTGCTGGCCTGGGACAGTGGGTGGGGTACACTCTGCTCCTGGTGCAGACCTCGGCTTTACCGCATTGTGTCCTTGTTGTGGCCGGCCACCGTGCCTCTCCCTCACCTTGTGGTCTTGTGCCCTCCTGCTGCCAACCGTTGCTACCTCCCTGCTATTTACTCCTCATCCAAGCAGAGTCTGATTTTGTATTACATTTGCTGCTGATATGCTCAGCTGCAAATGCAGGGAGTGATCAGCCTCTGGTTGGTTACCCTGCTAACTGTCTGGCCATGTCGGTGTGCACTCCAGCTCAGCTGACTGAGTGTTCCAGTACCAGGTCTGGAGGTACAAAAGGCGGCCAGTGGCGGGACCCCTCTGTTGGTCAGGGCCCTATGTCTAGGCCTGGTGTGTTTCATTGTAAAACTGCCCCTGCCTTCACCCCTCCAATATTTGCGCTCCCCCAATTCTGGCCTCTTGCCCTTTCTCGATTGTAATTTCTCCACCATGGGTACTCATGCCTTCAACGGCCACAACCCAAGCTCTTGAATTATCTCCACAGGAGAGGTTATCAGATTTTTATGCAAAGATTTAACAGAACTTGAAACAGTTTGCTGCTATAGAGCTATATTTGAGGTTGGGACCATTGTAAACTTTGAGGGAAAAATGACTAAATATTAGAATGAGGGGATTTCTGTGCAAGTCTATGTGGAGAGAGCAGTCAGTGCGATTAGCTTTGGATTGTTCTGCCAGAGAACAAGCACTGGCCAAAAATTCTCTTTCTCTGCTGTAAAGTTCTATGATTCGATCAGGATTCTGTCAAATTTCAGGATTCCAGATGAATTAGGAACAATTCCATGTGTTTGTCTTTGACAACTGTTGCCTTGCATCACTTTTAGTTCTGCTTCTCTTGAACAGTGATGCATGGAATCGTTTTGGAGGTTTTTGTCATTTGTTTTAATCAATCTGTTTGCATTTTGCAGCTATCTTAGTGATGTAGACCGCATTAGTTCACCAATGTATATACCAACTCAGCAAGATGTACTGCGGGTCAGAGTGCCAACAACTGGAATCATTGAATATCCTTTTGATTTGGAGAACATAATCTTCAGGTAACTGAATAGTTAAAAATGGCCAGGAGGTTTTTTTCCTAATGTGAAGAAGTATAATGCCAGTTTAGGTGAAACGAAAACACAACATCTCTAGAGGATAAAAAAGAAAATGCTGAAAGAACTCGTCCGGTCTGGCAGCACCTGTGGGGAGAGAAACAGTTATCATTTTGAGTCCGTATGATTCTTCTTCAGTCTGAAGAAGTCGTACGGATTTGAAACATTAACTCCATTTCTTTCTCCACAGATGCTGCCAGACCTACTGAGTTTTTCCAGCATTTTCTGTTTCTTTTTCCACATTTTCAGCATGTGCAGTATTTTACTCTTATATCTTGTATAAAGGAGTATTCTAAAGTATATTCTGTGCAAAAACTGGGAATCTTTTGCATCACTCATTTGCATCATTCAATCAGGAAACGCATATAATTTGGCAGCTTGTATAGCACTAATTTGACTACTGTACTTACCTGAGGCTCAAATTAATACTGCATCCTTGATCACTCGGCACTCTGATAACTGAATTGCAACTGCTAACAAGTCACTTTAAAACCCTCCTGGGTGCTAATATTTGGCTAGAGTGATACTTGAATCAATAATTTACTCCTTGAACATTTTTACCACAAGCACTTACAATGACAGTACTTTTATACACTGATATGTGCATCAACATTGGTTAGGCAGTGTTATTGCAGCCACATTTATAACCCAAAACTTCTTAAAGGTAAAAATGCAGGAATCTGTCATGATTATGAAGCAATGTGTGTGAAATTAAGGGCAGTCCTCTTCAAGTATTGAGATTTAAAAACAAATTGTTTCTTTAAATTTAAAGCCAAGTGTCAATTTTTTTTGTGAGTTAACTATTGAAAGCTTCTCTGAACACCAAGAGAATAAGCTCCCTTGTATCTTACCCTCACCAATGCAAGTAGGTCAATTTCTTTCTTAAAAAAAAGAAAACTCACGCCTCCTGTTATTGGAGACACCAGTGTAGCGAGCTTCTTTTCAGGCTGTTGTGCATTTGCCTGCCTGGGCATTATAAATTCACTTTCTTGTTTCTTCAAGAAGGATCCTGGTTTAATTTTGTGGTGAGGCCTAGTTGGACATGATTGAATCAATAATTCATATTGGGAGAGACTTTTCAAATCCCTTGTTTAATTATAAATTATTTATATTCTCAAGTCGCTCTTTGAGAAATACTTTGGCTTGAAAACAGTATTTTTGAAAAGCCTTGCCAGTAGGTCAGTATGTATGCCAGCATTTCATCACGTGCCCATGAAGTAGGATACCCAGCTGTTTAGTGCCCCAGCATGAGGGCACTAAATCTTGCAAATCTTTGCAAGTTGCTTTTTGTTTCTAACAAATGTTAGTGCGTTGTGTCTGACAGAAGTTGTGAATGCTTCAGATTTCTACACTTAGTTGATTCATTGCCATCGGTAATCAAGCAGCCTATTCATGTTGGGGGGGGAGGAACCTGCAGTAATTGGATTGTCTTTCTCTAGAATGTTAGGTAAGTTTACCTTGCACGTGGCAGTGGATGCAAAGTTTCATTTAAAAATGGATTGTAATTGGTGCTATTCAGGATGATTCAGTTGATCATATTAAGAATTTATGAAAATTTTCATGATTGACATTGTGGCGAGCATAATAAATAACAGAAATCCCCGATGGGCTGCACTGTGTTATCAATAATCAACTTTCGTAAGATTTTATTTCTGTTTTGCATAGATAAAAATACTCAAAACAAATGATTTTTATGTTGTTTGAAAAATGTTTTTCAAATTTTTAAACTTTTTTGCTTTACTTTGTAGGATGGTAGATGTTGGAGGTCAGAGGTCTGAACGAAGAAAATGGATTCATTGTTTTGAGAATGTAACCTCAATCATTTTCCTAGTTGCACTAAGTGAATATGATCAGGTTCTGGCTGAGTGTGATAATGAGGTAATAGTTTAACAGCAATGGTATAATAAGATTGTCTTAAGACTAAGATTTTACTGGAGACTTGCCCCTGTTTTCATAGTGGTAGGAACTCTCAAAGGCACAATCTTTTTTTATTCATTCGTCGGACATGGGTGTCACTTGGCTGGCCAGCATTTATTGCCTATCCCTGAGTTCAAATGGCTCTGCTGCATTTGTGATTCCCAAATTTGGGAGTCAGTCTGCCATCTGCCTCCCAACCCAATTTTTTAAAAAAAGGGTCTGTTCAAAATGAGGGGGTGGCTTCTGAATTTGGCTTCTGCCCACCATTTTGGGAGGCCCCCATAGCCTCCACGACTGCAAAAATCCAGACTGTGACTTTTTTTGAATGGAGTCAATTAGGATGGTGGATGGAATTAAAATCAGGGATTAGTTTAAGATGATCGGCATGAGAACCAATGATAATATAAGGAAAATCCTTTTTATGCAGCAACTGGTTAAGATCTTGAATCCACTGCCTGAGAATATCACGAAGGCAAATTCAATCTAGGCTATTGAAAGAGAATTGGATAAGCATCCGAAGATGAACAATTTGCAGGACTATGGGGAGCGATGGACGATGGAGTGGTAGGACTAACAGAGTTGTTCTTGCAGAAAACAATGCAGAATTGAGGGTGAATGGCTTCTTTCTCTGCTGTAATCTTTCTATGATTCCAAAATCAAGTTAGTTGTTTTTTTAAAAAAAATTCATGGGATGTGGGCCTTGCTGGCAAGACCAGCATTTGTTACCCATCGCCAGTTGCCCTTAAGAAGGTGATGGTGAGCTGCCATATTGAATGGCTGCATTCCATCTAATGTGGGTATGGCAATTCAAAATGGTGTGGGGCTTTGAGGAAAACTTCTAATTAGGGGTGTTCCTATGCATCTGCTATCTTTGTCATTTTAGGTTGTTGAGGTTGCATGTTTGCTGCAGCAATATGCTACAGTGCATCTTGTAGATGGCTCATGCTACTGCCACTGTTTCAGTGCTAGAGGGAGTGACAATTTGAAGTGGTGAATTGATTGCTAATTAAGTGGGTTGCTTTATCCTGGATGGTGTTGAGCTTCTTGAGTGTTGTTGGGGCTGCATTCATCCAAGAAAGTGGAGAGTATTCCATCACGCTCCTGACTTGTGCCTTATTGCATCACAGTCCTGACTCCTGACAGGCTTTGGGGAGCCAGAAGATGAGCTACTCATTGGAGAATTTCCAGCCTCTAAACTGCTCGTGTAGCTGCAGAATTTATATTACTCGTCCAGTTCAGTTTCTGGTCAATGCTAATCTGATCAATGGATGTTGATGGTGAAGAATTCAGCGATACTGAGGCCATTGACTGTCAAAGGGAAATGGTTAGTTTCTCCCTTGTTGGAGATGGTTATTACCTGGCATTTGTGTGACATGCATGTGGCATACTACATATCAATCTAAGCCTGAATGTTGTCCAAGGTCTTGCTGCTTACGTTGGACACAGACTGCTTCAGTCTTGAGAAGGGACAGAGCAACTGTCAGCGAATATCTGGACTTCTGAGCTTTTCATGGAGGGCAAGTCATTGATGAAGCAGCTCAAGATGCTTCGCCCTAGGACATTATGCCAAGGAACTCCTGCAGCAATGTCTCTGAAAGCAAACAAAACTACATAATGATTGGGCTCCAACAACCACAGTCAACTTTCTTTCTGCTCAGCATGAGACTACCCAGCGGAGATATTTCCTCCGGGTATTTTACGAGGTTTCCTTTATACCATGCTCTATCAAACACTGCCTTAATGTCAAGTACAGTCACTCTCCCCTCACCTCTGGAATTTGGCCCTTTTGTCCATATTTGGAATAAGCCTCTAATGAGATGAGATGAACCAAGTGCACAACTCAAATTGGGCATCAATGTAGGTTATTGCTTTTGAGTACTGCTTGATAACACTGTGGATGACAACTCCCATTCGTTTGCTGCTGATTGGATGTAGACTAATGGAGGATTAATGTCAAAGTGGATGTCCTGTTTTTATTGAACAGCACACATCCCTGGGCAATTTTCCACATTGATGCCAGTGTTGTAGCTGTAGTGGAATAGCTCGGATAGACACATAGCTAGTTCTTGAATACAAGTCTTTGGCACTATTGCCAGGATGCTGTCAGAAGCCATAGCCTTTGCAGTATACGGTGCTTTCAGCCATTTCCTGATATCATATTTCGTAAACCAAATTAGCTGAATACCGGCATCTGTAATGCTGGGGACCTCGAGCAGACAAAGTTGAATCATCCACATGCACTTCTGACTGAAAGTGATCGCAAATGCTTCAGGCATTTCTTTTGTTAGCTGTGGGTGGACATGTATTGTGGAGCCGCCACCTCTGGTTAGTTTAATTGTCCACCACTGTTTAAGACAGGATGCGGCAGTTCTGCAGAGCTTTGATCTGATTCGTTGGTTGTGGAATATACCAATTGCACTCTGTTTCTGCTGCGGTCTTATGTTGTAGCTTCACCGGGTTGGTATCTCATGTTTAGGTATACTTGTGCTATTCCTGGCATGTATTCTTGCATTCCTCATTGAAGCAGGGTCGATTACCTGGCTTGATGGTGATGCTAGGGGGAAATGTCACACTCTGAGGTTAGACTGTGGTTGAATACAATTCTGCTGATTTGGCTGGCTCACATTGTCTCATGGCCCAGTTTTGAGTTGCTAGATCTGCTCACAATTTATCCCATGAAATCTATCTCATTTAGCAAGGTGGTAGTGTCATATAACAATGGAGCATACCTCAATGTGATGATGGGACTTTGTCTCCACAAGGACTGTGTAGTGGTTACTCCTATCTATACCCTCATGGGCAGATGCATATGTGACAGGTAGATTGGTAAGGATGAGGTAAAGTAGGTTTTTCCTTTTTGTTGATTTCCTCATCACTGCCGCAGGCCCAGTACTCAGCCAGCTCGGTTAGTAGCTGTGATACTGAGCTACTTTTGGTGATGGTCATTTGAAGTCTCCCCATCCAGAATACATTCTGTGCCCTTGCTACCCTCTGTTTCTTCTAAGTAGCATGGATCATGGCAAAGTACTGATTCAATGGGAGAGGGAGGATGATAGGAGAGTTCATGGGGTGCAGAGTCAATGTTGAAAACTCCCAGGGCAACACCTTCCTGATTCTATCAATGCGTCCTACTGCCTCTGGTGGGTCTGTCCTGCCAGTGTGACAGGACATATCTAGGGATGGTATGGAAGAATCTGGGCATTGGCTGTAGGGTATGATTGAGTGAGTATTACTATATCAAGCTATTGCTTGAGTAGTCTGTGGGACAGCTCTCAAGTCCCCAGATGTGAGGAAGACATTGCAGGGTCAACTGGGCTGGCTGTGCCATTGTCATTTCCTGTTTCTGGGTCAGTGTTGGGTGGTCTGTTCTGTTTATTCCTTTTTGATTTAATCTCCTATAAACCAAAGTCCATTTATTGGCCATTTGCTGTGCCACTTCTGATTCGTCATTATATTCGCTGTGACATATTTATATCTGTTTTCAGTAAACTTTGACATCAATTCAACTCTGAAGGGTCAGAGTGCATTATCCAAGTTGTTGAGGTGGGAAAACCTGATTAGTAAAATTCCTCAATTAAAATACTTTTCCAAAATAATAGCATTTTATCTTGGCTGCTGAAATGAGGTCTTGTAGGCAAGAAAACTGGGCAGAATTCTGGTGTTGTACAGAATTAACTTTCCAAGATATCTTTGGGCTGCTCTGAAACAAAGAATAGTGGGGAAAGTTTCCCCTTTGAGCTATATGTTGTTGTATCCTCCTGTTATATCTGTTTAGTATAGAAATATTTAATATTTTATTTTTAGAATCGAATGGAGGAGAGCAAGGCACTATTTAAGACGATTATCACCTATCCCTGGTTTCACAGCTCCTCAGTCATTCTTTTCTTAAACAAGAAGGATCTCCTGGAAGAAAAGATCATGTACTCTCATCTAGTTGATTATTTCCCAGAATATAATGGTGAGTGTTTTATGGTAATTTGATCCATTTACAATAGGAATTTAAAACTTTCATACTCGTTGAATGGGTCTTTTGGTTACAAAATAGCTTAAAACTCAGGTTGTTTGTGTTGGAAAGTTTACCCAAATATCAGTAAATGTATATATTTATTTCCATTTGTAGGTACGTTAGATATCTCTGCTCATGATCACAAACTGGTTTGTTTCTTTTAGAAGAAATTCCTGTAATTCTTTTGTTACAGATTTCTAGCTGTATCTTAATTCCCAAAAACAGGTGGGCTGAGGTTGTGTCAGAGGTTGAAAGTGCAAAAAATCTGAAATGAGAGCTAAATCTGCTTACTTCCAGTATTAACAGAGGTGCGGTTAGTGGCAGATAGCTAATTTGCTCATGGAATTTTAATTATAAGCAGGCTGCCTTTTTTTTTATGTTGGCAGCCGTTCTATTTTTAACTACAGGAGGCGGGGTTTCTCAGACCTCGGAAAACTCGGAAGACCAGAAAAGCTGAATCCATGAGGCAAATATATTTACTTTTGGGCCGGGAGGAGCAGGAGTATTTTCTAGCCCAACAAGTTATCCAGTAAACTACTCCCACATCTGCAATCTCTCGCTCCACCACTTGCTCTCATAAGCTTCAGCCTTGTAAAGCCCATAAGACCGATAGCATATTAATCAGACTACCTGTGGGTAAGAATCCCACAGGAAAAAAATAATGTAGCCCAGCAATTAAATTCTGTAGACATTTGTTAAAACCTGTTCTTCCCAAATCTCACAACAAGTTCTTCTGTACAGAACTTGCCTCCTGACTAAAATCAGGCCAGGAACTCGAGTAATTTTTCCTTTTTTAATAGGTGATGAAACTTCATTGACAGAACTTCTTAATACTTTTAATAAGTATTCCTGAATTAATTTCAGCTGGTTCTGATTCTATTGTAGGACTCCGTGCCAATCTTGGTGAGCAAGGAGAGCAGGCATTGTAGTGCTTGAAGGAGTTGTAGAGCTAGGAAGGTGCAAGGCCATGGAGAATCGTAGAAATCCTGTACTTTGTCATCATTGGACCCATTGTGTCCCAACAGCCTCTCTATATGATCAAATCAGCTAGCTCCACGCCCTACGCTTGCCCCATCACTCTACGAACCTTTTCTCTTCAGGTGCTTATGCAACAATACAGAGATGAAAATTGTATATTTGAGTTATTGAGGCATTGAAAGCCAACACATATCAACAAGGAGAGTGGAGAAAGGCAAGTGAGATTTTAATGCAGGAAGGTTTAGATTAGCTAAATTTAATAGTGCTTGGAGGAAGGAAGACTGGGTGGTGATGTATGGCAATCATTAGGATTTGGTGGCAAAGACATGAGAAGGTAGGGACAGAGGCGATTATGGTGATAATGGTGGAAGTAGGCAGTCTTTGTGATGGTGAGAGTATGTGGTTGTAAGCTTAATTCGGGATCGAATAGGATGCTGAGATTGTTTCAGCCTGATATGATGACTGATGAGGGTATGGGTTGCTTGGTATGGGCTGAAGATCTTTCCAATGTCCAGTTGGAGGAAGGTTGAAAGATAGTTACAAATGAATAATACTATCCATAGCATCTAAATTCATTCAAAAATAAACTTCCTTAAGTTCCCTCATTGCAGCATCCCATTGTTTCATATATGATCCCAACAGCCACAGGTGAGGGCTAGGTTAAGGTGAGGACCATTACAAGATGAGATACTCCAATGAGTAGGTTGAGCCCACATGAGAGAGAATATGCTCCCTCACCCCAGTAAACTACTTCGACAGGCAGGCCAAACCAAATTAGGGTAGTCATCGGTTTCTTGCCCTCAGTAGTTTCAGGATTTGTCTACCCTGGCATGCGAGGACTGAATCAAGGACCGACAGATGAGACTGATCTAAAGTCCAATGGTTTTGAAGGTGGATCAGCACCATGTTGCCAACTGCCTAGACTCATCTTGCCACTAAACCAAGATAGGTCAGGATGAGACAGTGAGGCTGATGATCTGAACCTCCCTCACTTTAAACCAAGTCATGTTCATCATTTATCTATCATCTCATACTTCATCTTTTTAGGAACACACTGCCCACCTCTTAATATGAGGAACAGAATGGAAATGGCAGCCTAAGCATTGTCTGTTTCACCTCCCTGACCAGCAGGCCACAGCTGGCAGGGATCCCATCAGTGTGGTCACAAGTAAATTTCAACAAAGAAAGAGGACTTTGATCATCGTTGGCACATGGAATGTGCACACTTTCATCTTGATCAGCATTGAGGCAGTTTGCCCATTTACGAACAATTCAGGATGTAATTTGTGAGCTGCTGCTTGTTTCCGTAATGTTTCAATAACATGTATCATCTATATTGATTTGTGCAATTGTGATGCTTCTTAGGTCCTCAACAAGATGCCAAGGCTGCTCGTGATTTCATTTTAAAGACCTATCAAAATCAGAATCCAGACAAAGAAAAGGTCATCTACTCTCACTTCACATGTGCCACAGATACAGAGAATATACGGTTTGTCTTTGCTGCCGTCAAGGACACTATCCTACAGTTAAACCTGAAGGAATTTAACCTTGTATAAAGGACTGATACTATGAACCCACTTCATATCACTCAATACCTTTTGTAAAGCTCTCTATTTTTTACTTGCCAGTTCAAAGTTGTACTTGGTACCTGTAAAATGCATTTACAAACTCGCACACAAGTTGCCAGTTCTAAGGAGAACTTGGTGATGACAGTGCAGATACGTAACTTCTGGTTAATCATTTGTGTTTTGTTCAGAATTTTTTATTCACATAGAAATCTTCTATTTACAAAAAAATGTGGTATTCGGCACATTGTGAAAAATTGGTCGAACAGGGATGTTTATAGCTTTATTAACTGAGGTGGGTTTAAAAAATTGCTGGGATGTAGAAATGGACCTAAATATGTTTTCCAAAGGTGATTGTTTTACAATTTTTGTAATAGTAAGAACGCTCCCAACTCTGATTTTATATATCTCACTGTGTCAAAAATATATGTGACCATCCTGGAATCCAGAGGTTTACTGAATGCAAAGATTACCCAAAATAAAAGGTACAAAAAGCTTCATGGTTCTGATTGTGACTACTAGCTGGGTTACATTTGGCATATGGAAGTATTTTAACTTTGAATTAACCTATTTAAAGAAAGTAAATGATTGATGTACAAAACAAATATTTTGACTTTTTCTTTTGAGTTTTCTAATTTTATCCCAATTAATCCATGTTTGGAATCATGGTGTAGATTAATCTAGATAGCTTCAAGATTTAGAATGTTATCATAAATTATTACTGTCATTAAAGGCAGTGTACAGTAAACATGTTAAGAATATAAAATGCTAAATTTAATAATTTAGACGAAAGGATCTTAAATTGGTTTTATTAGCAAAAAAGAGTTAGAATGGTTCTTGGGCAAGTGTGAAATGTTCTTATTAAAGCTATTAAAATGTAAGATCATTTTGTATGTGAACAATGACACGTACAAGCCTAGATTGTAAAAGACTTCAAATCTTTGTTTTGTACAGATGAAAGTACCTTTACATACTAAGGAGTTGCAAAAGATAGATGGAATAGCTCAACAGGATTTTATTTGTTCTACCACCATCATAATAGGAATTACACATAGGTACATCATGTTGAAATGCTTACAAGCAACTGTAAATATGTATCCTATATATATATATATATATATAGCATCTTTTGTAGCTTTAACATTATTTATCTTGGTCAAAAAGGAATAATATTTGAAATAATGTCCTATCAGTAATTGTAAAAGAATGTACAGGTGTTTCCACGTTTTAGGAGACTTAGATAAGTAATCACTATTTTTGAAGTTCTGAAATCTAACTTGTAATGCACAATCCTGGAATTTAATCTCATACTGACTTTTAAAATTTCCTTCACTGCTATATTTCATAATGAGAAGGAATGTTAGAAATTATTGTAATTTTTCAGATTCAACACTGTCTTTTTATTGGATTATAATATTTTATGCAATGGTTTTTGAATGTTACGATACTGTACCTTTGAATTTGAGCATCTGATGCATAGAGATCTGCTTTTGTTGGAATATCATCTGAGGATGACTGGTATGATGCACGTGAGTGAAGTCAGTCTGCAGTGTTAGTTTCTTTAGTCATTAATGCTTTTTATTATGCTGGTTCATTGAATCAGATGCCAAGGTGCACTAAAGCTGCAGAATTTTGTGGGACCATACATAGTCTAAGTTTCTAGTTCAAAACAATCAAGTTTGTGCTATTTTCCTTTGAATAGGATTCATTATTTTCTAAGAAATCCAAATGAAATCTAGGTGATGTTGGCCTAAATATTAACAGAGGTGGGCAATGTGGAGTGGTGGGGTGGGGTAGTTTTAACTTGGGTGAAATAATATTATACTTTATATTATCTCCTTTAGTGTTCATGAGTTATGAATTTGTGAAAATAATTATCATAGCTTCATTGGGATTTATATTATGATTTTGCAAGCATATTTAAGCAGATAATTCAGTGTTGTTTCAACATCTCTTGTTATGCATGCTGTGATCTCCAGGTGCAAAGTGCTCTTGGCTAAAGCCACCCAACTGAAGCAGGAATTTCTAATTTTGAAAACGAAAATCATTAATTTAAAAAAGTTGAGCAATTGGTGCAGGAAAGAACATGGTTCTATAACAACCAACTAGCCAAATGCCACGTTTTCAGCAGGTGCTAAAATAGTCAGCAGAAGGATGAAACCTGAAATGAATGCACTTTCAGTATCCTTATTTCAGCTACACGGCACTTAAACATGTTTCATCTTCAAATTAGCCAAATATTTCATCCTTTACATAGACTTTTAGATTTACAAATCTTAATATCTGACTGACCAGAGATTGCTAGGATTCTTTTATTCTTGTATTGTCAAGTTCTCATTGATCAATAATTAACTGATCTGTGCTTTGAAGCTAAAGATGTTTCATATTTGGTAATGCTGCTGTTTTGATCTGAAATTAAACATAAACTTGGTTCTTATGTTTCAGTTCATCCAATTTTATTTTCCTGGAAAGTCTATATTAAGGGATCAATAGTTATATCATCAATTATTTGGAAAATGATCATGAAATGAGATAGTTAATTTACAACTTGTACTTTGCAACTATCAGATAAGCAAATATTGTCTTAATTTATGTAATAGAATGCACTATTAAAAATGTTAATAAATGCACAAACTCATAGAACATTACAGCGCAGTACAGGCCCTTTGGCCCTCGATGTTGTGCCGACCAGTGAAACCAATCTAAAGCCCATCTAACCTACACTATTCCAATATCATCCACATGTTTATCCAATGACCATTTAAATCCCTTAATATTGGCAAGTCCACTACTGCTGCAGGCAGGGCATTCCACGCCCTTACTACTCTGAGTGAAGAACCTACCTCTGACATCTGTCCTATATCTATCACCCCTCAATTTAAAGCCATGTCCCCTCATGCTAGCCAACACCATCCGAGGAAAAAGGCTCTCACTATCCACCCTATCTAATCCTCTGATCATCACAAGAACTCAGTAAGAACTACTTTGAGGAAAAATACATTTATTTTCAAAAGGAACCGAGTCTATTCCTCCCCCATTAGATTGAATCCTGTTTTAGAATAGTGTCGAATGCAAAGAGTTTTGGAACCAAAGGAAATCCAGTAGTGAAATGGAATGTATGGCATCAGCGAGAAAGAACTCGCAACTCAAGTATCAGGAGCTATAAAGGCCAAATTCTGAAATGTAATTCTGTTGTTTGCTGGAAAAATCTGTTGGTTAACAACGAAACAAATCTTGGTCACCACCTTTCTGGCTAGGTTATTGTAGCAGATTACAGTAGCTTCACCTAATTCTGATTAATTTTCCATTGGGGACCCTTTTTGTGCAGACGTATGATTGTAGAAAAAGTAATTTTTTGAAACCACGCCAAACTTATGACAAAGTGCTGGAGAAATCGGAGGTCCTATTCAACTTGAAAATATCTATAAAATGTTGGCCTTGTTGAGTTTTTTCCAGCACTTTGTTTTCATTTCAGATTCCCCAGCATCCACAGTACTTTGGTTTTATTTTACCAAATTTAGGAAACCCTTGTTAAGTGTGAGGATCTTCCTGCAAGATGAATGATCCCTAACTCTTCTTGCTTACCATGCTTTTCTCAATAAATTCATCCTCTTTTTGATGAGTTGCTTTAGATATCTTGACTAGGGTCTTGACCTCTAATACCATGCATACTTCATAAATCCATTAACTCAATTAATAGTGTCAGAATCAGCTTCTGAGACAGCAGTGCCTGAGTGAGTGCTGAATCATTTGGACCAGTGATATCTGTTACATGGGGCCAAAAGAGAAAATGTTGGAAAATCTCAGCAGGTCTGGCAGCATCTGTAAGGAGAGAAAAGAGCTGATGTTTCGAGTCCAGATGACCCTTTGTCAAAGCTAAAAGGCATAGAAAGTGGGAGATATTTATACTGCAGGATGAGGGAATGAAAGATGAGTCATAACTACAGAAACCAGGGGAAAAGGCTGCTAATGGCAGTCCAAAGAGAAAATAAAGGGTGTGAATGGCCAAACGGCAGAGAAGCTGAAGTCAGAGGGTAAGTTCTAATATGTGCTTTTTCCTCAAATATGGATTCCCACCTATGGTTGTCAACAGGGCCCTCAATGTGCGGTCCATCTCCCACGCCATGACCCTCATCCCTTCCCCTCCCTCCCAGAACAAGGATAGAGTCCCCCTTGTTCTCACATGCAAAGAATAATCCTCCGTCATTTTCGCCAACTCTAGCAAGATGCCACCACCAAACCCATCTTGCCTCCACTCCGTCTGTCAGCATTCCGCAGAGAATTCCGTTTCCTCCAGGATAACCTAGTCCACTCCTCCACTATACCCAACACGTTTCCCATCATTCATGGTGCCTTCCCATGCAATCGCAGGTGTAACACCTGTCCCTTTACCTCTTCCATGCTCACCATCCAAGGTCCAAAACACACTTTCCAGGTTAAGCAGCGTTTCACTTGCACCTCTTTCAATTTGGTCTATTGCATTCACCAAATGTGGTCTCCTCTATATCGGAGAGACCAAGTGTAGACTGGGCGATCGCTTTGCTGAGCACCTTCAATCTGTGCACAATCAGGACCCTGACCTTCCTATTACTTGCCATTTTAACACACGATCCTGCTCCCATGCCCACATATCTGTCCTTGGCCTACTGCAATGTTCCAGTGAAGCTCAACGCAAACTGGAGGAACAGCAGCTCATCTTCAGGCCAGGCACTGTACAGCTTCTGGTCTCGACATTGAATTCAACAACTTCAGATGATTAGCTCTACCTCACCTCGACCTCTGTTTTCATTTTATTTAATTTTTTTACTGTTCTCTACCTTTTATTTCTTTATTGTCTATCTTCATTTTTCTTTCCCCCTACGCTTCCCCTCTTCCTAAATTTTACCCCTCTCCCACCCATTTCCCCACCCCCCCCCTCCCTCACCCCACATCTTCATCTGTCACAGTTTACCCTCTGATTTCAGCTTCTCTGCCATTTGGCCGTTTATTCTCTCAATGGACTGCCGTTAGCAGCATTTTCTCCTGGTTTCTGTAGCTATGACTCATCTTTAATTTCCTGACCCTGCAGTATAAATATATCCCACTTTCTATGCCTTTTAGCTTTGACAAAGGGTCAGCTCGACTCAACATCAGCTCTTTTCTCTCCTTACAGATGCTGCCAGACCTGCTGAGATTTTCCAGCATTTTATCTTTTGGTTTCAGATTCCAGCATCTGCAGTAATTTGCTTTTATCTGTTACATGGGGGATGGGTATTGCTAAGTAGTTTGGCTTGATATCCAAATCCATGTGTGTATTTTACTGCTGCAGGTGAGTGGGTAAAAAGACTAGGTTTAGTCAAAATAGTACATTGTGTCATGGTACCACTGTTGGCTAGTGAAGTTGGGTCTTAATGCGCATTGGTGAAGAAAGCAATGCAGGTTTCCTGTGGCACCTAAAGCTTTTTTCCAATTGGAAAAGCTGCCATGTGATGTACTTGGCATTGTGCATCTATTGGAATAGTCTGTTAATCATATTATTCCTGTCCTGGGACAAGTTGAGGTTCTAGATTCTGTTGCATGAACTTAGGCAGAAAATTGTCATGTCTCTGAGCAACAAAAAACTTAAATTGACTGAATCTGACTGAAGTTTTGTTTTATAATGTGATGTATGAAAGAACATAAAGGTGTTTTCTTCTACCTTAAGAGTATGTTCTTCACATGCTATCTGGATACATGATATCGACCTGAAGTTACTGTACTTTCTTTGCATTAATTTACTTTTTGTTGTCATGGCATATAAAGTCATTCCAGTTTTTCTTGCAATGTGCATGAGGTTTCTTCACGGTTAAATGTTGGGAGATAGAAATTGGAAAAGTTAATGGATGAGCTATAAGTGCAGAGCAGATTGCTGATTCAAATCACTGCATATAAGGGACTATTCCTCAGTTTCCTTTATTGTATTTGCTTTGTAAAAACAGATGAAGGCTATGAATCTGAAACATTAGCTCTGTTTCACTGCAGATACTGTCGGATGTTAAGCTTTTCCTGCATTTCCTGTTTTTAAATACACAAAATTCACCACACACTTGGGCATTCAGTGGCATTTAAAAAAAAAATAATGATATTCAAGGGCTGTGCCAATCCACAAACAAAAGTATTTTTTAAGTACAGGGTGGGGTGAATTTTAGCATGGGTTATCCAGCTTGTTCACTGTAACTTGGAAGAGTTTAAGCATAATAAACATATACAGTAATCTATCTTATGAGATGATCAAGCAAATATGCTTTACTGATGAAACGACACGATGAATAATGTAGACTCCATAGCCGTATACTTTTATTCAACAATTTGCATTTGTTGTACATTTAAAAATTTAACTGTACCCAAGGCACCCATGGTACAGTACAAAGCAAAAGAAAAAGCATAGAGCAATGTTAAAACAAAAGAGATGGCTCTTGAAAAATAATAAAGCACTACTTAGTTCACAATTTTTCACTTTAGTTCATGTCTCCCCAACAAATTTCAGTAGAATGATCAGTCTATAAAGTTGGTCTCTACAGAAGTACCTTTTTAGTCATAACTAGTTACAATTTCCAATTACTTCAAGATGCAAATTATTTTGGTTTATCCAATTATTAAAATGTCACGGTGAGTAGAGGGGAGATTGATATTTATGCTTCAGCAGATTGGACAGCACAAGCATAACGGTGACAGAGTTTTATTTCCCTTAGAATTCACAAGGGCAGATACTGACAAAATTGATACACAACCATTCTTGCTCTCCAATAAGCTACAGTCTATTTTTTTTGGGGGGGGGAATTTTTCATTTGTATACATTAACTAATTAAAAATAAAATAAACCATATTAAAATGTATAAAAATCCAGCAGCAGCAACTGAAGAGTTAAGATGTACTGAAAACTACTGTGTCAGTTCTAACCAATGATGTACAACCAAAAAAAACACTTGGCTAACATTTCTCATTTCAAATGATTTATGGATTTGCTGTATAATTTTGGCATTTTCTATTTTTTTTAAACCATTGAAATGCCAATCACCAGCTATTTTACCATAATAAACCCAGCATTGGCATCCTTCCATCAATGAATGATGAGTGGCAGGAGGCAAATTAATTGGGGATAGGATGACTCCCTATCATGTACTTTTGCTGATGGCTGAAGAGACCAATTTGTGAAAGGCTGTTACTATCACAAATGAAGTGGCTATCAGGTGTTGTTGTGGGTTATTTTAAACTATGCTGAAACAAATTTGCCAAACAGTTACAGAAATGTTACGTGGACTGTTGCATTATATTTCCAAGACTATTACTTGCATATTATTAGGGTTCTGAAATACATGTCTGATTAATGAGCAACAAAAATTACCTTGTTATTAGTTAGATTTCTGCTTAGAAAGTTATTTAAATTATTTTATTTATCTATCCATTCTCCTCAAGTAATGAATGTGTTCTCTGGCCGACCTTTCTAAGGATTTTCATGATTGTTGAACTGTCAGTAGGTGTACCTACCTCACAAAATCATTTTTCTGAGTCAATGTACTCAAGATCAACAAATTCACTGACACAACTACAAATTCCAAGTCAGTGTTCGTTGTCATTACTATGCTCAGTTCTGGTCGCCTCACTATAGGAAGGATGTGGAAAAGATTGAAAGGGTGCAGAGGAGATTTACAAGAATGTTGCCTGGATTGAGTGGCATGCCTTATGAGGATAGGCTGAGGGAGCTCGGTCTTCTCTCCTTGGAGAGACGAAGGATGAGAGGAGACCTAATAGAGGTGTATAAGATGTTGAGAGGCATAGATCGGGTGGACTCTGAGGTTTTTTCCCAGGGTGGAAATGTCTGCTACGAGAGGGCACAGGTTTAAGGTGCTGGGGGGTAGGTACAGGGGAGATGTTAGGGGTAAGTTTTTCACACAGAGGGTGGTGGGCGAGTGGAATTGGCTGCCGTCAGGGGTGGTGGAGACGAACTCAATAGGGTCTTTTAAGAGACTCCTGGATGAGTACATGGAGCTTAATAGGATGGAGGGTTATAGGTAGGTCTAGAAGGTAGGGATGTGTTCGGCACAACTTGTGGGCCGAAGGGCCTGTTTGTGCTGTAGTTTTTCTATGTTCTATTACGGTGTAAAACTGACCCCCAACGTCAGGCATCTGCACACAAATCCGGAAGTTGCTGTTAGTGATAATCTGCTCTTCCACATGGTGTGGAAAACAGAGAATCACTGAACTTTAACTTTGTCCAGTTAGTAATGATGACTTTAAGCCAACTAAATTTTTAATATTGACTTCTAATTACTGGCACAGTAAAAAATAATTTTTAAAATATGGAATCTTTTCATATTCTCCCCTAGTCATATATGCCCCAATTTTTATTTCCCTGTACTTTTTGTATAACGATTAAAATGTTAATTATGTTCCAAGCATTTTAACTTGCTGTTTTACTAACAGTTTTTCAATCAAATACCTGATTTTTGCCTTCTCTGCAGCTGGACCCCACAGATTTCCTATAAATGGCACCAAATTCAAAGTGACTTCAGAAATACAGGCAATCCAAGCACAAGTTAGCACTGAGCACCATTCTTTGCCATTGACTACAAAATCTGGGTTGTGTAACTGCAGGCATGTTTCCATTTCCCACTCAGATTTGGTGCCATTGTACATCAATGCCGTCCAGCATTCCTCATTGTATTTAAAAAGCGACTTAAAAATTACTAATTTAGGTGTCGCCACTTTCAGCATTAGCAATCAGATGTTTTGTGTTTATCTAAGCTCACGATTAGGCCTGCTGATTTTGAAATGATTATTCACAGGTATGTACATTTCTCCAAACATGTTTTGTCTCATACAAAGTTTAGGATTTAAACATATTAATGTAAACTAGTGGATTTTTCTTTGAACTTGTTTATAATAAAGCTAGCCAGTTTAAAATTGTCAGACAAGCATAACGTGATGCTTTTAATTCTGATGCCGGATTTATATTCAATTAGCTCTCCAACTTACAATTCCATGTTTTTGAGGAAACTCTGAGCAAGTTATTTTCCTTGAAGGAGTACTGTGCAAGTGAGATAGTGGTTAATAATCTCCATTAAAAAAAACGGTAACCATGTGAAATTCATGGAGGGGCAGAGTTGTACAACTTAAAATGGGACTGTTTATATTTATGCTGTAACTGTTGAAGGCTTTATTGAAAAAAATAGCTTTATGCTAACATATATACTCGATATAAGAAATTTGAGAATAGCTGTTTTTAGAATTGGTACAGACTGTAAAAATGTGCCTCCCTCCCCGAATGTTACTATTTTCATGCTCAGTAAGATGACATAGTTATTAAATCATATGTGGTAACTATCTACAACATATGTTTGCTAACAAGAATTTATTAAGATAAGTTAAACTTTTCAGACTATATAGTGCATCTACATAATGGAAAGTTGTTTGTAGAAAATTGCATATCAACATATTATCAAAGGCAGGAACTTAAAATCAATTAGCCATGAATATGATCAGTTATAAAGCAATGATTCAGTGGTCAATATGCATAATTTTCTTGAACGGTATACATAAAAATTTTCTTTAACAGAAAACACTGGTGGATGGATTCAGCAACGTGTACTTTAGGAACTAACTAGTATTGACCAAGTGGCAAATGCATGTGCCTTGGAACATGATTTTGAAATATCCAGCAGTTTAATTTCAGACTTTTAATACAAAAAATTAACCCAGTGTTCAAATCTGTCAAGATAAAAACCATAGTAGAACCTTTGAATGCATTAGAATCCCATTATATAAAAAACATTAAGCAAGGAAAAAAGGTTTGTCTGGATCATTTGAGACTCTATAATTGTTTTGATTTCAGTGCATTAAGATTGCATGAAAGTGGATCGAATGCAGTTAATACTTAAGCACATATCCCATTAACTATCTTAATATATAAACTAACATTTTAATTTACTGATGAGCATGATTAATTATTTACAAGAATGCATTAAATGTATATGCACATTCACAATGTGTAACCAGAATGTGAATCTTCAAAAGATGATGGGATATAATTAGAGGATATCTTTTGCACTTGATCTTAATTTCGATTAGAGGGTCTTCTGCATTTGATTATCAGCAAAGCTGACTTTCTAATTAGTTAATCTCAAAATGCAATAAACAAAACACTCCAGCAGGTTCTTCCTAATGTTGAAATATACTGATACATAATTTTCTTGAAAAAGTTGTTTAAAAACCCACAAAAATGCCAATGCCAACTTAAATGTTAAACATCTGGATATTTCAAGTTGACCTAGTGACACAAAAGTGAGTCCAATAGCACTGCAGTGAAGAAAATTGTTGGCACATCTGTGTTGTTGACAGCATCTGTGTGGCAGTTGGTAGCACGGAGCTTTCTTTTGGGAAAGCCATTTAGCCATGCGAATTAAACACTATTACACCCGCTTAAGGTATTCACTAGGAGTGTAATTTTCAGGTTACACTGCAGTGTAACCTCTGCTAAAAATTCAGAACTGTTGACTCATCACCATTGAAGATCAAAAACAAATATAATAGTTATATGGTTGAGATGCAATTTTAAATTTCTATTAGAATTCATTGAATTAGAATAAGTAATTAAAATAGTCATGATTAACAATCAAAACTGACTTGGAATCTTCATACTACTTTGTACATCTTTGTACATCTACAGATACAAAGTTCTGTTAATGTGGATTCAACTCAATTGTAGCATAAAACACGTGATGGTTTTTATGAAATTCGTAACACTTATCATTCATATCTTTGGATGATGATCCTGTCCTCTTCTTTCCCGCACTTCTTGTAGTTTTGCCAGAATCCACTAGGAATAGAAAATGTTATGAGATTTTTAATTTACCATAAACTGCCATTTCTTTGTTTTCAAATGCTCTATGACCTTTTACCGCCCTATCTCCTCCACAACTCTGAGATCTATCCTCCTTTATTTCTGGCCACGTGAATCCCTGATTTTGATTGCTTCACCATTACTGGCCTTGAACACTGGCATTCTCTCCCTGCATAAGAACGTAAATATGAACAGGAGTAGACATTTTTTGTGACTTTAACTACACTTTCCTGCCTCTCAACCCCTTCCCATAACCCTAGACACCCTTGCAGACTCCTTATGCTTCAACTGTGAAACATCTGGGACATAAAGTTTTGTATGATAATAAATTTAACAATGTATTTCCAGAGTTTTATTTCTATAATCAATCACAAGGGCATTTTCCTATGTTAGTGTTATGTTGTTAGGGTCCAACATACCACAAACACTGCTTTTATTACATATATATCCCCATAAGTACCGAATTCCAGTCATTACACAGCAGAAGGGAAGGGAAAATTAAGGGGGCAGTCACTTTAAGAAATATGGGAGAAAAGCATTCTGTTGTTTGAGAAAGATTGCAGCTTACTTTCTTGACCAATGTACGGCCAGGTTCAAGTAGAAGGATAGAATGAGTCTTGATTAAAGTACAGCTGAAAGTGTAGAAGGGTAGGCATAGCTGCCATCCCTCTGATCAAGGAAAAAGGGTCATGTACATGTTCAGTTTTTTAAAAAGTCAGTTTACACTTTAACTGAAGCATGCTCAAGACCAGGCAGCTAATATTCACACCAATTCATGATATGCCTTTGGGGTAGCACATGACTTTGGCCAGATATGGAGATAGCGAGAGTTTATGACAGAAATAGGTACTCTTATAAAGAAAGGGGCAGAAGTAAGGGAATTGTAGAAGTTTGCAGCTCCCTAAACAAATAGCAATTTTGAAATGTAAAGCCCATTCTAAGGAGTGCAGGGGAAACGCTCTAGCTGATCAAGCCGCAAAACAGACTGCAGATCTCCTGACTCTAGAATGGCAAAAACAGGCTAGAGAATTAGTGATTAGAAACCCCAAAGACTTGAGAGACTTGTCAGAAATGCAGAGTATGGCATCACAGGAAGAGAAATGGGCCTGGCTGGAAGACGGAGCTCAAATATCCTCAATGTGTGGTGACACACAAAGATTGGGAAACCAGTGGCCTCATCTACCCTAATGCCATATTTGGCCCAACAAATTCACTCTTACGGGCATACAGGAGTCCAGCAAATGACTCAATGATTTGATAAATAATGGTGGAACCATAAGTTCAAAATACACATGCAGAAGTTACTAGATAGGTGTGCTACATGCCAACAAAATAATGGTCCAAAGGCAAAAATACCTCAGCGAAGGGTACCAGCCCCCCAGGACCATTCCAACGTTTGCAGTTTGATTATATACCCCTTCCTCCTTGCCAAGGATATAAACATGTCCTGGTAATAGTAGACAAATTCTCCAGGTGGGTAGAAGCAACCTCGCCAGGAACGCTGCTGCCCAACACACAGCTAAAGTGCTCTGCAAAGACTACATTCCCCGATAGGGTTACCCTCGAGTATTGATTCGGATCAAGGTTCCCAGTATGCCAAGAAATGTGTCGAATGTTGAGAAATATGGACAGTGAAGGTCCCACACAACACCCACAGTCATCTGGACAGGTGGAAAGAATGAAAGGATATCTAAATATCATCAGGAAGGTCTTAAGTGGCCTCAAGCATTACCCATCGTACTGTGCAGCATTAGAGCTAATGCTAATCGGACTCCGGGATTCAGCCCATTTGAGGTGATTACAGGAAGACCCATGTCACTACCAGGAACTATTGATTAATCAAAGCAGTTAGTCTTACTTCACAACAGGTCAAAGACACATGAGGCACGAACAATGAAGGTGAACATGACAGTACCAGGTGAATGGGTGTATGTTAAGAAACCACAGCCTGAACCTCTTGGAGCAAAGTGGGAAGGATCTTATCATCAAGTACTACTGGTAACCCACTTAGTGGTTAAAGTAAAAAGGGAAAAAGACTTGGATACACACGTCATATTTTAAACGAGCACCGTCTCCAAGGACTGAACCTGTATGAAGTTATTATTTTGTGTATTGATTGATATTTAATTTTTGATAGTACAAGGGCATGTATGTAAACCACCAACAGAGGCAGCAGAGAGATTTGATTTTGTGATTTGTAATTTGTGATTAAGAGTCAAAGGGGGGAATTGTAGGAATGTAAGAGTTAATGTATTAAATTTGAAACAAAATACAGAAGTACTCTGCTAACCAACTGACCTAGAAACTTCGACACGCTCACATTGCGGTTTATACAGCGATTAACATTTGCTGGATCATAACAGTTATTTATTCACCATTAGAAAATCATATAGCAATCTTTTAGTTTGATGAATTCCAACTTTGCATTCTTGAGATTTAATTGGTATTTGCAGTCAGGTTACATTGGGGAGAGGAGAGGAAGCTAGTCAATTATACATGACTCACAGTTGAAGTTGAGGAAATGGCTAATGCGATTATTACTTCAAGAATTAATGTGTAATGTTCAAAATGGAGTGTAGACATATTTAACAAGACAATCAAATACCTTTGCATCATCTTCAGTTTTGAAATTCACAATTTTTCCATATTCTTTTGCATGGAATACAGACTTGACACGTTCCTTTAAGAAAACATAGTGAATAGGTGAGGAAAAATAAATCACTCAATGCAAACTTACATTTTTTAACCAAGTTGCCTATAAAATTTGACGTTCACGAAGTTCACTTTACAACAACAACATGTATTTATAAAGGACTGGATGCAGTTGACTTATGTAGAATGTGTAAAGGCAGCACAGGTGGAGATGTATAGCGGATGACACTAACAAACAATGAACTTAAGGCAGTAAAGATGGGAACCATACAAAGAAAAATATTCATGGTGGGAGAGAGTAATGATTTTACTGGTGGAAAAAGGCATTAAAGCGACGAGTGATGGTGCAAATTGGCAGCTTGGTTGCTACAGATGTATTGCAATTAAGGCTAGACTGGTAAGTGACGTAGGGAAAGGTTTGTACAACAGTAAGGATAACTGCATTTTAGGTATTGCAACAATTATGATATATATGCACTTAAAGTGCTATACAACAGGGTATAATAATTCAAATTAATCACTTACTGAAATGACAATTGGGGATATGTTCAATGAAATGTCTGAAGAGTATGATGTCAGAGGCTATCGAAAAATACCACTTTGAATGTATTGCTAAAGTTTATTGATAATAGGTACATGGACAACAAAGCACCTTTTCTAAGTCAATGTATACATTCTTACTTTCTCATTTCTTTAACAGTGTATGTCATCAATAACAATGCAAGTAGAAGAAAGACTGGCTTCCAATCATTTACTTACTTTGGCTTCAATACGTAGCCTCCTTCCATCAACAATGAAAGGCTCTTTAGTGAATTCCTCGAAGCTGTACTGCCATTCACAGTTCAACTGCCCAAATGTTCCTTGTGTTACAAATAAGATACCACTGGAAAATGATAATTTGTGCAATAAGATTAATAAAAGACACACCATAAACATTAAGCTTTAACAGAGTTCAAAGGTTGTTTCATTTCACCTTGGTACAAACCTGAACTGGCAGTCTGGAATTTACATTAATATTTTATTTGAATTGATGTTAGTGGTGCAGGCTGACCCATGCTTTGACTTTACTTTGCCTACTGGATGACAGGGAGAAATAGGGAATTTTTAAAAAAACACGCTCGTGCAGTTCTACCAACTTGTTCAGAGTATCCAGGTTAATAATTGGAAGTACATCACCCGCCTCTTGGATGGCATGTTGCATTCCTTTGCCTAGGTAAAGGACATTTTTGCAAGAGCCCCTTGCAAAACGATAGTGTATACAAAGATCAAGCTGTACTGCCCTGTCCAAGGTTAAAATCTATTGTTTACATTAATGTATTCACCCTCCCACTGGATTCTACAACATTATAGTTACAGTTTTGGCTTATCTTAAGCTATTTTCCTTTACATAATGTCACTGACTACTCTCTTATGTTGACTTCATCCTCTACAGTTTTGTAAATATATTACAGACTATATAAAATGAATTAAAGACTATTTTAGCTTAAGCAGTTAGTTCAGCTGTACAAATTTTAAAATGGTGCCTGTACTGAAAATGGCAGCTGTATTTCTGTATGCAAAGACTCTGCCTTACATCCAATTGGTGTAACAAGATGACCAAATTGAATTGAGAAACGTTTAAACAGAAATATGTGAAGTAATGTTGAGGAAGAATACACTTGAAAGAAACTATTTACACCTGAGATTTGTAATGTATTTTTTCTACATTTTTTGAAATCAGTTAACTGTTCAATGACTTGCATTTTGTTATGAAAATATCTGATTTCATTACTCATATGTTTTAGGAATATAACTTTTAGGTTGGGGATTGAAATGTTAATGCAGGAGACATGGGCAAAAACCTGAGTTTGAGGGGTTGGCAAACAAACGTAAAGTAAATACGATTTAAATAATGGTCCGTGTGTACTTACAAGGGCAGAGTTAAAAGGTTGAGACCCATGAAACGGCAGTTGGACCTGTTTAACTGGAGACCTGAAAACACTAAGTCTGAGGGGAATTGCTTTTGTCATCATTAGAGTTATGAATTATTCATGTAATTTCCCCAGACCAAAGAAAAGGTGCAACTCAATTGGTAAACAAGGGAAGTATTTAAAGTAGCCATGCACTTTCCAGATCAAAGGACAGCTTAGAAATTGTGAATGATGGGTTTGAATCTCTATCTTAGACATCCCTGGGGTGCCATATTGCTAATGGAATAGGTGATGTGGAGATGCCGGCGTTGGACTGGGGTAAACACAGTAAGAAGTTTAACAACACCAGGTTAAAGTCCAACAGGTTTATTTGGTAGCAAAAGCCACACAAGCTTTCAGAGCTCTAAGCCCCTTCTTCAGGTGAGTGGGAATTCTGTTCACAAACAGAGCATATAAAGACACAAACTGAGCATATAAAGACACAAACTCAATTTACATGAATAATGGTTGGAATGAGAATACTTACAACTAATCAAGTCTTTAAGAAACAAAACAATGTGAGTGGAGAGAGCATCAAGACAGGCTAAAAAAATGTGTATTGTCTCCAGACAAGACAGCCAGTGAAACTCTGCAGGTCTAGGCAACTGTGGGGGTTACAAATAGTGTGACATGAACCCAATATCCTGGTTGAGGCCGTCCTCGTGTGTGCGGAACTTGGCTATCAGTTTCTGCTCAGTGACTCTGCGCTGTCGTGCGTCGCGAAGGCCGCCTTGGAGAACGCTTACCCGAATATCAGAGGCCGAATGCCCGTGACCGCTGAAGTGCTCCCCAACAGGAAGAGAACAGTCTTGCCTGGTGATTGTCGAGCGGTGTTCATTCATCCGTTGTCGCAGCGTCTGCATAGTTTCCCCAATGTACCATGCCTCGGGACATCCTTTCTTGCAGCGTATCAGGTAGACAACGTTGGCCGAGTTGCAAGAGTATGTACTGTGTACCTGGTGGATGGTGTTCTCACGTGAGATGATGGCATCTGTGTCGATGATCCGGCACGTCTTGCAGAGGTTGCTGTGGCAGGGTTGTGTGGTGTCATGGTCACTGTTCTCCTGAAGGCTGGGTAGTTTGCTGCGGACAATGGTCTGTTTGAGGTTGTGCGGTTGTTTGAAGGCAAGAAGTGGGGGTGTGGGGATGGCCTTGGCGAGATGTTCGTCTTCATCAATGACATGTTGAAGGCTCTGGAGGAGATGCCGTAGCTTCTCCGCTCCGGGGAAGTACTGGACAACGAAGGGTACTCTGTCCACTGTGTCCCGTGTTTGTTTTCTGAGGAGGTCGGTGCGGTTTTTCGCTGTGGCGCGTTGGAACTGTTGATCAATGAGTCGAGCGCCATATCCTGTTCTTATGAGGGCATCTTTCAGCGTCTGGAGGTGTCTGTTGCGATCCTCCTCATCCGAGCAGATCCTGTGTATACGGAGGGCTTGTCCGTAGGGGATGGCTTCTTTAACGTGTTTAGGGTGGAAGCTGGAGAAGTGGAGCATCGTGAGGTTATCCGTGGGCTTGCGGTACAGTGAGGTGCTGAGGTGACCGTCCTTAATGGAGATGCGTGTGTCCAAGAATGCAACCGATTCCGGAGAGTAGTCTATGGTGAGTCTGATGGTGGGATGGAACTTGTTGATGTCATCA
This sequence comes from Mustelus asterias, assembly GCF_964213995.1. Taxonomy (NCBI): domain Eukaryota; kingdom Metazoa; phylum Chordata; class Chondrichthyes; order Carcharhiniformes; family Triakidae; genus Mustelus; species Mustelus asterias. The sequence goes on from NC_135806.1 coordinate 69,928,875, forward strand.
TAGAGTTGTTTCAGTGATTGTTCACCATGAGTCCAAAGGAAGAAAATGTCATCGATGTATCTAGTGTATAGCATCGGTTGAAGGTCCCGTGCGGTGAAGAAGTCTTGTTCGAACCTGTGCATGAAGATGTTGGCATATTGAGGTGTGAATTTGGTCCCCATGGCTGTTCCGTGTGTCTGGATGAAGAACTGGTTGTTGAAGGTGAAGATATTGTGGTCCAGGATGAAGCGGATGAGATGTAAAATTGCATCTGGAAACTGGCAGTTGTTGGCGCTGAGCACTGAGGCCGTTGCAGCAATGCCATCGTCATGGGGGATGCTGGTGTAGAGTGCCGAGACATCCATTGTGACGAGGAGCGCTCCTGGTTCAACTGCTCCATGTGTGCCGAGTTTCTGTAGGAAGTCCGTCGTGTCGCGACAAAAGCTGGGGGTTCTTTGTACAATGGGTTTCAGGATGCCCTCGACATAGCCGGAGAGGTTCTCGCACAGGGTCCCATTGCCCGATACGATGGGACGGCCGTGTGTGTTTGCCTTGTGTATCTTCGGGAGGCAGTGGAGATCTAGGGGATTTGCGGGGGGGGGGGGGGGGGGGGCGGGGGAGGAGGCTAGCGGGTCCAGGACTGAAGTCTCTCTTTTAATGACACCAAAATTAAAATTAAAATATTCAAATCAGCTCCACACCGATTTCTGGCACAGAGCTGACGACACAGGCAATCCAGTTTCTGGAGATGCGTGCAGGCCGTGACATCCAGCGGGAAGTCCGCTACACGATCTCCGCTTATGTCTCCCGGCCCGTTGCACTGAGAATCGCCCCCACAATATTTAAAACATCCAAAAGAGTTAGGTGTGAAAGCAAGTGTTCTGAAGTGGAAATTGAGTAGGGCTAAAATGGAGGCAGTGAGCAGCATGAACGGAAATTTGCATTAGGAAGATAACGGAAGTAACTTAACATTAAATATGGTATTTCAAAAGGAATATGTACAATTGGAGGAAATTGTAAATTAAATAGAGCAAAGTGCTAAGTTTATGTTTACCCAAAAGTAGTGGCCATAAAAAATAATGAAAGACCTGTAAATTCAGAGGAAAATAACTTCTGAAGAAAAGAGTTAAAGATGAAAAATATATTTACCGAGAGAGGGAAGAATGTCTCAATGGTTGAGATCTAAAAGCAGTGTGCTGGAAACAGACCTGTGAATAAGTAGCTGCAGCCACTGTCACATAAAAGCGTTTGTGTCTGCAAGGTTTGGAAGACAAGCTTTGGTCCCAGTATTGAATGAGAGAGAGAAAGAAAAGCTTGTGTAAGCCTTTTCCTATAGCAACAAATGGCCTTTTGGCTAAGATCAAGTGTAGTATGGATAGGATGCTGTGCTTGGTTGAGGTCATTAGGTTACATTTAAGCTTCATTTGAAGCAATTTTTAAAAGCGGCATCTCGGCCTTTTGGCTAAGATGCAAATGAGATCAAGTCTTGGAGGAGGTGAGTCTGCACCTACTCCAATCAGCTTGGCTCATGTAGATCAGGCCCAAGACAGGAGTGGAGGCCCTGTCTTGTCAGCTTGGATCGGAAATGTCTCAACTTGTTGAGACTCTGAATTGGACTTGATTTGATTGAATTGGAAAAGTATAAAAAAAAACAATGGATTTTGTGGTAATATTACTGGAAACTGAAATTGAAAACCATGAGGGCTTTTGCCTAAAAGGGATGTTTAGCTGAATTAAACAGATATCTTTTTGGGAAATGTTTGTCAAAGTACTGTTAACTATAAATAACCTTGGGGGGAATTTTCCCGTCCCACCTGCCACAGGAATCGGAGCAGGCGGGCGGGACCATGCAAAGGTCTGTTGACCTCGGGCCGGATTTAGCAGTTTTGGGGCGAACGTGGCCAGATAATCCCGCCCCTTGTGTCTGAATTTCATTTATCTCTTCAGAAAAAATGTTTAAATTTAAGTTTTCAAATCTTCACAAGTAGATTGAAATTATTTCCCCTAACTTCAGACACCTTCTCATAAATACAAATTGTATATCGTTGTGATAATTTGTTCAAGTTGGCTGTTGGGATTTGGGCAGCCTGACACCACCTGACATATCACAACACAATCTTCCATTAGTTGTGAGAACAGATGACCTCTATTGTTGTGTTATAAAAGCTTAAGTAATGGATATAAGCCTCTGCCTAAAACGGTCTTTTAGAAATACAATGACTGATAAACATAAAGCATTTCTGCCTTAATATTGCTGATAACAAAACTGTAGAAAGGTACGTAAGGGAATTTTTCAAACTGAACACACATTTCAGCCTGGAATGTAAAAGGATCACATTTGATTCATTATTTTTAGAAGCATTCCTTACACTTTTGTGTTTAGCAGGAATTGTATTCAAATTTGGTCAGCTTGTCACTTTGATCAGGTACAGACAAGCAGGTTAAGAACTTCACTGTATATAGCAGATGCACTTAGTAATTGACAACATGTAGATAGCTATCGAATATCCTCTAAGTATATTTTAAAAAGCATATTGCATATCCAAACATACAAATTAGGAGCAGGAATAGACCACTTGGCCCTTCAAGCCTGCTCTACCATTCAATTGATCATGGCTGATCTGATTATAACCCCAAATCCACATCCCTGCCTACCCTCGATAACCTTTCACCCCCTTGTTCGTCAAGAATTTATCTAACTCTGCTTAAAAATATTTAAAGACTCTGCTTCCACCACCTTTTGAGGAAGAGTTCCAAAGACTCATGACTATCAGAGAAAAATATTCCGATCCCTTATTTTTAAACAGTGACCTCCAGTTCTAGATTCTCCCATAGGACGGAACATCCTCAACACATTCACCCTGACAAGACCTCTCAGGATTTTAAAAGTTCCAATCAAGTCACCTCTTACTCATCTAAACTCAGGTGGATACAAGCCTAAACTGCCCAACCTTTTCTCATAAAATAGCCTGCTTATTCCAGGTATTAGCCCGGTAAATCTTCTCTGAACTTCTTCTAACGCATTTCCATGTTTCCTTATATAAGGAGACCACATCTGTAAACAGTACTCCAGGTGTGGTCTCACCAGTGACCTGTAGAACGGAAACATAACCTCCCTACTTTTTCAATCAATTCCCTTCACAAGAAATTGTAACATTCTATTTGCTTTCCTTACTTTCTGTACCTACATACTAGCCTTTTGTGGTTCATGCGCTAGGACACCTAGATATCTCTGAATCTCAGAGTTCTGATGTTCCATTCTTTGACTTTGTTAATCAGCAGTTAATGCAAAGGGAGCCAACTAATCCGTGACTTTGTGATTCAATTTTGCCGTATGAGAAGTGGGTTTTTGCATTTTAATTATATGATGGGAGTTAGTGCAAGAGACCATCTTTGTTTTTTTTACAAAGCAAGAACAATATCAAGGTTTTTAATTATTGCAAGTATGCTGTTCGTACCAAATACTGTTCATTATCCTGCTCAATTGAAAGAAAGAGGCTTGCATTTATATAGTACTTTTCAGACCACTGGATATCTCAAAGTGCATTATGATCACCAAAATACTATTAAGTGTGGTAACTGTTGTAACATGGGAAAGAGGGCAGCCAATTCACTCACAAAAAGCTCCCGCAAACAGCAAGGTGATGATGACCCAGAACATATGTGTCTCGTAATGTTACTTGAGGGATAAATATCGGTTGTAAGAATTCCCATATAATATCTAATCGAAAGACAACCCTTCCAACAGTGCAAATTTCTCTTAGTACTGCCTGTGGGGTTGGTGGCGGTGGGAGGAGGGTGTTGTCAGCCTTGATTTTTCTCATGCCTGGGGTAAAACTTTTAAAAAATTCATTTACTGGATGTGGGTGTCGCTGGCCAGGCCAGTATTTATTGTCCATCCCTAATTGCCCTTGGGAAGGTGTTGATGAGCTGCCTTCTTTAACTGTTGCTGTCCCTGAGGTGGAGGGATATCCACAGTCCTGTTAGGGAGTTCCAGGATTTTGACGCAGCGACAATGAAGCAATGATGATATATTTCCAAGTCAGGATGGTGAGTTGTTTGGAAAGAAATTCCAAGTCGCGATGTTCCCACGTATGTGCCGCCTTCGTTCTTCTAGATGGTCGAGATCGTGGGTTTGGAAGGTGTTGCCTAAAGAGCCTTGGTGAGTTCCTGCAATGCATCATGTAGCTGTGACTGTGCATTAGTGGTGCAGGGAGTGAACGTTTGAGGATGGGGTGTCAATCAAGCAGGCTGCTTTGTCTTGGATGGTGTCGATCTGCTTAAATATTGTTGGAGCTGAACACATCCAAACAAGTGGAGCGCATTTCATCACACTCCTGACTTATGCCTTGCAGATGATGATGTGGAGATGCCGGCGTTGGACTGGGGTAAGCATAGTAAGAAGTCTCACAACACCAGGTTAAAGTCCAACAGGTTTATTTGGTAGCAAATACCATAAGCTTTCGGAGCACTGCTCCTTCGTCAGATCTGATGAAGGATCTGACATCTGACGAAGGAGCAGTGCTCCGAAAGCTTATGGTATTTGCTACCAAATAAATCTGTTGGACTTTAACCTGGTGTTGTGAGACTTCTTACTGTGTTGTAGATGATGGACAGGCTTTGGGGAGTCAGGTGGTGAGTTACTTGCCACAGGATTCCTATTTTCTGACTTGCTCTTGTAGCCACAGCATTTATCCGGCTAGTCCAGTTTCTGGCCAATGGTGACCGCAAGATGTTGATAGTGATAGTGAACTTTGAACCTTATGAATCAGAAGCAAGAGTACTATGAATTGAACCAAGGTTGACATTACATGTAAAATACATTTATCTATTGATTAATATATTGAAGCTTGGTCCAACAGAGTGTACATTTTTCTGCTGCATGTTGTGACTACAGACGTGTTCCAGTAAATTGGCCTGCACTTAATGGCAAATGTTCCCTGTACAAACCTTTGATTTTGCAGCATTTACTTAGGTTTGGTTGGATAAACACACAAAACTTTGTCAGAGAGAAGTCCACTGACGCGAGTGGTAATTGGCTTTGTTCCAAATAGCATATTAACATAGAAACCTAAAACCATAACATCAACTTTCCACCAATGGGTTTGGAATCTTTCAAATACACAGTTCAAACGTAGTTTGGTTACATAGACACACAACCTTGCAAACAAAGAGAGCAGAACAATAATCATCAGCGTGGGAAGATTTTCAAAAAACAAATTTTACTAACCCATGGAATAGCTTACAATCTTACCTTTTTGTAATCATAAACAAGTCTGAGTTGTTAATCATTTTGTGGCCAAAGTACTTGCACTTGGCATATCTTCCATTTTCAATTTTCTAGGAGAAAGAGAGAGGTGGTAAATATGTATTTTCCCTTCAGTAAATTTTAAAATAGTGGCAATATGACTGCAAGAAGAATTAATTTGATCACCTTTTGGAAATATATGAATATGAAATATAACAATTGTATTTATGGTAGTAGTCTTGAATAACACTTATAATAAAGATGATGATCATTTGCACAAATATCTAGATGGAAAAAAAAAATCAGTCTTGGTTAATACCCACAGTCCTGTTAGGGAAGGAGTTCCAGGATTATGGTAGTAGTCTTGAATAACCCTCACTATATGCCACAATTAGGCTGCATGTGGAAACACGTGGCTGCACGTATAAACAATTCCATATTCTCGGGAAGGACTAATTTTAAATAGCTACAATGGTTATTTATGTAACACACCTTGGGGCGAATTTTCCTGTTTCGCCCACCATGGGAATCAGAGCGGGCGAGGGGCGGACCATGGAAGGGTTTGTTTATCTCGGGCGGGATTTTACGGTTTCGGGGCGAATGCGGCCGGAATATTCCGCCCCTTGTGTCAGCTAACAATTGAGTTGCATTACTAAACGACCTTGGTGGAGAAATTGTGAAAGTACAAGGTACTTTAGAAGTTGAAGAAATAAAACGTTAAAATGAAAGCAGTAAGCACCGTGAATTATTTTGCCCTATTGAAAATAATGCTTCAAAAACAATAGATAATGTATAATTAAACAACTTTTCCAGTGAAAGAAAATTAGTTAGCTTTGCAAATCAAGTCCATACCAGTGAGATATTACAAGTCTGAAACACAGATCTATCAGACTAGAATGTTGTCTACTACTGTTTCATTGCTATCTTTGTCATTCTTTGCTTAGGCAATTAAATAGAATATGAACAAAGAGTAGGTCATTGCGTCCCTCAAGTTTGCTCCGCCATTTGATAAAATCAAGATGTGGCTTCATCCACTATTTTAACCTACTCCCTTGCCAATCAAGAATCTCACTCAGCCTTAAAAATATTCAATAACCCTGTCTCCACCGCTCTCTGGGGAAGAGAACTACATAGACCAATGACCCTCAGAACTGTTTTTAATGATATTACATCCTTTTTCAAGTAAGGAGACCAAAACTGTACATAGTACTCCCAATGTAGTCTCACCAATGCCCTATATAATTGTAGCAAAACCTTCCTACTTTTATATTCTATTCCCTTTGCAATAAACACAACATTCCATTTGACTTCCTAACCACTTGCTGTACTTGCATACTAATGTTTTGTGAATCATGTACTAAGACACACAGATCACTCTGTATTGCAGAGTTTTGCAGTCTCTCTCCATCTGAACAATACGCTGCTTTTCTATTCTTCCTGCTAAAGTAGATGAGTTCACGTTTTCCCACATTATACTCCATCTGCCTTTTTTTTCCACTTAACCCTTTGTAAACTCAGATAAAATCATAACTGATCTGATTATGGCCAAGATAGACTAGGTTCTGCTCACAATTTACTTTCCTACTTATATTTGTGTCACCAGCAAATTTACATACATTTGGATCCTTCATCTAAGAATGCCTTATTTTGATGTGATTTTCTACTTCTAAGGAAAGAAAATACACTCTAGCAAAATTTGAATATCCAGTTGAAACCCACTTCTGAACTGCTGATCGCAAGAATATCATGAACTAATCTAGAAACACCTAAATTAGAATCTGGTTTCTTCACAGACTGAGCTTGACTGGATAAAGACCCAATATGAATTTAGTGTACATTACTAAGTCAACTGTAAGGGAAATGTTCAAACTGAATGTCAATTATTTTTAATATGGAAACTGATTTGAATAAGATTCTGAAAACTCTTGACATGGTGGATGTGGAAAGGATACTCTTCCTTCTGGGAGAACCTCTTAAAAATAAGAGGTTGCCCATTTAAGACAGATGAGGAGAATGTATTTCTCTTGAGGGTTTTGAGTCTTTACAACTCTTTTCCTCAAAAGGCAGTGGAAGCAAGATCTTTAAATATTTTGAGTCTTTAAATATTTTTAAGGCAGAGGTAGATAGATTATTGATAAGCAAGGGGGTGAAAAGTTATCGGGAAGTAGATGGGAATGTGGATTTGAGGTTACAATCAGATCAGCCACAATCTTATTGAATGGTGGAGCAGGTTCGATGGGCTGAGTGGCTTATTCCTGCAACTATTCTATACGTTCATAAGATTCTGTAAACCTATAAAATTATGGCTGGAATTCTTTGGTGTCATATGTCCTGCCACCCCTGCCAGCGAGAACTGGGAATTTGGCACTCGGCCAAACCTCCATTCACTGCAGCAGAATCGGTCAATGCCGCCACGGATGAGGGTGGAGTAATCTGGTCTATATCTACAGTATATAGGTTAACAGCTAAAACAGATGTTATTTTATGAACTCAAACTATTTTTATAAGAGGTTAGGAAAACCATCTGGGATGATGGGTGAATTTGCTAGTATCGTTAAAGGATCTGCACAAGAAGCACCTTCTCTAAATAATTTTAAAGAATAATGGTCAAGTCAGAGACTAGAACATAAAATTTTTCCAATTAAATATTTGGAGGAATTAAGACATTGGAGTAAATTTTCCATTCCTGCCCACTGCGGGAATCGTCACAGACAGGACAGAAAATCTGGCGGACCATTTAAAGATTCATTGACTTCAGGTGGGGTGACTGGAAAATCCCGCCCATTATTTTTTGTCCCTGCCATAAACTCTTTCCTAGTCACTGACGCTATCCCTCTCTCTGGCAATTTTTTGAGGCTGAATCAAACTATGGGAACCTTAGTGTCACATTTGATCCTGAAATGAACTTGCAACTAAATATCCACCATCACTAAGAGTGTCCTATTTCCACCTCAACATCACCCTACTCCGTACCACTCTCAGCTCATCTGTTACTGGAACCTTCAACCTTGTCTTCATTACCTCTAGACTTGACTGTTCCAATGCACTCCTGGCCACTCTTGCAAGTTCTACCCTTGATAAACTTGAGGTAATCCAAAACTGTTGCCTGTGTTCTAACTCGTGCCAAGTTTTGTTCACCCATCACCCCTAGGCTTGCTGTGCTAAACGGATCTCAGTTAAGTCTCAATGCCTCAATTCTTATCCTTGCTTTCAAATCCCTCCATAGCTTCACCCCTCCTTATCCCTGTAAATTCCTTCAGCCTGACAGCCCCAAGAGATATTTGCTAACTCTGATTTCTTGAGCATCCCCGGTTTTAATCACTCCAACATGCCTACAGTTGCCAAAGCTCTAAGCTCCAGAATTGCCTCTCTAATCCCTCTTTAAGATGCTCCTTAAAATCTTCTTCTTTGACCAAGCTTTTGGCTATCTGCCCTGACATCTCCTATGTGGCTCAGTATCAAAGTTTGTTCAGTATCAAAGTTTGTTCAATAATGCTCCAATGAACTTGTGTCACACTTAAAGCTGTATATAAATAAAAGTTGCTGTTGTTGCTGAAGTCATCATTGAGAGCAAGAGCCAATTTTAGTTTAGCTAACTGGGGAAGAATGTGAGGAAACACAAGTGCCAGGAGCAGAAGTAGACCATACAGACGTCAAGCCTTCTTCACCATTCAGTATGATCTTAGTTGATTTTGGACTTCAACTCTACTTTCCTGCCTGCACCCCATATCGCTTGATTCCCTGAGACCCAAAACATCTGTCTACTCCAGCCTTAAATACATTCAATGATGGAGCATCCACAACCCTCTGGGGTAGAGAATTCCAAAGATTCACAACCCTTTCAGTGAATAAATATCTCCTTATATCAGTTCTAAATTATTGTTCCCTTATTGTGAGAGTGTGCTCATGTTTTAGATTCCCCAGCCAGCAGAAACAACCCTCAGTGTCTACCCTGTCAAGCCTCTTGAGAATCTTGCATATTTTAATGAGATCACCTCTCATTTGTCTAAACTCCAGAAAGGAAACTTGATCATTAGGGGCAAGAAAACCTGCCTGAAGCTTGAGAAATCCCAAAACAGAACGAAAAAAAAGTATTTTTAATCTTTTGAAGCACTGCACTAGTTTTTGTATCAATTATGGCTGGATGTCCCATGATCTGATCTTATGAAAGCAATTTGAGCTATAAAATAGAAACAATGTCCAGAATCAACAATTCTATAATTAATGTTGTACTTTTCCACCAGCTGCAATAATATTTGTTAATGTGCATAAAAATCATTAAAGACCATATGCAGGATATAATTTTCATTTGGCACCTTTGAAGTGTCTATTGCTCCGCATATGCTTAGAAAAGAAAACTGAGGATTTTCTTTCAAGACAAAATAGATTTTAGTAATATCAAGTATACCAACCATTAAAATTACTTTATGCCATACAAATCATTATCCTAAATAAACACTTATGGTAATAGAAGAAAGCAATTAAATCCCATCAGCATTAGAAGTGGCCAGTATCTTACCTAAGCCACTTCTACCTGTAATTTTTGGAGGTCATTTGCCTAGAACTGTATACTTCAATAATAAATGTTAGTTTATAGGAACACCACAAAGCCAAATCTTGAAGTTTATTGAATCTTCATATTTATGTGCATCAGAAACAAAATTGCAATGGCACCAGAAAATAATTTAGTTCTAGACAGTGCCTTGTGTTGGACAATCATACATTGCTGATTTCATGAACCCAACACAAAGCAGAAACATAGTTCTTACAAATATTTGGCACGGCCTTTGAGATGGAGCTCTTCATATCTGGATAACATCGAATTGATCTGGGCTCCACTGACAACCTTCTGGCATTAGGAGATAAAACCACTAATCTTATTCTCGAGTGGACCCCTGTTCTGGAGACAGGAATACAGTCAGAATGATTTTTATATGAATAACAAAAATGTCTACTTTGAGTGGGGACTTTGAAGATAGTCCTGAAATTAAACGTAGTTTGTATAGCGAGGATATACCCTTTTGAAAAGATAGCTATTGCTTTTGAAATCTTTGACCGTGGTTCTATAGGCCGTGCTGTTTTTCTATTATCGCGGTTTTACCTCGGGATTCGTTAGTTTTTACTCTGAAAGAGATCCAGCTGGAGGCAATGGTCTTTCGTTGAAAGCACATTTATTTACATACTAACTTGGTTAGTATGTAAATACTAACCAAGTTAGTATGTAACACTCTCTAAAATGCTTCTCAGCCATCATTTCTCAGTGAGTGACATCACAAAAATATAACTCCTTATGCTCAGACTTCAAGATCGCTGTTCCTCTTTGAGATTGTTTTAATTTGGGAAATCTTCCTTGTTTACATTAATAAATGGTCTTTAACTTCTCCTGGCCTGGCTTCATGGATATCCTATGACACATGTGCCATCTTTCACTGCTCCCAAATTCATTAATCCTACATCACGCTTAGACAGTTCACTGGGGAAAATAAGCTAAATTATTTTCTACTTTTGTGAGTTGCTCAGCAACATTGCTTACTTTTTTGTTTCCTGGAATATTTAAGGTCATCACAATCTCTTGGTTTGGTTTCATGAAAATTGATCTGACTACATCAGCAGTGAGCTGATGCTCCACCTAGAACAGCTGAATTATACCATTCTATTTCTGCTCCATTAGTGTGAAACTTCATTGATAGAGGCTGGAATTCTCCAGTCTTGAATGCCCTGCCATGGCTGATTGGATTTATTATTGTAACGTGTATTAGTAAACAGTGAAAAGTATTGTTTCTTGCACGCTATGCAGACAAAGCCTAGTGTACATAGAACCCATAGAATCCTACAGTGCAGAAGGAGGCCATTTGGCTCATCGAGTCTGTACCGACCACAATCCCACCCAGGCCCTATCTCCAGAACCCCATGCATTTACCCTAACTAGTCCCCCTGATACTAAGGGGCAATTTAGCATAGCCAATCTACCTAACCTGCATATCTTTGAACTGTGGGAGGAAACCGGAGCACCTGGAGGAAACCCATGCGAACACGGAGAATGTGCAAGCTCCATATACACAGTGACCCAAGCCGGGAATTGAACCCGGGTGCCTGGCACTATGAGGCAGCAGTATTAACCACTGTGCCACCGTGCTGCTGTACATAAGGAAGGAAAGGAGAGAGTGCAGAATGTAGTGATACAGTCATAGCTAGGGTGTAGAGGAAGGTCAACTTAATGCAAGTCTGATGGCAGCAGTGAAGAAGTGTTTTTGAGTCGATTAGTATGTATCCTCAGACCTTTTCCCGATGGAAGAAGGTGGAAGAGAGTATGTCCAAGTTCTGTTGGGGCCTTGATTATGCTGGCTACTTTTCCGAGGCAGCGTGAAGTGTAGACAGTGTCAGTGGATGGGAGGCTAGTTTCATTGACGGACTGGGCTTCGTTCACGACCCTTTGCAGTTCATTGCAGTCTTGGACAGAGCAGGAGCCATACCAAGCTGTGATACAATTAGAAAGAATGCCTTCTATAGTGCATCTATAGAAGTTGGTGAGAGTTGCAGCGGACGTGCCAAATTTCCTTAGTCTCCTGAGAAAATAAAGGCGTTGGTGGGCTTTCTTAACTATAATGTCTGCATGGAGGGACCAGGGTGTGGAGATGCCGACGTTGGACTGGGGCAAACACAGTAAGAAGTCTAACAACACCAGGTTAAAGTTCAACAGGTTTATTTGGTAGCAAAAGCACCCGGGTTCAATTCCCGGCTTGGGTCACTGTCTATGTGGAGCTTGCACATTCTTCGCGTTCGCATGGGTTTCCTCCAGGTGTTCCAGTTTCCTCCCACAGTTCAAAGATGTGCAGGTTAGGTAGATTGGCCATGCTAAATTGCCCCTTAGTATCAGGGGGACTAGTTAGGGTAAATGCATGGGGTTCTGGAGATAGGGCCTGGGTGGAATTGTGGTCGGTGCAGACTCGATGAGCCGAATGGCCTCCTTCTACACTGTAGGATTCTATGGGTTCTATGTACAATAGGCTTTTGCTACCAAATAAACCTGTTGGACTTTAACCTGGTGTTGTTGGAGGGGGGTAAACACAGTAAGAAGTTTAACAACACCAGGTTAAAGTCCAACAGGTTTATTTGGTAGCAAAAGCCACACAAGCGTTCGGAGCTCCAAGCCCCTTCTTCAGCCGAGTGGGAATTCTGTGACCAGGACAGGCTGTTGGTAATCTGGACACCTAGAAACTTGAAGCTCAGCGAGAATGGAGAATTTAGCATTTAACCAAATCTCCATTCACAGCAGCAGGAGCGGAGGATCCCAGCCATGATTTTAAAATTCCATTTACTTTTTACATTTGGATCCCAAGGATAATAATCCTTCATTATAACACTTTGTTTTTCTGCATAGCAAAGTGTGAAAGAAAAGACTGACTGGTCAAGAGAAAATTAAGTTGATTGATATTTCCAATATCAGTTCCTTTTTTGCTGGTATGTCTTTTCCCACAAACTCAGATCATTATATGGCTCGGTTAGTAGAGATAACAGTTTTCTGCTTGATATAGACATAAGTAATAATTTTAACTACGGCCAATACATTTCATGGACTGCCAAAAATTATAATTCTTCTATCCAAGGAGATATGAATTTTTAATGTAGTGCCACAAATGCTTTTAATAAGGAACCATTCATTGCCTACTTCACATCCTTAGGTACTAATGTTCTTTAAAAAATGATTTACAGAATTACTTGAATAATTGTCACGAATGGAATAACTACTTTAAATTATTTTCTCTCATAAATGGATCAATTACCATCAGTAAGGTAAGTTCAGAAGTTTCACATTTTTTATCCTCTAATTTTCTTCCCTTGATTCTCCTCTCATGAAGGTGATCCCCTGCTAGAGATGATTTTGCCAGTTTCAACGGACCTTCACTTGTATTTAGTGTTAGAAATAATCCCAGCTAACTCTAATCTATTCATATCAGTGTCTACTTACATACTTGCAGCGAGTGTCTAGCTGGGAAGCAAGAGCAGAAACAATGGCCAATTTGCTCCTTTGTAACCTTTGGGTGCAGTGGGCTAGGTGACATGCTAGAGGAAATTGGTTAAATCGTAAACAACAAAGATTACATTTTATACTATCCTTAGCTACATGGCTTAGAGTAATCCTCTTACTGAACCAGTAGGAGAAACAGCTCATTTTGAATGGAGATGTAGATTGACGTTTCATATAAATATAACTTGGCTGTATGTAAAGTAATGGTAAAAGTTATAAGAAACTGACAAGAGTCTAACCTGTAGACAAATCTCCTGCAACTTCCAATTTGGTGTTTTCAGATTGTAATGTGCATTTCCTTTAAAATATTTTTAAATGGTGCGTTTTTCAGCACCTCTACAGTTTAACACAAAATATTTCATATAATCATTTTGATCATATAATTGTCTGATGTCAGCTGATAGCTGTGCCTACAAAACTTTTTATTTTCTGCTAAGGGTATGTATGAGTACACGGATATCTTAAAATAATTTTTCAGAAGCAAAAGATGCCGTTTTATGCTACTAAATATTAATGAGGAAATTGTAATGTTTTTGGAACATACTAATAAATTTTAATACAACAGAAATTTGTCAATCCAAATGTCTCTTTTACAGCCCTATCTTCTTCTTAAATCTATTGTTATGCAGCAGCTGAACTTAACTCAGAAATTAGAATTTTGCCTCATAGTAAACTGGTAACACACCACAATCTTACCATCACATCAAAGATTAGAGGTAGAATATACATTTTATTTTCATATGGGTTTCAGTAATCTTACCTTTCTAAACTAATTCTTCCTTCCTTTCAGTCTCATCGCATAATCTCCAATTCATTCTTCAAAACTGTGGAGCTCCTAGCTCAATTTTACTTCAGGAATTTAAAACTTAATCACTACTTTGCAATTTACCACATATTATTTTACTATTTTAAATTTGGTGATGCCTTGTACTACAAACATTCACCTTGTTAAGTTCCAAAGAATGTCAGTGTACACAGTAAAGCAGGAAAATTAATCAAGTTATCTGGGAGGTGAAAATTAATGTATGAAGTTCCCTCTGGTTTTGAAACCGAACAGTCCAACATGCGAGTAGGATTTTCTGGCCGCACTCACCCCAAGACCAGAAAATCCCACCCGAGGTCAATGGACCTTTGCATGGTCCACCTCCGCCTGCTACGATTCCTGTGACGGGCAGAATGGGAAAATTTCATTCGTGGTTTATGGTTCTCCGCTTTCATGTATGATTTTCAAATTTTGGGTTCATAAAATTAAGAGAAATGATGCTCAGAAATTCAAATTCATCTGGACAGTTATCATCAACATAAGCACCACTGTCTTGGTTTTCAGTCAATCAAAACATGTGCTGGGAGTGTGCACAATATAATGCAATGTGTGGGAACCTGGACAATTTAAATACTGGTTTTGGGTTTCTTGGTTCTACGGGTAAGCTATCAAATTACATGGCTGCAAAGGGAAGCATCTTCCTTATAGTGCTTGATAGGTGCAGAGATTCAGGAGGGATATGCTCATCCATGCAAGTGGGAATTAAAAAAACTTGCTTCACCAGCAAAGACCTCATGTTAGGATGTTGAGAGTGAACATCAGAAGTATTGTGCCAGGATATGCATCCAGTACAGGGTGATCAATAAATGTTTATTTTACCCAACACCTACTATGTATCTCTCCTTCCAATCTTTTTTCCCTCCTGTGCCTTTCAGACCACAACATCACTTTCCTCCTACCAATCACACACACTGCACAATCTCATATCCTCACTCCTTACACATGCTCACTTCCTTTTTCCTCCTTTCATTGCTCACCATTCTCATCTCCTCTGAGCTGCTCAATAAATAAAGTTCTGTATCTGCTTTACCATCATGTCACAGGTGTGGAAGCCAATATAATATTTTCACAGTGACAATTTGGAGGACTGTAAGCCAGTGGACTGAAGGTTGCACAATTGTTATTTGAATTACTCTGATGTGGCACTAAGATATCTCTGGGTGTTAGTGCTGCACTAAGTGCCTTGCTGGATTCCAGGTTATAAAATGCTCCTCACGCTGAGTATCATTATCTTCAGTATTTTCTTCACCATACGAACATATGAATCACGATCAGTAGGCCATTCAGCCCCTTACCATGGCTGATCTCATAGTGGCCTCAACTCTATCTTTCTGTTGAGAAACATCCTCTCAGTATGCACCCTGTCATCTCTCCTCAGGATCCTCATCCTCTTCTTGATCAGATGATAAGTCCTGCAGGCCATCTTTGTCTTTCTCCTCCTGGTTCTTTGCTGAGTGTGTTTATGCAGAATACAAAATGCCAGTTTTTCTGGAGGCTCTAAGATGCTATATAGCGCACAGTGCAGGGAGCCTCCTGATCTATCAAGGCATCTGAAACTCAACTGGAGTATTCATTGGCTTGCTGTGTAACTAACCTTGCAGTAATGCAACTGCTATTGTAATTGTTCTGCCATTCTCAAACACTGATGGCAACTCAAAAACATGGTGCTGTGGGGAAGAAGAGATATAGTGATGAAGGTTTATGATGAAGGTATAATTGCAGTTCCCTGCTATCCAATATATATTTGCAAGAACCTCCTTCTGGCAACATGCAAGTTGAACATTGATGAGATGCAAGCCCTTGCAATTAGACAAAATTTCTGGCCCATCCGAAACGGTCTTAAAGTGTATGTACTTTGTGCTTGGGGACAGCCTGTCAGAGATGCATCTCTAATGCTCTTTCAGTCTGAATGCTTTATCATTTGGAAATTAGATATATAACTGGTTCTGGCAAATCAAGCATCTGTGACAAGCCTCAACATTGATTGTCGGATGATTGAAAGAAGTTCTCATGGAAGCCTGAAACGATCCAGAGGTGTAAAAGCTGAGGGTTATGGCCATTTTTAATACCAGATGATCGTGCCAATGGCAAAGTAGGCAACAGGTCTTCTTTCAGGAGGCTGCAGAAGTCTACAATGATCTGAAGTATGAATTGAGATCCCTCGTACAGACAAAGAAGCAAAGGATCTTATTTGTATACCTTGACAGGTGAGCAAAATGCCTTCTGAGAGCATTCCCCCTCTTTCTATGACCCACCTGCAACTCCTTTTTCATAATTCTTTTGCTGCTGTTGCTCTTCTTCACTCCATATGTATTCATATATGGCTTCTCCAACTTCATTAAGGTTCTTGAAAGTGCTATCAAAAACTCAATGATTACAAAATCACAACCCACAATCAAGTGAAATGGCCTCTTTATATTCAGCAAAGGAATCTTCTGCTCACGTGAACCTGTGTGAGACCATGCTATAGTAAAATCTCGGGATCTTGATTTGCATATATTCAAATATATATATATATGTAAAATTCTTCTCTGCAACAAGGTGTTTGCTGATTACATTACTCAGCACTGTTACTATTGTTGCAGCTGATAACATGGCATGTAGTGATTAGGACCGACATCTTCAAAAAACTGATGGAAGCAGAACCCAGTGTTGCCTGTCCCTCAAGGCGCCTGTTGGCAAATAAACATGGTTGCCCAGCTTTGGCAAAGGGGGTATAAGTGATCAGTGATATACAATGCTCTGCAGCTGTTTCTTCTCGGAAGAAGTCATATAGACTCAAAAGGTTAATGGTTGCTCTCTTCACAGGTGTTGCCAGACCTGCTGAGTCTTTCCAGCATTTCCTGTTTTTATTTCATTTTATATTTTAGTTGTTAAACTATGTTCATTAATTGAGGAATAAACATAATCACTATTTTATCCTTCATGTTATTGTTATCCTTCTTCAATGATATCTAGTATGGTATCCATTTATAATGTAATCAATAAAGAAATATAATAGGTTTCATACTTTGCCTTTTTAGTTAACAGATTGAACATAGCCAAACAGTCTTCTTGGCATCTGCACAGATAGGGTTGAGCACCCACTATACACACTTTGCCTCACCTCTTGTGGCTAAAATGCGTAAATGCATTTTGACAGTTTCAGAGTTCCTAGCAGATGTCACTGTACAGTAATTACAAGATGATGGTGCAGTAATTATGTTGGTGGACTAATAATTGAGAATCCTGGACTAATAATCCAGAGGGTGCAAATTCAAATCCCCCCCAGATGTTTGATCAGTTTTTTAAAAATGCAATATAAAGCTGTGCCACCAGCAGGACAAATCAACAAAGGTGACGGCACAGTGATATACAGTTGAGAGGGAGCTGCTATGGGAGTCCTAGCGGACTCTGTACAGCAGGAACCAGGTAAAATATGGACAAGGAAACATCCTGCTGATTACCATGTACCGTTTCCCCCCCCCCCTCAGCTGATGAGTCAGTACTCCTCCATGTTGAACACCACTTGGTGGAAGCACAGAGTGGCAAGGGTATAGAATGTACTCTAGGTTGGGGATATCAATGTCTATCATGAAGAGTGGCTGAATAGTACCACCACAGACAGAGCTGGCCAGGTCCTAAAGGACATAGCTGCTAGACTGGGGCAGTGGCAGGTGATGTGGGAACCAACAAGAGGGCAAAACCTTTGTGGGCAGCACAGTGGCACAGTTAACACTGCTGCCTCACAGCGCCAGGGACCCAGTTTCAATTCCGGCCTCGGGTCACTGTGCACATTCTCCCCATGTCTGCGTGGGTTTTCTCCAGATGCTCCGATTTCCTCCCACAGTCCAAAGATGTGCGAATTAGGTTGATTGGCCATGCTAAATTGACCCTAGTGTCAGGGGATTAGTAGGTTAAATATGTGGAGTTACAGGAATAGGGCCTGGGTGGGATTGCGGTCGGTGCAGGCTTGATGGGCCAAATGGCCTCCTTTTGCACTGTAGGGATTCTATGATCTTATCCTCAACAACCTACCTGCCACAGATACATCTATCCTTGACAGTATGGGGTAGGAGTGACCACTGCATTGTCCTTGTGGAGATGAAGTCCTGTCTTCACACTGAGGATACCCTCCATTGTGTTGTGTGGCACTATCACTGTGCTAAATAGGATAGACTTCAAACAGATCTAGCAACTCAAGACTGGGCATCCATGAGGTACTGTGGACCATCAGCAGCAACAGAATTGTACCCAACCACAATCTGTAACCTCATAGCCTGGCATATCCCCGACTCTACTATTACCACCACGCCAGAGGATTAATCCTGGTTCAATGTAGACTCCAGGAAGGCATGCCAGGAGCAACTCAGGCATACCTAAAGTAAGATGTTAATCTGGTGAAGCTACAAAACAGGACAACGTGCGTGCCAAACAGTATATGCAACAAATAGTGGACAGAGCTAAGTGACCCCACAACCAACAGATCAGATCTAAGCACTGCAGTTCTACCACATCCAGCCCTGAATGGTGGTGGTGGCGGACAATTGAACAACTCAGTAGAGGAGGAAGCTCCACAAGTATTCCCACCCTCAATGATGGAGGAGCCCAGCACATCAGTGCAAAAGATAAGGCTGAAGCAAAGTGCTAAGTGGATGATCCATCTCGGCCTCCTCTGGAGGTCCTCAGCATCACAGATGTCAATCTACAGCCAATTCAATTCACTCCATTTGATATCAACAAACTGCTAAAGGCATTGGATACTGCAAAGGCTATGGGTCCTCACAATATTCCAGCAATAGTACTGAAGACTTGTGCTTCAGAATTTGCCACTCCCATAGCCACAACACTGGCATCTACCCAACAATGTGGAAAATTACCCAGGTATGTTCTGTACACGAGAAACAGGACAAATCCAACACATCCAGTCATTTACTACCCCATCAATCAACTCTCAATCATCAGTAAAGTGACCAAAGGGGTCATCAACAGTGCTATCAAGTGGCACAAAGTAATAATCTGCTCACAAATTGCTCACTCTGGGTTCCGCCAGGGTGACTCAGCTCCTGACCTCATTACAGCCTTGGTTCAAACATGGACAAAGAATTGAATTCCAGAGTTGAGGTGAGAGCGACTGACCTTGACATCCAAGCAGCACATCATCAAGTATGGCACCAAGGAGCCCTAGCAAAACTGGAGTCAATGGGAATCAGGAGGAAACCCTCCCCTTGGGGTCATACCTAGCACAAAGGAAGATGATCATAGTGTTTAGAGGTCAAACATCTCCGCTCCAGGACATCACTGCAGGAGTTCCTCAGGGCAATGTCCTAGACCCAACCATCTTCAGCTGTTTCATCAATAACCTTCCTTCCATCATAAGGTCTGAGGTCTGAAGTGGGGACGTTGTGCAGTTATCAGCTAATGTTCAGTATCATTCGTGACTCCTCAAATACTGAAGCAGTCCATTTCCAAATGCAGCAAAACCTGAATAAAATCCAGGCTTGGGCTGACAAGTGGCAAGTAACACTCACACAACAAAGTGTCTGACAATGACTATCTCCAACAAGAGAGAATGAGTTATCATTGACCAGAAATGGAACTGGAATAGTCATATAAATACTGTGGCTACCAAAGCAGGTCAAAGGATAGGACTCCTGCGGCAAGTAACTCACCTCCTGACTTTCTGAAGCCTGTCCACCATCTATAAAGGCACAAGTCAGGAGTATAATGGAGTATTCTCCACTTGTCTGGATGAATGCAGCTTCAACAACACTTAAGATGCTTAACTCCACCCAGGCCAAAGCGGCCTGCTTGATTGCTACCTCTTCCACAAAGGTTTAATCTCTCCGCCAACAATGAAAAGTGGCAGCCATGTGTACCATCTACGAGATGCACTGCAGAACTCACCATGGGTTCTTAAGCAGCACCTCCCAAACCTATGACCATTACTATCTAGAAGGACAAGTGCAGCAGGTACTTGAGAACACCACGACCTGAAGATTCCCTTTCCAAGTCACTCACCATCTTGACTTGGAAATATGTTGCTGTTCCTCCGCTATCGCTGGGTCAAAATCCTGGAACTCACTTCCTAACAGCACCTGAGTGTAACTACACCTCATGGACTCCAGCAGTTCAAGGAGGCAGTTCACCACCACCTTTGCAAGGGAAATTAGGGATGGGCAATAAATGCTGGTCAACATACTCATTTCATAAATGAATTAAATAAAAAGTGAGGACCATAAAGCTGTCAAATTATGTTTAAAAATAAGCAAGTTCATTAATGTCCTTAAAGAAGCTTCTTTCCTCAACTAACCTATGGCTGCTGAGTCCAAACTCTTAGTTGACTCTCAGCTGCCCTCCAAAGTGATCCAGCAAACTAATCAATTGTATTAAGCTGCTACAAAAACCAACAAATGTGGAGCACTTGGTTTCAACCCAAGCAACAAATCAAGATGTGATGAAGGCACACCAGCTCAATGGACCCTGAAAAGTCACCCCACTATCTTCTGGGAGCATTACCAAAGTTAGGAGAACTATCCCACAGAATAATCAAACTCCAGCTTGACAAAATCATATTCAAAGAGTCATTCCTTTCATCATCATCCCTGGAAATGTCCTGTTCCACTGGCAGGATACACTGAGCAGACATAGGGGCATGGTGTTGTACAGTTGAAGTGGCTAAGTTACTCGGGAATTCTTAATATTGACCACATCCTATTAGTTCTCATAGCTTTAGGTCAAACAGACCTCCTGCTAATTACCAGTAATACCCTTTCTTAGGTGATAAAACAGTACTCCTTCGTGCTGAATACTACTAGGAGTCATCACTGAATGAAACAAGGGATAAGATTGTAATTTGGATGTGAAGACTTCAATCTTCATTATCAAGTGTGGATCTGTAGTACTGCCATTGACCGAGCTGGCAGGAACAATCCACTTGACCTTATCCTGTGATGCAGTTTATCCATGACAGTTTTGGTCTGAATAATCACTGCATCAGTTGTAGTTCAACTGGGGCAGATTCTTCCATCAGGGGACTAAGTCACGTGGCGGGGACTAAGTCATGTGGTGAGGGCAGGAACATGAAGTGTTTCCCACTGTGAAGGCTAGCGGAAAAATACACCACATCATCTGGCGGGTTCAATGGTGGGTGGGCAGATTGGGGGCAGGGGCATTATTGTAGAAGGTATGCAACTGAACGTTCTGCGTCATATTCCCGTGACAGGGCAGGGCTGATGGTGCGCAGTCTGCCACTTTATCTGGGTGCCATATTGAAAAGGTACTCATCACTGACCCACTATTGCAGATAAATGATGGACTTTCTCGAAATGAAGACGGATTTCTAGGAACATTCTGAGGTTGGTAGATGGACTTCCTCGATGACACTAAAGCTGCAAGATCCACCTGTAGATGTTCCCTCAACCCACTGGGGTCCAGGGTTGCTTGCGGCCGCCATCCCAAACTCGAGGTACCCCTTGGCATTGTTCAGCTGAGTCCACACACCTGCATGCCATGTTGTTCCAGATGTGTTTTCCACCTGTGTGTTTTCTCGCAGGCATCGTGGAGAATCAGGCATGGGGGTGGCAGAGAAAGATTCCATTGGGTCTTACCTGCACCCATCAACAAGATGCAAATCAGTTTCTTGCTGGCCTCCAATGGGTTTCCTGACCTGCCATGGCAGACACCAGCAGAAGATCTCATGGGAAATTCATGCTAGTATAAAACAGAGTTTTGGGCCTTCTATAATAATGCTCCTGCCCCCACTCTGCCCACCCACCATTGAACCCGCCAGCAGGGACATGCGAGAATCCCACCCGGTGAGTTAGAAGTTTGTCGATTTAAGTCGCATTTGAACACAAAAATCTATGTCAGTATTCCAGTAGAGTATTAATAGAGTACTACAGTGTCGGAGATGCCATCCTTTTGTTGGGACGTTAATTCAAAGCCCTAACTCTCTCTCCCTCCCTTCTTGTACGATGCTTTTGGCAACCATGTCCCATTTTCACACTGAGGATACTGCATTGTGCTGTCTGGTGTCAGCGCAGTGCTAAAAAGTATTAGATTAACAGATCTAGTGGCTTAAAACTGGGAATTCAAGAGGCACTGTGGGTCATTACCATAATAGCAAAAATATGTAACAATCTAATCAATTAGGCAGCTTCACTTTGTATGAAGCCCATATTTTGATGAGAGGCAGTGGAAGCAAACATTACAACCACCTGAGATGTTCAAGTTGGGCAATGCTTAATTGGAATATTCAACAATACTTAGGTGTTAAAAGTAGAATATATATTCAAGTCCAGCAGAGGTTTCTCAACTTGATAACACAAATTCAATCTCCAAATTTTGTTTCAAATTACATCTCTACTTTAATTATATCCTCTCTAGATAAAAAAAATCAGAATAAAATTGTTCAAATCTAAACATCTAAAATAAAACACAATGCAATGTATGGATCAGAGTGCTATAGAATGCTATGTTATTTATTTTTACCAATGAATTGAGATGAGACAAGAGCAGCAATGTAAACGGTTTTAGTAAAATCACAAACAAGATATTCCATAACAATGCTCAAATAGAGTCTGAAGAAAAAGACCAACTTGCACTTACATAATGCAACATGTCTAGTGCTCAAAGCATTTCACATAATGAATTAATTTGAACTTTAGTGTTACACAAGCAAACATTGCATTATTGTTTTGTAGTCTTGTACAGTAAGTTCCATAAACTGGAGGTTAAACGAGCGGACAACTGTTTTTTCATTGTTTAACCCACCACAAGATAGGAAGCATTTCCAGCTCTTCCTCTGAATAGTGCGATGACATTTTCAACATTTACCTGAACCATCAGAGCAACCATACTGTATTTGATTTAATGGACTAAATTTTACAGACTTTTTTTTGGACTTTGGGACCATTTCTGGCTTGCAAACCATTTGTGGGCCTTCTGGTTGCTTTTAGTCAGAGCAACTCAATTAGGAGCCTATCTCCAGGTTTTGAAACCAATGAAGGACAGTGTGAGGGACAACATGGTAGTTTTCCTCAGGGGGGGGTAGGATTTTTTAATTATAGGGACAAAAACAATGGCATATTTCAGAAAAGAAAATCACCAGCACTTGCCTTTTTTAGGTTGCAGCATCCATTGGAATGGCGAGATAACCTGGGAAGGCTGGTCCCAGAGTACCAGGACTTACAGCTGAAGGAGGTGAGGAGCTGCAGTGAGGCGAGCTTTCCTAAGGGCAGGAAGCAGAGGGCATCTACATTAACTAAGCAGGCAAGTTTGGAAGTGGTGGAGGCAGTGTGACCGTGTTAACATGGGGACGGTGGACCAGGATTCAGAACCCCTGGTGATCGGCTGTGGCACTATCAGATGCCAAGCCCCATACTCTGACTTGGGTTAATGTCTTGCAGCCCCACTCATTCCTCTCGTTGCAAGCACCTCATCTTTCCATCTGAATAGTCAATATAATGACCCTTATCCTTCTCCCCTCTCTCATCCATGCCTTAGTCCTGTTGTCCTTCACTCCTCTGAACACGTCATTCCTAAAACTTACACCTCTTGCTTTCTCTCCTTACAGAAGAGCTCACACAAGTTCATAAGAGTCAGTGATGTGGGGTTGTGGTATCCGGTTAGAAACACCTTGTCAGCCAGCGGCTATGCATGTCCACTTGGTAGGTAGTCTTGCAGAATGAGGGTGGAATATCAGCACCAACCTGCTATTAATTGAGTGAGCCTCCTGAGGCTCTGGTGCTTGCATATGTCAGGATAGATAGTCCTCTTCTCTGCTGAGAGCCTCACATTCTTCCACGTACATCTTAGTGGCCATCCCCTCTGCCCTATAGGGGAGGCAGCATGTTGCACCACCCTAGACCCTCAGGAGAAAGTAGCATGAGACAAGAACATGCCAGCAAACCAGACTAACTTGTTTCTTGTAATTTTCCCAGCACCCTGCCTCTAAACCTTCCTCTCAGGGCCTGGGAAAATATCTCCCAAATGTCTTACCTGAAAATCAGCAACTCAATGCAGCTCTGCTGTTGAGAATTGCACTGCACATCAGCGCTGCACAGACCGTCAGCCTGATTTATGTGCTCAAGACTTGGAAAACAGTTTGAACTCTCAGCCTCCTGGTTCAGAGGCAAGAATCCGAACAATAAACCCAAGCTGACAACGTGCTTAAATTGTGTTTGGTATTCATCACCTTCAATTAGATTTCTTTCTAATGCATCTATGGAACTACCTATTGAAAGAATGCTATGCAAACAAATTAAAAAAAACAATTAACAAGTATTTACATTACTCATCATCCATTTTACTAATTACAAAAATCTCTCACTGGAGGTATTACCAATATGAACAAATGAGAATTTAGAATAAAAACAACCTCAAAATTGATTTATGAAATCATAGGATAGTTACAGCACATGATGCCATTTGATCCATTAAGCCTGTGCTAGCTCTCAGCAATCACAATTTAAGTGGTCCTACTCTTTCCCCTTCAGGAGCTTACCCTTTTGAAGGGTAATTGAATCTGCCTCTTTCTGACAGTACATTGCAAACTGCAATCATTCACTATGTAAAAATGCTTTCATGTCACCTTTGATTTTTTTGCCAATCACTTTAAATTTGGATTCTCTGTTCTTGACATTTTTTCCAATGGAGGCATTCTTTCTGTCCAGACCTCTAAATTAGTTTGAATACCTCTTTCAAATCTCCTCAACCTTTTCCATGATTCTCTAAGGAGAACAACCAAAATCTTCTCCAAATTACGGAACTGAAGTCCCTCATCCTTGGAGACATTCTCATAAATCTTTTCTGTATCCTTCACATCCTTCCTAAAGTGCAGTGCCCAGAAATTGGATACATTATTCCAGCTGAGGCCAAATCAACACTTTAGCAATGTTCATCTTAAGTTCTTTTAATTGCAGTCTCTATGCCGTTATTTTATAAAGCCTAGGATCATATATGCCTGATTAGCCACTTCCTCAAACTGCCCTACCATCTTCAATAACTTGCGCACATACACCCTCAGTTCTCAGTTTTTGCATCCTGTTACATCCTGTTGTGGAGTTATACCATTTATTTTACATTGTCTCTCCTTGTTCTTACGACTAAAAAGGTTCACTTTGAACTTGTGTGTTAAATTTCATCTGCCAAACATTCGCGCATTCCACTAGCCTGTCTAATACCTCTGGAAGTCGAATCACTATCCCCTTCACACATCTCTAGAGCTCCAATTTTCTGTCATCCATGACTTTGAAATTGCATCCTGTACAACTGGTTTAAGGCACGTGTTAATTAGAAATCTTATTTCAGCATGATGAAAAAATATTTTAATGCACTTGGTTGTTGAAAAAGCAGTTATCAAAATAACCATAGGCAAAACAAGGATTAAAAGGAAGAAATATTATTTGATTGGGCTTCGCTACAGTGTTAGCAAGCAAACTAAGCAAGAATCTTTGCCAACTCCACTTTGATGTAATTGCAATGCTAACAATTAATATCAGGGTTAAGGAGCTCATTATTAATTTCAGTTACAAAATATCTGCTACTGGTGTATTTAAACAGAATGCAGTTCTGAACACATCTGGAAATACTCTCATAGATGAGATGCGACATTATGTATAAAAAGCTCTACTGAAACTATCAAATACATGTTACAGTTCGGCTTTTCATAAATTGAATCAGAGATTTAATTAAAATGCGCTTTTATATTGTCTACTGTAACAATTGCTTTGACCAACTAATTTTCCTAGTTTCCATTTTTCCGAATGTGTCAATGAAAGACTAAGTAAACAACGGGATTTTATACATGCAAAAAAAACTCTTCAGTCAGATAAATTTAAATGACATCCAATATATAGTATGCAGAGCCACAGTTTTAAGTATTTAATGTATTGTATCAACAGCCCAGTGCAAGTAAAAGAAAGTCAAAATTAATTTCTTCAATAATCAAGAAACTTCAATATAATGCTGTGAATCAATTCTACTGCTCTAATTAATAACACAACTCTAACAATGAGTACTAATGAAGTCCTAACACTGAAACCCATGAGAGAAAAAATCATCAGAATTTTCCTTTAACTTTAAAAGGAAAAGGCAAACTTATATTTGTATAGCACCTTCCACAACTACAAGACGTGGCAAAGCACTTTCCAGCCAATACAATACTTTTGTTTCAAGTGTAGTCATTGTTGTAATATAGGAAATGCAGCAACCAATCAGCATGCAGCAAGTTCCCACAAAGAGTAACGTGATAGTGACCAGATAATCTATTTTTGTAATGTGGATTGAGGGATAAATATTGGCCATAATATTGGATATAACTATCTTGGTCTTTTTAAAACTAGTGCCATGTCCACCCGAGAGAGCAGACGTTACACCTACAACAGTGCAGCCCTCTTTTAGTACTGCACTGGTATATCTAGATTTGTGTGTTCAGGGCCTGGATAAAGCTTGAATCTTCAACTGAGTGACTCAGAGGCAAGAGTTATATCAAGTGGTCGATGTTTCAGTAGGGGAGCAGTTCGGGAACAGTGACCACAAATCAGTAAGCTTTAAGGTACTGATGGATAAAGATAAGTGCAGTCCTCAAGTTAAGGTGCTAAATTGGGGGAAGGCTAATTACAACAATATTAGGCAGGAACTGAAGAATGTAGATTGGGGACAGATGTTTGAGGGCAAATCAACATCTGGCATGTGGGAGGTTTTCAAGTGTAAGTTGATAGGGATTCAGGACCGGCACATTCCTGCAAGGATGAAGGATAAGTATGGCAAGTTTTGGGAACCTTGGATAATGAGAGATAACGTGAGCCTAATCAATTAGAAAAAGGAAGCATTTGTCAAAGCTAGGAGGCTGGGACCACATGCAGCAAGTGTGGAATACAAGGAAAGTAGAAAGAAACTTAAGCAAGGTGTAAGTGAAGAGGGCTAAAAGGGGTCACGAAAAAGCATTGGCCAGCAGGATTAAGGAAAATCCCAAGGCTTTTTATACATATGTAAAGAGCAAGAGGGTAGCTAGGGAGAGGGTTGGCCCACTCAAGGACAAGGGAGGGAATCTATGCATGGAGCCAGAGGAAATGGGCGAGGTTAAATGAGTACTTTGCGTCAGTATTCACCAAAGAGAAGGACTTGGTGGATGATGAGTCTGGGAAAGGGTGTGTAGATAGTTTGAGCCATGTTATCAAAAAGGAGGTGGTAGCAAGAATAATCCAGGTAATTACTGGTCGGTGAGCCTTACATCATGGTAGGGAAATTATTGGAGAGGATTCTTCGAGACAGGATTTATTCCCACTTGCAAATAATGGGACATATTAATGAGAGGCAACATGGTTTTGTGGAGGAGAGGTCATGTCTCACAAACTTGATCGAGTTTTTCGAGGAAGTGACGAAGATGATTGATGAGGGTAGGGCAGTGGATGTTGTCTACATGGACTTCAGTAAGGCCTTTGATAAGGTCCCTCATGGCAGACTGGTGCAGAAGGTGAAGTCACATGGGATCAGAGGTGAGCTGGCAAAGTGGATACAAAACTGACTCGGTCAAAGAAGACAGAGGGTAGCAGTGGAAAGGTGCGTTTCTGAATGGAGGGTTGTGACAAGTGGCATTCCTCAAAGATCAGTGTTGGGACCTTTGCTGTATATATATTTGGAGGAAAATGTAACTGGTTGGCTTAGTAATTTTGCGGACGACACAAAGGTTGGTGGATTTGTGGATAGCAATGAGGACCATCAGAGAATATGGCAGGATATAGATCAGTTGGAGACTTGGGCAGAGAGATGGCACATGGAGTTTAATCCGGACAAATGTGAGGTAATGCATTTTGGAAGGTCTAATACAGATAGGAAATATAGAGTAAATGGCAGAACCCTTAAGAGTATTGATAGGCAAAGGGATCTGGGTGTACAGGTACACAGGTCACTGAAAGTGGCAATGCAGGTGTAAAAGGTAGTCAAGAAGGCATACGGCATGCATGCCTTCATCGGCCGAGGCACTGAGTTTAAAAATTGGCAAGTCATGTGGCAGCTTTATAGAACCTTAGTGAGGCCGCACTTGGAATATAGTGTGCAATTCTAGTCACCACACTACCAGAAGGATGTGGAGGCTTTGGAGAGGGTACAGAAAAGATTTAACAGAATGTTGCTTGGTATGGAGAGCATTAGCTATGAGGAGATGTTGGAGAAACTTGGTTTGTTCTCACTGGAATGACGGAGGTTGACGGGAGACCTGATAGAAGTCTACAAGATTATGAGAGGCATGGATAGAGTGGATAGTCAGAAGCTTTTTCCCAGGGTGGAAGAGTCAATTACTAGGGGGCACAGGTTTAAGGTGCGAGGGGCAAAGTTTAAAGGAGATGTACGAGGCAGATTTTTTTTTACACACATAGTGGATGCCTGGAACTCGTTGCCGGGAGAGGTAGTGGAAATGGATACGGTAGTGACTTTTAAGGGGTGTCTTGACAAATACATGAATAGGCTGGGAATAGAGGGATATGGTCCCCGGAAGGGTAGGGGGTTTTAGTTCAGTCGGGCAGCATGGTTGGTGCAGGCCTGGAGGCCTAAAGGGCCTGTTCCTGTGCTGTAATTTTCTTTGTTCTTTAACTAAGCCACAGCTAACACAAAAACGATTCCCACTTCAAATCATTATCAGAGTGAGGCAACATATTTATCAAATTTTGCACAATTGCTTGTGATAGTTAAAAATATTAATTTTATTTCAAATCCTATCATAGGAAATAAAGCACAGAAAAAAGGCCAAGTCTGCTCTGGCTCTTTCAAAGAGCAATCCAGTAGGTCCCACTTCTTTACCCTTTCCCCATATTCCTGCAATTTTTTCTCCTTCAAGTATTTAAACAGCTTTTTCTAATGTTTTTTCAGGTTCTTTACCAATAATCTTAAATTTGTGCCCTCTGGTTATCAACTCTTTAATTGCTGGAAACAGTTTCTCAACATTGGTTTGATCAAAACCCTTCATGATCTTAAAAAAGCTCTAGTAAATCTCCTCATAGTCTTTACTGTTGTGAGGAGAATGACCCCGTTTCTCCAGTCTTTTCAAGTAACTATAACCCCTCATCCCTGGAACTAGTCTAGTAAATATTTTTTGTACCTGCTGCAAAACCTTCACAACCTTCCTGAAGTGTGGCACTTAGAATTGGACATAATTCTCTAGCTGGGGCCAAACTAGCGATTCATATAGGTTTAGAAAGAGAAGCAGATGTAGCCCATTTATTCTTTAATTATAAAGCCCAGGATCCCATATGCTTCATTAACTGTTTTGCTAATCTACCCAGCACCTTCAAAGATTTCTGTACAAGTAACTTCGAGATCTTCTAGATCTTTCTGTTCTTGCATCCCATTTAAAATTGCACCATTTAACACTTATCGCCTTTCATCATTCTTCCCATTAAAATGCATCACTTTGCACCTTTCCGAATTAAATTTCATTGCACCAAACCGTCTAAAGCCTCTATTGCCACCTTCCTCACTATTTAATACACTTCCAATTGAAGTAATCAATACAAACCCATTTAAATAATGCAGTTTCTGAGCTCCTGAAATTACTTAGAAACAAAATAATCAGCCTACTTTTAATCATCTGCAAAGTGATGGAAGGCTTAATTAACAGTGCCATCTAGAAAAACTTAGTTGCCAATAACCTGCGTACTGATGCTCAGTTTGAGTTTTACCAGGATCACTGGCTCCAGACTGTATTTCAGCTTGTTCCAAACATGGACCGAAGAGCCCAATTCCAGAGATGAGGTTGGAATGACTCCCCTTCACATTGAAACATCAAGGAGCCTTAGAAAAATTGAAGTCAATGGGCATCAGGAGAAAATCTCTCCACTGGTTGAAGTCATACTTCGCCCAAAAGAAGATGGTTCTAGTTGTTGGGACCAATCATCACAGACATTGCTATCGGAATTTCTCAGGGCAGTGTTCTAGGTCCAACCATCTTCATAAGTGTCAATGACCTCCATCATAAAATAAGTTTATTTATTTAAGTGGGGATGTTTGCTGACAACTGCATAATATTCAACACTATTCACAACTTCTAAGATAACGAAGCAGTCACTGCTCGTATGCAGCAAGAACTGAGCACCATTCAAGCATGTGCTGGTAGGTACAACATAAAAACCAGGCACTGACCAGCTCCAACAAGGAAGTATAACCATCTCCCCTTGACATCAACGGCATTACCAGCACTGATTTCCCCACCAAAGCCTCGTGGCTCACCAATGACAGGAAACTTAACTGGTCCAGCCAGATAAATACTGCAATTACAAGAGCAAATCAGAGGCCGAGTATTCTGTAGCAAGTGACACACCTTCTGACTCCCCAAAGCCTCCCCACCATCTGCAAAGCACAAATTAGGAGTGTGATGAAAGACTCACTACCTGCCTGGATGAGTGCAGCTCCAACAATACTGATGAAATTCCACAACGTCCAGGACAAAACAGCATGCTTGATTGGCACCCCTTACATCACTTAAACATTTACTGTCTCCACCATTATGGCTGCATTATGCATCATCTTCAAGATTCAGCACAGCAACCCCCCTATGCTTCATTGACAGCACTTCCTGAACCTGCGACATCTAATGACTAGAAAGTCAAGGACAGCAGACAGCATGGGAAAACAAGTTCTCCTCTAAGTCATATACCATTCTAACTTTGAAATATAGAACCATAGAATTCCTACAGTGCAGCAAGAGGCCATTCAGCCCATCAAGTCTGCACCAACTCTCCGAGAGAACCAGGTCCACTTTCCTGCCCTACCCCCGTAAACTTGTGCATTTACTATGGCTAATCCATCTAACCTACACACCTTTGAACACTAAGGGGCGATTTAGCATGGCCAATCCACCTAACCTGCACATCTCTGGACTGTGGAAGGAATGATGTGGAGATGCCGGCGTTGGACTGGGGTAAACACAGTAAGAAGTTTAACAACACCAGGTTAAAGTCCAACAGGTTTATTGGTAGCAAAAGCCACACAAGCTTTCGGAGCTCCAAGCCCCTTCTTCAGGTGAGTGGGAATTCTGTTCACAAACAGGGCATATAAAGACACAGACTCAATTTACATGAATAATGGTTGGAATGAGAATACTTACAACTAATCAAGTCTTTAAGAAACAAAACAACGTGAGTGGAGCATCAAGACAGGCTAAAAAGATGTGTATTGTCTCCAGACAAGACAGCCAGTGAAACTCTGCAGGTCCAGGCAACTGTGGGGGTTACAGATAGTGTGACATGAACCCAATATCCCGGTTTAGGCCGTCCTCGTGTGTGTGGAACTTGGCTATCAGTTTCTGCTCAGCGACTCTGCGCCGTCGTGTGTCGCAAAGGCCGCCTTGGAGAACGCTTACCCGAATATCAGAGGCCGAATGCCCGTGACCCGATGCATGGTACATTGGGGAAACTATGCAGACGCTGCGACAACGGATGAATGAACACCGCTCGACAATCACCAGGCAAGACTGTTCTCTTCCTGTTGGGGAGCACTTCAGCGGTCACGGGCATTCGGCCTCTGATATTCGGGTAAGCGTTCTCCAAGGCGGCCTTCGCGACACACGACGGCGCAGAGTCGCTGAGCAGAAACTGATAGCCAAGTTCCACACACACGAGGACGGCCTAAACCGGGATATTGGGTTCATGTCACACTATCTGTAACCCCCACAGTTGCCTGGACCTGCAGAGTTTCACTGGCTGTCTTGTCTGGAGACAATACACATCTTTTTAGCCTGTCTTGATGCTCTCTCCACTCACGTTGTTTTGTTTCTTAAAGACTTGATTAGTTGTAAGTATTCTCATTCCAACCATTATTCATGTAAATTGAGTCTGTGTCTTTATATGCCCTGTTTGTGAACAGAATTCCCACTCACCTGAAGAAGGGGCTTGGAGCTCCGAAAGCTTGTGTGGCTTTTGCTACCAAATAAACCTGTTGGACTTTAACCTGGTGTTGTTAAACTTCTTACTGTGGAAGGAAACCAGAGTATCTGGAGGAGACCTACATAGACACAGGGAGAACGTGCAAACTCCACACAGTTAATCAAGGCCAGAATCAAACCCTGGTCCCTGGCGATGCGAGGCAGCAATGCTAACCACTGTGCCACCGTTCCTTCATCGTCACTGGGTCAAAATCATGGAATTGCCTGCCTTTTAGCACTGTGGGCTACCTTCACCACATTGACAACAGCGGTTCAAGATAGCTCACCACCTTCTCAATGGCAAATGCTGATGGGCAGCCAGTTTTTGTCAATCACACCCAACATCCCATGAATGAATAAAGTTTTCACAATGACATAGTACACTTCATAATACTTTTGTCCATTAATCCCAACCTTCTTTGATTAGGTTCAATCTCTGCTTCTGTCATCTCAATGTAAACATCTATTGCCAGCAACAGATCTTATTGTTCAGCAAAACAATTTATATTTTCTGCAATTGCCTTTTTCTGATGGATTGTTGGGAACAAAGTTTGAAAGGAGCAGACACATACCAAATTTGAAAGATGCAGATAGATATGAGAGAAAGACAGCAATTTGCATTTAAATAGCACCTTTAGCATAGCAAAATATTCTAATTGAGGCATTTCATATGAGACATAATCAGACAAAAAGTAAGTTAAGCCAAAGATATAAGCAAGAGAGTGCAAGAGAAAAGACTCACGGGAGACAGAAATAGGAGAGGTGTGTGTGAGAGAGAGAGAGTCAGAGGAGAGATACAGAGAGAGAGGTAATACATGCATCCATTGTTTAAGCATTCATTCAAGGAACATGAGCATGGCACGCTAGGCCAGCATTTATTGTCCATTCCTAAATGCCCTCGAGAAAGCGGTGATGGCGAGTCAAAAAGTGATTTACTTGCTGCAGGGCTCCAACCTCCATCCTGATCTTGTAGCCACAGTATTAATATGGCTTGTCCAATTCAGTTTCTGGTCAATGGTAACCCCCAGGATGTTAATAATGGGGAACTCAGTGATGGTAATGCCACTGAATGTCAAGAAGCGATGGTTAAATTTTCTCTTGTTGGAGACTGGTTTTGTGGCATGGATGCTATTTGCCACGTGTTAACTCAAGCCTGCATATTGTTCAGGTCTTGCTGCATTTGGACATGGCTACTTTAGTATCAGATGTGTTGTGAATGATGCTGAACATCATGCAATCGTCCCACTCCTGACCTTATACTGGAAGGAAGGTCAATAACGAAACAGCTGAAGATGGTTGGGCTTAGAACACTACCCAGAAGAACTCTTGCAGGAATGTCCTGGAACTGAGATGATTGACCACTAACAACCACAACAACATCTTTTGTGCTAGGTATGAATCCAAACAGTGGAGCATTTCGCCTCAATTCCCAATAACTCCAATTTTGCTCGGGCTCCTTGACGCCACACTTATCAAATGCTGTGCCTTGATATCAAGGGTGGTCACTTTCACTCACCTCTGGAGTGCAGCTCTTTTGTCCATGTTTAAACCAAGGCTGTAAAGAGGACAGAAGCCGAGACAGCCCAGTGGAACCCAAACTAAGCATCAATGTGCAGGTTATTGATAAGCAACTGCTGCTTGACATTGATGACTCCTCTCATCAATTTACTGATGAAGAGTAGGCTGTTGGGACAGTAATTTTGGATTCATGCTGCCTTTTGTGCAGAGGATACATCAGGGCAATTTTCCCCATTGCCAAGTAGATGCCAGTGTTGTGGCTGTACTGGAACATCTTGGCAAGGGGCACAGCACATTCTGGATCACAAGTCTTCAGTATTGTTACTAGAATGTCAAGGCCCATAACCGTTGCAATATCCAGTGTCCCCAGCCATTTCCTGATATCGCGTGGAGTGAATCGAATTGGCTGAACACTTGCATCTGTGATGCAGGACCTCGGAGGCAGCCGAGATGGATCAGCCAATTGGAATTTCTGGCTGAAGATGGTTGCAAATGTTTCAGCCTTAACTTTTGCATTGGTGTGCTAGGCTCCCCCATAATTGAGGATTGGGATATTTGTTAGCTTTCTCCTCCAGTGAGTTGTTATTTGTCCACCACTACTTACTACTGGATGTGGCAGAACTGCAGAAATTAGATCTGATCCATGGAATGTGGGATTGCTTAGCTCTATCGCATGCTTCTTATACTGTTTGGCACACAAGTAGTCCTGAGTTGTCACTTCACCCCATTTTTAGGTATGCCTATTATTCCTGGCATGTTCTCATGTAATTTTCATTGAACCAAGGTTGATCCTCTGGTTTGGTGGCAATGGTAGAGTGAGCAATATGCTGGACCACGAGGTTACAGGTTGGGGTCGAGTCCAATTCTGCTATAGTTGATGACCCACTGCACCCCATGAATGCCCAGTCTCAAGTTCTAGATCTGTTCAAAGTCTATCCCATTTAGCAAGGTGGCAGTGGCACACATGATGAAGGGTATCCTCAATGTGAAGACAGGGATTGTGCAGTGGTCCCTCCCACTGATAATGTCATGGTCGGATGGGTCTGCAGCGTTTAGATTAGTGATGATGTTCGTTCCTTCACTATCTTCTGCAGGCCCAATCTAACAAATGAGGACTCGGCCAGCTCAGTCAGTATTGCTGCTACTATGCCACTCTTGGTGATGGGCAGAACTGTGTGTGTGTGTGTGTGTGTGTGTGTGTGTGTGTGTGAGGGTGGGGGGGGGGGGGGGGGGGGGGAGAGGGGTGCACTACTTGATGCAGGATGTTCCCTTGTCCATGTTTCACCTGATAGAATGAAACCTCATGGAGTCCTGCGCCGATGTGGAGGACAACTCTCTCTCGAGTATATATCACTGTACTGCCACTACAGTTGGGCATGTCCTGCTGGTGGGACAGTACATATCCAGGGATGGTGATGGTGGTGTTTGGAACATTATTTGTAAGGTACGATTCTGTGAGTATGACTGTCGGGCTATTGCTCGACTTGGCTGCGGAACAGCACTCCCAATTTTGGCACAAGTCCCCAGATGTTGAAGGAAGGCTTTACATAGTCGACAGGACCGAGTTTGCCCTTGTCACTTCCCGCGCCTAAGTCAATGCCAGGTGGTCCATCTGCTTTAATTCCTTATCGACCTTCTAATAGTTTGATACAACTGGTTGGCTTACTCAGCCATTTAAGCCTTTTCAGAGGGCATTTGCTGTCCTTACCTGGACTGGGCTACATGTGATTCGCGTGGTCTGGAATCACATGTAACCCAGACCAGGTAATGACAGCAAATTTCCTTTCCTAAAGGATATTAGTGAACCAGATGGTTTAATTGTTATAATCAGACTTTTAATTCCAGATTTTTATTGAATGAATTCAAATTCCACTATCTGCCATGGTGAGGTTCAAACCTGGGTCCCCAGAGTAATACACTGAGTCTCTGGAATAATCATCCAGCGACAATACCACTGTGGCACATCAACACAGGAAATGGAAAAAAATCACATAGGTATAAAGCATACTCTTTTGATGCTGGAGTTAAGGCAATGACTAGATAATCTGTTTCTGAGATACGCTTGAAAATAAATACTGGTCAAGACATTAGGCAGAACTGCCTGCCCTACTTTCATTTGAATATCATGACAGATTATTTTGTGCCCACTTGGGGTAACAAATGGGACTGTTACAGTATCTCCAACAGTGCTACACTTCAATATTGTACTGGGGTGTCAGCCTCTCAAGCAAGATGTGATCCCACAAATTTCTGACTCAGACTGGAGAATGCTATCGCTCAGTGATAGAAGAACAGTTGAATAGGACACAAGAGAAGCATGAGCAATAACTCAATAACTACTGAGTAAGGTTGGGTAAGATCTTAAGGCAGCACCCTCCATCCATGAAATTGCAAGTGAGGTCTCAAGAACTGGCGAAACCAAGAACTCACAAATATCACCGGTGAGATTATGATTTCCAATTTTTGCCTCCCCTCACTGGTGATGTAATGAGGTTCACAATCATAATAAACGAGAACCTAATTTCCATTCATTTCAATAAATTTAAATGAAATTAAAGACCCCCCTCACCAGATCTTCCCCCCTCACTAGACTTATGTAACATCAGTGAGATTCACAACAAGGTCAACCAGACGTGAACCTGTGGTGGGGATCGCCCTGGGGATGCAGAGATCACTCGAGCCTCCACGGGAGGGGGGCATAGCCAGGCAGTGCTCTGGCAATTCCCCCAGCACAGGTTGGCATTGCCAGGTTGGCAAGGGGGGGTGGAAGAGAGCCGATGCCAGCAATGATGGGGGGAGGGGTGTGGTTGGGAAAGGTCACAGATACTTCAGTGGTGTGTGTGTGTGTGTGTGTGTGTGTGTGTCGGGGGGGGGGGGGGGGGGGGGGGGGGGGATCATTTTCTTCAATCATTGGGGTATTCTTTAAGAAGCCAGCACCCAGATCTCAGTGGTGCTTGTTCCCAGCTCTAAGAGTCCTGTTTCGCCAGAGTGATGGCACAAACCAAGGCAACTCATTTTTTTGGCAGTTAAAAGTGACCAAGATGTAGAGTGAAAATTGGTCAGTGGAGCTGGACAGTTCCACACCAGTTTTTTTCCACCTGAATTGACACTGTCAAATTCTTGTAAGATTATGTCCGTTATATAATGTTCATTTAACAGTACCTTTTGGATAAAGACAACTAATTGCTCCCCAGAGCGACTGATTTCAATCAATATGCTAGAAAGCATTCCTACTGTGCCAGAGAATGTATCAAATGATTTTTTCATTAATAGCTTTTGCTGACTAGCCACTTAAATCAGGTTTTCCTCAAGTATGTGCTACTTGCAAGATTGGGATCCAAATGGTTCTGTGCTAAGACAGTTCATCTGAGAATGAATGGTACAGCAAAGGAGGCCACTCAGTCCTGTGAAACAACTATCCCATTAGTTCCACTCTGCAACACTTTCCCCATTGTTTAGCACATTTTTCATTCCAAGTATATATCCAAATCCCATTTCGAAGTTACTGCTGAAATTGCTTTCATTAATTTTTCAGGCAGTGCATTCCAGAATCCAAAAAAAAAACTTGAATTAATTTAAATGTTCAGACAACATGATCAAACAAGGTCATTTCTTATTTGTTTGGGGTGGAGTGCAACTTAAATAGTCTTGGATTTCTGCTGCCCTCTTCCCACCAAGGTCTGGCCTGATCTAATGCCCCTTTTAAGGCCTGACCCAAATGTGACTCCCCCAGCCTACACCTTTCCAGAGGTCCGATATGACACCCAACTCCCTGGAGGCCTGATCCAACCCACTTACCTTATACACTCACCATTTCCCTGGTCTGTGATGGACCTTTAAACTAACTGGACCTTTAACTTACCTGATTTATGACAGCTGGTGCCATAAAAAAAAGGGGCATGGTCTCCTTATATCTAACTAAGCTTCACTTGATGCAAGGCCTCAGGGATGTACGACACTGCCTAGCCTGAGTCGGAAATTAGGATTGGAAAAAAGTTCAGGTAAGAAAGTAGGAGCAGAGGGGCCACTCTGGAAAAGTTCACCCATTATCTTTTATCACTTAAAAGGTCACTTAAAACATGAGACTAGATTATAAGTTTTATTTGGTTAAAAGGTGTTTTACAAGCGATATACCAAATCATATTTAAAATTATCCTGAAAATTAGGAAAGCAATATTTCACAAATATTAACATTTTTGCCATTGCTACTGAGGAAGTGATAAAATTTGATATTTATTTTTGTTTTTTTCAAAACCCCTTCTTACATGAAAATAACAGATGAAAAGAAATTGATAAATGCTTTTTTAAAAAAATCACTCCACAGCGATCCATCGCACTGAGGTTCATTCATGGCTGTTGTAGTGATGTCAACATCAATTCCTCATCTGTTCCTTCTACCACCGACATCTCCCAGGTCACCCCCTACCAATTTCCTTAAATCCTGAAATGGCCAAATTTATTGTTCAAAGCAGTTTGGTATCTAACCCAGAGCTTTTAGAACCCTGGAAAACACACAATACACAATTTTCAGGACTCAATGGCTCAAAATCAGTTTCTAGGCTAATATGAAATTATAGTTCACTTTATGTAGAGCACCTCCTCATAGCAACAATGTGGCAAGATAATGGAATAATATTTTTGAAAATTGACCACACTTTCACAAAAGGTAGTGAATTTGTAAGGAAATTATAGAACAACACTAGAGTATTAAACCAATTTCAGGTTCATATCTTATTATATGTCTAAACAGAAATTATAAAAAGCCATTTTTGTGCACGTTATGATTTTATTAGTTGTAGTACTAGTGTGAATTGGAAAGCAAAGATGTAGAAGTTGAACAGGGCAAAGCAGTATGCTGAGTGACATGAATGGAACTATAAAAATTGAACAAAAATTTTATTACAGTATCTTCACAATTGTACAATTACCTGGAGTTTTGCATGCAATTCTTATTAAATACAAACTGCAACACTTAACACAGAATTAGAAACAGCAAGAAGACAAGAGAATGAACCAAATTAAAACTGCAAAAGTGAGAGTAAACAAACACTAAGAGAACATGTCCTACTCTAAAGATATGTTTTGCAAAATTCTCTTCTCAGCCTTCTTTGATTTGTGCAACTTGCATGTATTTTAGTTCGAAATGTTCAAGAATACAGGTATGCTGTCCGTTTTTCTGTCTATCCCTATGTACTTTCCAGTATGCAACTTTTCAACTAAAAACAAAAACATCATAGAACAGTAAGACACTAACAAGACTACTTATGGTATTGGCTGTAGACAACTGGACTGTTATGAATGCATGCATTGATGGTATACAGCAATTTGATCAGATTAATCATCAGCATGGTCATTGTCAACCTATTCCATTCTTTGCAGGCCTTTCCTTTCTGCAAGCGTGGTAAAGAAGGAAAGAAGTAAAATAACTGGTTAGTTTCACTGCAGTTTTCTGTGCCACCTTTCATTGGAAAAATACTCAAGCACACAATCACCATATCAGTGATACTGAGTGCATATTGTATATACAGTAAGCAGTGCTGAAGCATACACCATTCTAAAACATCCTCATAAGTAAAAAAAAACAAATGCAAATTTCATTTTTCAATATTAGAAATACCCTTGTACAGTAAATGGAGCCAAGAAACTGTAATCAATTACCTGTAACATCTGCATGCCAATCCCTTCTCTCAACCTATATGGTCTAATTACTCCATCTTCATGAATAAATCGAGGTGGCCGAAGGCTCACAACATCTTCTGATGTTTCTGTAGCTCTAGCAAAAGAAGGAAACATCTAAATAATGTGCATCTAAATGTGAAAAAAACCTAGTGTATAATAATTTCCAGCTGACAGCATTCATTCTATGTAAAGTGCAATTTGCAGGGATGAATATTGAAAACTACTGATAGTGTATAAAGTATATCTAATGCTTCACTTGGTGAACCAGCACGAAAATTGTTTCAGAAACTTCAATAATTGATGGAATATACTAGAATTAATGAATATTCTCATCTCTTTTAATAAATTTCTGTCATAGTGAAACACATCATAAAGCCAATTCATATTAAAAAGAATTAGAATGCCATGCCCAGCATGGATATCATATTCCTAACTGTCAAGATATGGACTGTAGTCAACCGTCCCTTATTTTACACAATTGTCCTGTATTTGAAGTCACCACCCAGTGTCGAATACTGTGGGGATGGCGTTTCCCCTTAATTTTAATCCCCCTCCACTCCCTCCCTGATCTGATATATGTAGCACCACTCCAACCCTGCTCTAATGGACCCCCTTGCCAGAATGTCTCTTAACCTTCTTCAGGAGAGTTGGGTACCCTGGTCATGTGGACTTTACAATCTTGAATTTAAAAATTGGATAATGCTGCAAAGGTGGCCGATGAGAGTTAGTTGACTATTGTTATTTCTGTCAAAGAAGTGTCTCAAGTCTCTGGAAAGTTCTCACTGTAAATTACAGTGGATGGGTTGCCCTCCCTTGAATAGGCCTGTTGGAGAGAAATCACTTGTCAAATTTACAGTCCCATTGTCTGTGTATTTGCCAAAACTCAAAACCATTGGCCTCCCAGACAGTATCTGTGAGCTTGACACTGAAGAAAGAGATGTGCAGAGAAATCAGTTTATTACAAGCAGGTGTGAACAGCTACCATTAAAACTCCATTGTGTAGTCATGGCTCCTAATTTCAAAATGTTTATGTGGACAACAGAAATAGTCACACAATCGTAACCAACTTTAGCTAAGGAACCTTATTACTTCAAAAACGAGGCAGTGACTGATCAATCTGGAAACCATCACACAAAATGGGCCATTCATCCACCCAGAAAAGAACACAGCCTAATAACCAGTCTTCCCAGGGAGTGTGAGAGGCACGAATTCATTTTCACCTGCAAAGATTCACCTTTACAGAAACTTGACCAAATCTCATCTGGAAATCCAGAGGTTTTCAATTTAGATTCATCTAAAAAGAACCACAAGAGAGAATGTATCCAGGAATGCAATTTGTGCATCTTAAAGGAACCATTTAACTACATGATTTGCTTCTTGTTATTCTATTAACAATCTAGCTGTATGCTTTGTGCTTCAGAGTCCATGTGTGGGGTGCGTGGGGGGTTGGTGTGTGTATGTGCGCGCGTGCGCGCAGCATCAGGGTATGAGTGTTTTAAGTTGTATTTGCATTTCCAGGTGGCACATGAGTAAATATAGGGCGCATTTCTTCCAAAAAATAAGTGTTGTCCTCAGTAGGAAAAGCAGTGAAATTACCAGCAAGTGGGACAGCACAATCCAGATCACAATCCACCCACACTTAGGCCAGAATTCTCCGACCTCCCCCTCAGCTGGGATTCTTCAGATCTGCTGCTGTGAATGGAGTTTTGGCTGAGCACCAAATTCTCCATTCTCACAGACAGCCGTGGCAGGGCAAAGGAGACTGGAGAAACCAGCCTTAATAATTTTTTTGGGACTTGGGGAGATTCCCGCTGGGAAAGCGATGCATGTACCTAAAGATGCCGGCCAGGTTGGCTCCTCTGAGATTGGGGTACCATTTAAATAGGGCACCCAGATCTCCAGACAACTCTATAAGCCCCTCCTACCCCCACTCCCGATCTCTTACTCATTAGTAAAGACCCCCTGCCCCCACTTGCCGTCATCATTCTCCATTCATAACATGATTTGCATCTGCGCACACGGGGCCGAAGAATCGTTCCCCTTATCGTTTCTTCTGATTCAAACTTTCCTGAAAGCCTGCTTCATGTCTAGTACTAAAAATCACAACATCCAAAAGGTTTAAAGCATTCCTTTAAAACAGTTGTAAAAAATTAAACAATCCAAGGCCTTCACTGGGAATATCTGATGTTTCATAAAGCTTCAAAATTCAAGCTTGATTTGGGAAGTGCTCCACAAATTCTATTACCTTTCAACCAATGCAATCCCCTTCTCTGTCACTTGCTCAGGCTGAATTACCAATGCACAACCTGGCACCCTGCGACTGTCTTGCCAATATCTAACCACATGATCAGTAGTACCAAGGATATAACAATAGTACCCCCTTGTGGTCTGAACTGGATATTGATTCTTAGACATGCTTTCATAAACATTTCGAAAATCTTTCAGTAGGTGGACTGAAAACACTTAGTGAGAGAAATACTACTGCATATCGTCTAGCTGTTTTACAGACAGGCGAGGCGGCCAACAGTTACAGCAAATCCCAATTCCTTCACCTCTCTAAAATCAGATTTTACAAAATCATTACCCCTCTGTAGGCTGACTTATTTTTGTGCATGACATTTTCTTTACAACTTGTGAAAAGAGCCATAATCCACTCTCAAATCCTAATCACGATGAGAAAAAGATTAAAATTCAAAGGCATGACAAAAATGGTTCTAAAATTGTGAAGAATTCACTATGTTTTTGAAATGAGGGGCGGAATCTTGTGAAATCCCTGGGAGAAGGAAACAATGCTATAAATTGAACAAGTTGTTTATTAAGTTGGTAGATCAAGGCCAATGCAAGTTTTTGACGGCAGGAACCTATTTTTAATTAGCATATCATGCATGCTCATTAAAACACAACTTCATGTGGATGTGGATAGGCCGACAAGAGGTGAGGCCACATTGGATTTGGTACTGGGAAATGAACCGGGCCAAGTGTTAAATTTGGTTGTGGGAGAGCACTTTGGAGATAGTGACCACAATTCGGTGTCTTTTGTTATTGCAATGGAGAGGGATAGGGCCGTACGGCAGGGCAAGGTTTACAATTGGGGGAGAGGTAATTATGATGCGATTAGGCAAGAATTAGGGGGCATAAGATGGGAACAGAAACTGTCAGGGAAAGGCACTAATGAAAAGTGGAACTTTTTCAAGGAATAAATACTGGGTGTCTTTGATAGGTATGTCCCTGTCAGGCAGGGAGGAAATGGCCGAGTGAGGGAACCATGGTTCACGAAAGAGGTGGAATGTCTTGTGAAAAGGAAGAGGGAAGCTTATGTAGGGATGAGGAAACAAGGATCAGATGGCTCGATTGAGGGTTACAAGTTAGCAAGGAATGAGCTGAAAAAGGGGCTTAGGAGAGCTAGGAGGGGACATGAGAAGTCCTTGGCGGGTCGGATCAAGTAAAACCCCAAGGCTTTTTACTCTTATGTGAGGAATAAAAGAATGACTAGGGTGAGGTTAGGGCCAGTCAAGGACAGTAGTGGGAACTTGTGTATGGAGTCAGTAGAGATAGGCGAGGTGATGAATGAATACTTTTCTTCAGTGTTCACCGAGGAGAGGGGCCATGTTTTTGAGGAAGAGGTGTTACAGGCTAATAGGCTGGAGGAAATAGATGTTCGGAGGGAGAATGTACTGGCAGTTTTGAATAAACTGAAGGTCGATAAGTCCCCTGGGTCTGATGAAATATATCCTAGGATTCTTTGGGAGGCAAGGGATGAGATTGCAGAGCCTTTGACTTTGATCTTTGGGTCCTCACTGTCCATGGGGATGGTGCCAGAGTACTGGAGAGTGGCGAATGTTGTTCCTCTGTTTAAGAAAGGGAATAGAAATGACCCTGGTAATTATAGACCAGTTAGTCTTACTTCGGTGGTTGGTAAATTGATGGAAAAGGTCCTTGGGGATGGGATTTACGACCATTTAGAAAGATGCGGATTAATCCGGGATAGTCAGCACGGACTCGTGAAGGGCAAGTCGTGCCTCACAAATTTGATAGCATTTTTTGAGG
Organism: Mustelus asterias; assembly: GCF_964213995.1. NCBI lineage: Eukaryota > Metazoa > Chordata > Chondrichthyes > Carcharhiniformes > Triakidae > Mustelus > Mustelus asterias. The sequence goes on from NC_135806.1 coordinate 69,972,097, forward strand.
GGGTAACTAAGTGTGTTGATGAAGGTAGGGCAGTTGATGTCATATACATGGATTTTAGTAAGGCATTTGATAAGGTCCCCCATGGTCGGCTTATGATGAAAGTAAGGAGGTGTGGGATAGAGGGAAAGTTGGCCGATTGGATAGGTAACTGGCTATCTGATCGAAGACAGAGGGTGATGGTGGATGGAAAATTTTCGGACTGGAGGCAGGTTGCTAGCGGAGTGCCACAGGGATCAGTGCTTGGTCCTCTGCTCTTTGTGATTTTTATTAATGACTTAGAGGAGGGGGCTGAAGGGTGGATCAGTAAATTTGCTGATGACACCAAGATTGGTGGAGTAGTGGATGAGGTGGAGGGCTGTTGTAGGCTGCAAAGAGACATAGATAGGATGCAAAGCTGGGCTGAAAAATGGCAAATGGAGTTTAACGCTGATAAATGTGAGGTGATTCATTTTGGTAGGACTAATTTAAATGTGGATTACAGGGTCAAAGGTAGGGCTCTGAAGACTGTGGAGGAACAGAGAGATCTTGGGGTCCATATCCACAGATCTCTGAAGGTTGCCACTCAAGTGGATAGAGCTATGAAGAAGGCCGATAGTGTGTTATCTTTTATTAACGGGGGTTGGAGTTTAAGGGCCGTGGGGTTATGCTGCAACTGTACAGGACCTTGGTGAGACCACATTTGGAATATTGTGTGCAGTTCTGGTCACCTCACTATAAGAAGGATGTGGAAGCGCTGGAAAGAGTGCAGAGGAGATTTACCAGGATGCTGCCTGGTTTGGAGGGTAGGTCTTATGAGGAAAGGTTGAGGGAGCTCGGGCTGTTCTCTCTGGAGCGGAGGAGGCTGAGGGGAGACTTAATAGAGGTTTATAAAATGATGAAGGGGATAGATAGAGTGAACGTTCAAAGACTATTTCCTCGGGTGGATGGAGCTATTACAAGGGGGCATAACTATAGGGTTCATGGTGGGAGATATAGGAAGGATATCAGAGGTAGGTTCTTTACGCAGAGAGTGGTTGGGGTGTGGAATGGACTGCCTGCAGTGATAGTGGAGTCAGACACTTTAGGAACATTTAAGCGGTTATTGGATAGGCACATGGAGCACACCAGGATGATAGGGAGTGGGATAGCTTGATCTTGGTTTCAGATAAAGCTCGGCACAACATCATGGGCTGAAGGGCCTGTTCTGTGCTGTACTGTTCTATGTTCTATGTTCACCAGGTTAAACTGTATTTTAGGAATTAGGTACGCAGCAAACGGGAAACACATGCCTTTGGATTCATGATGGTTAAAAAGTGGCATGCAACAGGTGAACTAGACTTCCTGGTGGATTTGGACCGGGTAGGAGCTGCTTTTTCTGTAGGGGGAACTTTGTTGAATGGGGAGAGGAGACATTGGTGCGGGCTTTTAGCTATGAAAGGGGAACAGGCGTGGCTGACAATGGAGGGAGGATGATGGCTGTGAAAAGGAGCATGGCTGAGGGAAGGGATGAGGTGGCTGTCAAAGGGGAAACGTGCGTGGCTGACAGAGGGATGGAGAATAGTGGATGACAGAGGGAAGAAGCCAGACTACACAAGCAAAGTCAATATTTACAGATGGTATATGAAGCGTGATTGTTGGGAGATCAAGGGTTTTACAGTGCAGGTCAATGGTGAGGTCTTGAGAGTTGAGGGTAACAGAGGGCAACTCAAGGATGATGGATGCAAGTCAAGGTTCCAGTTAGAGAGAAATGACCGATGCTAATGGTGCAAGCTCTAGGATGAATGATAGTTGGTCAAGTGTAATGGTGGCGGGTTGAAGGCAGAGCAAGTGTGATGGAGCCATGTGTCAGACTAATGGCCTCAATGCATTCAAATTTCAGCCAGAATGCAGCTTCTGCAAGATCTTTCGACCTTCTTCTGAAATGTTGCAGGGAGTGGGTGCCCGTTTGGCTGCCGTTCAAATACAGTATTTGGACCTTTGCCACTGCAAGATAGCGTCGGGCTGGTGACTTCCTGTCTTATCTCATTGCATAATTAGCCGTGGTCCACACCTTGTATATCTAATTGGCTGCTCACCATGTAATTGTTCATTGTCAGCTGCCCCATTTACAAGCAGTTCCATCTCACTTACAGTCCTGTGGTCAGGACCCATGGCGTGAGAAGATTTCTCCCATTTATATGTGATTTCACCTTATATTTTACCTTTTTATCCCTTGAAAAGTGCTGCTGGCCAGGTCAATGACGCCTCCAGTGGGCCTTGCCACTGCTCCAACCAAGCCTTTGCCAATGCCTTTAAAGAAACCAGCTGCACCTTCCTTCTGTGCACCTACAAAATTAAAATACTTTAGTTTTCCATAATTATGAACATTTAAAACTTGATAAATTATCACAATAATTTTCTTTTTACCTTTAATAGGTTTTGTCACTATTCCTGTGATTCCACTCACAAAGCCCTAAAAAGATTTTAAAAAATGACATTATAAAATAACATTTTCAAACTTTTTGTTGAATATTACAGTATTATGGCATAATATAGTTAAAGTATACAACTCTGAACTATCTTGAGAAACAACCAAAAGAATCAGCAACCATCTATGCAGTAGGGGACTGTATTACAGCGCTTACATACTAAACTAGTAATCCAGAAATCTGGACAAATAATTGAAAGGATGCACATTCAAATCCCACCACAGCAGTTTGAAATTTTGAATTCAATCTTTCAATAAATTTGCACATAAGTAGTTGGTATCAGTAAAGGAAACCTTGAAGCTGTTGCATTATCATAAAAATCTTACTGGTTCATTAAAAAAATCTGCTTTCATTACAGTTCCATGCTAACGAGATTAATTCTGAACTACCCTCTAAATTGCCCCAGCAAGCTTCTCAATTGTCTAAAGCACCTGCAGAGGATAATAATGTTAAAACTGGACAGACCACTTGATTGCATCATGTGTGGGTGGTGAGGTGGCACAGTGGTTCAATTCTGGGCTTGGGTGATTGTATGGCATTTGCATGTTCACCCTGTATCTGCATGGGTTTACTTGGGGTGCTCTGATTTCCTCCCACAGTCCAAAGATGTGCAAGTTAGGCCATGCTAAATTGCCCCTTAGTGTCCAAAGATGTGCAAGTTAGGGAGATCAGCAGTGTAAATACATGGGGTTATGGGGATAGGGCCTGGAGAATCAGTGCAGTCTCAATAGGCCAAATGGCCTCCTTCTGTGCTATAGTGATTCTATGATTACAGCAAAGGCCCGCTGAGCTCTGTGGACCTGCACTGCCCTTTTTATTAAAATATGGAAACTTGTGCCAGAGAAAGAAAAGCTGTCTAACAGTCAAATAACAAAGTGGCCCACATTTAAGCCACTATGTCCTTCAGGCAGAACAGTCCTAACGTGGCTAGCTGCACAGTGGTATAGTGTCAAGGGAATGGGTTGAAGAGATGAAGTAACCATTGGAGTCAGCTGATGAATCAGTACTGTATGCTGAACACCAGTTGGAGGAAGTATTGATGGTGACAAGTGCACAGAATCAACTCTTGATCGGGAACTTCAATGTCCAAGAAGAGTGTCTTGGTAGTGACTATCAAAACAGGATTTATATCAGTTGGTGAAAGAAACAACATGAGACACCAATATGCTTGTGCTAATTTTCACCAATTTACCGATCACAGGTGAGCTTTTTCATGACTGCATTGCTGGAATAACCACTGCACATTCCATGTGGAGACCAAGGGCTGGACTTTCACGCTTCCGTCCATATAGGAGCAGAGGCAGGCTGGCAGAAACTTGGTGTATTGGACCTGATTATGAGCATCACACATCCATTCCTATTGCTGGAAAGTGTGGGATAAGGGTGTGGAGAGCGAGCGTGCACATAGCTGTCCCGACCTTGCTGGCTCCATTGCTGATGAGTAGGGACAGCATTTCAGACCCTGCCCTGTAATTTTGATAGATTCAAGCTGCCTTCTGGAGGTGAAGTTGTTCATACCAGTTGAGAGATGTTGTGAACCATAGTAGAACCTTAGTCTGGAGCAGAAAACCTTTCGACAGGAAAGTTTGAAAGGTGTTGCCAACTTCGCGTGTCATGAAGAGTTATGATAAGCTACATATATTTTCAATGCAGTGATTTATGATAGGACTTTGTTCTTAATAGATGAGTAACCATTAAATTGACCAGCATTAGGAAAGTGGTAAAGTCTTCAGATACTTTGTGCATTGAACAATATTGACATTCAGATCCGACTGTGTCGGTTCTGACTTAATTGTTCCATTTAATGGCAGTCTGAGATCTGTTTCCCTGATTTAAAGCTTGAACAGATGGCTAAACTCTTCAAAAGACTCTAAAGGCTTCTGAAAGGTTTGTTGACACAACTATGAAATGGAATCCTTTTATGAATGCTTGGTCCAGTAATGGAGACAGCTCTGCAGAGGTAATTGATAGTCATTTAACAGAATCTTATGCAAGTTCGGCTGAGCTCCAAACCTCACTAATGAAGTCTGCCTAGAAGGGTTTGTTCACACAGCTGTGAAAGTTGCTGTGGGCTTGCTTATTTTGACAGTTTCATGGCCATTAATAGGATTTTTTAAAATGGTTACTGAATATGTTTCTTTATTTTGAAAGTTTTATGAGCATCTCAAAGACTTCCTAACATTACAGAGCTCCAGGAGCTCTGTACATATGGATTCTTGGTGAGTGGGCAAGGGGATACAGAGGATGTTGGGCATAAAACATATATGGGGGCATGAAGAACATTTTAGAAAAATATTTATTGGTATCACAAGTAGGCTTACATTAACACTGCAATGAAGTTACTGTGAAAATCCCCTATCGAGAAAATAGAGGAAAAGATTTATGAAAGGGTTTGACAAACCTATTGGAGCTTTTTGAGGATGTTATTTGTAGCATAGATAAAGGAGAACCAGTGGAATTTTCAGAAGGCTTTTAATAAGGTATCATATAGGTTAGTAAACAAAATTAGAGCACATGGGATTGGGGGTGACATACTAGTATGGATTGAGAATTGTTCAACAGACAGAAAGCAGAGAAAAGGAATAAATTGGCTATTCTCAGGATGGTAGATATACTAGTGGGTTACCACAAGGATCAGTGCTAGGACCACAGCTATTTACAATTTATACAATGATTTGGATGTGGGAACCAATTGTAATATTTGCAAATTTGCTGATGATGCAAAGCTAGATGGGGATATAAGTTGTGAGAAGGATGCAAGGCTTCAAGCAGACTAGGACAGGCTAAGTGAATGGGCAAGAACATGGCAGATGGAATATTATGTGAATACGTGGGAAGTTATCCACTGTGGTGGAAAAAAACAGAAAGAATATTTCTTAAATGGAGAGATTGTGAAGTAGTGGTGTCTAAAGGGACCTAGGTGTCCTTGTTCATGAGTCATTTAAAGCTGGGAGGCAGGTGTAACAATCAATAAGGAAGACAGATGGTATGTTGTCCTTCATCGGAAGGGAATTTGAATACAGAAGGAAAGGTGCAATTATAGAGAGCCTTGGTGTCACCACGCCTGGGACATTGTGCACAGTTTTTGTCTCCTTATCTAAGCAAGGATATACTTAGAGGGAGTGCGATGGAGCATAACCAAGGATGGCGGAATTTTCTTATGAGGCGATAGTGAGGAAACTGCCTGTATTCTCTGAGTTTTGAAGTTGATAGGTGATCTCATTGAAACTTACAGGGCTTGACACAGTAGATGTCAACAGGATATTTTCCCTATCTGGTGATGTGAGAACCAGGGGACATTGTCTCAGAATATGGGGCAGGCTATTTAAGAATGGGACAAGAAAGAATTTATTCACTCAGAAGGTGGAGAATCCTTGGAATTCTCCTCCCCAGAGGGCTGTGGAAGCTCAATCATTGAGCATGTTCAAGACAGAAATTGATAGATTTCTGGAAACTCATGACATTGAGGGATATGATGAAAGCACAGGAAAGAGGGGCTGAGGTAGATGATCAAACATGATCTAATTGAATGACGGAGTAGGATCGACAGGTTGAATAACGTACTTCTGTTCCTATGATCTCTTTTAAATTCCTCCAAAACCTTCTTTGGCTCCAAGGAGAACAAACCCAGCTTCTTGAATCTCTCCACATAATTGAAGTCCCTCATCCCTGATTTCATTCTAAAATGTTGCTTCTGTTCTTTCTTCAAGGCCTTGAAATTATTCTAGAAATGTGGTGCTCAGAATGGAATATAATATGCAGTGTTTAAGTCCCGCTCACTCATCTCCCCTGTGGTTTGGTGATCTATGCTGGCTTGTGTTTAAGCAACATGTTGATCTAAAAATTCTCACCACATGGCCTCATCTCTTCCTATCCCTGTAATCTCCTTCAGACCTACAATCCCATTAGATTTCTATATTAGGTCATTTCTGGTCTATTGAGCATTTCAGATTTTGATCATGCCATTATTTGGAAGATATAACTTCACCTGTCTAGGCTCTCTGTTCTGAAATTCTCTTCCCTAAATTTCTCTACTTCTAACGCTCTTTCCTCCTTCAAGGCTTTCTTCTGGGAATATCACATCCACAAAGCTAGATTAGGAAAACTGAATACTTCAAAATGGAGAGCAGCAGACTTATTGTTAGCAAGGGTATTAAGATCATGGAACTAAGGTGGCTAGATGGAGTTACAATATGATTAGTCATGATCTAATTGAATGATGAAACAGGTTTGTGGGGCTGAATGCCTGTTCTTGCTCCTATGAATGAATCTGCTAGCTAATGACATGCTAATGTATTAAAATGAGCTTTCTGATGTCCCGTGGCACGTTTCACATCACTCCACTAGCTGGTAAGATCAGAACTTGGAAATCCACCGGTGCTGGTTGGGGACAAGGCCAGAAGTCAGGGTTCAGCCTTTTAGAGGTGAAATTAGGAAATACTTTCATAGACTAAAGGTGGTAAAAGGCTGGAACACTCTTCTGCTAGTGGCAGCTGATTCTAAGTTCATGACTAATTTAAATCTGAGATTGATAAATTTTTGTTAACCAAAAGGTACACGGAACAAAGGCAGGTATATGAAGTAAAGTCACAGGTCATCTATTTCATTGAATAATGGAACAAGCTTTGAGGGGCTAAAATGCTCTATTCCTATTGCTGTATATGTATGTTTCTATATCATGCACTATGTTGCTGGTGGTGTCGGGGGTGCGAGAATGTAATTTAGCAAATCCTACCGATACCAAGCCTTTTCCCCCACGTGCAATGCCTTCTTTAATTCCACTTGGTTGTCTGTTCATGGCTTCTCTCCGTCTCTGCTGGTACTCTTCATCCATTGTCATGGCAGCTACACCTTTTGCCATTGCACCAGTTATCCTAGAAGCAGCACCAGCAATACCACCTGCAAGAACGGTTTAGAATTAGTAATATTATGAACGAAAACAGTTCCACAATTTACTCATGTATACTTATTATATTTTTTCAACATTCTTTGATTTTATTTATGTGCAAAGAATCAGTATGCAAGATTTGTCAACTTTGCAAAATTAAGGAAACAGAAAAGCTTCAAAAAGAATAAATGAGTCATGAAATGAACGAAAAGGCGGTCATGACCAATGTGAACCACTTGAAAACTGATAACAGTGATATTGTCATTGAAAATAAAATACGAGGCATACTGAATAATTATTTTGCATTATTTACATGAGGTGAAGAAAATAGCATGCCAGACATACTAAACAAAGCCTTGGTTCAGTTTCTTAAAGAAAATGAAGCAGAAATGCTATTGAAACAAAAGTCTGTGGTTCTTAACTGCTATTCTCAACAATTAGGTGTCTTTGAATTGCCAACTCTAGCTGGATATATTCTGGGAAATGTCATCACATGTCCTTCTTTCAACTCTTCCACAAACTCCTGCCATTGGTTAGCATGGCATTAACGAGACCTGGGTGTTATTGTCCGGGCTCATTTACCTTGACCCCTCACCGGTCGAGGTCCTCACTGGCAAGGATCACAAATGGTTCCCACCAACAGGGAACAGATGTGATGGCCTTGCCGGTGGGAATGGAGTCTATTGAAACCCCCTGGTGGTTTCAGGGCTTAAGGATGGTTAAGTAGCTAAATTTGAAATATTCTGCAAAAAGGAATGCAAAAAACCTAAACAGATATATAACCTCATAATATAAACAAATTGAAAATTTAGACTGATATCTTTATTAAGAGAACCAGCTCTTGCAAAATTAACCAATTAAGTATAATCAATTTATTTTCAAAAAGTGCAAATACATACCAACAGCACCACCCACCAATGCTTTTACACCCAAGGCCATTCCTTCCATGAACTCCTCAGGTCCTTGAATTGCTCCCTAAGGAAAAATAATTTAAAATTATTTAACAATTTATATCTTATCCTGGATTTTGTTTTAATAGTCAGTTAGGCTATTAGTGCTTAATTATTATGGAGTAAATTAGACAGTAATTTCCAGTATCTACATAGGTGCAATTAAAAGTGGAAATCAGAAAGTTGTTGGTCGAGTTGCTCTGCTTTCCGATAAGCTCTGTTACACTTGTACCATGCCAAAAGACTCAGCATTGAAATAAATAAACAGTATGATAAATCTTGATTCTTACCAAGCAACCAATCTGGCAGTGAAAATTTACTGTTGTGACAATGGAATCTCATTTCTTTAGATTTTAATTATTGTTGACATTTAAAAGAAATTAAAATTATTTTTTATTTCAACTTCTGTCTCTTACTCTCACTAAATCCCACTTTTCATGCCCTCACTTTGCATTAAATATTTAATTAATTCTCCCTCTGTGGGGGCAATTTTGAGCCACTGTTAGCTGTCAGTGTAAACGGTGACATGGCTCCAAAAGTTTGAAAAAGAGCTTTATGGCAGCGAGATCTCATTTCTCAATTTTCCATGCCCCTCGCCCGTAATGTAATGAGGTTCCTGACCTTTTCATTTCAATAGATTTTAATGAACTTGAATCTCACTATAGGGCTTTCCCGCAATATGCTGCCCCACTTCCCCCCCCCGCCCAACCACTGAACATTCATACTTTGCACCTCACATGATATCAGCGAGGTTTGCAACAACTTCTACAAAACTTGAAGCAGTTGAGGGGAAGTATAGCCCCTGGCAGTGCCCCATTGCTTGTGTATGTATGTAAAGGAGGGTAGGGGCAGACCGTTTCCTGTGTGGCAGGGGTTAGGGTGATGCCTAATCAGCCTGTGTGTGAAGGGGGGGGGGGGGTTTGCCCCGTTGCCCCAGTGTATGCAGCGTGTCCACCATGTCCGTGGGGGAGGAGTTTCTTTTTACTGCTCTTTAAAGATGACATTCCGGTCCCTATGAAGCCCGCATTGCCAGCTCTATTAGGCCCTGCTCCGCAAGAGTAATGCTGAAATCCACATTGTGCACAGAGTGCCAGAGGGGCAGCACGGTAGCACAGTGGTTAGCACTGTTGCTTCACAGTACCAGGGACCCGGGTTCGATTCCCGGCTTGGGTCACTGTCTGTGTGGAGTTTGCACGTTCTCCCCGTGTCTGCGTGGGTTCCATCCGGGTGCTCCGGTTTCCTCCCACATTCTGAAAGACGTGCTGGTTAGGTGCATTGACCCGAACAGGTGCCAGACTGTGGCAACTAGGGGAATTTCACAGTAACTTCATTGCAGTGTTAATGTAAGCCTTACTTGTGACTAATAAATAAAACTTTAACTTTACTTTAAGAATCTGGAGTGAAAACTCAGCTTTGCAGCTGGAGATACACAATATTTTCTCACTAAAACTGACACTTTGACACATTATGGGAAGATTCTGTCCTGTGTATCTAGTGAGGATTCTTCAATCTAACTGGTTGAAGAGACAAGTTGTAGCATGGTGCCACGTGGCACATATTCACTTAACTCTTAAGTTGCTGCTCAAAGGCCCACAAAAAGTCTGATCAACTGCAAGCATCATGAATCGCAAGCACGTTTCTTTCAGCACTGTTCTCATCAGCCATGCAGTTTTAAATACGTAATTGAAACATGTAACAAATATGCCCGTACATGGGTCAAATAACACTGTACACTATCAGGGTGACCTATTAGTGCCTTCACAACTGAGGAATTTGGTACCAAGTTATGACATACTGCTGTATTATTTTTTATTGTATTTACAAGCGAAGGTTAATGACCGAATTGACACAATTATTCGTTAGACATATGGTGGCAATTACAGCTGACAGGAGCTGATTGTAAGCTACTATAATCAAGTCATGATTTAACATTCAAGTTAAATTATATTTATTTCATTACGTGTCAGGAAAATGCTAGTTCCAATCTTTGTAATTCAAGGGACAGCACAATAAACATAACCAAGAGATTCTCAGTGGGAAAGGAAAAAACTTTGAAGAGCATGTTAAATTTGGCCGTTCTTGCATGTATTTATAAGGTAATGCCTATTGTAGAGGATTCTGTAAAAGGGATAGAATTTAACAATAGTGGTACAATGAACCAATAAGATAAGAACAATTTAACTTTGATCGCCTGAATTTTTAGGATGGCAGGGGCAGAAGAGTCAGCAAGGATCACATCCCCGCAGACACCAGGAGGCCTGATGCAATTTCACACTCTAAGAAATGTTGACTTCCCAGAAGGTGGGACTTCCACCTGGAACCAGGAGTATAAAGTTCTGGCCATGGTTATTGAAACAGAAAACACTGAAAATCTCAGCAGCTAGCAGTATCTGTGGAGAGAGAAACAGAATTAACATTTCAAATCCAATATCACTTCTTTGAAGAGTGATATTGGACTCAATTCGTTAATTCCATTAGCCAGCATTTTGTGCTTCTGTTCCAGATTTCTAGCATCTGCATAGATCATTACATTACCGAATTCTCTTTAGGGAATCATCTGTAGAACAAAGAACAGTACAGCACAGGAGACAGGCCCTTCGGCCCTCCAAGCCTGTGCCGCTCCTTGGTCCAACTAGACCAATCGTTTGTATCCCTCCATTCCCAGGCTGCTCATGTGACTATCCAGGTAAGACTTAAACGATGTCAGCGTGCCTGCCTCCACCACCCTACTTGGCAGCGCATTCCAGGCCCCCACCACCCTCTGTGTAAAAAACATCTCTCTGATATCTGAGTTATACTTCGCCCCTCTCACCTTGAGCCCGTGACCCTTCGTGATCGTCACCTCCGACCTGGGAAAAAGCTTCCCACTGTTCACCCTATCTATACCCTTCATAATCTTGTACACCTCTATTAGATCTCCCCTCATTCTCCGTCTTTCCAGGGAGAACAACCCCAGTTTACCCAATCTCTCCTCATAGCTAAGACCCTCCATACCAGGTAACATCCTGGTAAACCTTCTATGCACTCTCTCTAACGCCTCCACGTCCTTCTGGTAGTGCGGCGACCAGAACTGGGCGCTGTACTCCAAATGTGGCCTAACCAGCGTTCTATACAGCTGCATCATCAGACTCCAGCTTTTATACTCTATACCCCGTCCTATAAAGGCAAGCATACCATATGCCTTCTTCACCACCTTCTCCACCTGTGTTGCCACCTTCAAGGATTTGTGGACTTGCACACCTAGGTCCCTCTGTGTTTCTATACTCCTGATGACTCTGCCATTTATTGTATAACTCCTCCCTACATTATTTCTTCCAAAATGCATCACTTCACATTTATCCGGATTAAACTCCATCTGCCACCTCTCCGCCCAATTTTCCAGCTTATCTATATCCTACTGTATTGCCCGACAATGCTCTTCGCTATCCGCAAGTCCAGCCATCTTCGTGTCATCCGCAAACTTGCTGATTACACCAGTTACACCTTCTTCCAAATCATTTATATATATCACAAATAGCAGAGGCCCCAGTCAACACCACTGGTCACAGACCTCCAGCCGGAAAAAGACCTTTCGACCACTACCCTCTGTCTCCTACGGCCAAGATGTGGAGATGCCGGCATTGGACTGGGGTAAACACAGTAAGAAGTTTAACAACACCAGGTTAAAGTCCAACAGGTTTATTTGGTAGCAAAAGCCACACAAGCTTTCGGAGCTCTAAGCCCCTTCTTCAGGTGAGTGGGAATTCTGTTCACAAACAGAACTTATAAAGACACAGACTCAATTTACATGAATAATGGTTGGAATGCGAATACTTACAACTAATCAAGTCTTTAAGAAACAAAACAATGTGAGTGGAGAGAGCATCAAGACAGGCTAAAAGGATGTGTATTGTCTCCAGACAAGACAGCCAGTGAAACTCTGCAGGTCTAGGCAACTGTGGGGGTTACAAATAGTGTGACATGAACCCAATATCCCGGTTGAGGCCGTCCTCGTGTGTGCGGAACTTGGCTATCAGTTTCTGCTCAGCGACTCTGCGCTGTCGTGTGTCGCGAATGCCGCCTTGGAGAACGCTTACCCGAATATCAGAGGCCGAATACCCGTGATCGCTGAAGTGCTCCCCAACAGGAAGAGAACAGTCTTGCCTGGTGATTGTCGAGCGGTGTTCATTCATCCGTTGTCGCAGCGTCTGCATAGTTTCCCCAATGTCACATTGATCGTGGAGGTTCATGTCACACTATTTGTAACCCCCACAGTTGCCTAGACCTGCAGAGTTTCACTGGCTGTCTTGTCTGGAGACAATACACATCTTTTTAGCCTGTCTTGATGCTCTCTCCACTCACATTGTTTTGTTTCTTAAAGACTTGATTAGTTGTAAGTATTCGCATTCCAACCATTATTCATGTAAATTGAGTTTGTGTCTTTATATGCTCTGTTTGTGAACAGAATTCCCACTCACCTGAAGAAGGGGCTTAGAGCTCCGAAAGCTTGTGTGGCTTTTGCTACCAAATAAACCTGTTGGACTTTAACCTGGTGTTGTTAAACTTCTTCCTATGGCCAAGCCAGTTCTCCACCCATCTAGCCACTTCTCCTTGTATCCCATGAGCCTTAACCTTCTTAACCAACCTGCCATGTGGGACTTTGTCAAATGCCTTTCTGAAATCCATATAGACGATATCCACAGCCCTTCCTTCATCAACCGTTTTTGTCACTTCCTCAAGTTTGTAAGGCACGACCTCCCTCTTACAAAACCATGCTGTCTGTCACTAATGAGATTGTTCCGTTCTAAATGCACATACATCCTGTCTCTAAGAATCCTCTCCAACAACTTCCCTACCACGGACGTCAAGCTCACCGGCCTAAAATTTCCTGGGTTATCCCTGCTATCCTTCTTAAACAATGGGACCACATTCGCTATCCTCCAATCCTCAGGGACCTCACCCGTGTCCAAAGAAGCGACAAAGATTTCCGTCAGAGACCCAGCAATTTCATTTCTCGTCTCCCTGAGCAGTCGAGGATAGATGCCATCAGGCCCTGGGGCTTTGTCAGTTTTAATGTTCCCTAAAAAACCTAACACTTCCTCTCTTGTAATGGAGATTTTCTCTAACGGGTCAACACCTCCCTCCGAGACACTCCCGGTTAACACGCCCCTCTCCTTCGTGAATACCGATGCAAAGTATTCATTTAGGATCTCCCCTATTCCCTTGGGTTCTAAGCATAATTCCCCTCCTTTGTCCCGGAGAGGTCCGATTTTCTCCCTGACAACTCTTTTGTTCCTAACGTATGAATAGAGTGCCTTGGGATTCTCCTTAATCCTGCCTGCCAAGAACATCTCGTGACCTCTTTTTGCCCTTCTAACTCCCCGTTTGAGTTCTTTCCTACTCTCTCTGTATTCCTCCAGAGCTCCATCTGTTTTCAGTTGCCTGGACTTAACGTACGCCTCCCTTTTCATTTTAATCAGATCCTCAATTTCCCTGGTTATCCACGGCTCTCGAATCCTACCTTTCCTATCTTTCCCTTTTACAGGCACATGCCTATCCTGCAGCCTTATCAATAGTTCCTTAAAAGACTCCCACATGCCAGACGCGGACTTACCCTCGAACATCCTCTCCCAATCAACATCCACCAATTCCTGCCTAATCCGGCTATAGTTAGCCTTCCCCCAATTTAGCACCCTGCCCATAGGACAGCACTCATCCTTGTCCATTACTATCCTAAAGTTAACAGAGTTGTGGTCACTATTTGCCACATGTTCCCCTACCGAAACTTTGACGACCTGACCGGGCTCATTTCCCAAAACTAGGTCCAGTATAGCCCCCTCTCTAGTCGGGCTATCTACATACTGTTCCAAAGAACCTTCCAGTATGCATTTTACAAATTCCTCCCCGTCCGGACCCCCAGTTCTAAGCACTTTCCAGTCTGTGTCAGGGAAAATAAAGTCCCCCACTACAACAACCCTATTTTTTCTGCACCTATCCAGAATCTCCTGACATATCCTTTCCTCCACTTCCCGTGGGCTGTTGGGTGGTCTGTAGTACACCCCCAGCATAGTGACTGCACCCTTCCTGTTTCTGAGTTCCACCCACAGCGACTCAGTACATGACCCCTCTAAGTTGTCTACCCTCTGCACCGCGGTAATATGCTCCTTAACTAATATCGCTACTCCCCCACCTTTTCTAGCCCCTCCTCTGTCTCGCCTAAAACACTTATACCCTGGAATATTCAGCTGCCAGTCCTGTCCTTCTTTTAACCAAGTTTCCGTCACCGCAACCACATCCAAATTCCGCATAAGCATTAAGGCCCTAAGTTCGTCTGTTTTACCCGTTACGCTCCTCGCATTGAAGCAGATGCACTCCAGACCTCCAGGCCCACTCAGGTCATCCTCCTCCAGAGTGCTCCTCTTCTTAGCTAGCCTTGCCCTGGCCCCCAGCTCAACCCCAGCCTCAGTATTTACTGACCTACTGTTTTGTTCCCCACCCCCCTGCCACACTAGTTTAAATCCTGCCGAAACACTCTAGCAAAACTCCCAGCCAGGATATTTGCTCCCTTCCAGTTGAGGTGTAACCCATCCTTTCTGTACAGTTGCCATCCTGACTTGAAGATTTCCCAGTTATCTATGAATTTAAAACCCTCCCTCTTGCACCAGTCCTTTAGCCACGCGTTCAACTGTAGAATCTCCCTGTTCCGAGCCTCACTTGCACTAGACACCGGGAGCAGTCCAGAGATTGCTACCCTGGAGGCTTTACTTTTTAGCCTAGCACCCAACTCCCTGAATTTCTCTCGTATGACCCCCCTGCTCTTCCTACCTACATCATTTTCACCAATGTGTATAATCACATCCGTTTGACTACCTTCCTTTTTAAATATGCTTCCTACCCTCTCGGAGACATCCAGTACCCCGGCACCAGGGAGGCAGACTACCATCCTGGATTCTCGTTCACTCCCACAGAACCGCTTGTCCGTGCCTCTAACCATTGCGTCCCCCACAACTATTGCTCTCCTAAACCCCTTCTTTCCCTTCCGGACCCCTGAGCCTGTCTCCGTGGAGGCGATCTGGTCCTCGTGGCTTACCCCTGGAGGGTCATCCCCCTCCACAGAATCCAAAACAATATACCTATTTTGGAGGGGGACAACCACAGGGGATCCCTCCACAGATTGCTCACTCTCTTCCCTTCTCCCATCTGTTGCCCATCCCTTTCTTTTATGGGAGACTGCCACTGGGGTACTTTCTGGCACATCACCCTTCTGACTATTACCCCTCCTAACTGTGACCCACGTGTCTTCCTTCCGAGACCCTGGTGTCACTACCTGACTATAACTTTTATCTATTAATCTCTTATTTTCCCTAACTAAACTGAGTTCATCGAGCTCCAGCTCCCTTACACGATCCTTCAGGAGTTGCAGTTCCACACATCTGGCACAGATATGGACTTCCGGGAGGCAAGTTGTCTCCAGGAACTCCCACATCCCACACCGAATGCAGTATACTGGCCTCCCACTCACACCAGCCATGTCCTTTTTAGTTTTTGGGAGATAAAACAAAAAAAGGGGGTATAACAGAAGAAAAGCAAACAACCTTCCTCGCCTTCGCCGAAGCCCTGTGAGCAAAGCCCTTACAGCTCACACTCTGCTCCCTGCTCACTCCACTGCCCGCTCCAGACGCTGCCCGCTCAAAAGTGCGGCCTGCTTTTAAACCCTCCAAAAAACCTTCCCCAGGCTGCTGTTAATGTATCTGACTCCGTTCTCGCACCTTCTTGCTCTCACCCCTCTCCCTGTCTACATAAATGCCTCTTTCCATAAATATTGAATTTCCGATCATGATTACTCTTCCAGTCTTCTTCATGCCCCGCTGTACAGTGGAACCAGCCATTGTGCCATGGAGTTGGCTAAAGCTGCACTCCTCAGGTGAATCATCAGTAATCAACACCAAATATAGGTTAGAGAGCAAAATACACTCACAGGATTCTTGTACTATCTGCCTATTTCTTCTTTACTGACTGGTCATTACTCATTCCCTCTCCTTGCTTACCCTCAAGATAACCACATCTATCAATGTGCGATCCACAAATCTCTCAACACAGTAACACCAGCTGCTGCCCAAGTTATGAAACTTGGAGCTTGAGCTGCTGCAGCTGACAACACTTATTGCAGATATGGCTATCCAGGAATGTTCTGGAGTCCTCAAATAGAACACGATATGCTCTCCAGGAGTCAAAGATGCCCTGTCATTATTGTGTTTATTAGACAATTGAACTTACATTTTATTCACCTCTCTTTACCTGTTGTCACTTAAATATAGGGAGATTAGCTGAATGCTTTAAGGTTTATTAATAAACAAAAAAATAAAATGTTTAATTTTCCGGTTCCTAAGACTAACTCCCTAACTTTGGAGAAAGGGGAACAAAGCTTCTGTACTCACCTGCCAAATGAACTCATGGCCTTTGATGTCATAGATCCCTTTTACTCTCTCACTTCAGTGATCATTACCTGATTCAGACTCCTCTCAGATGGAATTAAGGTAGATAAAATGCCAAAGGAGTAAGGGCCAGGCCAAGGTGCGATAAGAGCCACACTGCCACCATATGGTCTGGGTAAATTAAATGGTGAAGGCATAAATAGCCAGGGAGACTTAATCAAAGGGAAAGGAGTAGTAATGAAAACCTCACTGAAGGATTAAGGCTGTAATGTCAAAACAATTATCCACAGTGAACCATACAAAATTTAACAAAGTCATTTTGTATAATCTAAACGCATGGTTCATTTTTGAAAATTCAAGTTGCCTGAAAAGAACAGGCATGGCGTCCATGCATGGTGAATAAACAATCCATACTGATTACTGACTGAACATTGACCAGTGAGCCTAACGTCGGTATTGGGGAAGTTGCTGGAATCCATTATCAAGGATTTCATAACTCAGCATTTGGAATTCTTTGAGAATGTAACTAGCAGAGTTAACAGAGGACAACCAGTGGATATAGTTCACTTAGACTTTCAGGAAGCTTTTGACAAGGTTTCTCATAAGAGACGATTATGTAAAGTTAAAGCACATGAGATTGCAGGTAATGTCTTGAGATGGATAGAAAGCTAGTTAGCCGATAGGAAGCAAAGAGTTGGCATAAATGGGTCATTTTCTGATTGGCAGTCAGTGACTAGTGGGGTTCCGCAGGGATCTGTGCTCGGACTCCAAGTGTTCACATTAGATATTATTGATTTGAAAGAGGGAATTTAATGTATTATCTCCAAATTTGCAGAAGATACAAAGTTGGGTTGGAGGGTGAGCTGTGAGGAGGATGCAGAGATGCTTCAGCACGATTTGGACAGGGTGAGTGTGTGGGCATATGTATGGCAGATGCAGTATAATGTAGATAAATTTGAGGTTACCACTTTGGTAGCACTAATAGGAAGACAGATTATTACTTGAATGGGTGTAAATTGAGAGAGATGGGTACTCTGAGACCTTGGTGTCCTCATGCATCAGTCGCTGAAAGTAAGCGCACATGTACAGCAGGCATCAAAGGTGGCAAATGGTATGTTGGCCTTCATAGCAAGAGGAATTGAGTATAGGGGTAGGGATGTTATGCTGCAATTGTATAGGGTGTTGGGTGAGGCTACATCTGGAGTATTGTGTGCAGTTTTGGTGTCCTTATCTGAGGAAGAATGTCCTTGCTATAGGGGGAGTACAGTGAAGGCTTACCAGGCTGATTCCTGGGATGGCAGGTCCGTCATATTAAGAGAGACCAAATCGGTTAGGATTTTATTCACTGGAGTTTCGAAGAGAGGGTATCTCATAGAAATGTATAAAATTCTAACAGGGTTAGACAGGGTAGATTCAGAAAGAATGTTCCCAATGGTGGAGAGTCCAGAACCAGGGGATAAGGGGTAAACCTTTTAGAACTGAGGCGAGGAGAAATTTCTTCACCCAGAGAGTGGTAAATGTGTGGAATTCACTACCAGAGAACGTAGTTGAAGCTAAACCATTGTCTGATTTCAAGAATAAATTAGATATAGCTCTACAGGCTAAAGCGATCAAGGGATATGGGAGAAAAGGGGGAATCAGGATATTGAATTCAATGATCAGCCATGATCAAAACGAATGGCGGAGCAGGCTCGAAGGGCCGAATGGTCTACTCCTGCTTCTAGTTTTTATGCTTCTATCTTCCAAAGAAGTGAAATTCACAAAAAGTTAGCAGTTTACTGTTCAAGATTTCAGTAAGATTTTCGGAATTTATAAAAATATGCATCTAAAAACAGCAATATATTTTGCAAGTTTATTTTTTAATTACCAATGTTTAAAGTTATCCTGCTGAATAATGCACATATTAAATAGTCTATAGAATGCAATCTGACCTGATAGGGTTCATAGAAAAATGCTTCCACTCCTTCAGATAAATCTCTGATTAAGCCAAAAGGGTTGCCTAAGACATCTAGTCCAAGAACAAGTACATACAATTGCTTGATTGCCTAGAGGGAGGGAAACACAATTGTTTAATAACTTACAAGTTAATAGAATAAGTACCTGTCCTGCAAAGAGAAGGATTATTTAGTAATAGTACTATTAAAAATTGCATAGCAAA
Organism: Mustelus asterias; assembly: GCF_964213995.1. Taxonomy (NCBI): domain Eukaryota; kingdom Metazoa; phylum Chordata; class Chondrichthyes; order Carcharhiniformes; family Triakidae; genus Mustelus; species Mustelus asterias. The sequence continues at coordinate 69,990,954 of NC_135806.1, forward strand.
TATAGAGCTTACCTGCTTAGAGTAATGGCGGATTACCTCCCACTGAAGTTGTTGTGTAGTATAAAACTGATACTTGATTTCAAAAAATGCAAGCCTGCAAAGATCAGAGTAATTAAATACAATGGCATAAGATTTATTTGTTCTTCACCATACCTTTTAATGTGGTAGTTTCTTGCAAATATTAAGTAGCGCAAACCTGTAATGATTAGATTTGAAACTTCAAAATCTTTCACAATTTGCTCAGATTTCTGGGTACTGAATGACTTTTTAGGTTTAAAATCCCAAATAACCCCTAAATTATTTTTGTGAAAATACACAACTTCCCAGGCAAACAGGATTTTAGGCCTATATTTTAGATACTACTTACTCTATAAACCAAGTAAAATTAAACTACTAAACTGTTAAGGTCCCGATGGGTGAAGACAAAGGCAGCTGATGCAAGAGTTCAGGCTGCCAGCTGATATATTGATTTCCTGACTCAATCCTACTCCTAAGGCAATCTATAAGGCACAAGTCAGAAGTGTGATGAAAGTCTCTCCACGTGCCTAGATAAGTGTAGCCCCAAAAACAATCAAAAGGTTCAATGCCATCAAGGACAGAGCAACCTGCTTGATTGGCACCCCATCCACAACCTTAAACATTAATTCCCTCTACCACCAACGAATACTGGTAGCAGTGTATACTAGATACAAGATACACTGCAGCAGCTCACCAAGGCTCCTTTGAGCCTTGTTACATGTTAAATTCTCCCTCAGTGTACCCGAACAGGTGCCGGAGTGTGGCGACTAGGGGATTTTCACAGTAACTTCATTACAGTGTTAATGTAAGCCTACTTGTGATTAATAAATAAACTTTTAAGCTACTCTCCATCCTGACGTTCCTTCACTGTCACTAGGTCAAAATTCTTGAACTCCCTTCCAAATAGCACTGTGGGTCTAACTTTAGCACATGGACTGCTGCAGTTCAACACAGCAGCTCACCACCACCTACTCAAGGGTAATTTGGGATAGGCAACAAATGTAGGCCTTGCCTACATGACCACAAATCATGAAAAAATAAGAAATAATATCCTATTTGAATGGTAAAATTTATTAATATCGTCATTGCCTGACTATTGAGAAACAAACTCTTTGATCACATGATATCTGCCTTTTTAAGATGCCAAGGAGGAGCTTCATGAACTCTGATGTTTTAGGAATTTTCAGTTGCCTGCCTGCTTCAGGCTTCATCTATTTCTATTAGCTGGTTCTGTTTGGCTCTTTATTCAGTGTGTTTACCAAGGGGCATAAACCAAAAGAAGTGAAAATAGCTTTTACAGAGAAGACACTTCTGTTTTTACAGTTTCTACATTGGAAGTTAAAAGCATCCTAAAACCATAGTACCAGAGATGTTGCAATCTGAAATACAAACAAAATGCTGGAAATACTTAGCGGATCAGGCAGCACCTATGGAGAATGAAACAGTTGTTTCAGGTGATTTCTCTTGTCACAAATGCTGTCCGATTTCTTGCGCCCTTGGCAGTTTATTTAACCTTGTGTTGAGCTTCAATTCCACATCCCTGGTATTGTGCATATACTCAACATAATGATAAGAAAGGGGACATTGGGGGAATTTTCCCGTATGGGAATTGTAGCGGGTAGGTGGGGTGGGGGGGGGGGGGGGGAAGAGGGGGGGACCATGCAAAGGTCCGTTGACCTTGGATGGGATTTTCCGGTTTTGGGGTGAGCGCGGCTGGAAAATCCCGCACATGGGTAACCATTAAATGGTCTCTAATAAATCTTCTATTAATCATGCAAGAGATGTGACCTCTTACATTTCATGGAATTTATGTGGTGACGCAAACCTGATACTGAATTGGCTGCAGCATATCTGAAAAAGGATAAATTTTGTTAGGTAATTTGAGTGCCTGCTGGCTTAATTGGAATATGTTATAAGAGATTATAGAATTCTAAAAAAGAGACTATTTGGCAGAGAATACTTTAGCAACAAGAATAAGTCCAGACCTCATGGGGATCACTTTGAACACCTGCTTATGACAGGCGGTGCATCAAACAATTGTGTATGATAATTGTTGGGGCCAATTGCTGGCAAGCCACTATTTCGCTTGTGGCTCCAAGTCAAAGGAACTTTTGGAAAACCTAACTTCTCAGTGAAGTGCGTGGAAAGAGAAATAACTCCACTATGACTGTTCAAACTTGCCTTGCATCTTCTTACACTGCTTGTTGCAGATCTTTTCAACCAGATTGTGCCGAGCATGAATATGTGACTTTCATATTAATTCAGTTCTGATGAAAGGTCACAGATCTGAAATGTTAACTTTATTTCTCTCTCCACAGATGTTGCCAGGCCTGAAGAACATTTTCAGCATTTTTGGCTTTTATTTCAGAGTATTTCGCAGTATTTTGTTTTTCTGTACGACCTCCATTATGAGGTTAATTTGGGATAGATATTTAATTTCTAAAGGATATGCATTTTGAAAATTTGGAAGGTGATATTGCATTCTGAAGCCGATTTTAATCTGTGCACAAACCCAAGAGATAGTTTAGAGTCTAATGGAAATTTTCTGCAGTGTTAATAAATTATTGTTTTCTTTATCAAGTCATGGTTTGTCCTTATTTAGTAAAAGGGCCATTGAGTTAAAAATAAAATTAATATATAGATGGAAATAGAATGGTTTGTGTTTGAAGCTTATTTAGTAAAAAAGCCTATTACATATTGAGATAGATAGGAAATTTAACAAATTAAAGTATGGAATCACTTTGCACCCTTTTACTTTCAGAATTCTATTGGAAACAATTAAAGAAAAAAAATCAACAGTAAAACATTAGCTCACATGAAAGAACTGAGGGACAGAATGGATGAATGTAATCTGGACATTGCACTGCACTGCATAGAACCAAAGAGATTAATTATAATCATCTTTCCAATTGGTCAACATGTCAAAGTAGTATAGAAAATGAAATAGCAAATTCAGAGCAATATGTAGTTTAATGGTGACCATTTAGCCTATATAATCTATGCCAACTATCTGTAGAGCAATGCCTCTATTCCTGTAGCCCTGTAATGTATATTTCCCTTCAGAGGCCATTCATCATCTGTGCTTCCACGACCATAATTAGTCAATGGGTTTCAGGTCATTATAACTTGCTATGTGAAAAGTGTCTCATCGTCTTGCATCTCGTGCCCAAAACCTTAAATCTGTGTCCCTAGCCCCTGTGCCATCAGCCAACAGCAACAGCTTTTCCTTCTCTACCTTATCTAAATTTGCCATGATCCTGTACGTGGATTATAAAATCTCACCTCAATCTCCCTTGTTCCAAGAACAAGCGCAATTTCTCCATATTAATCTTATAGCTAAAATCCCTCATTCCTGAACCATTCCAGTAAATCTCCTCTTTACTTTCCCAAGGATCCTCACATCCTCCCAAAGCGTGTTGATCAGAAGTAGACACAATTCTCTAGTTGTGATCTGAGCGCTTTATACAGATTCAGCATAACTTTGTTTTGTATTCAATATCTCTATTTATGAAACCCGATATCCCACATACTTTATTAACTAGTATCTCAATAAGTCCTATTATCTTCAAACTATGGCAATTTTGAGACCGGAAAGCAGAAGTGCCAATAGACATATTCAATTGAGCAGATCAAAACTGCCGTGGCCAGCAAAATCAAGAGGACTATTCCACAAAGCTACATAATTATAAGAGAAACGTTTAGCACATTGTGAATATTCAAGTACCTAGATGATGTGAAATAGCAGAACGTACAATACTTGAATTTTGACAGCTTGCATGCATGCAAATTGATGCACCATTGATTACGCAAAGATTCGTTGTTGCGAAACAACAGGCTTTCATTAACAAAGAACTGGAGCACTCCCAAACCGATAGCTAATCTGAACTGAGGCAAAAGGGGCGGAGAGCAGCCACCTTTATACCCCGAGGAGGGCGGAGCCCCGGATTGAAGCAGCAGGGGCGTGTCCAGGCATATCACATAAACTATCACATAAACAGACAACTACAGTGGTTCACCACACAAATAGAATTTCAGTATTACAATTACATGAGACAAATTAAATAACGGAGGTAATTCTCTGAGGCCACTAGCCTTTGGCAAGAATCATGATAGGCCGTTGAATTGGGCATCAGGCAAAAAACAGGATTCCCGGTGTCAAACCCATTGTGAATCCCCCAGTCTACTGTTCGAATCTCAATCAGATTCCCGTGCATAGTGGGCGGAAAACTAATTGATACACTGAGAATGTAATTTCCATGCTATTATTGGTTTGAGGCCGGATGCTTCGGTTTCACTTCCTTTTTTCTATCCGCAATGTAAATAAAGCACTCGAGATGCATTCAACCATGAAAGTAAAGAAAAACAAAAAAAGTGTCCACGGGGCATGGATATTAAAGTAAACAGGGTATCCCAAAGATTTCACAGTACCCAGACACTGAAAGCTGCTCATGAACACCATGCCAAGAGTGATCTCCACCTTTCCTAGGACTAGAAGGGGCAGTCCAGCCACGTGACTCCTATCCCGGGGAAGAGTCCCGAGGTCAACCCCTTCCCTCCCAGCCCAAGCAGATCCAACTCCCAGGCCCCTTGGGGTCCCTCTCTACAGCCTGGCAGTGGTAGAGGGGCACATGGACATAGCACTTACTTCCTTGCCCCTCCTTGGAGTCCAAGGCACCAGGTCATGTTGTCACTGCTAGGATGCCAGTGCAAGGTTGCCACTGCCAAGGCTCGGGCCTGAAGGGGGCAGGTTCTGGGGGATCTCATATTGGAGAGTCTCTCTTATGGGGGAGGTGAGATTACACTTATGCCTGCATGGTGGGTGAGGGGGTGACTTGTTCTTTCAATGCGGGGATGGGGTGGGGGGGTGATGGAGAGGAGGATACCCCTCTGTGCTGTGAAGGTCCTTTACAAATGCCCTCTCCCCCCCACCGATCTCTGTAAAGTTGGGTGGCCCGTGTGCTTTGCGGTATAAATTTATAGATTAAGAAGGGTGAATCCAACCTGACAGGCACTGTAGGAGCACTTTTTGAGTATGAATGAGAGAATTGCACTCAATATTTTTGAAAGTGATTTCTCTTTGGATGACAGGCAACAAAATTGTTAATGTCAGATCACAATTTCTGTTACTTTCTAATCAGAAGAAAGAGAAGGTATGATGACTTTAAAATGATGCATCAAAACAGGAGTTCAAAATGATTGGATACAACCTTCCAACATTCCTCCATTTGGCAGTTGTCTTTAAGGACATTGCAATGGCTCTTGGGATGATATGCAAAATGGGTTCTATTTGAAAGTGAGGAAGAAGTTCTCCCTATGCCTTGGATAATATTCCTCCATGATCAATACCAAAAGAAAAGTTAATCAGATGGTTGTCAAATTGCTATTCTTGACTTTTTGTCGAATGCACAAGAGCTGCCAATTTTTGCCTGGTCAACAGTAAATGAACTTCAAATTAATTTATCTCATGTTAGATTCCAGATCTAATAAGATCTGCATTAATAGAAACATAGAAAACTACAGCACAAAACAGGCCCTTCGGCCCCACAAGTTGTGCCAAACATATCCCTACCTTTTCATGAAAAATACTTGCATGATTCTTAAGGATAATAACTGGGCATCTGGGAAATAATAAACATCTGACCGATATTAGCACAAATAAAATATAAACTCAAATGGTGACCGATAATTTATGTTTGCCGACCAAATGAAAATCAGCAAGAATTATGAAATTTGCACAACCACAGAATATGCAATTCTCAATACCTCCTCTATTTGATGTACTTTAAAGTGGTTTAAATGGTCAAAGAAGTCTGGCATGCTTTGTTTTAGCATTTTAGCCAAAGATTAAATATGTAGGAAAAGGAAGGTTTTATTTCAAACATGAACAGAAATTAATTACACCCAAGAATCAGATACCAAATTAAGGGGGCAGCTTCCAAAACACCATAATCCATGGTTAGAAATAACCTTAAGATGTTGTGAAGTCACTTAGAATTATGGGAAGCTGCAAAGCCATTTTGCCTATATGTAGACCAGCAATGAAGTCCAATAGATAAGCAGCAGGGTAAACAACTCAATACTTGACTTCAACCAATTGGTACCACCAGGATGGGAAGAGTGTGCGGTTTGACTAATTTCACTACTCACATGTCGCAATGTTAAGTTAAAAGTTTGATTTGCACACCAAAATGGCCAATGTTTACCTTCGCTACTGTTACCCAGAATTAAAGAGGTGTTGATAATCTTCTTTCAATAAACAACAAACTAATCACTCTTTCGAGACACCCCAAGTGTCACAGATACACGTGCGCATGCACACACATGCACATGAAACAAATAGAAATAGAGGAGTTCTGCCAAAGGTTAAAGTCAATGAATCAAGGGAAAAGGAAAGACAGTGGAGTCCTTGAAATGATGTCTGGGTTATACGCTGTGTCTTTCAGCACTGATCTGTAAAACAATCGCCGACTCTTGTACTGCTTTTTAGGGGACTCAATGATCACTTGCAGGTACTCGACTCCACCACGTAGATCAACTTAGAGGCAGCTTATATTCACTTCTGGTTGTGGACTAGCTTTAGACTGCAATTGATCTTTCTTCTCAAAGCAAAACCAAAACCAACTTTTAAACAACTTTTTCCAGGCATGTTTTTTTCCAGATCCACAAAGTACCATTTGACTCCTTTTGTACATAGTCCATCAGGGTCAAGAATTATCCAGCTTCATTAAAATTGCTTAATTCCCTTTTCTTTTAAAAGGATGCTTTATTCCAGGAATAACAATCAGAGTCCTGCATTAACCCTTTAAGGGACAGTCTTTCAGAATTCAAACTCTTCCAGAATATTCTCAATCCTTGAAGATTAACCATTTTCTTTGATTAAAGTGTTTGTGACATAATATAGAAACATAGAAAATAGGAGTTGGCCATTTAGACCTTTGAGCCTGCTTTGTCATCGATTATGATCATGGCTGATCATCCAACTCAGTAACATGTTTCTGCTTTCCCCCTCATATTGTCTGATTTCTTTAGCCCCAAGAGCTATATCTAATTCCTTCTTGAAAACATACAATATTTTGGCCTAAGCTGCTTTCTGTGGTAGAGAATTCCATAGGCCCACCACTTCCTAGGTGAAGAAATTTTTCCTCATTTCAGTTCCAAATGGTCTACCTGTATCCTCAAACTGTGACCCCCTAGTTCTGGACTTCCTTGCCATCTGGAACATTCCTCCAGCATCTACCCTGTCTAGTCCTGTAAGCATTTTATCAGTGCTATGAGATCCGACACTCATTCTGTTCTCCTATCCATACTGCTGTATATAGGTGAAGTCCAAGATAGCTGAATTCTATAAGAATTGGACCTTTATCCACTCTTGGTATAATCAGATGTCCAGCCAGGATGGTAACAAGTCTACCTCAATGAGATTTTGTGAAGAAAACACTACTTTCTTTCGAACTGTACACCAAAAATTTGATGAAACCATAGAATGAATTCACATACTTGAAGACAACATCTTGTACGTCCGTGAGAGTTGCTCCAATGCTTTTCAGCAAAAGGTTCAGAGACTGCAGTGGTATTATTTCTGTTTTTTGCTGTTTGTTACTTTCTTCTCCAGAACTGATCGAGAAGCTCAAATGCAGCTACAAGAAAATAAACATTAGTTCAAGGCAATGATAATTATTGTTAGCTACTCTTGGCAACAATATTGAAATGTCAAATCATAGAATCATATAGTGCATAAGAGGCCATGGGCCCATCAAGTCTGCATTCAAATAATTTTGAAAGTAACAGACACGAGTCAGAAAATGTAGTTTTTGCTGACTTGCAGATAACTGAATTTAAAATCTCTGCAATTGACAATCTTGTATTATTTTCATTTTGACCTGTCAATTTGCCAGATTACCTGCAATGCCAAGCAGTTCTTTGTCCTCTAAATGATTATTTTTTCTCTCATATTTAGCTTGGTAGAGATTCCCTTAATTCTGCTACAGGATTACAAGTGTTAAATGCACCTTTTGAATCAATGGGTTTGCTTTGAAATCTTTCTGCAAGAGATGATCTCGAAGGTCAGAATAAATCAATACCTTCTGCATGTTGCGCTGTTATAACAATTGGGATAAAACTAATGTAATTACAGATAATGACAAAATACTGTGGATGCTAGAATCTGAAACAAAAATAGGAAATGCTGGAAAACCTCAGGTCTGACAGCAATTGTGGAGAAAGAATAGAGCCAATGTATTCCATCCACCATGCCCCCCCCCCCCCCGAACCACCATCGGCAGCATTGTCACCCCCACCAATATGGGTCTCCAGCACTGGGGCATCAGGATCCATCTGATAAGTCCCCTGGGGACCCCCAACATGACCCCTCATCACGACCCCTCCACTCTCCACCTCTGCATGCCATACCCCCTTTAAATAGTCCCCCTTACACGACCACCTGCATTGCATGTCCACACCCTTTCAGAGCTCCGCCCCTTGCACTACCACCCACCTTGCGTAGGTCCCCCCGCTCCTCCCATAAACCCCGTTATTGTGCATAGCCCTATCTTCACTAGGGTTACACTCCTTTGGTACTGCCCCAGCCCACTTATCACATCTAACTAGGCACTGCCAAAATGCCAGGTGTGCACTGCCCTTCCATGCCCACGGCCACCCAAGGGCTTCAATGGCCTCTGATCCCCCCCAGCATGGCATCTGGTCCCTGCTACTGCGGAGCAGTAGTGATTTTCGCTGGCATGACGTCTCACTTTCAAGGGGGGACAGCATCTGGGAGGGCAGAAGTAGTCGTGCCGAGCTATGCAAGTATATTTAAATGTAATCAATTCTGTATAAATATGCTTCGTGCTCTTTCTGGGTGAAAAGCCGTTCTCGCCGTAAAACAGGGCCAGTAACATAGCTACCCGATTCATGCCCTCAAGCTATCTTCCCAGCTCGCCATGCCGACCAACCAGTGTGTTGAGCCAGTAACATTGCGCCCTGTATGTTGTACACATACATAAGGAACTAAGTTTCTAAATCTGATTATATCTGAAAGAAATAGAATCCTATGTTATTTTAGTGAATTACTTAAAACTTCTACTTACTTTGATAGGAGAAATATGGAAATACTCATATAGACTGACAGATGAGGTGTCTGTGGCAGATTCAGTCAACAGCTCTGTTTGAATATACTCAAGGTCCTTCTTGAATAGTTCCAGCTTGACAAAACATAAATTTAAGACAAATCATATTTAAATTTTGAACTTATACAGTAGAACTATTTTACTTTAAGGCTCCTGATATTTTGGTAATTTGTTATTGCTTTTACTTTCCTTAATGTTCAGATTTTCAGTATTTGACACACATCATCTCGACAACCTTTGGAGACATTCTGAACATCACCAGAAAGGGTAGGTAGGTTTTAAATTTTAAAACCTGATCCTCAACCCATCACAAGGCTGCCTAACTTTGATTTTAATTGAGGCAGGTCAGGGAGCAGATGGCCAATCCACTCAAATGGGTTGTTGGTTGAAACCTTTTTAAAGAAATTTTGTGCCTATATTTTAGTAAGATTTTGTAACCACCATTGGTTGGATTTCTGACCTCTGAAAATTTGGTAGGTGAAAGGAGGTGAGAAAGGCTGGATCCATAAGGGGAGAGCATTTCCATTCTGCATCTCAGCCAAGAGCAGGAGTGGTGCCTCCTCCAGGGCCAAGAAGCTACCTTATGATGACAACCCATCTACACAATCTACTACCAGTATCCCCACAACCATCTACTGCCAGTATCTCCATTGTCAATGAGGTTGGTCGTCAGGTAGGAAGTCTAGGAAAAAAAATTGAAGGTATGCACATCTGGGTTTCCTGTTCAGGACTCCTCTCCATACCTGCTCTGGACATGCATCTCAGTAGAATTTCAGTAAATACTGCAGCCATTTGTTGCCTGTGCAGCAAGTCATTCAATTCCTGTGAAATTCCACAGGGGTGGGAATAAAACGGAGGGTGGGTGGTATTTAAATTGATCTTGGGGAGTCGTACAAAATAGGTGATGGTTGATCAGTAGTTCAATTTATTTTCCAATAAAGTAATGTAATTGCAGTGCTTGGGACATCGAAGCCAACAAATGTCCTACGCAGCTGAGATAAGAACAAATTTCTTCAATTATGAATCTGGAATTCTTTACCTCAGGTTTGGGGATGTTTCATCACTGAATACTTTCAAGACTGATGGATTTTTGATCTCCCAGGAAACCAAGGGGTATAGGGAGCGGGTGAGAACAGGGAGTTGAGGGGAGTTCAGCCACTATCATATTGAATGGCTGTGCAATCTTCAGGATCTATGGTTTATTCCTGCTCCTATTTCTTATCTTCTTGCGTTATATGATCTCTTTTACTTAGCAGTCACCTCCAGTTTTGATGCGATGGCTGAAAGATTGATGTAACATTAAACTGATGCATGATAAACACATCAATACTGCTGCCAGGATAGCAGGCATTCACCAGCATAATGTACGAATGTTCAGCAACTGCACATTCAGTACGTGGCAATCTTTGAGGTTGTGGTATGCCTCACATTGGAGATACAGGGCCTGATTTTACCATTTACATTCTAAGTGCTGAATCTGGGTGCAATTCAGATCCGACTTGGAAATCTGCTTTCAGGCGTCCCCATACGCACTCAGCCTGGAAAAAAAAAATCACGGATCTGAATTGCCCTGTGGGCGGGGCTTAATGTGCCTGAAATGATCGGAGCTCCGAACTGCGCATGCGCAGTTAGAAAAAAATTTGAAAATGCGTGCTCGTGTCAGATTGCTCCAAGGCTGCAAAAAGCAGAGAAAGCGGCCCGGGAGCGAAAAGTGGGAGCGATGGATCCCACAGACACCACTGTCCCCTTGTCCACCCACACCTCCCCCCCCCACCGCTGCCCAGACCGATTGCAACCTCCTGCCCCCTTCCTCCCCCACCAATTGCCTGCAGAGTGGCAGCGGACACCCCTGCCCTTCCCCCACCAGAGATCCATTTGGTCTCCCCTCCCCCTCCCCTCCCAAACCAGTGAGCAATCGGGCCTCCCCCCACCAGAGATGCATCTTACCCGCCTCCCCCCACCCAGAGAATGATCCAGTCTCACTCCGCCACTCCCCCCCACCGCGGTACATCTGACCCACCTCCTCCTCCCTCCGCCCCCCTCCCCTCACCCCCAACCAGATAATGATCGGGCCTCCCTCCTCCTCCCCCTCAACCAGAGAATGATCTGACCTGCCTCCCTCCCCCCACCACCGATCTGAGTCAGAGAGCCGTTGGAAGTGCTGAACTCACCTCTTCAGCAGCTGGAGCACCCGAAACAGACTTTTATTCAGTATGTCCATTTCGGTGCGATTCCGGATTGGCGAACATGGTGTAAAGGGGGAAATGCTGATAAAGTTGGGCAGGCAGTTCATGAATTCAATTTAAATGCATGCAAATGCATTTAAATCGCCGTTGCGCCCATTTCAGACGCGAATTGAATCGCGGCCATTCCCGGGTCTCGGTAAAGTGGCCATCTGCGTGGACGCGGGCATGGATCGCGTTAATGGCCTCACGCCCGACTTTACCAGGTTTGCGCGCCCAAAAACGGGCTCGACACAATGGTAAAATCGGGCCCACAGTGTTCGTAAAGTCACATGTCAATGCAACCCTGCAGCATAGGGAAGCTTGCTATACTGGCAATTTCACACGTACGATCCACTTGCTTCACTCTGCTCAGGGACGGTATATCGAGCCTCTGTCACCTTACTGATGCAGCAATGGCAACAAATTGGGAGATGTTAGCTGTCACATGTTCCAGCCTGAAGGATCAAACATGAAGAAATTCAGCACTATGTTCACCTTTACAGTACTGGCAGTGGCACACTTGCCCTACTCTGAGACTGCAGGTCTTATTTCATGAGATAAGTATACAGGGTACCTCCTTCATGCATCACAGATAGGGTCGTGTAGTGGCAGAGTGGTTAGCACTGCTGCCACACACTGCCAGGGACCCGGGTTCAATTCTCGGCTTGGGTCACTGTCTGTGCGGAGTCTGCACATTCCCCCCATGTCTGTGTGGGTTTCCTCCGGGTCCTCCAGTTTCCTCCCACAGTCCAAAAGACGAGCTGGTTAAATGCATTGGCCATGCTAAAAATTCTCCCTCAGTGTAACCGAACAGGTGCCGGAGTGTGGCAACTAGGGGATTTCCACAATATATTTATTGCATATTTGTAAGCCTACTTGTGACATTAATAAATAAACTTAAAATTTTAAATGATGCAGACACTGTTCCTGGCTTAATTGGAGGTATGGAAAGTGCTCCACAAAATGCTAGGTGGATACGACCTTCTGTTGAGGCCTTTTCCCCCCTCCTCACTTGACAAAAATCTTCTCCCTCTCATGCTGCAACCAAGGGGGACTGCTGCTTTAGCTACATGATTTGAGCAACTGGTGTGCCCTGAGCCCTTGTAGTCACAACCAAGGCCTTTTCTATGTGCAGCACCACTCCCTTCAGACTGCACTTGCTGTAAGCAATTCTACAAAATATCCAGCACTTCCAGGACCAAACTGAGCTAGTAAAGGTTAACAACAACAAACTTGCAAATCGTTGATGATTCTTTTAAATAGCAATGATCAGGATGGGGTCCTTCCTACTTCTGAACAGAGCTGTTCTGGTTAGATAGAGGGGGGTTCCTGGAGTGGTGAAGTCTAAAATAGCAGCACTGGCATCAAATTTGCATTATATGCTGATTTGCAACTTGGGTCTACTCTGCATCCTTTTAACACATGCTCCCCACACCCACATTAACGTCTTCATCAGGATGGTGTGTGGCATAGGCTATGCCAGAAGTGACTGCAGACATCATTTTGGTATGAACACCACAGGCACTTCAGAGCCTAATTTTGCTGACAACCTTTTTGAAAGGGAACATGTGACTGTTCAGAAGACCTTAGGAGAAGACACTGTGGTGAAGAATTAGTTAGATATCAGAAGGAGTGGCAACAGAGATGCATTATGTTTCGGACTGGCCAATTAGCAGGAATACCGAAGTGCACCTGTACTTATCTGCAACCCCAAGTTCATTAGCCAAAAGAAATGTATACACTTCCAAATGGAAATTTTGAAATTACCACCGGTAACTTCAAGTAGTGAAAGAAAAGATCATTAAAATAAACACAACTTCTGCCATCAATCTTTTTGAATACTTAGGTTAAATCTGTTATTACCTACCTTTTGTTCTGCAAGAACAGCATCTGTTGATTGGGTGAATAGGTCCATCACGGCGTAAAGAAAACCAAGATCTAACTTCAGATCCATTTCTTGAATTAGGACCTTAAAATACCTGTTTAAATTTTTTAACATATCTTTAGAAGTTATCAAGTTGAAGTCAACATGCAACTGATTGAAATATTTTTGTGATGATAATTAAAATATTGATTATCAATGGCAGTGTTCAAGCCCCCAAGGTAAAATAAAAATTCTGCAGTAAAATAAAAATTGAGCAGTGAATTGAGCATGTCCTACTCTAATTTTGTCTGATGTTCTGTTCAATAATCCCTTTTGCTGTTTCTCTGTACGGCTCTCTCACTGCCACAGCCCTATTTCTTATCGTTACTTCTATATTACTCTTTTTGTCCATTTCATTATGAAGTCTCTCTTTATACATAGCTTTCGCGGCATGCCTCTGACGCGTGTTGCTTTACTGAGTAATCATCCAGGAACTATTATGACACATTTAGATGAAAGAAATTAGAATTGGGATATCAACGTAGATCAGACATCTGAGAAAGGACTAGGAGCCTTTGGCCCAAGTTGGAAAGGATTCAGCCCTGTACTAGGCTTTACATCTTTTCATAGAATCCTACAGTGCAGAAGGAGGCCATTCAGCATATTGAGTCATCACTGACCACAGTGCCACCCAGGCCCTATCCCCTAACCTCATGCATTTACTCTAGCTAGTCCCTCTGATAAAAGGGGGCAATTTAGCATGGCCAATCCACCTAACCCGCATATCTTTTGTTGCTGTCCAAAGAAAATAACCACTGTTTGATGGGGTAGAGTATGGATTCATACCGTAGTTTGGAGGAAGTCTGGAAATCTAAGAATAGAAAGTAAAGGGATCTAATCCTGGGCCTATAAAAGAGAAGGAATGGAAATCTAAGAGAATCTAGTGCACCTTGTTGGTGAAGGGCCTTGACAACTTTTTTAGTTGCTAATGAACTCGCCTTCGAGCAGAAAATCCAAATTTCAAGTCCTATTTCAGGACAAAAGCATATAATTTAGGCTGACACTGAATGAGCTGAAATATAGGAAGAACCATCTTTCAGGTGAAATATACAGCTAAGATCCTGTCTGTTGATGATAATGTACGTAAAAGATTGAGGTGCAGACAATTCTAAAACAAATTAACCTCGATAACAGCAGTACCTTTCACTTCAAAAACAATTTTGTGGTTGTGAAGTACATGGAGATGTCTTTGGAACATGCTAATAGTGATACTAAAAATGCCAAAATAAATGAAAGTTAGAGAAAAAAATGTTACATCTCTGACTTTTTCCAGTTCTGATGAAAAGTCATCCACCTGAAATGTTGACTGGAATTTTCCAACCTCACCTGCAGCCGAGATTCTCCGGTCCCGCTGTAGTGAATGGAGATTTGGCTGAGTGCCAAATTCTCTTTTCTCGCAAGCAGTGGTAGAAAGACCAGCGAATTCTGGCTGTTAACTCAGTTTCTCTCTCCACAGATGTTGTTTTACCTGTTGCATATTTCCAGCACTTCCTGTTTTGATTTCAGTGCTGAACTGCTTGTTTTACTGGGACGTCAAGCTTATGTTGACAGTTACAGAGTAGCATATTGTAATCACAGAAAAGTCCATGGCCACAGCATTACGTCCTCCTAGCTGTACGGTATTTGGTATTTACTTCTTTAAAAACCTTCAATATACTTCTATTTTTATTCTTGGTACAAGAATGTCTTCAAATTACTTATACAATTATTTTTTTACAAGAACAGAATTGATTATGATTAATACTATTGCCAATAGCTTGCTTGAAAATATCATTTTTTAAATATCTCTCTAGCAAGGTACGCATTTGTTGCTCATTCCTAATTGCTCGCGAGAAGGTGGTGGTGAACTGTCGTCTTGAACCGCTGCAGCCCATTTAGCGCAGGTACAGCTACTGTTAGGGATGGACTTTCACAATTTTGATCCAGCAACTGTGACAATACAATAGCAAATCAGGATAGCGTGTAGTTTGGAGGGGAATATAAAAGTTATGGTGTTCCAATGTGTCTGTTGCCACTGTCCTTCTAGGTGTAGAGGTTTTGAGTTTGTAAAGTGTTTCTTTCCATTCATTTTATGAGATGCAAGCGTCGCTGGCTAAACCAGCATTTATTACCCATTCCCATTAGCACTTGAGGAAGAGGTGAGCTGCCTTCTTGAATTGCTGCAGTCCATGAAATGTAGGTTCACCCAGTGTGTTGGGGAAGGAATTCCAGGATTTTGACCCAGCAACTGTGAAAGAACAGCAATGTATTTCCAAGTCAGGACGATGAGTGACTTGGAGGGGAACTTCCAGGTGGTGGTGTTCCCATGTGCTTGTCCTCATGGGTTTGGAAGGTACTGCCTAAAGAGCCTTAGTGAGTTCTTGCACTGCATCTTGCAGATGTTACACACTGCTACCATTGTTTGGTGGTGGAGGGAGTGATTGGTTGTGGAAGAGGACCAATCAAGAGGGTTGTTTTGCCTTGGATAGTGTTGAGCTTCTTGGATGATGTTAGAGCTGCACTCATCCAGGCAAGTGGAGAATATCGCACTATATTCCCAACTTCTGCTTTGTTGATGGTGGTCAGCTTTGGGAAGTCAGAAGCTCAGTTATTCACTACAGGAGTCCTAGTCTCTGACCTGCTCTTGTAGTCATAGTATTTATATGGCTAGTCCTGTTCAGTTTCTGGCTAATGGTAGCCCCCAGGATGTTGATAGTGGGAGATTCAGCAAAGGTACATGCCACTGAATATCAAAGGGCAATGATTAGATAATCTCTTGTTGGGAGATGGTCATTGCCTGGCATTTGCATGGTGGAAATGTGACTTGCACTTGTCTGCCCAAGCCTGAATATCATCCACATCTTATTGCATTTGGGTATGGACTAGTTCAGTATCTGAGTCATCGCAAATGGTGCTGTGCAGTCATCAACGAACATCCTCACTTCTGACCTTATGATGGAAGAAGGTCATTGATGAAGCAGCTGAAGATGTTTGGACCTGGGATCCTGATGAACTCCCACAATGATGTCCTGGACCTCCAACCAACCCAACCACCTTCCTTTATGGCAGATATGACTCCAACCACAGGAGAGTTTTCCATGATTCCCTTTGACTCCAATTTTGATGGGCTCCTTGATGCCACACGTGGTCAAATGCTGCCTTGATGAAAGAAGGCAATTAGTCTCACCTCAAAGTTGTCGAAGGGCCATTGGTGAATTGCTTGTACAGAGTACAACTGCTACCAATTGGCATCAGTAGTGGAGTGAGTGAATGTTTAAGTTGCTGTTTGGGGTGTTGATCAAGCAGATGTGTGTGTCTTGTTAAGCTTCTTGAGTGTTGTTGGAGCCACACTCATCCAGGCAAATGAGGAGTATTCCATTACACTCCTGATTTGTGCTTTGTAGATAGTGCACAGGCTTTGGGAGTCAGGAGGTGAGTTACTCGCTTCAGAAGTACCAGTCTCTGACCTGCTCTTGTACTCACAGTTTATATACAGCTGGTCTAGTTAAGTTTCTGACCAATGGTAACCTGTAGGATGTTAATAGTGTGGGATTCAGTGATGGTGATGTTATTGAGTGTCACAGGGAGATGATTAGATCCTCTCTTGTTGGAGATGGGCATTACCTGTCACTTGTATGACTTGAATGTTACTTACTATTTATTAGCCCAAGCCTGAATGTTGTCCAGGTCTTGCTATGTATGAATATCTATACCTTAGGAATTGCAAAAGGTACTGAATATGTCAGTATCATCAGCGAACCACCCCACGTCTGACAACATAATCATTGACAACATCAAGTTCATGTTTATGACTTACCTAAAACGCGAAATTGCAGACTGTCCTGCAAGCCTTGTGATAATACTGACATCGGCAAAAGGTTTTGGTGCTATGAAAAAAAATCAAAAACTGTTTTTTTAAGCTTATTTAATTCGATAACTGCTTTAATATTTTCTAATCTGAATACGAAGTTCACCAAATATTATTTCGATCCAGGGGTTTACATTTCATTTTTATGTAACTTTTAGAAAGAAGATTTCTGTAAAATACTTTTAAATGCTGCAATACATAAAAGCAGAGCTGGGTTTAAAAATTTCATCTCAGTGCTGCTGACAATCTAAAATTACAGTTTAAGGAATCAAGTAAAAATATAACAATTAAAAATTAAATTTTTGTAGTTCTAGAGTCCACTGATCTCAATTTACACCATAAAATTTGTTTTAAACTATAGAGTTCATAGCTATCTAGTAGGATAATCACAAAATGCCAATGATTAGCCAAACGAATGTGAAAACATTTGTTTATTTAATTTACAGCAAATATCACATTTAATGGCTTCTTCATAGCTTAAGTTAATTAACTATATAAAACCAACCTGACTCCATCGTGATAGACTTAGGAGGAATAATAGGATAAAATGGAAAAGGGAAGATGGCTCCGGAAAGTTGATTTTGAATCTGCGAATAAGACCAAAAGTAAAGCAGCTACTTAGTTCAAAACTGATAAATATTGGGTGGAATTTTCCCAAAAAACAACTATTTGTCATTTCAGGTGAAAAAAAATCGGCATGCCACACTTAGTCATTTTTTGGGAGAGTGGTGAATTTTACATCGGTTCTGAGGGGGTCAGGGCTGAAACACGCTGGTAAGTCCAGCTTCACAGAGATCAGGCGCCATTTCTAAAGGGCGCCACAATTTCAAATTGGAATTGAGGACCCCCCTCTCTCCTCCCCCAGACATCAGGGACCATCCCTCCATCCCTTACTGAAGGGATGTTTACCCATTCCCCAACAAATATTAGCATCAGGGCATTGGTGCTCTCCAAATGGATCCCCCTCATGACTCCCCCTCATGCCCAAGCCCTTTCAGACTCCACTCCCCTATGCCCCAGCCCCCTTGGCACTACCTCTGGCACCATCCATCTGACATTGCCATGGTGCCACCTGACATTGCCAGGTTGGCACTGTCTAGAGTTTATTAGCCACCGAGTCCCACCAATAGTGGAAGCTAGTAGTGATTCTTGCCCGACTCCTGCTGTGCCTGAAGGTCAGAAAATCCAGGAGCAGGGAAGATCCGGCCTCAAATAGACTCAGCATATTTAAATGCTCATTTAAATATGCTGATATCCCTAAGGGGGGAAACCTGATTACATCCAGGACCGATGAATGGGTGAGAAGATACTGACAAGGTTTTGAGCTGGTGCAGAATGCGCTAAACCACTCACCCGCGATTCCCCGACCTTGCTCCATTCTAAAGCGTTCTGCGCCAGCACAATGTCAGAAAATTGCGGCCATTATCTAAACACTTTAAATATTATCTGAAATATCAATATACCAATAACATAATTTGCAATAACTATGATGAGAGGAACAAAATCTTCCATTTTTTTCAAAAATAACCCAAATGTATTTGGAATGTATTTCAGGTCATGCTAATTGCTCTTAAAGAAAAAGACAGATAGAAGAGATGAACTCCAAAACCTCAGCCTGCTTATCACTTAAGAGCAAGAAGCTTTGAAGGTCTTAAAAGAGGCAACTGAGCATATTGAGATGGAAAGGTTGAAAGGTATATGCCTCTTCTTCTTTGAGCCAACATAATTGGCAGTAAATTGCATCATGAAACTTGCATCCTTGACAAGGATTATATCTTTGACTAGGATTATATTCACTGGAGTTTAGACAAGCAAGAGGAGATCTCATAGAAACTTATAAAATTCTAATAGGGTTACACAGGGTAGATTCAGAAAGAATGTTCGCGATGGTGGGGAAGTCCAGAATTAAGGGTCATAGTTTGAGGATAAGGGGTAAACCTTTTAGAACTGAGGTGAGGAGAAATTTCTTCACCCAGAGAGTGGTGAATGTGTGGAATTCACTACCACAGAAAGTAATTGAGGCCAAAACGTTGTCTAATATCAAGAGGAAATTAGATATAGCTCTTGGGGCTAAAGAGATCGAGGGATATGGGAGAAAGGGGGAATCAGGCTATTGAATTTGATGATCAGCCATGATCATAATGAATGGCGGAGCAGCTCAAAGGGCTGAATGGCCTATTCCTGCCTCTAGCTTCTACGTTTCTATGACTACAAGTGCCATGTATACTCTAGTACTCTGGAAACCATTAAGCCTTCTTTCACCCTGTGCATCTGCCTCATCTGTCTCTGTGTCTCCTGGCCCTTCTTCATCCCCTTCGGCCTCTCATGCCCAGCAGGATTGTTTTCTTATCCCAATTAAGCAAACTTGAATTCTCACTGCGTTTTACTCTGTATCTCAGCCTTTTAATGACACATAAATAAAGGAACATATAATGCCACTCATTTATGATTTTAATGGAAAAATGAGATGGTGTAATCAAATTTGATCCTCAAACCTTGCTAAATGCTGGGCCATAATTTCCAGGTAGCATTAGAAAGAGATGGTCAGCAGGAATGAGAAGAACTTAATGCGCACTTACCTGGCCTTGAAAACCGCACTGAAACTTTAATTGGCTGGAGCTGCTTGGGGCCTACATCGAAAGAGTCCTCGCAGGGCCCAGCGCAGTCCAGCTCCAGTGGATTCAAGGAGGACACATCTCCCTTTTTTACTGCACTAGCTG
The DNA here is from genome assembly GCF_964213995.1 of Mustelus asterias. Taxonomy (NCBI): domain Eukaryota; kingdom Metazoa; phylum Chordata; class Chondrichthyes; order Carcharhiniformes; family Triakidae; genus Mustelus; species Mustelus asterias. The sequence goes on from NC_135806.1 coordinate 70,010,813, forward strand.
CCATAAAGCAGCTAAGTTTAAAGGGCCCAGTGAAATTGACAGACAAGAAGAAGGTAGGTGTCTATGGTAAGTAGAATGGTCAGGGGCTGTGGATCAGTGCCACATAAAATTAATTTGCTGTCTACAGATTTCCAACATCTGCAATATTTTATTATTAATTAAATTCAATATCCTGGAGGATGTTGTTACACACGTAGATTAAAGTTGTGATAATTGAATCAGTTGCAATTTATAAGCAAATCATGTACTTGCCTCGTGTATAAGCACGAGGACTTTTGCTGTTAGATTGTAACATACCTGGATCTTGTAAATCTGGACTCTGAGAGATTTCTGATGCGTTGAGATGGTATATTCTACTTTTATAGCAGGCAGATAATTTCTCCTTATTGGTACTTCAGAAGGTAGTAAAAGTTTCATGTCCATACCATTAGGGGTTAGAAGAGCCTTTTTTGAGAGATAATAGACACCATTTGAAACTCCTGTCAAAGACGTTTGGCGAAAACCTCCGACCTTGTCCATGTGCATGGGATTCTCTGGTGCTGCTGCAGTGAATGGAGTTTTGGCTGAGTGCTAAATTCTCCATTCTTGCTGGCAGCAGGGTGGGGGAATAGGCAAGATCGAAGAATCACGCTCCCATTATTTTTTTTAACGAATTCAAATAATCACTTCCAATTGCATTCAGTCACCACGTGAAATAATTCAAAATATATTACTTTCCCTAAAACTTGCACAAGTTTAGATTATAACCAGATCATAAATTTCTTCACACGTCTATATTAATTAGCACATGTAAAGTGTTGATTTTACAGAATGGCCTGACAAGATTAAATGCATATTTAAGCAAACTAAGAAACAGCTTTTTCTTCTGTTGAACAAGAGCTGTTTGAAACAGTCGTTGCTTTCTTTCATATTTGACAGTTTTTCAACTGACCTGAAAATCACACGGAAGTTCAGCAATCTGGTTCTCTTGGGGCGAAGTCTCGATGTATTCTTTATAAATCTCCTCCAACTGAACTGTTTGTTTCCTACTCATTGGTTTCCACCGTGATTTGACTTTGGGTTTACTTTCCCAAATAATGTCAGAACTGAGTTATAAAGAGAGTTAACAAATAAGTTCATCAAAATTGCATCCAATTGACCTAACGTAGAAAACATTTGATATTACAGATTCAATCATTACTATTGCCTTCAGTTTTAAAATTGCTGTTTTCAACATAAAATAAAAATGCAAAAATATTGTAAATAGTTTGGAACTGTCTCTTGTTTAATAGAAGGAAATAGTGACTGAAGGTTAAAGTCAAGTAACAGAGGTAAAAGGAACTGTGGGAAAGCTGAAGGTCGAGTTCTGATAAATTTTGTTTCACGATATTTTGCTACGAAATATACAATCACCTTGTTATACCAATGAAGACCACTTCTTGCTTTGTGGAGTTATTAATCAGTGAAATCCCTAAATTCTGTAATGACAGTATGATCTCCTGTTCTGCCAGCTCTGTTTCATCAGATTCTTGGGCAAGTTTGAATGTTCCTTTGTCATCTGTGAACAAAACGATTCTCTGCAGACCCTCAAACAAGGAAGCTAAATAAATCTTCCCATTCGTTTGGACAATTTCTGAGAATGTATCCTAAAAGTAAAATAGCAGATTTGAGCATTATATGTTCTCCGCAACTCTTGAAATACATAGGTTATTACAGTATTGTATAACAAAGCAAAAGGGCAAAATTGAAATTAAAGAAAAAAAGCATAAACTAAATATGCAGACAATGAGCAAATGACCAAAGTGAATACAAAAAAAGGAAATAAGTAAAAGGAAATGGGCAAATAACATCTCCCCTTCCCCTGCCAGGAGATTTAATGGTAGGTGGGGAAAATGTTTTAGTGGGAATGCAAAAACCCCCCCACCCCAAATCCCACATCCAATTCTCTGAAACACCAGCGGGAAAATACACCAGTCCAGAACACAATGGTGTGTGCAGAAGTCAGGACTTAACTTAAGAATCAAAATCAAAAAAATGCTGGAAATTCTCAGCAGGTTTGACAGCATCTGTGGAGAGAGAAGAGAGCCAACGTTTTGAGTCTGGATGACCTTTCGACAGAATGCCTGGGGCTGCCTCTGGAGTTCGGAATGGAGGCCGCCCGGGTCCCTGGTACACTACAGCAATGGTTGGGGAACATCTATCAGATGGATCTGCCAGATTTCAGTGTAATCAACGAGGTTCATCTTCGAGCTACAGAATGTTCTTGGAGAACCATCTTTTTTCAACAGTAGGTCAGTGATGTTGGGCATCTTTTCAATATGGAATGCAGATATGATGGTGGGACACATGCAATCAAGCTTACCCTGCCACAGAATACAGCACTAAACCCCCAACGCACAATTAATTAGGTTGTGTTTGAAAGATATGGTTGGAAGGCGTGGTTGCCAGTCAGCCTGCTCAGTAGGAAACAACCCTCCATGCATCCCCGCACAGGACAGAGTCTCAGATGAGAGAAATTCCCCCTATTAAACTCAGATATCAACAAAATGGCAGAAATATTAATAGTTTTCCTTCAGTAGTTGCCAGGAATGGTGGGCATGAAGTTGAGATCAAAAATGATAATGATTTAAGATAATTTATAAACTAACCAAACTTAGAAAGGATAACATTTTTGGTTCAAATGGATTGCATCAGCACACATCCGAAGTTAATGAAGATTCCCACAGTCCAAAGGTGTGCAGGTTTGGTGGACTGGACATACTAAATTGACAAAGTGTCAGGAGAATAGAACATAGAACAGTACAGCACAGAACAGGCCCTTCGGCCCACGATGTTGTGCCGAGCTTTATCTGAAACCAAGATCAAGCTATCCCACTCCCTATCATCCTGGTGTGCTCCATGTGCCTATCCAATAACCGCTTACATGTTCCTAAAGTGTCTGACTCCACTATCACTGCAGGCAGTCCATTCCACACCCCAACCACTCTCTGCGTAAAGAACCTACCTCTGATATCCTTCCTCTATCTCCCACCATGAACCCTATAGTTATGCCCCCTTGTAATAGCTCCATCCACCCGAGGAAATAGTCTTTGAACGTTCACTCTATCTATCCCCTTCATCATTTTATAAACCTGAATTAAGTCTCCCCTCAGCCTCCTCCGCTCCAGAGAGAACAGCCCTAGCTCCCTCAACCTTTCCTCATAAGACCTACCCTCCAAACCAGGTAGCATCCTGGTAAATCTCCTCTGCACTCTTTCCAGCGCTTCCACATCCTTCTTATAGTGAGGTGACCAGAACTGCACACAATATTCCAAATGTGGTCTCACCAAGGTCCTGTACAGTTGCAGCATAACCCCACGGCTCTTAAACTCCAACCCCCTGTTAATAAAAGCTAACACACTATAGGCCTTCTTCACAGCTCTATCCACTTGAGTGGCAACCTTTAGAGATCTGTGGATATGGACCCCAAGATCTCTCTGTTCCTCCACAGTCTTCAGAACCCTACCTTTGACCCTGTAATCCACATTTAAATTTGTCCTACCAAAATGAATCACCTCACATTTATCAGGGTTAAACTCCATTTGCCATTTTTCAGCCCAGCTTTGCATCCTATCTATGTCTCTTTGCAGCCTACAACAGCCCTCCACCTCATCCACTACTCCACCAATCTTGGTGTCATCAACAAATTTACTGATCCACCCTTCAGCCCCCTCCTCTAAGTCATTAATAAAAATCACAAAGAGCAGAGGACCAAGCACTGATCCCTGTGGTACTCCGCTAGCAACCTGCCTCCAGTCCGAAAATTTTCCATCCACCACCACCCTCTGTCTTCGATCAGACAGCCAGTTACCTATCCAATCGGCCAACTTTCCCTCTATCCCACACCTCCTTACTTTCATCATAAGCCGACCATGGGGGACCTTATCAAACGCCTTACTAAAATCCATGTATATGACATCAACTGCCCTACCTTCATCAACACACTTAGTTACCCCCTCAAAAAATGCTATCAAATTTGTGAGGCACGACTTGCCCTTCACGAGTCCGTGCTGACTATCCCGGATTAATCCGCATCTTTCTAAATGGTCGTAAATCCCATCCCTAACGACCTTTTCCATCAATTTACCAACCACCGAAGTAAGACTAACCGGCCTATAATTACCAGGGTCATTTCTATTCCCTTTCTTAAACAGAGGAACAACATTCACCACTCTCCAGTCCTCTGGCACCATCCCCGTGGACAGTGAGGACCCAAAGATCAAAGCCAAAGGCTCTGCAATCTCATCCCTTGCCTCCCAAAGAATCCTAGGATATATTTCATCAGGCCCAGGGGACTTATCGACCTTCAGTTTATTCAAAACTGCCAGTACATCCTCCCTCCGAACATCTATTTCCTCCAGCCTATTAGCTTGTAACACCTTCTCTTCCTCAAAAACATGGCCCCTCTCCTCGGTGAACACTGAAGAAAAGTATTCATTCATCACCTCGCCTATCTCTACTGACTCCATACACAAGTTCCCACTACTGTCCTTGACCGGCCCTAACCTCACCCTGGTCATTCTTTTATTCCTCACATAAGAGTAAAAAGCCTTGGGATTTTCCTTGATCCGACCCACCAAGGACTTCTCATGTCCCTTCCTAGCTCTCCTAAGCCCCTTTTTCAGCTCATTCCTTGCTAACTTGTAACCCTCAATCGAGCCATCTGAACCTTGTTTTCTCATCCCTACATAAGCTTCCCTCTTCCTTTTCACAAGACATTCCACCTCTTTCGTGAACCATGGTTCCCTCACTCGGCCATTTCCTCCCTGCCTGACAGGGACATACCTATCAAGGACACCCAGTATTTGTTCCTTGAAAAAGTTCCACTTTTCATTAGTGCCTTTCCCTGACAGTTTCTGTTCCCATCTTATGCCCCCTAATTCTTGCCTAATCGCATCATAATTACCTCTCTCCCAATTGTAAACCTTGCCCTGCCGTCCGGCCCTATCCCTCTCCATTGCAATAACAAAAGACACCGAATTGTGGTCACTATCTCCAAAGTGCTCTCCCACAACCAAATCTAACACTTAGAACATAGAACATAGAACATTACAGCGCAGAACAGGCCCTTCGGCCCACGATGTTGCACCGACCAGTTAAAAAAAAAACTGTGACCCTCCAACCTAAACCAATTTCTTTTCGTCCATGAACCTATCTACGGATCTCTTAAACGCCCCCAAACTAGGCGCATTTACTACTGATGCTGGCAGGGCATTCCAATCCCTCACCACCCTCTGGGTAAAGAACCTACCCCTGACATCGGTTCTATAACTACCCCCCCTCAATTTAAAGCCATGCCCCCTCGTGCTGGATTTCTCCATCAGAGGAAAAAGGCTATCACTATCCACCCTATCTAAACCTCTAATCATCTTATATTGGCCCGGTTCATTTCCCAGTACCAAATCCAATGTGGCCTTATCTCTTGTCGGCCTATCCACATATTGTGTCAGGAAACCCTCCTGCACAGAAACTGCCCCATCCGAACTATTTGACCTACAAAGGTTCCAATCAATATTTGGAAAGTTAAAGTCCCTCATGACAACTACCCTGTGACCCCCACACATATCCATAATCTGCTTAGCCATTTCTTCCTCCACATCTCTATTACTATTTGGGGGCCTATAGTAAACTCCTAACAACGTGACCGCTCCTTTCCTATTTCTAACTTCAGCCCATATTACCTCAGTGTGCAGATCCCCCTCGAAGTGCCTTTCCGCAGCCGTTAGACTATCCTTGATTAACAATGCCACTCCTCCACCGCTTTTACCAGCTTCCCTACACTTACTGAAACATCTATACCCCCAAACGTCCAACAACCATTCCTGTCCTTGTTCTACCCACGTCTCCGTAATGGCCACAACATCGTAGTCCCAAGTACCAATCCACGCCCCAAGTTCATCTACCTTGTTCCGGATGCTCCTTGCATTGAAGTAAACACACTTCAACCCACCTTCCTGTCTACCGGTACCCACCCTTGACCTTGATACCTTCCCCAATACCTCACCACCCTCAACACTGACTTCTGGACTACAACTCCTTTTCCCACTCCCCTGACAAATTAGTTTAAACTAATAGCAGGGTAAATATGTGGTGTTACGGGGATAGGGCCTAGGTGGGATTGTTGTTGATGCAGGCTCAATGGGCTGAATGGAATCCCTGGATTCCTCTGCAGGGATTCTATGATCCTATGTAGCAAGAGCACTTTTGCATATATATAAAAAATGTAAGAAAAGGGCATACTATTAGAGGACTTATAGACAGCTAATATGTTTCCCAATTTAATAAGAAAATAGATAAACGAGTCTAGGGAACTATTGGCACACAAATGGTTATGATTTCCATTCCTCGAGAGCTGGTCAGCCCTTAAAACATTCCTCGAGAGCTGGTCAGTCCTTAAACCGTTCCTCGCGAGCTCCACATTGGAATTCCTTTGGGAAGAATTTCCAGGCAACTACTGTGACCAGTGATCCATCTTTGCACACAGATACAGTAAATTGACAGCATCTAAACCATTCAAACTTGATCATTTTTGATAAAATTTTCCCATTGGCCAGAAGGTGTTTTTTTCCCCATTAAACATCAATCTCTGTAGAGACCTTATTGGTTTTGTTCTTTGTACGTATTTAAAAGACGTATCGAGATTACAAATTGTATGTCAACCAGTATTTTTTTAAACAAAAAGCTTTGTTTCATAATAAGCCAATTATTCAGAGCTCATTGAAAGTATGTCTGGTTGAAGTCTCATTTATTCTGGGTTTAACAACAGTGTAATTAAACAATTGGCTATTTTCATGAGTGTGAGTTAAACATTTACAATTATGGCGTGTGCTGTGGAGCAGTGGGGCAAGCGAAACTGCATACTCCTCTCATCCCAGTCATAACATGGGTTATTCAGCATGGCTTCGTGAGTGGAAAATCATGTCTCACAAATTTGATTGAGTTTTTTGAAGGGGTAACCAAGAAGGTAGATGAGGGCAGTACAGTTGATGTTGTCTACATGGACTTTAGCAAGGCAAGGTACCATATGGTTGGTTGTTGCATAAGGTTAAATCTCACGGGATCCAGGGTGAGGTATCTAAATGGATACAAAATTGGCTTCTAGAGGGTGGTTGTAGAGTGTTGTTTTTCAAACTGGAGGCCTGTGGCCAGCGGTGTGCCTCAGGGATCAGTGCTAGGTCCACTGTTACTTGTCATTTATATTAATGATTTGGATGAGAATATAGCATGCACGGTTAGTAATTTTGCAGATGACACTAAGATTGGTGGCATAGTGGACAGTGAAGAAAGTTATCTCCAATTACAATGGGATCTTGATCAATTGGGCCAGTGGGCTGACGAATGGCAGATGGAGTTTAATTTAGACAAATGCGAGATGATGCATTTTGGTAGATTGAACCAGGGCAGGACTTATTCAGTTAATGGTAGGGTGTCGGAGTGAGTTACAGAAAAAGAGATCTATGGGTACATGTTCATAGCTCCTTGAAAGTGGAGTCACAGGTGGACAGAGTAGTGAAGAAGGCATTCAGCATGCTTGGTTTCATCGATCAGAACATTGAATACAGGAGTTGGGACGTCTTGTTGAAGTTGTACAAGACATTGGTAAGGCGTCGGTATTCACAAAGGAGAGGGATGTGTTGACTGGGAGTGTCTCAGAGGGGAGTGTTGAACCGTTGGAGAAAATCTCCATTACAAGGGAGGAAGTGTTAGGTTTGTTAGGGAATATAAAGACTGACAAATCCCCAGGGCCTGATGGAATCTATCCAAGGCTGCTCAGGGAGACGAGAGATGAATTCGCTGGGCCTCTGACGCAAATCTTTGTCTCGTCACTGGATGCAGGTGAGGTGCCAGAGGATTGGAGGATAGCTAATGTGGTCCCGTTATTTAAGAAGGTTAGGAAGGATAACCCGGGTAATTATAGGCCGGTGAGCTTGACGTCCGTGGTGGGGAAGTTGTTGGAGAAGATTCTTAGAGATAGGATGTATGCGCATTTAGAAAGGAATAAACTCATTAACGATAGCCAGCATGGTTTTGTGAGAGGGAGGTCATGCCTCACTAACCTGGTGGAGTTTTCTGAAGAAGTGACCAGAATGGTTGATGAGGGAAGGGCCGTGGATGTCGTCTATATGGACTTTAGTAAAGCGTTTGACAAAGTCCCTCATGGTAGGCTGGTGAAAAAAGTTGGATCTCATGGGATAAAGGGGGAGGTGGCTAGATGGGTGGAGAACTGGCTTGGTCACAGAAGACAGAGGGTGGTAGTGGAAGGGTCTTTTTCCGGCCGGAGGCCTGTGACTAGTGGTGTTCTGCGGGGCTCTGTATTGGGACCTCTGCTGTTTGTGATTTATATAAACGATCTGGAAGAAGGTGTAACTGGGGCGATCAGTAAGTTTGCGGACGACACAAAATTGGCAGGACTTGCAGATAGTGAGGAGCATTGTCAGAAGCTACAGAAGGATATAGATAGGCTGGAAATTTGGGCAAAGAAATGGCAGATGGAGTTCAATCCAGATGAATGCAAAGTGATGCATTTTGGTAGAAATAATGTAGGGAGGAGCTATACGATAAATGGCAGAACCATAAAGGGTGTAGATACGCAGAGGGACCTGGGTGTGCAAGTCCACAGATCCTTGAAGGTGACATCACAGGTGGAGAAGGTGGTGAAGGCGGCATGTGGCATGCTTGCCTTTATAGGACGGGGCATAGAGTATAAAAGTTGGGGTCTGATGTTGCAGATGTATAGAACGTTGGTTCGGCCGCATTTGGAATACTGCGTCCAGTTCTGGTCGCCACACTACCAGAAGGACGTGGAGGCTTTGGAGAGAGTACAGAGGAGGTTTACCAGGATGTTGCCTGGTATGGTGGGGCTTAGTTATGAGGAGAGATTGGGTAAACTGGGGTTGTTCTCCCTGGAAAGACGGAGGATGAGGGGAGACTTAATAGAGGTGTATAAAATTATGAAAGGCTTGGATAGGGTGAACGGTGGGAAGCTTTTCCCCAGGTCGGTGGTGACGTTCACGAGGGGTCATAGGTTCAAGGTGAAGGGGGTGGGGGGGGGGGGTGAAGTTTAACACAGATATCAGAAGGACATATTTTACACAGAGGGTGGTGGGGGCCTTGAATTCGCTGCCAGGCAAGGTGGTGGAGGCGGACACACTGGGAACGTTTAAGACTTATCTAGATATGAACGGAGTGGGAATGGAGGGATACAAAAGAATGGTCTAGTTTGGACCAGGGAGCAGCACGGGCTTGGAGGGCCAAAGGGCCTGTTCCTGTGCTGTATTGTTCTTTGTTCTTTGGCCACACTTGGAATACTGTGTGCAATTCTGGTCATCCTATTATAGAAAGGATACTATTAAACTAGAAAGAGTGCAGAAAAGATTTACTAGGATTCTACCAGGACTTGATGGATTGAGTTATAAGGAGAGGCTGGATAGACTTGGACTTCTTTCTCTGGAGCACAGGAGGCTGAGGGGTGATCTTATAGAGGTCCAAAAAATAATGAGGGGCACAGATCAGCTAGGTAGTCAATATATTTTCCTAAAGGTAGGGGAGTCTAAAACTAGAGGGCATAGGTTTAAGATGAGAGGGGAGAGATACAAAAGTGTCCAGAGGGACAATTTTTTCACACAGCGGGTGGTGAGTGTCTGGAACAAGCTGCCAGAGGTAGTAGTAGAGGCGGGTACAATTTTGTCTTTTAAAAAGCATTTAGACAGTTACATGGGTAAGATGGGTATAGAGGGATATGGGCCAAATGCAGGCAATTGGGATTAGCTTAGGGGTTTAAAAAAAAAAGGGCAGCATGGACAAGTTGGGCCGAAGGGTCCGTTTCTATGCTGTAAACCTCTATGACTCTAACATTAGTCCCAAATCATCGGCCCCCTCATCCTGATTGTGTTTTAGATTCCTGAACTGAGGAACCAGCTCTCAGCGTCCGTCTATCCTGTTACGCCCTCTCAGAATTTTGTAGGTTTCGATGAGATCAGCTCTCATTCTTGTAAACTCCAGAGAATATAATAAACCCAATTTACCTGTCTCTCATCACACAGCAATCCTGTTATTCCAGAGCCTTTCCACCATGGTGAAAACTGGGCCTCCATGTCATCAACATGTCTGAAGCCATGACAATCACAACCCTTGGCCTCAACATAGTGCACATAAACAAGTGCACAAATAAACACCTTTAAAATTTCATCTCAATGTAGACCATATACATACACATTGAAAGTTATCATCCAACCTCACTGTCTGCACCTCCAAGATGGCTGTTTGTAGCCAGGCGGCCCTGGAGAGGGAGCACAGTGACCACCAGTATACCCTTGGAAATTACATTTTGGTTTCTTTCACATTTCTGTTTTAATTACAGCGCCCCATTAGGGCTGTCATCCCCTCTCATTTACTGAAGATTATTTAATTTGTTGATTTTAGTTTTACTCAGAGTATATGTTAGAAGCTGTCAGAGTCGGAGGATAAAAACAATGTGTGTTTAGCCAAGCCATGCTCAGTATGCCAAGAGCACCGGGAGGAAGAATGACTTTAAACCCATGACCTTCAAATATAATTGTATATGCCAACAGTACTGTGGCTACTACAGTGTGCATGGTGATGTCAAAAAGGTGTTTGCCATTCTTTCAACTACCTTCCACATTATCCATCCAGCACCAACATTCATTGCCGGGAATGTCTGACATCTGCAACAGGCAATGCTACCAAACACCTAAACTTCCTGTGAAGGCCTCTACCACCTCGAAGACATAGGTATCAAATATAGTGGAGAAAACACTGAAACATATTTCCCCAGAGCGTACAAGTGCAGATGACTGCTTTTGACATAGCACTCATGCTAAAGTGCACCTGACAAATTGGATTTGATCTTAGAATGTGGTCACTGATCCTCCCTGAAAAGCAATCATTAATGGACAAGAAATACGAAAAGGAATATCTCTATCTGCAACCCTTGGTGTACTACTATCTTGTCCGAAGTTCTGGATAACGAAATGGCTTTTTATTGCAGGACCTGGATGGACACACCCTTGCTTCTGATGACATCAATGAAAGATAGACTTCAGTATGCAGCTTTCAGTGCCAATGGTAAGAACCCAATTTCATTCTGTAAACGTTCTCAGAGGGACTTCATGTACGAAAACCGAAAAAATATACAATGGCGATATGCATTTGCAATGTGCTCAATTGTGATGTTAACAAAGCAAAATGAAATTCAACAATGGTGAACTCATCAGTGATTGAGACAACACAGCAACACTGTGCTTCAGAGGTGGTGCCAGCAGGCTGCATGCCTCTCATTCTATACGGCATTGAAAAACATAGTGGCCAACCTCACCATGCTGGGATCTGATCTCAGATTGCCGTCTCAGCATTTCTGCAAGGGCAGTCATTGTCACTGTGATAAGTAGAGAAGACAAAGGCTCTGGTTGATAGGCTGTGGAGTTTAAAAAATGAAGATGCCAAGATGCTCTCAGAAACTTTGCTCTCCTCACTAATCTCCTCAGCCCTAGGTTGACCTTCATGTGGGTGAGTTGGGGTTGGATGCTCAAGCATGGCAGTTGTCCATTCCATCAACTTCTGTGTCACTGGTGTGAACATTCTGTTTAGGGAACACAGTTGTTCATATATTCCATGGACATCACTGCTCATATTGAGCAGACTGCACGAGTCTTCTACCCTTTTCAAGGAGTTACACTGTTCTTGCCCCTAACCTGAGTGATGCAGCATGCTTGACCCTGTGATTGGCCATTTTCTCAAGATCGGAGCTCATGTAGTTGAACCCTTGAGACAAGATTGAGCTCATAACGATGGACCTCTCCACATGCAGTGCGAGTTTGCATTACCTCAGGAAATTCCTCCAGATGTCCACACGTCTGCTGCTGATGCTTCGATTACTGTGGCCCTTATGGTGATTCTGAGACTCTAATGCAATGCCTACTGGAGTATCATTGTAACTTTCCTCTGTGTTTCGAGGACTGTGCATGCAGTCTTACTCAGATACCACCTCCTGCACTCTGTTGCCCTTCACCACGTCCCATGCCAACGACTCTAAACGTACACTACATTCCTCTGTGTGGTGGAGTATTGGCTGGTCAGGTCTGATGCTGCCTTCTTAGGCATCTTTTCTTCTTCTGCTAATTGAGGGATGAAGCAGTCCAGGCAATGGTAGGGGGTATAAACAAGTGCCACTATGTTGTGTGTAAAACACAAAAGGAGCTAATGAGATTTCGCCCTCCAGATTGTGAAAGCACTCTTAGCTACATGCCATTACCGTCAATCATAATTGAAGTCACATTACCATACAACTTAATCGCTGTTACACTAAAGTCCTCTTCTGCTTCGTGCACTAACAGGATTGCTTTTACCATTAGCATCACATTTCAAAGTGTCACTGCATTTAACACTTGTTACAGGTGATTATCCAACACCAACAATAAGCTGGGTGAGTGACCTTGCTACCTCCATGACTGTCTCCTCAATGTTTCTAATCACCTATAGCCACACAGACCCACGCCAGTGCAGGCCACGTGCATTGCATTGTGGGCCCTCTTGTCCTGTAAATACAACATACAAAATGATGTTGAATTATTATGTAGGGTTGCCAGGGATGAATCTCTTTAACCTGGCAGTACATTCATATTTCTACCCATTACTGCGTGCAACTTCAGGAGTGCCTTAGACATACAAGTTTCCATGCGGTTCATGTGCTAAGTCTACCACCACAGATTCATCATTTAGATGTGAATCACCACTTCAATCCATGTGCTTTTTAGTCAAACGACTCAACTTCTCAGATCGCAGCAGGGCTTCCTACACTGGATCCAGGATCTGGCATGGTCTCCTGCTGTGTTCATGATGAATGCCATCTCGTGCCACACCCTCTTAGTGACTGATCAGCCTTGATCAGGAGCTGGAGGTCGAGGTCACTAAAGTAGGGCACCACCGCCGCTGCCATCCCCCACCCCACACCCTCCCAATCCCCTCCACGCTGTTTCTCAACTCTTGTTTCCTTGAGACATTCCAGCATAACAAATACAAGAAATATGGGCACATTATGCTTTCAGCTTCATTGGTCTCAGACAGAACATATGTCTGCTCACATACACAAATCATGTTCTCTAGGTCAGCTATACCGAATGTTGGGGGTTGTGGGGAATGGGACTGCTTGAATGCAGGGTGGCCCAGCTTCTGTTCCTTTCACTCACTCTGAACACAAATCACTCTGCTGATCTGCCATGACAGTGTACAGCTGTGACGGTCCTATACAATATTCAATTATATGGCCGCAGCCCAAAAAATAGGGAGAAAGAGGATAGGCTGGCAAATGTCTTCAATGACTTCCTGAGGCATTATGTCGATCTGATCATAGAGTCCCTACAGTGCAGAAGAGGCCATTTGGCCCATTGAGTCTGCATCGACTCGATGACAGAGTATCTTACCCAGGCCCTCTCCCCCACCCTATCCCATAAACCTACACATTTCCCATAACTAATCCATCTTACCTACGCACCTTGGGACACTAAGGGTCAATGTACCATGGCCAATCCACTTAATTTGCACACCTTTGGACTGTGGGAGGAAACTTGAGCACCCAGAAGAAACCCACGCACACACAGGCAAACTCCACACAGACAGTCACCCAAGGCCAGAATTGAACCCGGATCCCTGGAGCTGTGAGGCAGCAGTGTTAACCACTGTGCCATCATGCTGCCCTATATAGAATATCATGAGTTGCCAAGATACTGCTACTTCCATGGCTATGTCTTGTGAAGCTTTTCCTGTCTTAACTTTGTGGAATATATTCCTTAATTACAAGATGAATAGCTATTAGTAATATTTACATTTTCCTTTGGAAGACCCATAATGGGCCATCTTTTCCAGTGTCAGCAACCAGCTTAACAAGTATCATCATTAGTGCTCACCTGACTCCTCTGATGTCTCCTCTCATGATGAAAAATGCTTTTGCATCTACTTGTTGCCTCACAGCAGAAACTCATAACAGGCTCTCCTGTTATTTGGCACAAAAGACGTGTTCCCCATGCAGGGCCCACCTCAGCATCACTCCTGCTTCCAGTGGTGTGGGCGTGCCAACTCCACCATGCACCCACCTCAAGAGCAAAAATGTGGGCCTGAGTATCAGTTGCAGCAAATGGCATAGCTTGGTCACTGCCTCTATGAAGCAAAGGCATGTTTCCTCTAAAATTCTCAGCAAGAGTGGCACGGTCTGCCAAGTTGGACAAACATAGATAGACAGCTCAAGGCATCATTGAACCAGAAGAAATTTTTGTCTGCTTAGTCCTTCATTAACTCATTTAGTTCAATGAAAATAGTCAAAGGGAGTCTCATCATCCCAATCTAATCTGCTTGTTCTACCACATCAGTAAAGTGTTGTTCAGTAACTGAAGGATTTAGCAAAGAGACATCAGTACTTAGGAAATAAGTTGGCAAAACATACAGTGCAGAAGAAGAAATAAACATGAATGCTGAGGCCAGTAGAGCAGACATGCATCAATATTATATGGCCATAATATGTGGCCTTTCTCAAATGCATGAATTTTAATTCCAATAATTTTATTACTTAAATGTGAAATGCCCATACAGCTTTGCCTCAAAAATCAAAATTTGACAATAACAGAAGTGTGATTTTAATCAAAGAACACCACTAGCACCTTTGACAGAGACCTCATAAAATTAAGGCTATAATGCTGAAGGCTGGATTTTGTACTGATCCTCTTGCCAGAGCTAATATGACCTCCTTAGTACTTTAGTGATCCTGTGATACAGCTAACACACCAGACCATATCTTCAATCAGACAAATCTAGTTTCTAATGTACATGATGTGAAAATGGATTTTAACTAAAGAAATATAGCATCAACGAATACAAATGAAAGACAAATGTCACCTTGCTCAACATATACATGCAGGATAGCAAATTGTGGGTAAAAATGAAATGAGATAAAACCAACAACCACCCACAAAGATGGTTCTAGGGATACTATACATGGTCAGATTTTTGTATCAGAAACTTGAAATGGACCATAAAGATAATTTAGCAGCACAAAGTTAAAACCAAACAGAAGGTGAAAGTGCTAGAGAAAAATATTCCACATACTTACCTTTATGGTCTTCAACTCTCCTGTTGCATTTTCACATGAACAATTCCAGCTCAGCACTCTTGATCCTGTTGGGTCTTCCCAGGTGTAGTAAGTTGCTTTCCCTGGCTCTAGTTTATGCCCCTTTCCAGTTGAACTGCTGGTAACAAATTATGGCACTTGTAATAAAAAAGTAAGTGAATCTTCAGTGTTCTCTTTACATTATTCCTAGAGGGATCTTAATACTGACCAAAAATATGTTTTAATGTTTTGTAACTTTGCACTTCAAGTACAAGGCACACATTTTAAAACTAACATTCTGAAAGAGAAGAAACAAGCACTTTTATTGGAATTTGGGAAAGCAATAATAAATATAATAATTAATACTGCTAATGAACTACTTAACAGCTGTAGGGGACCAGTCATTTAACATCCCATATAATTTATGTTCCCTCACATTTATGGACCTCATTTTTAATCCCTGCTGTTTGATAGGCAGGAGAATTGGGCATTAAAATATCAGAATCGGGCAACCTCACCCCAATTGCACTCCTTTAAAGCTTAAAGTGCAGAATGTATGATATAAGCACTCCTGTGGATGGGGACTTAATTGCCAGAGCAAAGTTGCAATCTTGTGAAATCAATTTAAAAGAAAGCGAGCTGCGGGATTCTTGGCAGCTGAGCTAAGGCTAACATTCTCTAAACCCCAAGTGGGTGCTGCCTCTTTCAGCACTTCTTGTGTGGGAGGAAAATCAGAAGTGCTCCCCTAGGTTCTTCACCCTTCTCTAGTCCTCCCGACTGCAGGTCTATAGCTCCCAGTGTAATGGTCAGCAATCCAATTGCCACCGGAAACATCCTTCCCTTTCCTGATCTTAGCCTGTCGCCCCTGAAATGTCAACTGACATGTCCAAACTTCCAATTGCTCACTAGAACTTCCTCCCACCTCAGTATTCTCTGGTTAAATTGCTGTTGGGCAATGAGGGAGGAATACATCACAAATTCCACCCCACCAAATCCAGAACTGTCATTTAATTTCTGGTCAGTATAGATGTAATTTTTATAAGAGGCAGAATTCTCCTACAAAATGAGAAAACCGGAGCGATCAGCTGTTTGGTGCAGACTGGACTGCAAGTGTCCCATATTTAAATCATTTTTTGGGGAAGTGGTGAGATGTGTGCTGGTTCTGAGAGGGGCGGGGCCTAAATATACCGGTGAGCTTGGCTGCAAAGAGATCTGGCGCCATTTTGAAAGGGTGCCCTGATCTCTCGGTGCACTGAAAGACCTTCCTCCCATGGACAATGGGACCTCCCCATGTTTCCCCACTCTCTTCCCAATACGGATTGCCAGCATCGGGGCCCTCCCAATGGGTCCCCATTCACAACTCCAACATGCCTCCCATTCGTAGCCCCTCCGTCATGCCCCACCCCGGCGTGAAGCCACCCAGGCCCCATCCCCTTGGCAACTGCCTGGCACACAGGCAGTGCTCACCTGTCATTGCGCCAGGTTGGCACTGTCAAGTGGGCACTGCCCGGCTCTGTTTCCGATCACCAAGGGGCTTCAATGGCCTTGGAGTTCCCCAGCGCAGCCATTATGCCTGGTCTCTGCTAGTGGAGACTAGTAGTGATTCTCACCGGGTTTTCACCGCATCCGAGGGTCGGAACATCCCAGGAACTGAGAGAATCCGGCATTGAACAGGCCAAGTATATTTAGATGTGGCTTTAAATAAGCTAATAGGCTTTGCACCGTTTCTGGGCGAGATCTGGTTTGCGCCAGTAGCAAGAGACCGGGACAATTGCAAACTGTTTGGCACTGGACGCAAAACCCATTTTCAGGACCGCATCCAATTTTCCAGGATTGGAGCAATCTGTGCCAGGCGTGGCAAAGCCAGAAAATCGTGACCATAGAATCTACTTCAAAGTTTCACAGCTGTTGAAATATCCTCTATTATTGCAGTTGCAGCATAATTTTAAACTTGAAGGGCAAATGTAGCTGAATAGCCAAACATAGAAGCCCATTTATAACTTGTTGTTTAGATCTTGCTTGGTTATGACTGATCATTGTGTCATAAGGATTAAATTAGTAATGAAGAAGAGCAAGAACAACTTCTAAATTAGAAATATGCCAACTACAATGTGATGGGATGGCATCTAGCCAAAGCAAAAAGACACCTGAGACTGAAAGGAAAAATGCTGCTGCTCAGTGGTCTCTCCAAGAGTCAGTCCTAGGACCATTACATTTAGTAAATATAAGTGCCTTTGAAATTGTAAGGGCAAGATCTCAAAATCTGCCAATAATAACAAAGTTGGACATGTGGCAAATAGTGAGGATGATACAAGTGACAGCAACAGGATACAGATCAACTAGCAGAATGGACAAATAAGTGGCAGATGGAATTAAAACAACAAAGTGTGAAGTAATACATTTTCACAGAAGGAACACAGTGGTGCAATATACATTTAATGGCACAGTTCTAAAGGGTGTGAAGATGCAAAGGGGCCTTGGGTTCATTTGCACAGATTACTAAAAATTGAGGGTGGTGGGACATATTGGGAGAGTAGACAGTAAAGCAGCATTGTGGCACAGTGGTTAGCACTGCTGCCTCACAGCGCCAGGGACCTAGGTTCGATTCCCAGCTTGGGTCACTATCTGTGCAGAGTCTGCACATTCTCCCCATATCTGTGTGGGTTTCCTCCGGGTACTCCGGTTTCCTCCCACAGTTCGAAAGGCATGCTGGTTAGGTGCATTGGCCATGCTAAATTCTCCCTCAGTGTACCCAAACAGGCGACGGAGGATGGCGACTAGGGGATTTTCACAGTGACTTCATTGCGGTGTTAATGTAAGCTGACTCGTGACACTGATAAATAAACTTAAACTTTAGTGTCTGTGTGAGTTTCTTCCCAGAGTCCAAAGATGTGCAGGTTAGGTGGATTGGCCATGCTAAATTGTCCCTTACCATTCAAAAATGTGTGGGTTAGGTGGATTAGCCATGGTAAATGAGCAGGGTTACAGGGATTGGTGTTGGGGGGGGGTTGTGGGTGGACCTTGATAAAATGCTCATTCAGAGAATTGGTACAGACTTGATGGACCGAATGGCCTCCTTCTGCACTGTAGGGATTCTATAATATCTGACCCTGGGCTTCCTAAATAGTGGTCCTGAGTACAGTGAAGTTTTCCTGAACCTTTATAAAAGGTCTGGTTAGGCCATTTAGTTCTGGTCACCATACTTTAGGAAGGACTTGCAGGTCCTTGAGAATGTGCAGAGGAAATTTACTTGAATAGCTCCAATGATGAGGAATTTTAGCCAGAAAGTTAGCTTGGAGAAGTTGGGTCTTTCTCCTTGGAAAAAAAGTGACTGAGGAGAATCGGAGTTGTATGCAGGCAAAAGTAAAGCTGTTTCCATTAGTTCATTGTACAGGACTAAGGGACACAAACTTAAGCAAATTCTTGGGCAAGAATGCAGGAGGATATGAGAAAGAACCTTCTTTGCACAGTTTGTGATAACGACCTAGAAGTTGCAGCATACAAGGGGGATGAAGTGGAGATGATTGTGATTTCAAAAGGAAACTGGATAAGGACTCGAAGGAAATAAACTTGCAGGGTTATGGGGATAGTGTACAGTACGAAGTGGTGGGGGAAATACAACTTACTGGACTGCTTTGCAGAGAATCAGCAAGGCCTCCTTCTCTGCCGTAATGATTTATGACTCTAAGGTGAGTGTGTTTAGAAAAGCTTAGATTGAAATACCAACAATGGACTTATAAAAAGCTGTATATTCCAGTAAGTCTGTTGATCCTTTAACAGATACATTTTTAACCATTGCCAACATACCTGGAAATAATACTTAAAATAACTTGAAATACGTTATTATATGCAATCCAGGTCAAAAACCAAGAGTTAAACATTTCTATAGAGATAACTACCTGCAGTAAACTGCAGTCATATGTGCTCATCTGACTTTAAAAATATCATATCCTTAGAATGGGTGTACATAGTATCTGGTTAAAAAGTATTGCATGTGGCTTCTTGTTCTTTACTAAAATGTGTCATCCAGGTCACTGTCATAACAGGTCACTGTTATGCTTACATAATTCCCAAATAAATTGAACTTTATTGAAAACGGTTGCCATTTCTTAAACAAATACTTGTTATATATGTAATGTACCTCTGATGATATTCAATTGTGCTTGCTTTTGTGTGGTTAATAATGAAGAATGGAGCAGCCCCTTCGTGGTAATCCTTAAAAGTCATCACCGTTGAATGTTCTGCCAAGTGCACTTCCACTATGATACCTCCAAACTATAATATATAGGAGGAAAATTCAATCGAGGAGGAGAATTATGTTGTAGTACATTTTAATTTAATTCAAATAGATGATACACAATTCAAAAATGCAAATACTCCCAAGTTAGGAGTCATATTAACTTTTGATGATGGACGGAGCAGAATTTATAAAGGAACATATATTAAGTGACTGGAAAAACAATGGCAAATAAAGTGCGAGATCATTCATTAAAAAAATTCTAGAAAGACATATTTTGTTAATAAGACAACATAAGAAATTGTGATTTTTTATTTACACAAATCACTAAAAGCTGGAGCAAAATACAAGTAATATTCAAAATGCTAACAGAATATTGGCCAATGGGGAGAAAGTTATGCTTCAGTAGGCCAGTTTGATCAGACCACACCTGGAGTTTGCATTCAGTTTTGGAGCCTGCATCTCAGGAAAGATAGACTGGTTTTAGAAAGGATACACCATAGATTCCATCAAAATGATACTAAGGCTTTAATTACGAGGACAGGTTGTATAATCTAAGCTTATATACCCTTAAGTTTAAAGGTTGAGGGATCGAATGATAAAAACTAGAAAACCTGGAAATACTCAGCAGGTCAGGCATCATCTGCGGAGAGAAACAGAGTTACCATTCTTTCATTACAACTAGGAATATAAGAAGTTTTGAGCAGGAGTAAGTGGGACAAGGAAGAAACAAAGGTCTACAATAGGGTGGAAAACAGGAGGAACTGAATGGCAGGAAGAGTTTGGTCCTCTTAGGAATGGTGATGGGACAAGAAAAACAGGAGAGAAACAAAAGGTGCATCAGGAGGAGGTGTGGTGCTGACTCCAAGCAAAAATAAGAGAAAAACCTGAAAAAAGCAAAGAAGTGGAAACTAAACTGAGGGACTCCATTCCATTCTCCCAGTTCCAGCTTCTCTGTCGCAGCTGTTCCAATGATGCAACCTTCCACACCATCCTTTACTTCTTTTAATTTAATATACTGTATTTGCTGCGCAGTGCGATCTCCTGTAAATGAGGTATCCAACACAGATTGGGTTGAACACCTCTGTTCAGTCTGCAAGCATGATCCTGAGATTCCACGATGTGAAGATTCCGGCGTTGGACTAGGTGGGCACAGTAAGAAGTCTCACAACATCAGGTTAAAGTCCAACAGGTTTATTTGGAACCACGAGGTGAAGGAGCAGCACTCCGAAAGCTTGTGATTCCAAAAGATTCTGTTGGATTTTAACCCGGTGTTGAGACTTCTTACTGAGATTCCATGGGTTTGTAATTTTAATTAGTCACCTGGCTTCCATGCTGCAATGGCTGTCCTTGGCTTGTTGTACTGTTCCACTGAATCTCACTGCAACCTTGAAGATCAACACCTCATCTTTTGATTAGGCATTTGACAGCCTATCAAACAGAGAGTCTAACAATTTCAGAGCATAAATTCTATCCTCCCATTTTGTTTCCTTTTCTTTCCATGTTTAGGTTTTTCTCTTATTTTTGCTTTCAAAGACAACTATTTATTAAAATAAACTTTGAACAAAATAAAATAAATAAAAAGTTAATTTCCAACAAAATCATGCACACAACCAGAAAAAAGACGCACAAGCACCCATCAACAATACAAAGAAAACATGTGCATTTAAAATGCAGGCACATCACACAATTAACTGTGAATAATACCACGGGGAATCAATTGATATAACCCAAATGTTAGTCATTAGTTTAAGGATGCTTGCATAAGAGCAATTAATTACTTATGTCTTTTTAAAATGGATAGCATTCATGACAATTGGCTAGATAACTTGGTAATTCTTATGTGTCATGCTTTTTATTTCATAACATTTTTAAAACATTCGTACCTTATTGTCCAGATGAAGTAAAAGACAATTTTCTTGTTTGTTGAAGTAAACTTTTTGTGGTGCTGCACCGCATCCTACAATTCGAACTACTATTGTCTCAGAATCTCTGGCAGGCCAAAATGGGATGCACTAATTGAAACAAAGCAAGTTACTCCATCAAATAAAGAAATAATGATATATTCAATGGCAGGACACTAATCTAAATTGTACATTTCATCTTGACCATTCTTTAAATTCTCTTCACACTCAAAATATCAATGGGATTGCTTTCCATTAGATATTTAGGCCAACGAGCAGGCAAATCAATGAAGAATTAAATCTATATGGAAAACACATATTACGCAAAATCTATTACTAAACAAACTGAAAACTGGAGAACAAGCAAATGTAAACAAGGTACCAGGTCCCTGTCTGACCCAAAAATCACAGCATTATTTGTTGAAACATGCATTAAGATGAGTTTAACACAAGTAAAAGTAGGACAACCTTTTATCTCATGTACAAGACTGCTGGAATAGCCAGGAATGGCGAAGATTATTTACTGTAAAGTTCAGCTTCAGTCACATCATGAGCTAATTACAAGTATGGAAACCATTTTGTCCCATCTTAGTTCATTCATGATTTGATTTGATTTATTATTGTCACATGTATTAACATAGTGAAAAGTATTGTTTCTTGCATGCTATACAGATAAAGCATACCGTTCATAGAGAAGGAAACAAGAGAGTGCAGAATATAGTGTTACAGTCATAGCTAGGGTGTAGAGAAAGATCAGCTTAGTGCAAGGTAAGTCCATTCAAAAGTCTGACAGCAGCAGGGAAGAAGTTGTTCTCGAGTTGGTTGGTACGTGACCTCAGACTTTTGTATCTTTTTCCTGAAGGAAGAAGGTGGAAGAGAGAACGTCCGGGGTGCGTGGGATTCTTAATTATGCTGGCTGCTTTGCTGAGGCAGCGGGAAGTGTAGACAGAGTCAACAGCTGGGAGGCTGGTTTGCGTGATGGAGTGGGCTACATTTACGACCTTTTGTAGTTCCTTGCGGTCTTGGGCAGAGCAGGAGCCATACCAAGCATGCAAAGAATATCAATATTACCACATCACCACAACTGCAATTTGCACTTGCTTGTTGAAACTTTAAGGACAATTGCAAATGTTAGAAACATGCAATATTAGGATTCAGAAAAGGACATTTGGCTCAGTGTCCATGTCAGTCGTTTTCTCCCAAGTCATCCACTTTTTTATTTTTCTCACTCTCCATATCTTTTAATCTTAATCTTTTTCAAGCAACTGATTTTAAAAAAATATTCACTATTGATTGAAAAAATTATACTAACTTACCTGATCTGGATCAATTCCCAACCACTTTGATTCGCACTCTTCAGCTATTTCTATTCTGTGCTTTGTCCGATTGATTAGCATGTGAAACGGTGTAAAAGTAACGATTCTTGTTAGATTAAAGCTGCTGTTGTCTATTCTCACACCAACCTGGAAAAAAATCATTAACAAATTAAATTTTAATCAAAGAAAATCATAAAAACTTACTTAACTAGTTAATTCATGACTGACAAGTTTACTGTCCTCTATGACTTTCTGTTGTCTTTCCATCTTTCATCTGTTAAGCTTGCTTACTTCCACAATTCAATTTCAGCTGTGACAAAAGTGATAAATTATAGATTCCTTTTGACATCTATTCCAAGTTGATGAAAGGCTTCATCGCAGTTATATGACAAGAATGTCTTTACTTAATTACTGCATTATGTTCTCGAATTTCAGTCTTATGCAGTTATAGTCATAGAGGTTGACAACATGGAAACAGGCCCTTTGGCCTAACTTGTCCATGCCGCCCAGTTATTACCATTAAGCTAGTCCCAATTGCCCGCATTTGGCCCATATCCCTCTATACCCATCTTACCCATGTAACTGTCTAAATGCTTTTTTAAAAAGACAAAATTGTACCCGCCTCTACTACTGCCTCTGGCAGCTCATTCCAAACACTCACCACCCTCCGAGTGAAAAAGCTGTCCCTCTGGACCCTTGTGTCTCTCCCCTCTCACCTTAAATCTACACCCTCTAGTTTTACCTACCCCTACTTTTGGGAAAAGATGTTGACTATCTACCTCATCTAGGCCCTTTATTTTTCTACGGACCTTTATAAGATCAACCCTAAGTCCCCTACGCTCCAAGGGAAAAAGTCCCAGTCTATCCAGCCTCTCCTTGTAACTCAAACCATCAAGTCCCAATAGCATCCTAGTAAATCTGTTCTGCATTCTTTCTCGTTTAATAATATTCTTTCTATTATAGGGTGGCCAGAACTGTACAGTATTCCAAATGTAGCCTTACTAATGTCTTGTACAACTTCAACAAGTGGTCCTAACTCTATATTCAATGCTCTGACCAATGAAACCAAGCATGCCGAATGCCTTCTTCACCACCATGTCCACCTGTGACTCCACTTTCAAGAAGATACGAACCTGTACTCCTAGATCTCTTTGTTCTGTAACTCTCCCCAATGCCCTACCATTAACTGAGTACGTCCTGTCACTATTTGATCTACCAAAATGCATCACTTCACATTTATCTAAATTAAACTCCATCTGCCATTCATCGGCCCACTGGCCCAATTAATCAAGATCCCTTTGCAATCCTAGATAACCTTCTTCACTGTCCACTATGCCCCGATCTTGGTGTCATCTGCAAACTTGCTAACCATGCCTCCTAAATTCTCATCCAAATCATTAATATAAACAAATAACAGTGGACCCAGCACCAATCCGAGGCACACTGATGGTCACAGGCCTCCAGTTTGAAAAACAACCCTCTACAACCATGTGGTTTCTGCCATCAAACCAATTTTGTATCCAATTGGCTACCTCAGCCTGGATCCCGTGAGATTTAACTGTATGCAACAACCTACCATGCAGCTCCTTGTCAAAGGCCTTGCTAAAGTCCATGTAGAAAATGTCAACTGCAACTACCCTCATCTCCTTCTTGGTTACCACTTCAAAAAACTCAAATTTGTGAGACATGATTTTCAACTCACAAAGCCGTGCTGTCTGTCCCTAAACAGGCCTCTCGAAATGCCTGTATCCTGTCTTTCAGAATACCTTCTAACAACTTACCCACTACAGATGTTAGGCTCACCGGCCTTTATTTCTCAGGTTTTTCCCAGCATTCCTTCTTAAACAAAGGCACATTTGCCACTCTCCAATCTTCAGGCACCTCACCTGTGGCTGTCTATGATTCAAATATCTCTGCTAGGGGACCCGCAAGTTCCTCCCTAGCCTCCCACATTATGGGATACATTTAATTGGATCCCAGGGATTTATTTACCTTAATGCGCTTTAAGACTTCCAGCACCTTCTTCTCCGTAATATGTATACTCCTCAAGACATCACTGTTTATTTCCCCAAATTCCCTAACATCCACGCCTTTCTCAACAGTAAATACCGATGAGAAATATTCATTTAAGATCTCACCCATCTCTTGCGGATTTGCAGATAGATGACCTTGTTGATCCTCAAGAGGCCCTACTCTCCCTAGTTGCTCTTTTGCCCTTTATGTATTTGTAGAAGCTCTTTGGATTCTCATTTGCCTTATCTGCCAAAGCAACCTCATGTCCCCTCTTTGCCCTCCTGATTTCTCTCTTAACCCTATTCCGACACCCTCTATATTCTTCAAGGGACCCACTTGGTTCCAGCTGCCTATGCATGTCATATGCCTCCTCCTTCTTTTTGACTAGGGCCCCAATACCCCAAGTCAAAGAACAACAAAGAACAAAGGACAATACAGCACAGGAACAGGCCCTTCGGCCCTCCAAGCCTGTGCCGCTCCCTGGTCCAAACTAGACCATTCTTTTGTATCCCTCCATTCCCACTCCGTTCATGTGGCTATCTAGATAAGTCTTAAACGTTCCCAGTGTGTCCGCCTCCACCACCTTGCCCGGCAGCGCATTCCAGGCCCCCACCACCCTCTGTGTAAAATACGTCCTTCTGATATCCGTGTTAAACCTCCCCCCCTCACCTTGAACCTATGACCCCTCGTGAACGTCACCACCGACCTGGGAAAAAGCTTCCCACCATTCACCCTATCTATGCCTTTCATAATTTTATACACCTCTATTAGGTCACCCCTCATCCTCCGTCTTTCCAGTGAGAACAACCCCAGTTTACCCAATCTCTCCTCATAACCAAGCCCTTCCATACCAGGCAACATCCTGGTAAACCTCCTCTGCATTCTCTCTAAAGCCTCCACGTCCTTCCGATAGTGTGGCGACCAGAACTGGGCGCAGTATTCCAAATGTGGCCGAACCAACATTCTATACAACTGCAACATCAGACCCCAACTTTTATACTCTATGCCCCGTCCTATAAAGGCAAGCATGCCATATGCCTTCTTCACTACCTTCTCCACCTGTGACGTCACCTTCAAGGATCTGTGGACTTGCACACCCAGGTCCCTCTGCGTATCTACACCCTTTATGGTTCTGTCATTTATCGTATAGCTCCTCCCTACGTTAGTTCTACCAAAATGCATCACTTTGCATTCATCTGGATTGAACTCCATCTGCCATTTCTTTGCCCAAATTTCCAGCCTATCTATATCCTTCTGTAGCCTCTGACAATGTTCCTCACTATCTGCAAGTCCAGCCATTTTCGGGTCATCCAGGATTCTCTGCTTCTACCAGGTTCGCCCTTCACTCTAAAAGGAATGTGCTTACCCTGAATGCTGCTTAACACACTTTTGAAAGCCTCCCACTTACCAGTCGTTCCTGTGCCTGCCAACAGACTCCCCCAATCAACTTTTGAAAGTTCCTGTCTAATGTTATCAAATTTGGCCTTGCCCCAATTTAGAATTTTAACTTTTGGGCCAGACCTATCAATCTCCATAACTATCTTAAAAGTAATGGAATTATGGTCACTGGTCCCAAAGTAACACTTCTGTCACCTGCCCTTCCTTATTTCCCAAGGAGGTCAAGTTTTGCTCCTTCCCTAGTCGGGCCATCCACATGCTGAATGAGAAATTCCTCCTGAATACACTCAACAAATTTCTCTCCATCCTCATGCTTTGGCTGTCCCAGTCAACGTTGAGAAAGTTATTACCACCCTATTTTTTTTGCATCTATTCGTAAGCTCCTTACATATTTGCTCCCCAATTTTCCGCTGACTATTTGGGGGCCTGGACTACAATCCTATCAAAGTGATCTCTCCCTTCTTATTTTTCAGTTCTATCCATATAGACTCAGTGGACGAACTCTTGGTTATATCCCCTCTCAGTACTGTTGTGATGTTCTCCCTATTCAAAAATGCAACTCCCACTCCTCTCTTACCTCCTGTTCTACTTTTCCCGTAGCATCTGTATCCTGGAACATTGAGCTGCCAGTCCTGTCCTCCCTTAGTCATGTTTCAGCAATAACTATAATATCCCAGTCCCATGTACTCATCCATGCCCTGAGTTCATCTGCCTCGCTCATTAGGCCGATTGCATTGAAATAAATGCAGTTTAATCTAGACTTCCCTGCTCTCTGCCCTGCTTTCTCAGACCATCTGTCCGGTCATGTTTTGTACACTCTCCCTGTGTTTTATTTCTCTTAGACTTACTGGACTCATTCACGGAGTTCTCCACAGTCTCTGTACTGTGGCCCTTTTTGGATTTTGACTTTGGTTTCTCTGCTTTTCACTTTTCCTCTTGCTGCCTTTTGTTTCTGTCCCCACTTTATTTCCCACTGATTTCCTGCATCGGTTCTCATCCCCCTGCCACATTAGGTTAAATGGATTCCTTTCCTGCTAGTACTTGTTACACATCTTTGTCTTCTATCGATCGCAAACAGCTCTTTACATAGCTACACTGATTCTTATACAGCTCGAGCTGCTGGTTCTGCAGTCTATGTTCTTTTGTAACTGAGGGATGAATTCCATGTTAGCCAACAGAATGCTAATTCCCTGTCAAAAGGAGATCCTCCTCTGGCCAGAGTCCTGTCAGCAAATCCAACAGAATATTTTCAGCACCAACTAAATATTATATTTTTTAAAAAGGAAATTACATCGGGTAGTATAGAAGTGAATTTAGTTTGAAAAACATCTAATGTGTTGGTGAAACAAAAGACAAACTGGCAAGAAGACTCAAGAGCCAGAACATTATCTCTTTAAATAATAGGATTAATGTAATTCACATATTAAAAAAACTGCTATAGATCACTATTTTCAGTAATTAGATTATCTTACCTGATACTCCTTTTTTGGTCCTTTGCATTTAACCGAGCCATAACTGCCCACAGTGTCCAAAGAAAATGAATCTGACAATTGGCTGTCTGTAATCCTAAGCTGAACCTGCAATTTTAAATTATTAACATAAGTAGAATTTCACTGTACCCATGTCACGGTATTTCAATTAATACATTGTGCAGATATTAATTATGCTCAGCTCTACCATGTTTTTCTACATTACAGTAAGAAATCTCACAACACCAGGTTAAAGTCCAACAGGTTTATTTGGTAGCACAAGCCACAAGCTTTCGGAGCACTGCCCCTTCATCAGAATTGTGTTCACAAACAGGGCATACATAGACACAATGGGCCCGATTTTACCAATCGGAGCCCAAGGGCCAGATCCGGGCGTAATACGGATCTGAGCCCGGAATCCTCTTTGCAGCGCGCCCATACGTGTTTTGCTGGCTCCGGCCCGATGCGCGCTGTCGGCGGTGCTTAGCGCTGGCGGACCAATCCGAGTTGGGAACTGCGCATGCGCAGTTCGAAAAAAATCCGAAGCAGCGTGCCCGGACGCGAAATATAAAACAGCAAGAGAGCAGAGCGGGGGGATAGACATTTTGAAATATTATCCCAGATTTTTGACTGTCAGGTTTTTAGTCCCTGCGATTATAACTTTGACATTATCTTCCAAAGGGGATTCCTCTAATTCTGTGCAATGTTCAGATGAAAACAAGATGACAAAAGATCCAAGGCTGCTCCAGAGGCAGAGTAGCTGCACCCAACGTTGCCCATGCAAGTCACATTCATAAGTAGGGGCACATCTGCCATGGAATGTGAGAGAAGAGTTGCCAATACAAACTTCTTTTCACGACAGTTGGTTTCCCAGATGTAGTAATCTCCTTGAATCTTACTTCCAACCAAGTTCCACCACGGGGACAATTCTGCCAAGTTCACCACAGGACTCTGAACATTTGAGCATCAACAATCCAGTTACAGACCACAAATGTATTATGCAGGTCACTACTTGCTCACTAGGACGCTGTAGTTTAATTACCTTTCTCATAGATAATTAGGCAGCACAAAGAGGATGCTACATTATTTGCAGTTTGCAAGATTCTCCCAAGTCCATCCGACCCCACCCCCCCATCCCCCCCAGCCACATGAAGCACACAGTCACAGCCCCTGGTAACATTGGAAGGCTGCAGCAGTGCTATCTGCACTGTGTGCACATCTTCAGCCTTCAGCCTGAAGTGAGCTGCAGTGCTAGGACTCAGCTGCACTGCAGGACCCGAGGTCCGTGCTGCCACACGGACATCAGAGTTCGTGCACAGCAACAGCCCCCCCCCCTCCCCCCCACACACTCGCAGAGACGCCACGGACCCAGGACAGCGGAATGGCCGCGACTCAAGACACACGTAAGTACCGGGGAGCCTCCGAACGCAACACGCCTACCACCTCGCCAACCCTCACTGAGGAAGCGCTGGCTTCTGACTTTTATTTACCAGGTCGTTAAAAATGCAGACGCGGATTGGGCCGCACGGTGGTAAAGTGGGATTTGGTGGTAGAGTTGGGCGCGTGCTTCATTAAGTCGATTTAAATGCATGCAAATTCATTTAAATCGGTGGGCTGCCTGATCCGGGCGCGGGCGTTGGTGTTGGTAAAGCCGCGCTCTGCTAGGAATCGGGTGCGCACCGCGTTAAAGGCCAGACGCCCAACTTTACCGCGATTTCGCACCAAAGTTTTGGTAAAATCAGGCCCAATGTGTCTATATATGCCCTGTTTGTGAACACAGCTCCCACTCACCTGATGAAGGGGCAGTGGTCCGAAAGCTTGTGGCTTGTGCTACCAAATAAACCTGTTGGACTTTAACCTGGTGTTGTGAGACTTATTACTGTGCTTACCCCAGTCCAACGCCGGCATCTCCACATCACTTCTACATTACAGCAGTGACTTCACTTCAAAAGTACATCATAATACCCTTTATGAATGGGGTGTCAGTTGTTACTTCGTTAGAATGATTACCCAAAAGAAATAAGCTCAGAAGGTATTTATTTATGTAACTAGGTGTGTTTTACATTAACAACCTGACTTGCAAAAATCTTACCATCTCAAATGGCAAAATCTAATTCGAACAGGATATTTATATGAAGTTAGAACATAGAATATAGAACAGTACAGCACAGAACAGGCCCTTCGGCCCACGATGTTGTGCCGAGCTTTATCTGAAACCAAGATCAAGCTATCCCACTCCCCATCATCCTGGTGTGCTCCATGTGCCTATTCAATAACCGCTTAAACGTTCCTAAAGTGTCTGACTCCACTATCACTGCAGGCAGTCCATTCCACACCCCAACCACTCTCTGCGTAAAGAACCTACCTCTGATATCCTTCCTATATCTCCCACCACGAACCCTATAGTTATGCCCCCTTGTAATAGCTCCATCCACCCGAGGAAATAGTCTTTGAACGTTCACTCTATCTATCCCCTTCATCATTTTATAAACCTCTATTAAGTCTCCCCTCAGCCTCCTCCGCTCCAGAGAGAACAGCCCTAGCTCCCTCAACCTTTCCTCATAAGACCTACCCTCCAAACCAGGCAGCATCCTGGTAAATCTCCTCTGCACTCTTTCCAGCGCTTCCACATCCTTCTTATAGTGAGGTGACCAGAACTGCACACAATATTCCAAATGTGGTCTCACCAAGGTCCTGTACAGTTGCAGCATAACCCCACGGCTCTTAAACTCCAACCCCCTGTTAATAAAAGCTAACACACTATAGGCCTTCTTCACAGCTCTATCCATTTGAGTGGCAACCGTTAGAGATCTGTGGATATGGACCCCAAGATCTCTCTGTTCCTCCTCAGTCTTCAGAGCCCTACCTTTGACCCTGTAATCCACATTTAAATTAGTCCTACCAAAATGAATCACCTCACATTTATCAGGGTTAAACTCCATTTGCCATTTTTCAGCCCAGCTTTGCATCCTATCTATGTCTCTTTGCAGCCTACAACAGCCCTCCACCTCATCCACTACTCCACCAATCTTGGTGTCATCAGCAAATTTACTGATCCACCCTTCAGCCCCCTCCTCTAAGTCATTAATAAAAATCACAAAGAGCAGAGGACCAAGCACTGATCCCTGTGGCACTCCGCTAGCAACCTGCCTCCAATCCGAAAATTTTCCATCCACCACCACCCTCTGTCTTCGATCAGACAGCCAGTTACCTATCCAATCGGCCAACTTTCCCTCTATCCCACACCTCCTCACTTTCATCATAAGCCGACCATGGGGGACCTTATCAAATGCCTTACTAAAATCCATGTATATGACATCAACTGCCCTACCTTCATCAACACACTTAGTTACCTCCTCAAAAAATTCTATCAAATTTGTGAGGCACGACTTGCCCTTCACGAATCCGTGCTGACTATCCTGGATTAATCCGCATCTTTCTAAATGGTCGTAAATCCCATCCCTAAGGACCTGTTCCATCAATTTACCAACCACCGAAGTAAGACTAACCGGTCTATAATTACCAGGGTCATTTCTATTCCCTTTCTTAAACAGAGGAACAACATTCGCCATTCTCCAGTCCTCTGGCACCATCCCCGTGGACAGCGACGACCCAAAGATCAAAGCCAAAGGCTCTGCAATCTCATCCCTTGCCTCCCAAAGAATCCTAGGATACATTTCATCAGGCCCAGGGGACTTATCGACCTTCAGTTTATTCAAAACTGCCAGGACATCCTCCCTCCGAACATCTATTTCCTCCAGCCTATTAGCCTGTAACACCTTCTCTTCCTCAAAAACATGGCCCCCTCTCCTTGGTGAACACTGAAGAAAAGTATTCATTCATCACCTCGCCTGTCTCTACTGACTCCATACACAAGTTCCCACTACTGTCCTTGACCGGCCCTAACCTCACCCTGGTCATTCTTTTATTCCTCACATAAGAGTAAAAAGCCTTGGGGTTTTCCTTGATTCGACCCGCCAAGGACTTCTCATGTCCCCTCCTAGCTCTCCTAAGCCCCTTTTTCAGCTCATTCCTTGCTAAATTGTAAACCTCAATCGAGCCATCTGAACCTTGTTTCCTCATCCCTACATAAGCTTCCCTCTTCCTTTTCACAAGACATTCCACCTCTTTCGTGAACCATGGTTCCCTCACTCGGCCATTTCCTCCCTGCCTGACAGGGACATACCTATCAAGGACATCCAGTATTTGTTCCTTGAAAAAGTTCCACTTTTCATTAGTTCCTTTCTCTGACAGTTTCTGTTCCCAACTTATGCCCCCTAATTCTTGCCTAATCGCATCATAATTACCTCTCCCCCAATTGTAAACCTTGCCCTGCCGTACGGCCCTATCCCTCTCCATTGCAATAACAAAAGACACCGAATTGTGGTCACTATCTCCAAAGTGCTCTCCCACAACCAAATCTAACACTTGGCCCGGTTCATTTCCCAGTACCAAATCCAATGTGGCCTCACCTCTTGTCGGCCTATCCACATATTGTGTCAGGAAACCCTCCTGCACACACTGCACAAAAACTGCCCCATCCGAACTATTTGACCTACAAAGGTTCCAATCAATATTTGGAAAGTTAAAGTCCCCCATGACAACTACCCTGTGACCCCCACACATATCCATAATCTGCTTAGCAATTTCTTCCTCCACATCTCTATTACTATTTGGGGGCCTATAGTAAACTCCTAACAACGTGACCGCTCCTTTCCTATTTCTAACCTCAGCCCATATTACCTCAGTGTGCAGATCCCCCTCGAAGTGCCTTTCCGCAGCCGTTAAACTATCCTTGATTAACAATGCCACTCCTCCACCTCTTTTACCAGCTTCCCTACACTTAGTGAAACATCTATACCCCGGAACGTCCAACAACCATTCCTGTCCTTGTTCTACCCACGTCTCCGTAATGGCCACAACATCGTAGTCCCAAGTACCAATCCACGCCCCAAGTTCATCTACCTTGTTCCGGATGCTCCTTGCATTGAAGTAGACACACTTCAACCCACCTTCCTGTCTACCAGTACCCACCCTTGACCCTGATACCGTCCCCAATACCTCAGCACCCTCACTGACTTCTGGACTACAACTCCTTTTCCCACTCCCCTGACAAATTAGTTTAAACCCCCCTGAAGAGCCGTAACAAATTTCCCTCCTAGGATATTGGTGCCCCTCTGGTTCAGGTGCACCCCGTCCTGTTTGTACAGAGCCCAACTTCTCCAGAATGTGTTCCAATTATCCACGTATCTGAAACCCTCCCTCCTACACCATCCCTGCAACCACATGTTTAACTGCACTCTCTCCCTGTTCCTCAACTCTCTATCACGTGGCACCGGCAACGTACCAGAGATGACCACATGTTTTGTCTTGGCTCTCAGCTTCCAGCCCAGCTCCAGAAATTCCTGTTTTAAATAGCCGTCCCTTCTCTTACGTATGTCATTGGTACCAATGTGTACCACGACTTGTGACTATTTCCCCTCCCCCTTCAGAATCCAGAAAACACGGTCCGAGACGTCACGGACCTTGGCATCCGGTAGGCAACATACCATCCTTGAGTCTCTTTTGCTGCCACAGAACCTCCTATCTATCCCTCTAACTAACGAGTCCCCAATAACTATTGCCCTCCCACTCTGCCCCTTACCCTCCCGAGCCACAGAGACGGACACAGTGCTGGAGATCCTCTCACTGCGGCTCACCACTGGTATGTCATCCCCCTCAACCGTATCCAAAGCATAATACTTGTTGCTAAGGGGAACAACCACAGGGGATCCCTGCACGGACTGCTTCCTCCCAGCGCCTCTCACCGTCACCCATCTGTTTTCATTCCTTGGAGTAACTGTATTCCTAAAGCTTCTGTCTATGGCCACCTCTGCGTCCCTAATGATCCTAAGTTCATCCAACTCCAGCTCCAGTTCCCTAACACGGTTTTGGAGGAGCTGCAGATGGGTGCACTTCCCACAGGTGTAATCAGCAGGGACACTGACGTCGTCCCTCACCTCAAACATAGTGCAAGAGGAACATAGCACTGCCTGCACACCCATCCCCTCTAGATACCTTGCCAGTACCAGGTAGAAAGTGCAAAAATGAATTTAAACTCACCCCTGCTCGCCCTTTCTGCCTAAGCCCTGTGAGCCAAAGCCTTATAGCTCACACTCTGCTTCCCACGCACTCAAGCCCTGTGAGCCAAAGCCTTATAGCTCACACTCTGCTTCCCACGCACTCAAGCCCTGTGAGCCAAAGCCTTATCGCTCACACTCTGCTTCCCACGCACTCCTCTGCCCGCTCCCGACACTGCCCGCTGTATACTGCAGCTTACCTTTTATACTTTGCGCGCTTAAAAAACCCTTCCCAGACTCCTTAGCAGCCCACTTCCAGTTTTCACTTTAAACTTAAGAAAAATACTACTGCAAAAGTAAAGGCCAAAAAAAAAACACACACTAGCTGACTAATTAAATCAATAAATAATTCAATCAATCTCTCACCAGCACTCCTGCCTCCAATCACTCCCTCTCAGCTTGCTCCAGTGGAACAATGAGGAGCATAGTTAATCATAGTTTATAATCAATAATCATATTAAATATGTTAATTTATGGTTTAACTTGGGTTGATTCTGGGTTTTAAGGTAAAGGTTGCTATCCAAGATAGAATTTATAGTGTTTGCTTTGTTTGACTCTTGTATAGTAAAAATACATTTATTTTAAACTGCGAAATGTTGTGACTTCATTCTTTCAATAAATAACTGGGATTTCGTATTGCTTTTCGAAACAAATTACTGATTACAACCAAACTCATAAGAAACCGCTCACCTGCACCCAAACCCATGCACATTTCCTGGTTAAAACTCCTCCCAATAACATTCTTTGTAAAATGTCATTTTATTTAATACTTGAGAAAAGCAAATGAGTGTTAAATATTAGTAAGACAAAACAACTAGGACAAACATAGCTTACCTTGTTCTTTTCAAAAAAGCATTTTGATCCGAAGGAAAAAAGCAGTGGCTTTTTGTAATCCAAAGGATGCTTACGGTGAACATCATCAGCTTTATACTGAAGCATTCGCCCAGTTTTATTCATCATCCAATAGGGGCTGTACAATTCTAGCATCACATGTCCAACATTGTATGTTGTAAGGATTGCAATATCCATTTCACTCTCTTCACCATCAAAATAGGATTTAAATTTGATTAGTTCAATCTCTGTTTGATTGCTTTTGATTTCGTATTCTCCTGCCCAATTATGTTCTAAATAGTCAATGATAGTCAGTGTCAGTTTAGATTTATCCAGAACAGCATCATGAAGCTGGGCAGAATGTCCTTCATCAAGAGTCAACTTCTGTTTCATACCTTCCTGCAACAACAGTTTTTTTTAAAGGAGCTACGATTACTGTATTCATTTTTCAACATGTTCAGTATATTTGCATGTGTAAAAATATGTTCTGACAGACAATGGGGACTAAAATTGCATTGCTCTATAATTTCAAGCAGGAATTCACAAACCTCTGAAATAGTATCAGGGCCTTTACTGGGTTATACTAGATATTAGTTCAATAGCATTGTTATTCAGTTGTTGTAGTTGAGCTAAATGTGAACATAACTGAAAATTAGAAAAAATGAGGAAGATGTACAGATAGATAAAATATGAAAATTATTTTTGCACTCCTAGTCTTGCATTCATGCCTTTGAAGCAGGCAATATTACAAGACCCTATGAAAAGAATTTCAATAACCAACTTACAAAAGTAAGAGATAATACTATTGAAAATATGGAGAATAACAAAATCTATGTGTATAACTGATAAGATGTACTGTGACATGTGAAAAATAATAAATTCATGACAGAATGACGATGCAATCAATGAGCCAGAATTGGTTAGCAGGTTTGGCAATTCTTAATGTACTATAAGCTGGTGAGTTTCTCTCGATGTTCTGAAGTGCTCATTCTGAGAGTTAGTGCGCAATACACTACTACTGATGCTGGGAAGCCTACTATCATTTAAAGTTCACTTGAGCATAGTTTGGCAGTGGGTGGGACTTCCGTTCATCCTTGGAAAGAAGTTTTGTCCGTGACAGCTGTCAGCCAATCAGATCAGACACAGCAGCAGGACTTCAGCGCTCTGGCTGGAACCAAGTCTGTTGTAAAGGTAAGCTCCAGGGATGCCAAATGCAGAAGGGTAATTTGGTGCAGGGGAAGGGAGGGCCAGAGCTCTAAGGTCCCGGAGAGGAGGGCACCCCAAATTTGAAGGGCGAAGGGCTTTTAGACTGAAGTGTCCCACCACCCCATTCCCACCTGAGATGGATGAAAGTTTTCTTCTGTTTCCCACCCTACTCATACCCAGTGCCACCAGCCTATAAATTAAGGCCGGATGTGAAAAAGCCTTTAAATGGCCACTTAAGGGCCATAACAGGGTAAAGGATAGGTTTCGTGCCCAAGGCTTTGCACGCCCAACCATGAATTTGCTTCTGGGTTGGGGTGGGTGGGATCCCAAGGGGAATCCCAGCCATTCAATTTTACACTCCCCGTCTCAGAACCCTCCTTGGGGGGAAACATAAAATTCTGCCCCCGTAAAATGACTGATATTGCTAATCCGAAGTAGCTGGATTGCATTTATGTTAAAATTACAGAACAAATGTTGAGATCGAGGGCCAAAGGGCCTGTACTGCGCTGTAATATTCTATGTTCTATATATATGTATATATATAGTCGATAACTTAAAAAATTATCACATTGTAATGAGGGCTCCTTCTACCTTCACGCTAAAAACACTGGCTGCTGTGGCTGTCATTTGCACCCCAATCCCATTCACCACTTCACTTTCTCATTTTTATTCCAATTGTTGCCTCTTCTCAGCTTTCCACCTCTGATCTTCAATCCCCTCATCCAATCACTTGCCCATCTTCCGTATAGGACATTTTGCTGCATGAAAGGTGCTTTAGATGTGCAAATTATGAAGATTGATATTTAGTGTTTGAAGTTCAAGTTAGCTCATTTTAAAAAAAAATTGATTCGTGGGGCATGGGCATTGCTGGCTGGCGAGCATTTATTGCCCATCCCTAGTTGCCCTTGAAACGGAGTGGCTTGCTAGGACATTTCAGAGGACAGTCGAGAGTCAACCGTATTGCTGTGGCTCTGAAGTCACACGTAGACCAGACTAGGTAAAGATGGCAGATCTTCTTCCCTAAAGGACATTAGTGAACCAAAAAGGTTCATCTGACAATCGACAATGGTTTCATGATCAGTAGATTCTTAATTCCAGATTTTTTTTTTACTGAAGTCAAATTCCATCATCTGCTGTGGTGGGATTCGAACCAGAGTCCCCAGAACATCAGCTGAGTTTCTGGATTAACAGTCTAGCATTAATATAGGCCATAGCCTCCCCTTTATGTTGGTTAGAGTGCTTTTCAATCAGCCAATCAATGTATATCTAAGGTCATGTATCTTGTGCCTTAGCACTTTGAAGATGGGCATCTCAACCAATGAGATTACAAGATTACAATGAAGTGTCACAGCTGCTGACATTATTATCAAGACCCAAACACAGCTTTGTTCTCTTTTAAGAGGGC
Organism: Mustelus asterias; assembly: GCF_964213995.1. NCBI lineage: Eukaryota > Metazoa > Chordata > Chondrichthyes > Carcharhiniformes > Triakidae > Mustelus > Mustelus asterias. The sequence continues at coordinate 70,047,844 of NC_135806.1, forward strand.
CATACGAGTTTCTGGTCTGAAAAAATTAGGTAAGGTAGCTGAGGGAAACTGAACACCTATAAAAGGTTATAAAAATCAGTTTTGCTTTCTCTAGAACACAAGAGATCTGTTGGTCAACTGTCTTTCAGAGGGATCTAGGTGTATGTGTGCATAGATCCCTGAAAGTTGGGAATCAAGTAGATAAGGTTGTTAAGAAGGCATATGGTGTCTTGGCGTTTATTGGTAGGGGGATTGAATTTAGGAGTCGTAGCGTTATGTTGCAACTGTACACAACTCTGGTGCGGCCGCACTTGGAGTACTGTGTGCAGTTCTGGTCCCCACATTACAGGAAGGATGTGGAGGCTTTGGAGAGGGTGCAGAGGAGGTTTACCAGGATGTTGCCTGGTATGGAGGGGAGATCCTATGAGGAGAGGCTGAGGGATTTGGGATTGTTTTCGCTGGAAAGGCGGCGGCTAAGAGGGGATCTTATTGAAACATATAAGATGATTAGAGGTTTAGATAGGGTGGATAGTGATAGCCTTTTTCCTCTGATGGAGAAATCCAGCACGAGGGGGCATGGCTTTAAATTGAGGGGGGGTAGTTATAGAACCGATGTCAGGGGTAGGTTCTTTACCCAGAGGGTGGTGAGGGATTGGAATGCCCTGCCAGCATCAGTAGTAAATGCGCCTAGTTTGGGGGCGTTTAAGAGATCCGTAGATAGGTTCATGGACGAAAAGAAATTGGTTTAGGTTGGAGGGTCACAGTTTTTTTTTTTTTAACTGGTCGGTGCAACATCGTGGGCCGAAGGGCCTGTTCTGCGCTGTAATGTTCTATGTTCTATGTTCTATGTATTTATATGGAAGAATTGCCAAAACAAGCATAGAAAAGAAGGGTGCTTTACCCCGGTAAAGTTTCCACCACTGAATAACATATTGCTTGACACTTAGTTGTTGACTGACTGGTTGCTTTGCTCAGTGACATCATATTTTCATAAAATTGTAGAAGGATTTATTAAATGACTCTCAACTGAATCAGAGTTCTAGGCAAAAGAGGTAATGAAATAAAAGTCTTACACTGTTGACAGCATTAATAAACTGAACTATTAATGATGAATAACTAATAAATGATTGAGCAGGAAAGACTAGAATGTGCTAATTTATTCTGTTAGTAGATTGCAGTTTTTGTGAATTAGAACTCTTAACAGTAATAGTGGGTGGGATTTACCATGCAACCCGCTATATGTTTTGTGTCGGCAGGAGGCAGCCTGCCATTGGTTGACAGTGGGATCTTATGGTTGGTGGTGAGATTCATTGTCAACAGGGTTTCCTGTTGAATGTACCCCTCTCTGCCGGGAAATCCGCAGTGGGGCTGGCCGTCAGTGGGATCAGAAGATCCAACAGGAATGGCTGGAAAGCAGTGTCCCTGGGTTCCTGATTCTGGCAATAAGATTTTATTCAATGTGGAGAAAGAATAACTGAGAAAAATAAATGTCATCATTAATACAGACACCTACACAAAATACACAGGCAAACTTACCTCCGTTAAGGAAACACTGACAGTATAAGGCAAAAGGTTTTGAAGAATTGCACTAGGCCATAAATGGAGAACGTAAGCATTATTAGTTTCATCAGGATTGTCAAAGGCCAGTGTGTCGTGCATTGCAACTATATTGATCGTTACAGAATCCAGCTCATCACCCCCAGAAAATTGGCATTTGCGATGAAATACTATTTCAGTACTTGTGTCTACATGACCAAATGCGATAGCTTCACAAAGATCGAGTTTCTGGTCTTTCATTACCAGTTGCAAGCGAAGGTCTGATCTGTAATTCATTAAACAAATAACATGTTAAAACGAGGTAAAACAGAAAATACTGGAAAAATGCAGCAAGTCTGACAGCATCTGTGGGGAGAGTATAGAGCCAGCATTCCGAGAGAAGTCTCTGTCAAAGCTGAGGATTAAAAAAAAATCGGACAAGATTTATACTAACTGGGGGGTGGAGGACTGTAATTGATAGAAATGAAGTGGTCAAAAGGAATGTAAATTGTGATGATAAAGGCTGAGAAAGGTGCTAATAGTGTCCATTAAGAGATCGAACATCCAACATTCACAGTATTTAGCTTTTATGTTAAAGTAAGGTAATTGAAATCTCAGTAAGAAAAAGAAAAACAAAGTTAATGTTTTGGAAGTTCCAAAGTTATCATACTGGACTCAAAACATTAACTCAATTTCTCTCTCCACAGATGCTGCCAGCACTCTTTGTATTTCAGATCTCCAACATCAGCATTTTGCTTTTATTATACAAATTTAAAAAACGCATCCTACAATTTGAAGGGTATAAAAACTGACAAAATATTAGTAAAATCACAAGAAAACTTTTTCTGCTTTGCTTGAAAGCAAAGGTTATCAACACAAATATGCATTTTTATCGCATTTTTACCATAGAAAATATCCAAAGGCAGTTCACAGAAATGGAAGAAAGAAAAATGGCACCAAACCAAATATTGAGAAGTTAAAGGGGAAACAAAGCTTAATTAAGGATATGGGTTTTAATCTATGACTTGATGTGGAGAAGTAAGTACAAATATAGATGAGTTCAGAGAGGGAATGCCAAACTAGACAAAAGATATCGCATGCAATGGTGGTGGAAAGGCACAGGGTCATGCACAGAAGGCCAGAATGGAGAAAATGTTTTGTTGGGGATGACATGGCACTGAAGGTTACTTTGAAACTATGGAGGGATTGAAACAAAGATGAAAATTTTGAATTGCAGGCATCCAAGAACGAGTAAGGAAAACGGTGTGGGTGAGTGGGACATGCCGTTAAAATGGATATGTAAAGCAGGATTTTCGTGAGTTATATTTTATGGAAGGTGGAGAACAGCCAGCTGAAAAACAAGGAAAAAGCAAAAACATGAATAAGGATTTCAATAACAGATGGATTGAGGTAGGGGATGAGATTAATGGTTTAGGGAGCTGAATGTAGGTCTTTATGATGGAGAAATATGAGGTTGCAAATTTAGCTTGGGTTTGAAAATGACATCATGAGTAAACCAATTTGAGGGGACAATAAAGGGATTATTAAAGATTGTAGGGGAATGTTTTGGTCTTCTCAGTGTTTAGCTGGGAGACACTGGATTTACCAAGACTTCACCTCAGAGAAGTGCTTGTACAATATTCATGGAGGGAACAGGTTGGGACAAGTGGTGAAAAGGCACAACTTGATGCTTTTAGCTGACACTCGGAGGGAATTTTAATGCACCAGTACATGGTGGCAGAGGGGCAAGGTTAAACTCTTAAAAATCTGAAACAAGGCCCATACCTGCCACAAATGATTAACAGGCCGGAGGGCGCATGCAGATTCGGTTAAGTGTGTTTTAGAGCACAGTTAAATGAACAAAAACAGGGGTGCTTTCCTCACTCTGCCCCATCGGCTAACCTGTCAGCATGCTTAGCTCCGGCTGAATGCTACCATCAAAAATCACAAAAATAGGTGTTTAGTGTTAATTACTGTTTCTGGGACCTTTCTGCATATAAATTGATGATCCAGTTTCCTATATTATAACAATGGGTGGGATTCTCCAGTCACACCCACCTCAAGAAGTGGAAATTTCCACCCAAGCTCAATGGATTTTCTGTCTCGCCTGCTACCATTCCCACAATGGGCGAGATGGGAGCATTTCAGCCATGATTACACTTTAGAATTATTTCATTGGCTGTGAAGTACATGCAATAGCCTGAGGTCATGATATAGAAACATAGAAACATAAAAAAACTACAGCACAAAACAGGCCCTTTGGCCCCACAAGTTGTGCCGAACATATCCCTACCTTTTAGGCCTACCTATAACCCTCCATCCTATTAAGTCCCATGTACTCATCCAGGAGTCTCTTAAAAGACCCTATTGAGTTTGCCTCCGCCACCACTGACGGCAGCCGATTCCACTCGCCCACCACCCTCTGTGTGAAAAACTTCCCCCTAACATTTCCCCTGTACCTACCCCCCAGCACCTTAAACCTGTGTCCTCTCGTAGCAGCCATTTCCACCCTGGGAAAAAGCCTCAGAGAGCCCACCCGATCTATGCCTCTCAACATCTTATATACCTCTAGAACATAGAACAGTACAGCACAGAACAGGCCCTTCGGCCCACGATGTTGTGCTGAGCTTTATCTGAAACCAAGATCAAGCTATCCCACTCCCTATCATCCTGGTGTGCTCCATGTGCCTATCCAATAACCGCTTAAATGTTCCTAAAGTGTCTGACTCCACTATCACTGCAGGCAGTCCATTCCACACCCCAACCACTCTCTGCGTAAAGAACCTACCTCTGATATCCTTCCTATATCTCCCACCATGAACCCTATAGTTATGCCCCCTTGTAATAGCTCCATCCACCCGAGGAAATAGTCTTTGAACGTTCACTCTATCTATCCCCTTCATCATTTTATAAACCTCTATTAAGTCTCCCCTCAGCCTCCTCTGCTCCAGAGAGAACAGCCCTAGCTCCCTCAACCTTTCCTCATAAGACCTACCCTCCAAACCAGGCAGCATCCTGGTAAATCTCCTCTGCACTCTTTCCAGCGCTTCCACATCCTTCTTATAGTGAGGTGAACAGAACTGCACACAATATTCCAAAATGTGGTCTCACCAAGGTCCTGTACAGTTGCAGCATAACCCCACGGCTCTTAAACTCCAACCCCCTGGTAATAAAAGCTAACACACTATAGGCCTTCTTCACAGCTCTATCCATTTGAGTGGCAACCTTTAGAGATCTGTGGATATGGACCCCAAGATCTCTCTGTTCCTCAACAGTCTTCAGAACCCTACCTTTGACCCTGTAATCCACATTTAAATTAGTCCTACCAAAATGAATCACCTCACATTTATCAGGGTTAAACTCCATTTGCCATTTTTCAGCCCAGCTTTGCATCCTATCTATGTCTCTTTGCAGCCTACAACAGCCCTCCACCTCATCCACTACTCCACCAATCTTGGTGTCATCAGCAAATTTACTGATCCACCCTTCAGCCCCCTCCTCTAAGTCATTAATAAAAATCACAAAGAGCAGAGGACCAAGCACTGATCCCTGTGGCACTCCGCTAGCAACCTGCCTCCAATCCGAAAATTTTCCATCCACCACCACCCTCTGTCTTCGATCAGACAGCCAGTTACCTATCCAATCGGCCAACTTTCCCTCTATCCCACACCTCCTCACTTTCATAAGCCGACCATGGGGGACCTTATCAAACGCCTTGCTAAAATCCATGTATATGACATCAACTGCCCTACCTTCATCAACACACTTAGTTACCTCCTCAAAAAATTCAATCAAATTTGTGAGGCAAAACTTGCCCTTCACGAATCCGTGCTGACTATCCCGGATTAATCCGCATCTTTTTAAATGGTCGTAAATCCCATCCCTAAGGACCTTTTCCATCAATTTACCAACCACCGAAGTATGACTAACTGGTCGATAATTACCAGGGTCATTTCTATTCCCTTTCTTAAACAGAGGAACAACATTCGCCACTCTCCAGTCCTCTGGCACCATCCCCGTGGACAGTGAGGACCCAAAGATCAAAGCCAAAGGCTCTGCAATCTCATCCCTTGCCTCCCAAAGAATCCTAGGATACATTTCATCAGGCCCAGGGGACTTATTGACCTTCAGTTTATTCAAAACTGCCAGGACATCCTCCCTCCGAACATCCATTTCCTCCAGCCTATTAGCCTGTAACACCTTCTCTTCCTCAAAAACATGGCCCCTCTCCTTGGTGAACACTGAAGAAAAGTATTCATTCATCACCTCGCCTATCTCTACTGACTCCATACACAAGTTCCCACTACTGTCCTTGACCGGCCCTAACCTCACCCTGGTCATTCTTTTATTCCTCACATAAGAGTAAAAAGCCTTGGGGTTTTCCTTGATTCGACCCACCAAGGACTTCTCATGTCCCCTCCTAGCTCTCCTAAGCCCCTTTTTCAGCTCATTCCTTGCTAACTTGTAACCCTCAATCGAGCCATCTGAACCTTGTTTCCTCATCCCTACATAAGCTTCCCTCTTCCTTTTCACAAGACATTCCACCTCTTTCGTGAACCATGGTTCCCTCACTCGGCCATTTCCTCCCTGCCTGACAGGGACATACCTATCAAGGACATCCAGTATTTGTTCCTTGAAAAAGTTCCACTTTTCATTAGTTCCTTTCTCTGACAGTTTCTGTTCCCAACTTATGCCCCCTAATTCTTGCCTAATCGCATCATAATTACCTCTCCCCCAATTGTAAACCTTGCCCTGCCGTACGGCCCTATCCCTCTCCATTGCAATAACAAAAGACACCGAATTGTGGTCACTATCTCCAAAGTGCTCTCCCACAACCAAATCTAACACTTGGCCCGGTTCATTTCCCAGTACCAAATCCAATGTGGCCTCACCTCTTGTCGGCCTATCCACATATTGTGTCAGGAAACCCTCCTGCACACACTGCACAAAAACTGCCCCATCCGAACTATTTGACCTACAAAGGTTCCAATCAATATTTGGAAAGTTAAAGTCCCCCATGACAACTACCCTGTGACCCCCACACATATCCATAATCTGCTTAGCAATTTCTTCCTCCACATCTCTATTACTATTTGGGGGCCTATAGTAAACTCCTAACAACGTGACCGCTCCTTTCCTATTTCTAACCTCAGCCCATATTACCTCAGTGTGCAGATCCCCCTCGAAGTGCCTTTCCGCAGCCGTTAAACTATCCTTGATTAACAATGCCACTCCTCCACCTCTTTTACCAGCTTCCCTACACTTAGTGAAACATCTATACCCCGGAACGTCCAACAACCATTCCTGTCCTTGTTCTACCCACGTCTCCGTAATGGCCACAACATCGTAGTCCCAAGTACCAATCCACGCCCCAAGTTCATCTACCTTGTTCCGGATGCTCCTTGCATTGAAGTAGACACACTTCAACCCACCTTCCTGTCTACCAGTACCCACCCTTGACCCTGATACCGTCCCCAATACCTCAGCACCCTCACTGACTTCTGGACTACAACTCCTTTTCCCACTCCCCTGACAAATTAGTTTAAACCCCCCTGAAGAGCCGTAACAAATTTCCCTCCTAGGATATTGGTGCCCCTCTGGTTCAGGTGCACCCCGTCCTGTTTGTACAGGTCCCAACTTCCCCAGAATGTGTTCCAATTATCCACGTATCTGAAACCCTCCCTCCTACACCATCCCTGCAACCACATGTTTAACTGCACTCTCTCCCTGTTCCTCAACTCGCTATCACGTGGCACCGGCAACGTACCAGAGATGACCACATGTTTTGTCTTGGCTCTCAGCTTCCAGCCCAGCTCCAGAAATTCCTGTTTTAAATAGCCGTCCCTTCTCTTACGTATGTCATTGGTACCAATGTGTATCACGACTTGTGACTATTTCCCCTCCCCCTTCAGAATCCGGAAAACACGGTCTGAGACGTCACGGACCTTGGCATCCGGTTGGCAACATACCATCCATGAGTCTCTTTTGCTGCCACAGAACCTCCTATCTATCCCTCTAACTAACGAGTCCCCAATAACTATTGCCCTCCCACTCTGCCCCTTACCCTCCCGAGCCACAGAGACGGACACAGTGCTGGAGATCCTCTCACTGCGGCTCACCACTGGTATGTCATCCCCCTCAACCGTATCCAAAGCGGTATACTTGTTGCTAAGGGGAACGACCACCGGGGATCCCTGCACAGACTGCTTCCTCCCAGCCCCTCTCACCGTCACCCATCTGTTTTCATTCCTCGGAGTAACTGTATTCCTAAAGCTTCTGTCTATGGCCACCTCTGCGTCCCTAATGATCCTAAGTTCATCCAACTCCAGCTCCAGTTCCCTAACACGGTTTTGGAGGAGCTGCAGATGGGTGCACTTCCCACAGGTGTAATCAGCAGGGACACTGTCGTCGTCCCTCACCTCAAACATAGTGCAAGAGGAACATAGCACTGCCTGCACACCCATCCCCTCTAGATACCTTGCCAGTACCAGGTAGAAACAGCAAAAATGAATTAAACTCACCCCTGCTCGCCCTTTCTGCCTAAGCCCTGTGAGCCAAAGCCTTATAGCTCATACTCTGCTTCCCACACACTACACTGCCCGCTCCCGACGCTGCCCGCTGTATACTGCATCCTACCTTTTACACTTCACGCGCTTAAAAAACCCTTCCCAGACTCCTTAGCAGCCCACTTCCAGTTTTCACTTTAAACTTAAAATACTACTGCAAAAGTAAAGGCCAAAAAAAAAACACACACTAGCTGACTAATTAAATAAACAAACAATTCAATTAATCTCTCACCAGCACTGCTGCCTCCAATCATTCCCTCTCAGCTTGCTCCAGTGGAACCTCTATTAGGTCTCCTCTCATCCTACGTCTCTCCAAGGAGAAAAAACCGAGCTCCCTCAGCCTATCCTTATAAGGGATGCCACTCAATCCAGGCAACATCCTTGTAAATCGCCTCTGCACCCTTTTAATCTTTTCCACATCCTTCCTGTAATGAGGCGACCAGAACTGAGCACAGTACTCCAAGTGGGGTCTGACGAGTGTCTTATATAGCTGCATCATTATCCCCGGACTCCTAAACTCAATCCCTCGATTGATAAAGGCCAGCACACCATACGCCTTCTTAACCACCTCCTCTACCTGCGGGGCCGATTTTAGAGTCCTATGGACCTGGACCCCAAGGTCCTTTTGATCCTCTACAGTACTAAGAGTCTTTCCCTTTATATTGTACTCCTTCATCCCATTTGACCTGCCAAAATGGACCACGACGCATTTATCTGGGTTGAAGTCCATCTGCCACTTCTCCGCCCAGTCTTGCATCCTATCTATGTCTCTCTGTAACTTCTGACATCCCTCCAGACTATCCACAACCCCACCAACCTTCGTGTCGTCGGCAAACTTACCAACCCATCCCTCCACTTCCTCATCCAGGTCATTTATGAAAATGACAAACAGCAAGGGTCCCAGAACAGATCATTGGGGCACACCACTGGTGACCGACCTCCATTTAGAAAAGCATATATGCTTATATAAATGCAAGTTCATTCTTTTGTTTGCAAAGTAATATTCCGGTTGTGATGTTAATAATTAGCAGAAACAAAATTATGAATCGTAGTGAGATCTGATAGCTTGCTTAAAATTTTTCTGAAATGCTACATGAAGTCAATGCAGGGGTTAAATCAGTTAAGGCCACAATTTTAAAATCTTTGAGTTTAAAATTTTTATCCCCGTGTTCCCTCCATGGTTTCATCCCTCTCAACCTGTAAAATGTCCTCCAGCCCAACAACTCTCCAAGATCGCTGCACTCCTCCAAATGTGCACTCTTGCGAATCTTCAGTTTTCATGGTTTCACCATTGCATTGTGTGCTTTCAGCTGCTCAAGACTAAACTCTGGGATTCCCTCAAATCTCTCCTACTCTCTCTTCCTTTCGGATGCGCTTTAAAATCTACCTCTTTGCTTTTTGGTCACCTCTCCCAATATCTTTTGCTGACGCGGTGTCATATTTTGTCCGATAACATAAAGTGAAGTGCCTTTAAAGGTTTTATTACTTTAAAGGCATTTATACAAATGCAAGATTAAAATAATGAAAAATACTGAAAATTGGTAATTTATTTTGGTTGTGCAATGCAGTGTGTGTGGCATTTTAACCTGCTTAAAGTAAATAGATTAATGAAGTTAAAACAGCACATGAAATAATTTTATACCTAACCATATGTCCCAAAATAAATTGAACTGACAGTCTGGTCAGCTTCTGAAAGAAAAGATCCATTAACCTGATCTAAAGGAGCGTCCTAACTGAAGCATTTATATAATAAAAGGAAATACTAGAAATGCACAGCAAATGTTTTAGCACTGAAAGGAAAAGAAAGTTATGACAACAGTGTGTGGAGCTCCTTCATTGGAACCAAATACTTCCATCTCCAAAAAAAATAAACTTGAGATTATAGTTATCAGGAAAGGCTGACCAAAGTGTTTTTTTTCCTCTAGAAATAGGTGGGACAGGGAGAAAGGGGAACTAATAGAGATTAAAATTATGGTGTGACTTTGATAAAGTAGACAATGTTTCTACATGTGAATGAGTCTAAAGCTAGAGACTATACAAACTAGTCAGCAATAAATTCAGTGATGAATTCAGGAGAATTGCCTTTATACACAAACTAAAATATGGAACCTACTATCACAAAGAGTAATGAGGTAATTAGTATAGATATATTAAAGGAGAAGTTAGATAAGGACATGAAGGAGAAGATTATGCTGATGGGGGTGAGATGAAGTAAGGTGGAAAGAGGCTTGTGTGGAACAGAAACATCTGCTTAAGACCAATGGTACAATGACATGTTTCTGTGCTGAAAATTCTACATAATGCTATTTGTTGAGATATATTAACATCTATTTAGATTGAACCATAGAAGTAGTAATGAAAAACAAATTTCACCTCCGGTTCTTTTATCCATCCTGTAATATTTTAAACTTGATGCAAATTGTTCCATGAAAAATACAATATTTAGAGATAAATATTATAAAATTCAAATACCTGTAAGAAGGCAGAGGGATGCTGAAATCTTCATTTGGCTGAATTGTACCAAGAATCTTCAAATTAGATTCCACATCTTCATATACATTGAAAGGTACTGAAAAATGATTCTTTATCTGTAAATTAAGGTTTAATTCAATTAAAATAAATTTTAATATAGAAATTCCAACTATATCCAGATAAAACATTTACATAATTGATTAGCTCCTTATTTCAGAAATGGATATATCAGTAGCTTGCAAAACAAAACTGCCCGAAATACTGCTTTTTACAAAACATTTCATTTGCATGTATTGACATGAAATTACGTCAATCATATTAGCCCCACCTGCACTGGTGTAGTATATCATGTTTGTAAGACAACCATTACTATAATGACTGAGAAACATCAGCTATGTGATGGAAGGACATTGTTGCCAAGTGTCCACACTAGTCTGAGGTAATATACCAGAAAAGGACAGATAGATCGAGCCAGGCCAGGCAGACAGACAGCTTTGACGAAGGGTCATCTGGACTCGAAATGTAAGCTCTTTTCTCTCCTTACAGATGCTGCCAGACCTGCTGAGATTATCCAGCATTTTCTCTTTTGGTATCCTTTCTATCATTGTATTGGGTAAGAAAAATCGAAAACAGACTTGCACTTAAATACCATCTTTCATGCCAATTAGGGTCTCAAGGTGCTTTACAACCAATGAAGTACTTTTGAAGTGTAGTCACTGTTATTATGCAGGAAGAGGCAATCATTTGTGCACAACTAGCTCCCTCGAATAGCAATGTAATCATGACCAGATAGTCTGTTCTTTGTGCTGTTGATTGAGGAACTGATAATGAACAGGGCACGACTCCAATTCAAAAGGTCTCAGATTCCTATTGGAAAATGTACTATGGGTTCTTTCGTGCAAAAATGTCGCATGAAAAAATAATTTCCCTGGACAACTGTCTTCAATTTAAGCAGATTATGGACTACCTCTGCTGTAAAAATTGAAACTACTGGGAATGTCAAGTGACCTGAACAGGGCCCAGTTATTAGATAGAAATTCATACAAAGTGGATGAGTACACTCATTGTTGTCTTGTAAGATTAAAGAGGGTAAGAACAGATCTTTATGGATGCTTATGTCAGCTAAACAGCTCCTTATTTGGGGAGTATGCGGAGTCCCTTGCTGGCCGAATTCCATTTTGGGCTTACTGTTTTGCTCATTTTATATTCATACTTATCTGTAAAACACATAAGCATATGAAACAACAAATTATGCATTAAAAGGGTTAACATTTCTATAACAGCCATATCTGAAAAAAATGCAATAGCTAATATGAACAGTATACCTGAACAGGAGAACGAATTGTTATTCTTTTGCTTCCTTGGATTGCATCAATCTGACATACAATGGATCGTTCAACAGTTGATTCCTCATGCATAATATTGTACAGACGACGACCTAATTTAGTTAGTGGAATCTTGTCTGCAGGAGTGTGGCCTTGAGGAGCTGCATGCAATGAAATTTAACAAGAAAAATGGTTTATTTAACTAGAGTGATGGGGTATTCTAGTGATATACATTACTTATTTGCAGTTGGAAACATTCAATTCCATGTTAGTTCCAGATAATAAATCAACATTGATTGTAGATGCCTCTCAGCAGCAAATTAGTACATACAAAATTTAAAAAATGCGTGCACATAATTATACTTTACTCAATAGTTGCCAAATGTGCATGTCTTTTGAAAAAAGTATTTTCCATAAAATATTTCACATATATAGCAATTTTATATACTTTTCTTGTAAATCTCAAGATTACCTACCTCATATTTTTCCCAAAGTGTGCTAAACCTGTCACTATGTAATCTGTCAAGGTATAGGAGATAGGGAGCAAATGGAATGCACGAGGCCACTCTTGTTTTAAGATCTGTGTACATTAGAAAAAAGCCTCACACCTTCTATGCTGTATATAAACCATTGGACTATTGTGACTCCTTTAAACTAACATAGTAAATATCAGTGAGACTTTTGTCATTGCAACTTCAGCAGCAGCAACTATACAAATACATATAAGTATCTCTTCAATATAATAAAATGTCGCAGGGTTCTACAGTCTTGTGAGCAAAGTTAGAGCTCAGGAAGAAAGGTGACATGGATAGGAAATTAGCTGAGAAAAAGCAATTGTGAACGACTTATTTTTCATCCTGGAGGAAGGTTTGTAGTGGAGATCCCCAGTGGTCAGTGTGAGAGCCCTTGTTCTTCCAGATATATGTACTAATACCTAGACCTTGATTATATAGGGCACAATTTCACAACTTTCAGATGATAGAAAACTTGAAACTATTTTGAACCATGAGGAGGATAGTATAGCACTTTAAAAGGACAGACAGATTGTTGGAATGGGCAGAGAACAGAAGCTAATACAAAATAAAGGGTACAACTCTAAAGGGGAAGAGGGGGGACCTGGGTGCACGTGTACATACATCACGGAAGGTGTCAGGACAGACGGAGAATGCATACAGTATCCTGGATTTTATGAATAGGGCATAGAGTAAGCAATGTTATAAAACATTATAAAACATTGGGGGGGTGTGTGTGTGTGGTGCAATTGTCCCTCAAAAGTTCTAAGTGTCAAATTCACGGAAAAACTGGAGTAATCCATGCTGGTTTTCCAGTGGGAATTCGCACTAGAATCTCCCACACTCTGTACGCCACCAGCGTGAATATCATTACATGTCAGGGGGCAAGGCCTACTCCCGCATGGGAGACTGAAATCAACGGACTTCTGACAGCCTCCCTTTTTGCTGGCCAGCCCGAGACCCCCAGAGTGCTGCCTTCCCCAACCACCCCATGGCCTGATCACAGCCCCTCCACCATTCCCAGGCCCAACCCCACCCTCCCACCACCCCTCCTCCCCCAGTCTGCCCCACTCTCCAGCCTCCCCCACCACCCCTCACCCCCAGCTGACACAACACTAATCGCTTGCCTCCCTCCTGCCCCCATCGGTCCCAATGCCCCACAGATTCCACCCTAAACCCCACCCCATCAAGCCCCACCTCCTAGGCACTGCCCCATGTCCAATGCCTGGGCCTGGGCACTTTGCCCCTTGGACAGTGCCAGGGGTCACAGGCTGGCACTGCCAGGGTGCCCATGCCCTGGGGGCACCGCCCCCTGCCGCCTGACCCCCTGGGGGGCCCCGATTGCACCCCTTCACTCCAGCGGGGTCGAACTTATAGTTCCCCAAAAGTGGGGACCTACTGTAAACCCCACTGGAAATACTCTGGCTGGGTGGGAGAGGCTAGAGGGCCCAGAAAATTCAGTCCCAGGCCTGCTAATCACATTGAAATGACATTAAAAATTGATGCAAGTAGCTTACCTGGTGTTCCCACCAATTTCCAGTGTGGATCTGATGGCACCAGAAATCCAGCGCTGAGAGATGCACGCGCAGCGTGTACGCATGCACGAATCCCGCGCATGTATGGACGTGAGATTCTCCCACCACTCTGCGCTAGAAAACTAGCATGGCGAGGTGAGAGAATCGCCCCCTGGTTCTGGGCACCACACTTTAGGAACGATGTGAAGTCTTTAGAAAACGGTGTAGAAAAGATTCATGAGAATGATAGGGATGAGGAATTTCAGTTACAAAGGAATATTGCAGAAGTTGGGACTGCTTTTGGAGGAGAAAGTTGAGAGCAGATTTGATAATAATATTCAAAGTCATGAAGGCTCTAAACGGAATAGATCGGGAGAAAGTGTTCTCATTGCTGGAAGGATCGAGAATCAAAGTAACTAGCAGAAGCAGCAAGGCGACAAGAGGAAAAACTTTTCCACAAATATATCCCCAACCTTCTGGTTGCTTGCCATTTCAATTCACCATCTTGCTCACATTTCTGTCCTTGACCTGCTGCAGTGGTCCAATGAAGGCCAATGCAAGCTAGAGGAACAGCATCTCATTTTCCGATTAGGCACTTTGCAGTCTTCTGGACTCAAAACTGAGTTAATCAAACTCAGACCAAGAGCTCTATCCTGCATGTTTCCCTCCTCCATCCAACCCTAGTGCCACTTTGTATCCTGTATTCATGTTTTTGCCTCCAGACAGAGCTAACCTTTATTCTACTTTAACAGCTTCACTGCACCATGCTTTGTTTCTTTACTACTACCATCACAACTTCCTTTGCCTTAATATGTTATGTCATATTAGTACCTGATGTCCCTCTCCCTCTAACCTATCTATGCCTGACCTTTCCTGATGTGGCATCTGACCCCTCTCCCCTTTTTCAGTGTTTAATTCACTGTCATTTCTCTTCCATAAATGCCTACCTTGAAGTTGTTCTGCTTTTCTATTTTAAGGAATTTCAATTTGCATCCTTCATTGCTTTCCAATTTCCTCCTGGTGTTTGATAAAGAATTTACCAAAACTTCTTTTCACTGCCACATTTCCTTCCTCAGCGACCATCTCTGGCTCTGACTTACTCCATGTGGAATCCAAATGAAGTTCCATTCTTCATGTTTCAAATCCACCCAGGATGACAGCTATCTCTGAGGCATACAAAGTTCCTCAGTATGCTGTTCCCACCGCATTCAGAGATCCACACTCAGTATCATATGCTGCCACACATACACACCCAACCTCTCTCTCCAAAAGCACCGATTCACCCGATTTCAAAGAAGTCCTGATTCCTAGTTTTACTTCATTTTTCATCTCATCTGATGCTTTAACAAGAAACTTTTTCTCTTCCTTTCAGATATTAAGAAACACATGCTCCAAAAACTTATGGGCTCCAAAAACTGATGCCCCTCTGGATCCTTCCTCTTCTTCCATTCCTTCTGACCTCATCTCTTCTAATCCCACCTCTTGCAATATATTCATTATGTACTCTTGCCTTCCCCTCTCTTACCTCAATGAATTTCAGGCTTGGCACAATATTGAATTCTTCTGTCGCCTGTGTTTTCTTCTTTGGGTAGGAGTCCTCCCCTCACTTAATGGACAATTTCACCCATCTCCAATACTCTCCCTCCACCTGGACCCCATCCGTCTGGTCTCTTATCCATTCTCTGCCCCCTTCATCCTCTCTAACCTGCTTCTTCTGAAATTGTTGCACTCCATTCTCTTTGTTATCAAACTTACTCAAGTGCAGTGTTGTTGCTCCCTACCTTGTTGAGGCTGAGTACCAACTCTCAAGACATTTCTTCTTACCTCCTCCTGGATCATGACACTACCATTGAACATCAAGTCAGTCACTGACCTCATCCCCTCCGAAGATCTTTCCTCCACAGCTTCCCACAACCCTGAACATACTGGTTCTACCTCCTTCCTAAAATCCATAAAGTAGACCAGTTTTCCAGTCTGCTCCTGCCCCACTGAACCTATTTTTTCCTCGATTGACTCAACTTTTCTCCCCTTGCCCAGTCTCATCCCACCTAAACTTGTGATTCTTCTGATGTCCTGCATCATTTGAACAATTTCAGTTTCCTGGCCCTAACCACCACCTCTGCACTATGGATGTCCAAGCACTCTACACCTCCATCTCCTATCAGGGCACTCCAAGATCTTTCCACTTCTTCCATGAATGAAGGCCTGAACAGTCTCTATCCACCATCCTCCTTGGCCTGGCTGAACTTGTTCTCCATTGAACTCTTGCTCCTTTCAAATGTTTCACTTCCTCCTAATAAAATGTGTGGCTATGACTACCAATATGGGTCCTAGTTATGACTGCCTCTTTGTGGGGTATGTGAAACATATACAGGCCCCTCTTTTTCTAGTATATCAGTGACACAATTGGTGCCACTTCTTGCTCTCATCTGGAACTAGAAAAAATAATAAATTTTACTTCCAATTTTCACCATTTTCTCATCATCTTTGACACTTCCCTTCCTCGAGTTCTCGATCTCCATTTCTGGGGATAAACTATCTAATAATACTCGTTCACAAGTTCACTAACACCCACAGCTATCTCAACTGCACATCTTCACACCCTGCTTCCTGCAAGAACTCCATTCCACTCTCCTATCTTCTGTGTCCCATCCCATCTTCCACAATGGCACTTCCAGGATGTCTTCCCTTTTTCTTCTAATGTGCTCAAATCACATGTGCAAGTAAAGTTCCTAAATTCACTGGAGACGAACTGGTGAGCCTTGTCTGTCATTATCCTCTGAGGGATGCCATGCATGGCAAAGCGTCTCAAGCCTGATTATGACTGTTACACTTCATGTCTGGCAGGTGGCCAAGTTCAAACCACCTGGAATGCACATCGACTAGGACCAAGTACTGTTCACTATACCATTCAAAAACGTCAGCCATCTTAAATGACCATAGGAAGTCCAGTATCACATATAGGTGCAGTGGTTCTTTGGTTTGATGTGGCTTGAATGTGTTGCATGGTGCACATCTGAATATTTCTCTCTCCATGTCAACATACATGGAGGGCCATACAGCGATTCCAATACTCTATTTTTGGTTGCTTTCAATCCTGAGTGCTGGCAGTAGAGTTACTGGGTATAGTACTTCTGCAGAGAGTTGGGGATGATGAATTGCTGGCCAATTCAATCCATCCTTTATGCTAACTCATCTCTGATGGCAAAGGCTGTGCAGAGCTTGTGGGGAAGCACCCTTGAGGACTCAGATCAGGATTTCATGGTGACATTGTGAAGCTGTCTGATTAGGATATCTGCCTCTTGGGCATCTTTGAGTCCCTGGATTCTAATCGAGGAAAGCACCTCCATAGTCACGATGTCAATGTCCTTCTCACAATCTGCTTGGTCTGTGGTGGATAGGAAGGCTCTGGAAAGGGCATCAGCAAAGTATAGCTCCTTATCGCACTCGAAGATAACGCAGGTTGCAGCATTGTAGCTTTAGCATCATATGCTGAAACCATGCAGATGCAGTGTAAAGAGACTTTTTTTTAGAATAGGTATAAGTGGCTGATGATTAGTTTTCAACACTTACAGGATGACCAAAAATGAAATCATGGAATTTTTGACAGGCAAACATTAGATCAAGGAGTTCCTTCTCAAACTGGGCATAATGAGTCTCAGTGTCAGTGAGTGCCCTTGATGCAAAGGCTACTGCTTTGCCTTTCTGGGTGCAGACTGCACCAAGTCTCTGCTGGGAGGCGTCTGCTGATAGGAGGACAGGTGCTCAAATGTTGAAGTATTATAGCATCAGCGGGGCTTTGAGTGCCCGTTTGAGTCTGTTCAAGACAGCAGTGTGGTGCTCCTGCCAACACCATTTGACATCCTGGTAGAGGAGCTGACAAAGTGACTTGAATAGCACAGAATGAACTTGGGGAGATTGTCTGTCATATCAAGGAAACGTTTCAAAGCGTGTCAATGGGAATGGACATCTGTCACATAGCCTGTGTCTTATCTGGATCTGGCTTCACACCATCAGCTATGAGTAAGTGACCCATGTAGGGAATCTGGTTGATTCTGAATTTATCACATTGGAGATCACAGAATCCTAGAATCCCTACAGTGCAGAAGGGGGCCATTCGGCCCATCAAGCCTACACCAACAACAATCCCACCCAGGCCCTATCCCTGTAACCCCAAGTATTTACCCTGCCAATCCCCCTGACACTAAGGGCCAATTTAGCACGGCCATCAACCTAACCTGCACATCTTTGGACTATGGGAGGAAACCAGAGCACCCGGAGGAAACCCACGCAGACATGGGGAGAAAGTGCAAACTCCACACAGGCAGTAACCTGAGGCCGGAATTAAACCCAGGTCCCTGGCGTTGTAAGGTAGCAGTACTAACCACTGTACCATCGTGGAGCTTTAACAGTATGGTTCTAATTCTATCAAGGACCAGATAAAGAGATGCACCGTGTTCTTGCATTGGACGACCCCAAACCAGGATGTCATTGATGATTATTTTGCAGGCTGGCCTGCACTGTTGGAAGACCTCACTGCCAGTGGAAATTCCATTGGGCACGTGGGGAAAGTGATATCCATGTACTGGAGACATGAACGTCGTGTGTTGCAAACATTTTTCAACAAGTGGGATTTGGCAGAAGCAGCATTTCACATCCAAGTTGCTGAAAACCTTAGCATTGAGTATGTCAGTTTTGGACTGTTCAGCCATCTTCCTCAAGTGTTGAGATCTGAGCAATGCCTTGTTTAAGTGCACTGGGTGAATGCAAATTCTGACAGTGCCGGCTTTCTTTAGTGCTGTCACCATTGTTGAAACCCACTCTGTGGCCTCATCTATGGGAGTTATGACACCCAGTGCTGTTATGCAGCTCATCACCTTTTGCTTCATAGTTAAGGGGGCACCATTACCAATGTGCACCAAATTTGTATCTTTGAGATTTTTAGAGTTGCAGTGTCGGACTGTGTTGATTCATCAAACCTTTGGTTGGTGGTGTTAAATAAATGTCTACTGAGTGTGACGTTCTTCACTAGCGAGCAAATGTTCTCAAACTTTTTAAACAGCATCTCATGGTCCTTCCTCTCCTCCTCCATTTGAAAAACAAAAGATTCAAATTTCTCGACGGCCTCAGGGTCCACTATATTTTGTAAAGTGTATGCCTGTACTTTCTTGAATTCGTCCGATAAACCAGCGCCACAGTAAATGTGCCACTCTTTGTCCAGTTGTCCTTGATGTTTTTGTTGAACACAAGTGGTCAATGTGACAAAGTCTCTGCACCATTCTGCTAACTCAAGACATCATGTGGAAAAGCTGGGTTCTAAATGGCGACCAAGGACTTAACATGATCCCTTAAGTAGCAGCGTTGTCATGGCATCCATGTAACCACTCGGTCTACACTAAGGATCCAGTTTTGGTTCCAAAATGATATCCATGATATGATTGCAGACTTCTTGCACAAGTTCGCAGAATGCCAGTTTGATGGGGCATCAGTAAACATGCAGAGACCGTGTGCTAAAAGTAAGAAAGGTCAGCAGATCATGGAATCAATTTTTGAGCTCAACAGACCATCAAATGCCCTCTCTGAACCTTGTACAGCTGAACATGCATTCAGCAAAAGGAAGAACACTCTTTGTCCTGACCCCCAATGTAAAGGGATCACAAGCAACTTACAGGTTATTTGCGATTTGTTTTCCACTTCCCTTACCTAAGATTGTGAAAATGTTGGATGATTTACACTGATATTTGAAGTCTATAAAAAGCTGAAGGACTTCGTTTCATTAGCAAACATGGGTACATTTGCATTTCCCTTGGTCTACAGACAAGGAAAATGAGCAAAGGAAACACAGAGTTGGATAAGCTGCTAGAAGAGGAAGCAGAAGTCAAGGAGGAGGAATAAGTCTCTCAGCAAAAACCTGTTTGGTTCAGGATCTGCAGGGAGCATTTTTCTAACTCAACCTCAACAAAAATATCTACCAGAAATCCCTAGCTCACTAAAGAGGTGCTCGCTAAAATTTGCCAGTATCCACAACTGAAACCTTAAGAGCAAATCAGGGAAGCACTGCCAGTGACAGTGACCATGGCTACGAACCCCTATACACCTAGCTCCTTACAGGTTGGAGCAGGTGAAATTTGCAACATTGCCCAGTTCAATATCCAGGGCCAAATTTTCATCTTTGGGTCGTGAAACGCGAGTTGGGCCAATTGGCAACTTGCAAACTGCAGCTTTGAACTTCATCTGTCACTTTAGTCAATTTTGGCAGGAGGCAGGTTCTGAGTACAGAAACAATTGGTTTCAGGCTTGCATTTGGGATCCAAACATATACAAGATGGAGACATAGGTGAAGAGTGAAAAAAGGATTAATGAGAATGATTCCAAGCCAAGGAACTTCAGTTATTAAGGTAGACTGGAGAGGTTAAGATTCTTCCTTGGAGAAAAGAAGTTGAAAGGAGATATGATAAAGACATTCATCAGGGGTCTGGACAGAATAGATATGGAGAAATTATTCCCACTCCTGAAAGGATCAAAAACAAAGGGGTACAGATTTAAAGTTACTGGCAAAAGAAGCAAAAATGACAGGAGAACAATTTTCCACACTGGAACAAACTGCCCAAGTGTTTTGGGGGCAGGTTCAATCCAAGCATTCAAAAGGCAATTGGGCTATAATCTGAAAAGGAAGTATGTATGGAGTTATGGGAACAAAGTGGCACAAAATTAATTCCTCTTTCGTAGAGCTGATGTAGACATAATGAGCCAAATGGCCTCCTTTTGTTCTGTCACAATTTGGGGTTTCTGCCCTCTGCCTTTAAATGGGCACAAATGGTGCAGCCTCCACAGATCAGCCTGGATAGTCCTGACATGCTACTGGAGGTGACCTGTTGAGCCTTGGAGTCTAAGTACTATGTATTTGTTTGCTGAATGATCAATTTTTAAAAAATACTTTTCCAATTCAATCAAATCAAGTCCAATTCAGAGTCTCAACAAGTTGAGACATTTCCGATCCAAGCTGACAAGACAGGGTATGCGACCCTTTACCCTGTCTTGGGCCTGATCTACATGAGCCAAGCTGATTGGAGTAGGTAGACGTCCCCGCCCCCAAGGCTGGATCTCACTTGCATCTTAGCCAAAAGGCCGAGATGCCGCTTTTAAAAATTGCTTCATATGAAAATGAAGCTTAACTGCAACCCAATGGCCACGACCAAGTGCAGCATCAGCAGACCACACTTAATCTTAGCTAAAAGGCCGAGCTGATGTAGACATAATGAGCCAAATGGCCTCCTTTTGTTCTGTCACAATTGCCCTCTGCCTTTAAAAGGGCACCAAATGGTGCAGCCCCCACAGATCAGCCTGGATAGTCCTGACATGCTACTGGAAGTGACCTGTTGAGCCTTGGAGTCTAAGTACTATGTATTTGTTTGCTGACTGATCAATTGATGCCTGGTATGAGCTGGCCCTTAGTTTTTCATGTGTTAATTGTTTCATGCCAATATTGCCATTATCAATGTTTCTGCTGCCCCAGTCCTGTGATGCTTACCCCTATTAACCTAGTTTGCAGCAGCTCACAAAACTCTCCAAATCGCCATGACAGTACACTTCACCTGCTGCACCCCTCACTCCAATTCAAAACTTCTCATATCCACAACAACCATTTTGAAGAATCCACCCACAGAGGATGCAGGAAACTGAAAATCCCATGGCCTATCCCCAGGGCACCACAAAGAAGTCACAAAATTTCCTTCACACCTTTCATGTCCTTACAATATTGGTGACCTGGGGCATGGTTTGTTAAAACCTCTCAGCAACCATGCAATGACTTGGCCACCAAACCTTTACAATCCAGTTTTCCCTCTTGTGCCACCCACAGAGCAATACCATCCTCCCAAGAGCTTTAGACTGCATGAACTACATGATAAATAAAGGAATCACATGCACACATGCTGACTCATGTGTCTCCTCATATTTTATCCCAGGATGATCAACATTTAGTGCAGACAGGGATTCTGTGAAGGAGCTGCTCTACAATTCTACAAGATTGACCTTCGGAATCTTCCTTGCACAGTGCTCCCTCTGTACATACTTCCTTTTCAGATTATAGTTCAATTCCCTTTTGAATGCTTGGATTGAACCTGCGTCCATCACACTCTCTCAGGCAGTTTGTTCCAGACATGTGGAAAATTGCTCTCCTGTCATTTTTGCTTCTTTTGCCAGTAACTTTAAATCTGTGCCTTTGTTCTTAATCCTTTCAGGAGTGGGAATAATTTCTCCACATCTACTCTGTCCAGACCCCTTTATCATATCTCCTTCCAACCTTCTTTTCTCCAGGGAGGCATCTTAACCTCTCCTGCCTACCTTAATAATTGAAGCTCTTCGTCCTTGGAATCATTCTCATTAATCCTTTTTGCACTCTTCACCTATGTCTCCATCTTGGATGTTTGGATCCCAAATGTGAGCTTGAAACCAATTGTGTCTGTACTCCCTAGAGCGCAGGCAACCTCCAAGTTCCACTGCGGCAGTCTGGTTAAGATCACTACGGTAAGGTGAGTGAGATACCACTCTTGAAAATGTAGCCTGGCCTCGTTGTTTGCAGCATGGCCGGCCTTGTATGTACACAGCGTGTATAACACTCTGCAGTGCAGTATCAACAAATACCGATGGCCATGAGGAAACAATTAATGCTCTTTGAACCAAGCAAACTAGTGGAGAGACATGTGAGACATCTTGAAGGAATGTCCCAGTACTGTGCTTTGATGAGCCTGCATTTCTGCCTTTCAGGAGGAGAAGGCCCATAACCTGAGGGAGCTGCTGAGGACCAGGGGTGGGCCCCCAAACCTGAAGACTCAAAGCCTGTAGGGGACGAGGGTAATGGTCATCACGAGAATAACAGTGATGGAACGCATGGGCGACAGCGAGTCCTCCTTCCCAGGTGCACATGGTCATGGGCATCATACAGTCAGAAGTTTCCTTTGCAATAGTTGATTTGGAATTTCAACAGTAGCAAGGTACTTGCTGAATCTCCTGAAATGTCGTAAGATCATGCATTCCAATTGGAGGAGTCTATCATTCTCTTGATCTCGACAAGATTCTAAGTCAAAGAGTGCATAGTGAGCATCCCGAAAGTGGTCAACATTGTGGTGAGTCCCATGCACCAACACATGCAGAAGGTATGAAAGGGTGGCAGATTGGGATTAGCAGGAATGGCAGCTGACCCCCAGAACTACAGTCTATCCAGCCATTAGGACACCACCTCAAGGTTCACCATTCAGAGGAAGAAAGTGTGAGTTCTGTGCATTTGGAGCCAAATTCCTGATTTCCTTTTCAGCGGTGTGTGGAGTTAATGTTAAAAGAAATTGGGTTCAAAAATGTGGAAAGTTAAAAGTTATTTTCATAGAATATTTTTTCTGAAAAGGAAATCAGAAAGCAATTTATGTAATTTTCAACAGAAAGTGTTGGAAAAACAGAGGAGGTCTGGCAGCATCTGTGATGACTTGAAACGTTAACTCTTATTTCTCTCTCCACACATGCTACCAGACCTGAGTTTTTCCAACATTTTCTATTTTATTCCAAATTTTCAATATCTGCAGTATTTTCTAATTTATATAATTTTCCATACAACATGCATCGTGTTATAGAAATAACATCAAACGATATATTACCTATAACTTCTGCCTCATTCCTTTCTTCAATGTGTTTTTTGATTTGCATGAGATTAGATCAGAATTCAGTAACTCAAAGTCAAAGAAGCAGTGATATTACACTGGCCATTCTATTCAGCATGGCAATCTATATTCTAGCCTATGAGTTAGTTTTGTCTTCCAACAATTCCCTCTTTACATGTTTAAGTTAGTGATTATTACTTGCTGAACACGGTATGACCTTTTAGTTGCTCTGCCAATGGAAACCTGCTCAAAAACCATTTTTTCTTAATTCAGACCTTAAAATCGCAATCACTTTTATCATATGTCACAGTTTCCTCTCTATCTTTTTCTATTTCATAAATTATTTGGAGAAAAGTAATTTACATGATTTGTTAGTACTACAAATTAGATCAGGATCATGTTCCATGTCTCAATCACACTCTTTATACCCCATATTAGACATGTACTCATGCATTTATAATTAGGTATTAATTGGAATGAAAACGAAATTGGAGGGTACACTGGAAAATGATTACAGTTACAGTAATGTGTAAAGTCATCATCCCAACAAGCCCCATTTTCTCAATTGTGATGTTAATACTACTAAATGCACAACATATCTGAACATTTTCAAAACAACAGCATTCAATTAAATGCAACCATGTGACAAAAGTGGTCACTTCACAATTGAAAAAATAACAAACATACATTTATCTCAATAGATATTTTTTAAAGAGGAAAAGAATGCACTTACTCAGTGAAATATAAAATGATTTGCTGCTCGTATTGGTCAATATTGACAGTTGGTCCTTTTCATTCTTTGTACGTTGATAATCCATATTGAGAAGATCTCCATCTTTAAGTTCGTAAGATGTTTTTTGCTGATTTGTACCAATTATGATAAATGAATCACTGGGATAAATTGTAGCAACAAGTCCTAGGCAATTCTTTACTGTGAAAGGTGCTTGGTCTTTCTGAAAAAAGTCACTGGTTTGACCAGCAGCTTCAGCAAATGCCTGTAAAGTGAAATGCAAGATATAAATCAGCATCTTGGGCTATGTGGCCAATTCCTAAGACTATGAAGATGTTTTTTATGCATTAAAAAAATCCTATCATGTATTCCTTTACATGCACAAACAAAGAATGCAGGTTTCTTCCTGTAAGGTTTTTGCAGAAACAGTAACAAATGTTACACATTTTCACAAGAAAAATAGACGTCTTAATTTTTTAACCAAATAAGGAATATTGACCACACTCTGCTAGTAATGTTTTATCAGATCACTTAGCTCAGAAATATTACAAAGAGAGAAAATGGCTGTTAATGTCTACTGCACTCAATAACATTCTACCATGTTTCTTCCCTTTAGGTTGCCCTGTGGCTTTTCAAACCAATCCTGCTTTAAAGCGCCTGTTAAAGTTACAAGCAGCTGTTATCAACCTTTGATTACAAAAATGGTACTGGCTATCAACTACAATTAAGTCAGTACTTTATGAAGTGACTGAAATCAATGTTGGTAAAAAAAATAATTGTTACCTTTGGAAAAAACTATAAAAATATTGAAACATTTTGAAGAATTCTTATGCCAGGATTTTCAATTCCAGGCTGGAACACTGGCAGCGTGACAGCTTTTGGGTCCTGGCTCCAGTGGCAAATAACGCACCTGTCAAGATCTCCAACGATGCTAATTTGATAAGTGTTGTGTTCGTCATTCAATTAATGAGAGAGGTAGAACCAGTTCAGGAGTAGGCCAGTTGAAAGGCATGCACCAGCCATTGCTGAATCTGCCATTTGTGAAGATTATGGAGGCTGAAACGAAGGCAGAGTAAAAGTTGGAAGCACTTGAGTCTGGCAAGGTGTATGACTAGAGAGACACAGATGGCATGTCTCCTTGTCAGTGGTCAATATTGTAAGTGAGGGACATCCTTTGGGCAACGAGAGGGCCAATCAAAATGGGAGAAAGGTGTGCGATGGGAGTCTGCTGACCCACTGGCACAAGTCTGAACCCAGGTGCTGCTGGTCAGGTGGCTGGAGGACAGTCTGCAATGTTGTCAGTCAGTGCAAAGCTACAAGTGGAGAGGGAAGTCTTGTGCTCCTAGCATTGTTCTTCACTCTACAGACAAAATGGGAGATGAATGCTGCCGAGATGGTGAGTGTACACCTGGAAAGAGTACAGGCATAGTTGACAGTTCTCACTCGCTTCAAGGAGCTGGCGCTGCAAGTGACTCAAGGGCCAGGAGAGGCAGAGTCCACTATAGATAGGGTGATGACATCTCTCAACATTTCCCAGTTCAGGGGATGCATGCAGATGCACCCCATACAACTAGCTGTCATTTCAGAAGCTGTCCAGTCCTCAATGAAAAATGCCAAAGCATTTGTTGTGTGCACTTCTCTTTCTTTACTATTCTCTCTTATGTCTCCCATAGAGTCACCTGAAAAGGTCCAGCAGTCACCACATGGGCAACAAGTCTCCGAGACTTCAATAAAGACACAAGGTTGCACCATTCTATAAGTGAACCTCCTGTCAACGCAAATACTCAGATCTTGCTGGGTCCATGCATGTCAGTAGAAATGGTTGCACAGGGTGAGGTGCATACTTCAGAGCTGGAGAATTCAGGAGAGGCAGTTTCAGCTGCGGCTAGTCCCCCTTGGAGGACTAAGGACAGACACAGCCCTGCTCAGGTAGGTGAAGATGAATGCTGCTGTATTATCGACTCCTATAACTTTATCCTTCTTCATTTATTACTTCCTTCATGATTGGCATGTCTTCTATTGTCTTTGTAAGGGGCTATTTTCCTCTTTTTTTTCAGGGAATAGTTTTTCATATGTTCTGCCCATATGCTTAGAATATCATTTTCTCTACTTTCTGTGTGCCATCTTTTGCTGTTATGCAGTTGTTTGTATTACAATAGTTTAAGAATTCGGAACCTCTATTACCTTGTTATATACCATATGAATATATTTTTCCTCTAGCACTTCAATTTCTTCACTGTTCATTTCATTTTTATTTTGCTGCATCACATTCCTTCCATTATATATTTTAAATATATATACATATGTATCAATGTAAATATTGATATATTTTTATTCTATTATACTTTATTAAAAGGGGATTGCAACAGGATTGTGTTCTGTCTTCAGATTTTTTCAATCTTTCCAGTAAAATGACCATCAGCTATCTATCAGAGTTACCAGGAATTTAGGTAGGCAGACAGACATATATAACCTGAGACGTGCAGATGGCACAGTAATTATGGCAGACAGAGGAAAAGTTACAAAGAATCCTCGGCAGTTGTAAAAAAAGTTACAGATATGGATTATCATTAAACTGCAACAGTATGCATGGCAATATCAAATAAAAAGTATTACAGCTAGATGCAAAATAACAGTAGAATTGAGAAAAATTAAACAAGTCAAATCATTTCTTAATAGAGGTAACCTAACAATATCTGTTGGGAAAGGTGACGAATATAACAGGAAGTGCAAAACAAACCCTCACAAAAATGTCCAACCTCTTTAGATAAGAACATCTCTATGTAAAGTAGAATGGCATTACTGAACTGCTGTCGGTCAACGTAGATAAAAAAAAGTTGGAATATAAACAGACAATGGAAGACCAATTAAAGGCTACAGAGAGATGTGAGGCGGAAATCAACCAAAAAATGTAAGTGTCATACTGGCGAAAAAAAATGGAGTGATCTGCATTGGTTTTTTCGTCATTCTCTGTATCACAATGCAGCAGCACTAAGGGAAGTTCCCAGGCGTATGACTTGCCTGAAGTAACCGTTAACAAAGGGGGGAGCTGCAGTTAAATGCTCCCAGTGTACCGACAGCCAGGAAGGTGGCAACATGCAGCTCAGCCCCATGGTTTACGGAGGGAGAGTTCGGATGGCTGCTGGATGCCATGGAAGAGAGGTGGCCCATCCTGTATCTGAAAGACGACCCAGGAATAGGGTCTCGAATGTGGCCTGGGAAGCTGCAACCAGTGCCTGCAGTCTGACATACAGGATCAGCACCCAATGCCGGAAAGATGAATGTCCTGATTCAAGCTGCAAGAGTGAGTGTCCATCTGTCTAATCCTGACATCAGTGCCGAACATTACACCTGGAATGTCCATCTCGACCCATCCCTGACACTCCGTGGCCGAACAGCACCCGACCCCCAGTGCCCTCCTTAAATCCCTTCGGCACCTCCAGTTGTAGCCCTTACCTGGCAAGGAATGGTGCCGAGCTACACTGCCCATTCCTGCTCCTCTTCCCCATCCATCCCCCTCCCCGCCCCCAAGGCCCGCCAGCCATCAAGCTCTTAATATCCCTTGTCCCGCAGGATAAGATGGTGCAGAGCCAAAGGGAATGGGAGAAGATGGGTGATGGATACCCGAACTGGAGCTCCTGATCCCCTTCGAGAAGTGCGCAATGGATCTCTCAGGGGAGCCACTGAGAGGGCTATGAGCAACTGTGATGTGCCACGAAAGTGAGGATCCACAAAACCTTCATCAATTTAGACCGTTCTCAAGTAAGTGCCAAGTTTCCCAGATATTCAGCCCTCACCCATGTGTCTTCTCTTGCAGGGCCAACACCAGATGAGGCTAGGTGCTCAGGAATCGGCGCCCCCCTCCATGACCCCCACCAGAACCTCGAGGAAAGCATCAACCAGGTGTTAGAGGCATCACATGCACTATCCACCACTGCAGATATATACATCTCAGTGGGTGCAGTTACCAGACAGGCTTCGGGGTCATTTTCTGGTGAGCACCACACCGCTGCTGATGCACATCAGGTGGAGGCAGGAACGTCTGAGGGATCGGGCAGGTGAAGGTCTGTTGGATCGAAGGACACAGCTGGCCCCCAGCCAGATTCCGGGCTGCTGGAAAAAGTTCTCAAAGCTGATGAGGAAGGGGTGTCAAAGACATTCCAGTAGCTGTGAGGCTGTTTGGAGGAGTCCCACAGTCTTCAGATACTGGCATTGCATGGCACCTAGGCCAACACCGTAAGGGTGGCAACCCAGTGGAAAGCATGGGACAGAAAATGGTAGCCATGGGTGGCAGGGTCCAAGGCATGACCGAGTCACTGAAGGCTCTGGGAGCATGCTCGAGATACAGTGGGTGGTAGTCGAGGGGCTCCAGGACTTGGTCCAGACTCAAAGGGCTATCACTAAGGGCTCAGACATGGTGCAGATGCTGTTGGGCCTCCAGGACTGGCAGTGCCAGGTGACGCAGAGGGGTCTGGAGCTCACTCCAGCTGCCCCTCTGTTGCATGGAGTGTCCCAGGGGCCCATCAGCACCCCAAGGGAGGATGAAGCACTGGAGCCTATGCCGGGCCTTCTACTCAAGAGAAGCCAGTCATCCGCAGCCCTTCCAAACACCCCCCTCCACCCACCTTCCTGACACCGGTGCATTTCTCGGGCAGCGGGCTGAATTGGGTGCCATGGCTGCATCCATGACACCTGAAAGTCGGCCAGGGCCCGCTGGTCCCTGCCCTCCAGGGAACGCCCACCAAGGGCTTCAAAAGCCACGGGGCGTGGAATACAGTTGAGCACCTCTCCCTCTGATGTGCACTGTAGGGAATCACTTCGACATTGGGCCCGATTTTGCCAACAATTTGCACCCGTTTTCGGGCGCGAAATCGCGGTAAAGTCGGGTGTGAGGCCTTTATCACGATCTGCATCCGCGTCCGCGCAGATCGCCACTTTACCAAGACCCGCGAATGGCGGGGATCCGTTCCGCACCCAAATTGGGCGCAACGACGATTTAAATGTATTTGCATGCATTTAAATTGAATTAATGAACTGCCCGCCCAACTCAATCAGCATTTCCCCCTTTGCCACCGCATTTGCCGATCCGGAACCACGCTTTTAGGGACCTGCTAAATAAAAGTCTGAGTCGGGTGCTCCAGCCTCTGAAGAGCGCGTTCAGAGCTTCCAATGGCTCTCTGGCTCAGATCAGTGGTCGGGGGGAGGAGGGAGGCGGGTCAGATCATTCTCTGGTTGGAGGGGGGAGGAGGGGAGTGAGGTCAGATGTATCTCTGGCGAGGTGGGGGGGGGGGGGGGGGATGGATCTCCGGCGGGGGGGCAGATGGATCTCCGGCGGGGGGGCAGATGGATCTCCGGCGGGGGGGCAGATGGATCTCCGGCGGGGGGGCAGATGGATCTCCGGCGGGGGGGCAGATGGATCTCCGGCGGGGGGGCAGATGGATCTCCGGCGGGGGGGCAGATGGATCTCCGGCGGGGGGGCAGATGGATCTCCGGCGGGGGGGCAGATGGATCTCCGGCGGGGGGGCAGATGGATCTCCGGCGGGGGGGCAGATGGATCTCCGGCGGGGGGGCAGATGGATCTCCGGCGGGGGGGCAGATGGATCTCCGGCGGGGGGGCAGATGGATCTCCGGCGGGGGGGCAGATGGATCTCCGGCGGGGGGGCAGATGGATCTCCGGCGGGGGGGCAGATGGATCTCCGGCGGGGGGGCAGATGGATCTCCGGCGGGGGGGCAGATGGATCTCCGGCGGGGGGGCAGATGGATCTCCGGCGGGGGGGCAGATGGATCTCCGGCGGGGGGGCAGATGGATCTCCGGCGGGGGGGGCAGATGGATCTCTGGCGGGGGGGGCAGATGGATCTCTGGCGGGGGGGGGCAGATGGATCTCTGGCGGGGGGGGGGGGGGGCAGATGGATCTCTGGCGGGGGGGGGGGCAGATGGATCTCTGGCGGGCGGGGCAGATGGATCTCTGGCGGGGGAGGGCAGATGGATCTCTGGCGGGGGAGGGCAGATGGATCTCTGGCGGGGGAGGGCAGATGGATCTCTGGCGGGGGAGGGCAGATGGATCTCTGGCGGGGGAGGGCAGATGGATCTCTGGCGGGGGAGGGCAGATGGATCTCCGGTGGGGGGTAGGGGGATCCGCTGCCACTCTGCGGGTGATCGGGGGGGGGGGGGGGGGGGGGGGGGGGGGGTGGGAGAAGGTGGTCAGTGGTGGTGATCGGTCTGGGTAGTGGGAGGGGTAAATAAGGGACATACACACACATCACTGTCCCCCTATCCACCGCCCCCCGCTACCCAAACCGATCGCCACCCCTGCCCCCTCCCCCCCCACTGAGTGGCAGTGGACCCCACTGCGTCCCCCGCATCCCCACCAGAGATCCACCTGCCCCCCCCCCCGACCCCACACCAGAGATCCATCTGCGCACCCCCCCCCCCTCCGCCCGAGATATACCCTCGCTCCCGCTTGTCACTCCTGGGCCGCTTTCTCTGCTTTCTGCAGTCCGGGAACAATCCGACACGGGCGCGCTTTTTCCAATTTTTTTCAAACTGCGCATGCGTGGTTCAGAGCTCCGATTGCTCCGGCAATGCTAAGCCCCGCCCACAGCGCGAATCAGACTAGAGTTGGCTGAGAGCGTATGGGGGCGCCTGAAAGCGGATTTCGAAGTCGGATCTGTACTACGCCCAGATTCGGCACTTAGAATGAAAATGGTAAGATCACTGTCCCCCTATCCACTATAGGCCCAGTGTCAGGCCAAGATAGATTAAAAAGTTGTCGGGTCACTGAGTAGGCAAAGGTGAAGATGGGACACTATAGTTAGGATTAGAATGAATTGTAACTAATAACAATTAAAAATTATTGCACGCCACTGCCGTGACTTCTGTCTGTGACCCGTATCCCACAGGAAGCTTCGTACTCCCACCCACATATGTAGAGCGTTGTACAGCGTGGGAGAGGCTCTTCGGCCCACCAAGTCTGCAGTTTACTGAAATGGCAAGGCGTCATGCTGAGAAGACTTGAAGAATTATAAAAACTCTTCTGTATTCTCGTTTACATTCGGTTTTCAAACATTGATAACTATGCTGGACAGATTAAATGGGTGCCGACATGATCACATGATAATAGTTCTGGAAGATTCTGAGCAGTTCAAATGGACAAAGGCTAACTCAGGCATACAAATAGTTATTTGGTCGTACTGCTGAAAAAAAGACATGCCAAAACGTTTTGTCTTGTACTTATTACAACACTTTGCAAGAATACTAGCATAAGGGAAAAAGAACAATTTATACTGTATGAGAAAAGAATGTGGACTGGTTAGCAAGTGGTCTCTGATTAATAGAAATCTCAGAAATGTTGCCATGGAGAATCTACCATTGATGGCGACTGACAGATAACTGCCAAGAATTCTTTGCAATTCAAAACCAGGTATCTTTACTTCGATTGGTCAAGGCATTGCCCAAGAGAATGAATCAATGAATGGACTGTCATGTCGTCTGCTTACTGAAACAGGTGCAATGAGTGTAAATATTCTTTCTGTTTGCAAAAAAAAGGCCTTGTGTATTAATATATGTAGCTTCTACTAAATGAAAATGCACCACATTGCATCCCCAACTGACAATCTTAAATTGGTTCTCAGTGTAAAATTTAGCACACTGAGGATTATTTAACAAATGTTGTCCAACTGCATGTCCCAACCGCTGTCCACAATGGGCAAGGTATAGATTTTACTGATCTAGCCCATGCTTGCAAAACTCAGAAGTGTGTTTGAAATTAGATGTGATTCTGTGATAAGACAATAGTATCATTTTCATTTAGTAGCTACATATATTAATACACAAGGCCTTTTTTTGCAAACAGAAAGAACATTTACACTCATTGCACCTGTTTCAGTTAGCAAACTACATGACAGTCCATTCATTGATTCATTCTCTTGGCAAGTCAGTTTGCAGCCATCTTCCCTTCTGCCTTTGGAGGAGGAACAGGGGCTGGTGGGAAAGATGGGCAGTCACTATGCAATAACATTTTCTGATAACATATATTGCTCCCCATTCAAGTATTGAGTTGTCCATGAGTGCCTGTTGTCAACTGAAGGAGGCCTCAAAGTCGAGATAGAATGCTAGTCAAATGTTACCCGTGAACAAATGCCAATATTCTTAATCACAAAAGAATGAAAAATGTTTATGGTCATGGTTTAAAACGACGTTCAGGAAATGTCATGCATTTGCAGTAAGTGAAGGTATTTGCAAAAGCATAATTTCAAACTTTCTTGGCTGGATCCCATAATATCATGAGTTACATGCCAATATCCAATTTGTTGCTCTCTAATCAGATATAGGTTTATGTGAAGATCAGGGGGTAAAAATATCTCAAAACACAATCTCAGCAGTTGTGCCAGGATTACAACCAACAATGTGCTGCCATGCTGACTTTGTTAGAATCTGAGTGGTCAATGCGATGCCACTCTACCAAAGGGACTAAACATTAATTGATCTGGGCTTACACTCATCTCTATTGTGTCCTTAGAGGAATGAACCACCTTGAATGTACCTTCAATTTGACACAAGAAGACTAGATGAATGCATGGTATAAGCTCCTGTTATTAAAAGTAGTGCATTAATATCTATAACTTATCATGGGCAAGTATAATTAGAGTTCCGTTTGTTTCATTTCTTACCGTTGCCAAATTGTTAAGCATGGTCAAACCACATTTTGACATTGTAATGTTAAGTTGGTCTTTTGAAGAGATCTGAATGACTGTTTTATATTCAGGGGAATAGCCATTTTCCTCCTCTTCTTTTGCTTTTGTCAGGGTTTTGACAACCTTCTTCTTTATCTGGAAAAAAAGACCTCTTTATTAACATATCCACTAATCAACATAAATACTTATGAAATTTTTATGTTGAGTCATTTAAGATGATTAAAGAACTTGATTGGATAGGTAAAAAAAAAACTATTTCCATTGGCGTGTGGGCCCAAAATGATCCCCTAGAACTAGATCATCCAGGACTGACGCCAGGAAGCATTTCTTCAGGTTGGAGGAAATCTGGAAATTGCACCTCCTACAAAGTGTTGAGGTTGGTCCAACTGAAAATTTCAAAACTGATGCATTCTTGTTCTGCAAGGGTATTAAGGGTTACAATTATATGATATGGATCAGCCATGATCTAGTGAGCACAAGGAGCTGAATTGACCTATTCCTACGAATCAGCTTAATTCGTAATTAAGTATTCTACTTTGTATCGAACAGATAGATGCAAAGACTTTGGATTCATCTGCCGACAACAGAAATTACAAGTCTGCTCAATTTTCATAAAGTCTACTGATGTCTCAAATTCCACATTCACTAAAAATAAACTAATCAAAACACCAAATTTCACTAACTCACCAAAAATATTTGCAAAAAAAAATTATTCACAATGCCAAAATCTTGTTTGAAGTAAAATCCACAAGCCTCCAATTTGTACCTCCATTAATTTCCATTATGTATCATTGAAAGTAGCATTTGTAATTTATATAGATAAAAGAATTAACAATATTGCAGGAAAAAGTTCAAAACTTAGCCAATATGTTCACTTAACTCACCTTGTGATAACACTAAAAAATTTAATCTCCATCGGCTTCTTAAAGCTTTTATTTTTCCATTGGGCCTAGGGTTGCAAGATTTAACAAAAGAGGGCATTCCATAGTGCGCATACCTCTGGCATGCTAAGCTAACTCATGGTTAGTACAACGTGTAGCTCTTCCCCGAGGCTTTTCCCTGACTAATGGATGCTCTGTAACTACGAAGTTGAAAAAATATTTTATGAACAGTTTCCATCTCATTAAGGGGGCTTCAGGCCAATGCACATCCAATAACTGCACTGAAAATTCTGCTCATATTTTGACAGCTATGACAACTTGAACCACAGCAGCTGAGTCAATACACAACATTCAAAAACAACCAACAACATTCTAAGTAAAATAATCCACAAGTTTCTTTAAAAAAATCAATCGTCATTTCTCCAAGGTGTTAAGGTTAGTCCAACTGAAATGTTAGTGGATCCTTCATATAATTCCAAGATCTGAGGATCTTTATCAAAATTGAATTTGGTCTTCCACAGACCATACCTATCTCCCCACCAGGGAGGTGATGTAGCTCTGATATTTAAGGATGACATCAGGGCAGTAGTGAGAGATGATATAGGTTCTATGGAGAAAAAGGTTGAATCCATTTGGGTGGAAATCAGAAATAGTAAGGAGCAAAAGTCACTGATAGGCATAGTCTACAGGCCACCAAATATCATCATGGTGGGGCGGAAAATAAACAAAGAAATAACTGGTGCATGTGAAAATGGTACAGCAATTATAATGGGGGATTTTAATCTACATGTTGATTGGTCAAACCAAGCCAGTCAAGACAGCCTTGAGGAGGAATTCATAGAATGTATCCGCAATAGTTTCCTCGAACAGAATGTAATGGAAACTACGAGGAAGCAAGCTATCCTGGTCCTGTGTAATGAGACAGGAATAATTAATGATCTCACAGTTAGGGATCTTCTCAGAAGGTGCGATCACAGTATAGTTGAATTTAAAATACAAATGGAGGGTGAGAAGGTAAAATCCAACACCAGTATCTTGTGCTTAAGCAAAGGAGACTACAATGGGATGAGATTTATTGACTACAGCTCAGCCTTCAACACTATTATTCCCACGAAACTCATCTCCAAACTCCGTGGCCTGGGCCTCAGCACCTCCCTCTGCAACTGGATCCTGAACTTCCTAACTCACAGACTACAATCAGTAAGGATAGGCAACAATATCTCCTCCACGATCATCCTCAGCACCAGTGCCCCACAAGGCTGTGTTCTCAGCCCCCTACTATACTCCTTATACATCTATGACTGTGTGGCCAAATTCCCCTCTAATTCGATTTTCAAGTTTGCTGACGACACCACCGTAGTGGGTCAGATCTCAAAGAATGATGAGACACAGTACAGGAATGAGATAGAGAATCCGGTGAACTGGTGCGGCAACAATAATCTCTCCCTCAATGTCAACAAAACGAAGGAGATTGTCATCGACCTCAGGAAGCGTAAAGGAGAACATGCCCCTGTCTACATTAACGGGGACGAAGTAGAAAGGGTCGAGAGCTTCAAGTTTTTAAGTGTCCAGATCACCAACAACCTGTCCTGGTTCCCCCATGCCGACACTACAGTTAAGAAAGCCCACCAACGCCTCTACTTTCTCAGAAGACTAAGGAAATTTGGCGTGTCAGCTACGGCTCTCACCAACTTTTACGATGCACCATAGAAAGCATTCCTTCTGGTTGTATCACAGCTTAGTATGGCTCCTGCTCTGCCCAAGACCGCAAGGAATGACAAAAAGTTGTGAATGTAGCCCAATCCATCATGCAAACCAGCCTCCCATCCATTGACTCTACAGTTCCTGCTGCCTCGGCAAAGCAACCAACATAATTAAGGACCCCACGCACCCCAGACATTCTCTCTTCCATCTTCTTTCTTCGGGAAAAAGATACAAAAGTCTGAGGTCACGTACAAACCAACTCAAGAACAGCTTCTTCCCTGCTGCTGTCAGACGTTTGAATGGACTTACCTTGCATTAAGCTGATCTTTCTCTACACCCTAGCCATGACTGCAACACTACATTCTGCACTCTCTCATTTCCTTCTCTATGAAGGTTATGTTTGGTCTTCATAGCGCGCAAAAAACAATACTTTTCAATGTATGTTAATACACGTGACAATAATAAATCAAATCAAATTCAAATCAAATGAGGGAGGAGTTGGCCAAGGTAGACTGGGAGCAAAATCTTTATGTTGGGACAATTGCAGAACAGTGGAGGACTTTTAAAGCAATCTTTCACAGTGCTCAGCACAAGTACATACCAGTGAAAAGGGAGGACTGTAGGAAAAGGGATAATCAACTATGGATATCCAAGGAAATGAAGGAGGGTATCAAACTGAAAGAAAGTGCAAAACAAAGTGGCAAAGATCAGTGGGAAACTAGAGGCTTTGGAAATCTTTAAAGGTCAACAGAAAAAAAGCTATAAAGAAAAGGTCGATAGATTAATGAGTAAACTAGCTTAGAATATAAAAAAAAGCAAAAGTTTCTATCAATATATAAAAGGAAAATGTGGCCAAGGTAAACATTGGTCCTTTCAAGGATGAGAAGGGGGATGTAATAATAGGAAATGAAGAAATGGCCGAGGCATCAAACAGGTATTTTGTGTCGGTTTTCACAGTGGAAGACACAAATAACATGCCAAAAATTGATGACAAGGAGGCTATGGCAGATGAGGACCTAGAAACGATCATTATCGCTAAAGAGGTAGTATTGGGCAAGCTAATGGGGCTAAAGGTAGACAAGTCTCCTGGCTCTGCTGGAATGCATCTCAGGGTACTAAAAGAGATGGCCGGGGAAATAGCAAATGCACTCGTGGTAATTTACCAAAATTCGCTGGACTCTGGTTCCGGCAGATTGGAAAACAGCAAATGTGACGCCACTGTTTAAAAAAGGAGGTAGGCAAAAGGCGGGTAACTATAGGTCGGTTAGCTTAACGTCTGTAGTGGGGGAAATGTTTGAATCTATCAAGGAAGAAATAGCGAGACATCTGGACAGAAATGGTCCCATTAAGCAAAGTGGACTATTATTTAAATGGCAAAAAGTTGCAGCATGCTGCTGTGCAAAGGGACCTGGGTATCCTTGTGCATGAATTGCAAAATGTTGGTTTGCAGGTAATTAAGAAGGCAAATGGAATTTTGTCCTTCATTGCTCGATGATATGGAATTTAAAAAACAGCGAGGTTATGTTGCAGCTGTATAATTAGCTGGTGAGGCCACACCGGGAATACTGTGTACAGTTTTGGTCTCCTTACTTGAGAAAGGATGTACTAGCACTGGGAGGAGTGCAGAAGAGATTCACTAGGTTGATTCCAGAGTTGAGTGGGTTGACTTACGAGGAGAGATTGAGTAGACTGGGACTATGTTCATTGGAATTTAGAAGAATGAGGGGGGATCTTATAGAATATAAAATTATGAAGGGAATCGATAAGATAGAAGCAGGGAGGTGGTTTCCACTGGCAGGTGAAACTAGAACTAGGAAACATCGCCTCAAAATAAGGGAGAGCAGATTTAGGACTGAGTTGAGGAGGAACTTCTGAACCAAAAGGTTGTGAATCTGTGCAATTCCCTGCCAAGTGAAGCAGTTGATGCTACCTTGTTGAATGTTCTTAGTGCAAGGATAGCTCCATTTTTGAATAGTAAAAGGAACTAAGGGTTATGGTGAGCGGGCAGATAAGTCCACGAAAAGATCAGCCATGATCTTACTGAATGGTAGAGCACGCTCGAGGGGCCAGATGGCCTACTCCTGCTCCTCGTACTTATGTTCTTAGATTTTCCATATCTTTGAGTTTAATCTCAGGATGTCTCAAAGTGCTTACTGTGACGTTAGTGTACCTTCAAGAAAGGTTTTCTTTTTAAGTCCTGTTCTCTGCAGTTGTTAGCAGACCCTATTCACTTTGGTTTCATTGTTACCGAGTTGTTTACGAGAGGTCCTTTTATTGCTACTTCAATAGCTTAAATGGGGTCTGTTTATTTTAACTCTGGGTTGTTTTATGATACTGCATTGTTAGGAGGACGGTCATGTGTTTTTGGACAATTTTTTTCCCGTTCCAGTGAGTTTAAGCTTCATTTTTCTGTTTGGCTGCAGTTAGAGTTTAGTTTTAGAAGGGGTATCAAGCTGAAAATAAGTGTCTCTCTCGATTCCTGGTTTTGAAAATTCTACAGTTAACTGGAAGCAAGGCTTCTTGCCATTCTTAAGTAGAAAATCTGCTGTTGGTGGCTTGACCAGAGTGCCTGGGGTTCTGGGAAGTTGTTCTGACTTCAAACTATTCTGAGTCTATCAAGAGAACTGCAGAATTCACCCAAAGGATTCAATTCCAGTATCACATGAGTATCAGACTTTGCTTGTTGAACTTGTTTAAATGGGTTTTGTTTATGGGATTGGTTTGATTGGAACACCTTAGATATATTTGTTAAGGGGAATACATTATTGTGGTTGTTTTGTTTTTGTTTGTAATTGCTAAAAGTTATTGCTATTTTTTTCCATACATATTAACTATATTCTTAAATAAACTTTGTTTGATAAAAGTTTCCTGGTGGGTCACTTGAATCATACCTGAAGTGAAACATATCATGCTTATCCTAGCCAAATTCAAAATGCAAAATTAATAATCCAGATGGGCTCCACAAAACACTTTGGAGTTTGTGACCTGAACCATAACAATTGAGAAATATATAATGCTTCTACATTAATACAACTATCCAATTAATAATTTTTTCTAAACTAAGGACAAACCTCTTATGGGATGACTTTAACTTGTTTTTGTTTCTCTACTCCGCCGTTACCCAATGGGCCGAAGATTCAGGCACCGTGTTTAAATGCCACCCAAACACATATATTACTCTCGGCAGGTCAGCTGGCTGTCAGGGAATGTTTCGATATGGTTGCACCAAGGAAGAAAGCTGCTCAAAGGTTTAGCATGACTCCCTTTAGACCCTTGTCTATAGTGTCCACTGGCACCAGGATGTCCTCTATCCAAGGGGTGGCTCCAGAAGGCCCGCCAACCTCACCCTGTTGACCTGGGACGCAGTGTATGCTTATGAACTAAATTCATCTTCTCTTTTACAGTACCAGCAGGTCTAGACAGATCATCAGAAGTTCCGTAAGCCCCAGTCCCTCGGCCACCTCAGACGAGGATGCATCAGAGGAAGAATTGCATTCATCCAGATGCTCCACCAATGCAGAGACACACACCCTGGTGGGTCATGAATCTAGATTAGGCTCAGGGTCACATTCTGGGGAACACCTCACTGACATGTTTCTGCAGCAGTCAGAGACAGTGACAGCTAGGTTTCTGGCAGTTGGAGGACTGCTGGAGATCAGGCACCTATGCAGTCTAAGTCAGATGATGAGCCTCTGCAAGCAGCTGTCTTTAATATGCTGGGAATGCAATGACAGACAGCAGCAAATCAGGTTTGCGAGAGGTAGTCAACAGACCCGAGTGAAGGATTGAGGAATCGTCTGCATTCTGTCGGAGGTTGTGGCCCTGACCATGTGAGATATGACATCTGACACTTGAGGTCTCCATGGGAAGGGTGGCAGCTCCATGGAGATGTTGATCCAGCAGATTCTGCTGCACTTACCCTCAGATATGCACTCCATCGCTATAGACATTGGTGGGATCCATCAGTGGCTAGCTGAAAGAGGGAATGGGCATCTTGACCTCCTTCCAGGAGCCTCTTCACTTCAAGGAGTCAGGCAGGAGCCTTGAGACACCTTGAGAGAGCCTTGAGAGAGGCGGGCCAACAGCTGGAGGAGACCCCAGGGCCATCCATCCAGGTGACTTTGGAAGTATTCAGCCAATCCTCTTACCCCATCACCTCCAGCATTACAGGCTGAGAAGAGTGCAGCTGCACTGCAGCAGGTGACTAAAAGCAGGACGGGACCCTCCAGGTCACAACCCTCTAAGATGCTTACCAAAATCAATGACATGGGGCATAGCATTCAGCAGGGTATCTCTGCTGCAGAGTCAGGGATGCACTTGAGCTTAGCAATAGGGTGCTATATAGCTCTGTCATGCTAATTACTTGATCCTTGTGTTATGTCTGGGAAATATGTCAAACTCTTTACTGCAAGTGTCTGCAAAATGTGTTAGTAACCTCTACTCTTTACAAGACAATCTGGAGTGGGGTGTACTCAACAGCTTTGGAGGGTTACTTGTAATTCTTTCTCAAAATGAGCAGGCTGCCTTCATTGGTAGTGCCAATGCAAAAGACCTGGTGCCATGATGATCTCTCCAACCAACCATGCCTGCATCTCAGTGTCCGTTAAAAGCTTCTCAGTCAGGTGGCAAAGACTGCATCAAGTCCTTTGATACAAAATGTGCATTGTTGTGCTGGCTTTCACTTCCCAGAGTGCATGGATACAGTGTTCACTGCTGACCTTTCCACAGATTAGCCTTTGGTGAATCATGAAGTTAAAGGAACAAGTCCGAATATTGAAC
Organism: Mustelus asterias; assembly: GCF_964213995.1. Lineage (NCBI taxonomy): Eukaryota > Metazoa > Chordata > Chondrichthyes > Carcharhiniformes > Triakidae > Mustelus > Mustelus asterias. The sequence continues at coordinate 70,088,189 of NC_135806.1, forward strand.
TTGTTCTCAACGTTACTGGTTGTTTAGGCCATTCATTGCACTGACATGGCACTAAGGGACAGAAGAAACGTAGCTGTGTCCTGTTGCCTTCATCTTATTCCTCCTGGAGTCTTGTGGCTATCAGTGTGGCATGGACATGTCTTCGACATCATGCTTCCTCAATAGCATCCTCACATGGAAGCTGACCCTCATCTAAATTTAGGTTCCAGCCATTCCTGCTCTTCATTGTCTGAGCATATTCAGCCTCCTTCTCTCCCTCTGGCAAGTGCCAGATGCAAAGGGCACAACAGATCATGATATGTGGGACACACTCTGTGAGAGTACTGAGCGGTACAAATATTGGAAATGCATCTTAAGGATGCTATTGGTCTGTTCAATGAAGAATCATGTTGACCTATGCATGCTGTTGTATCCCTCCTCAACTGCACTTTGGAGGGTGCATGAAGAAGGGAAAGGGTTAATGTTTTTTGTACTCAATGTATTTTGTACCTAAAGGGTTAATGGATTTTGTACTTAGAATGTATCACAAGCATAACCCTTCATTATGGCTAATCCCCTTGTTTATACTGCTTCTGACATTAATATAAGTTAACTTTTATTCTTATAACAATAGATAGTCAAATGTAAATGCGAATGTGTTTGCAGACATGCAAGTCTTACCTTTTCTACAGGCTTGCGTGGTAAAAACGGAAGAAAGCATTACAAGATGTGGGGCATGATAACGGCCGTTTAAAGGAGGACTCCCGCTGGGCCAGCTACAATTATGCCGGTAACTTCAAAGGAAGGGCCGTGGAAGAGCAGGAAACCCAAGACTGTATCGTGACTACAGCTGCCAGAGAACTGCTGCTTCGTGATCAAGGACTGTTGTATGGACTTTGATTCATGACCAGACCAGTGTTTGTGTTGTGGTGCTGGGAGCCATAATGTATATATTTCCCCACTTTTCTGTGTTCAGAGAGAACTTTGACTTCCGCTTTCAAGGGGTCAGGTTCTCCCGCAAGCTTGTGAGAATAAAGCCTTACTCTATTTTGACTCATACCAGCCTCAGAGGTATTTTTACCGACTTCAGTGCATGTGGGATGTCATGAGCCATAATTTGAGTTATCCCTTTATCTCTAAGTAGTCATCCCTATAATTACTGAGGCCCTTTGAATTTGTGAAGAGGGTTCAGGTAAAGGGAGATTTGGAAATCCAAAGGTAACACTGAGGCAATATAAAGGGGAAAGATAAACAAAGTGGGAAAGGAAAGGACACAAGTTTAACAGGAAGAGTGCAGAAAGTAAGGTCCATGCAGGGAACAACTGTAAAAAAATGAAATTGCTATATAAATGCATGGATTTATGCAATAAGATATATGACCTAGTGGCACAAATAGAGGTAAGTGATCTAGAATATATTCTTATTACAGAAACATGGTTAGAAGGCGACCAAGGTTGGGAAATAAACATTCCAGGGTACACAACATTTCAAAAAGATAGGCAGAATAAAAAAAGGTGAAGAGGTAACCCTGATAAGGATAACATCAGGGCATCAGTGAGAAAGGATTTGGCCAGAAAATCAGGAAGTAAAATCAGCATGGGTAGAGATTAGGGATAGCAAGGGTCAGAAAATGCGAGTGGGAATACTTTATAGGCCCTCAAACTGTAGTTATGCCATTGTGCAGAGCATTAAACAAAAATAGAGTGTAAAACAGCCAGGAACGTAAAAACAGGTTCAAACGGCTTTACAAGGTAACATAAAAAGGAAAAAAAGCCAAAGCAAACATTAGAAATAAAGACTAAAGAAATTGTCATGAGGAAATGGCAAAGACAATTGTTTTCTGTCTTCAGTGTTGAGACACTATGCTTTAGGAAAACATGACTTTGAATTTACTGGTTGGAAACCACTAATTTAATGCTTAGAAAGACTAAAGTCACATTCTAGTGACCTGAAAAAGTTAGCTGCACATTTGTATCACTGTATCTTCTACATTCAAAGTCCATTAAGTGGAGCCTAATGTTCTGCACTTGACCGAGGTGAATGTGGCCCCAATTCCCAGGAATCAACTGGCTAGGGGAACTAACACTAGACTTAATCACTTCAGGCACAGGATTCTGGTTGAGGAAGGATTCCTCAGCCATAATCTGTTCAAGCTACTGTTGTGGTATGTTGGTTACAACTTAGCTTGATGAAATCTTTGTAGTCTTTAGCATCTTTTATTAACTATTAGAACTATTTACAAATCTGCAGTAAAAGGTACAAGCTAGGTGTGGTCTCCATGCTCAAGTCTGCACGTGATTCTGTTCAACATCACACTAACCTTGGGTATTGGTGATATTGTACTGAGTCCCACATTAACCCTGCATATACCAGATCCTTATACAAGAGTTACAACTGAAATACATTAATCATGTGACAGGCCTGGTACCCTTTGTGTGTTTAAACATCTGTTTTCTCTGCAGACCAACACAAGTACAAGAGGCTGATGAAGCAAGACCTTGGCTTCCATTTCTCTCTCTTTCTCCAGACATCTCAGAGTAGTTTAAAACCTTGCCTGATGTTTGGTGACTTCCTCTGTGCTGCAGACAGTGATTTTAAAAATGAATGAAACCTGCAGGTGCCAACTTCAGGAGAACAGGTAAATTGTCCATCTACACCCTTATATTGCTGACCCCAGATGGACAGGGCTCAGCCTAAAGCCACAAAAGTCACCAATCTTCAAGAGCCCTGTACCTAGAGGGGGAGAGGGTGGAGGGAGGGGATGAGGGCGGAGGGAGGGGCGAGGACGAAGAGGAATTTTCCACTTTCTATTTTCTTTTTAAAAAACCAATGAAACCTTTGGTGTCTTTTATGGTCACTGCACATGACTGAATTATCAAGCATTTATTTTTTTGGAAGGCCCTGTTGCATGCAAACAAAGAGTGGGAAAAGTAGTGCCGTTCGACCCAACTCTCCTGATTATTATAACAGTGGAAGACACGAGTCACATACAAGAAGGGAAGCTTAAGGGCTAATAAGAGGAGGGAGATGATGATAATTAATATCACCAGAGAAAAAGTACTCGACAAACTGAAGGGACTAAAATTCAACAAATCCCTAGGACCTGATGACCTACATCCTAGGGTTCTAAAATAGATAACTGTAGAAATAACGGTCTGCTAGATATGATTTTCCTAGATTCCCTAGATGTAACACCCCTAATCAAGAAGAGGGAAAGAGTAAGGAGAGAACATGAGGCTTGTTAGCCTGACATCAGTCATTGTGAAAGGAAGTTGCAACAATGCACTTGGAAAAGCATAAAATGATCAGAAAAAGTCAACATAGTTTTAAGAAAGGGAAGTCCTGTTTGACAAGTTTATTAAAAAGAATCTTTTGAGGATGTAAGTTAGTAGCTTCATGTGTGGCACAGGCTTGAGAACCTGCCTTTTTAAGATTTGCCTCTTCAACCATCAGCAAAGGCACGCCACATGAAGACATCCTGTCTAAAATAGATTTACTTACTATGCCTTCATCATCTTTTGTAAATGATGGGTGTCAGAACAGAAATAGTAACGTTAATAAAGGGTAACCAATAAATGTAGTAAACTCAGATTTCCAAAAGGCATTTGATAAGTTGCCATACAAAATGTTAATACACAAGGTAAGGGCTCATGGAGTTGTGAGTAATGTATCAGCATGGGTATATAATTTATTGACAGACAGAAAGCAGAGAGTCGGGATAAATGGGGCATTTTCAAGTTGGCAGGCTGTGACTAGTGAGCGCTACAAGTAGGAGTACTGGGCCTCAGCTATTTACAACCTATATGACTTAGATGACTCAAACAAAGAGGCAGAGAATAATGTATCTAGGTTTGCTGATTATGTGAATCTAGACTGCAAGGAAGACACAAGGCTCCAAAGAGAGTGGTCAAACAGAAAAAGGAAAGTATTTAACCTTCGTGCAAAAATATATTTCTATGTTTTGTTTAGGCTTCAGGTTACAAAAACTATTACTATATTAGTATTTTTCCAATCTTGCAATATAATACAAAACATCACATCAATGTCAACGTATCAAATACCATCAAATTGAACTTAGAGGCAGTTGAACCAAACCTCTATTCTTAGTATTAAATGCATATTTTGATTTACAGAAGTTGTTGCCGTAACAATCTGAATTTACACAAACCTTGATTCCAAGTTCCCACGGTCTGAAGTTATCACTGTTCTCAATTTCTAATGGTTCTAGTAGCGGTTCCCATACGGCTAGCACTTCATTATAATAATGTACCTAGTGAAAAAATGTTAAGTTAATTTCTCTTTGGACATATAATTGATTTTGCTATGTCTGTAAT